>NC_141142.1:56559804-57227804 GCF_053477565.2 Lygodium microphyllum | reverse complement strand
ACAGAGTTACTATCAGGAATGTTGGTATAGGTCCAGTTGTGGATGAGTTTGCAGAAGCATTTGCTAGACGTGCCATCTATTCTTTAGGTGATTATCAGTTTCAGCTAGCTTTGGAAAGCAGGGACATAATCACTATGAGAACTCCTATTGGGCTTGTCAGGATGTGTACCTTGCCTCAAGGTGCCACTAATTCTGTTGCGCATATGATGAATGCCATGCATAAGGTCCTTCGTGATTACATACCTCAACTTACCATGCCTTTCTTAGATGATGTGCCCATTAAGGGGTGTGCAGAAGAAGAGAAGAATGAGAGTCTAAATGAGCAGGGATGCAGATACTTTGTGGCTAATCATATTTCAGCTTGTGAGAAGATTTTGGCTAGGTTAGAAGAAGTGAACTTGACACTATCAGGGCAAAAATCTATTTTTGGATTAAATGAGGTCGTTATTGTTGGACATGTGTGTGGATATTATGGCAGGAAACCCTCACCTGAGAAGGTGGATGCTATAGGCAAGATTACAGAGTATTGTTCTACCATGTCAGAGGTACGGAGATTCATTGGAGCTTGTGTGTTTTATATGATTTGGATACCCCATTTTGCACATATAGCAGATTGTTTATATCAGCTCCTTCGAAAGGGCCAGAAATTTTATTGGGATGAGAGCCATACTAGAGCCATGCGGAAATTGAAGAAGTTATTGCAGATTGCTCCTCTTAGGAAAGCGGATTATAATTGCAGAAGGCCTATTGTATTGACAGTTGACACTAGTCCAATTGGCATAGGTTGGGCTGTGGGTCTAGATGATGCAGATGGAAACAGGTATGCTGTTCGGTTTGGGGCAAAATTCCTAAACGAGAGATAGAGGAGATATCTGCAAATCAAGAGGGAGTTACTGGGGATTGTTACGGCTCTCAAATGTGACAAGGAGTACTCTATTGGAGCCTCAGTTGTGGTAAAGACAGATTACTTGCCATTGATAGGTATGATTACGAGTTGTTCTACTCCAGATATAGCTATGCTGAGATGGATTGCATACATCAAGTCATTAAATCAAGAATTTAAACACATAGTAGGAAAGGATAATCCAGTGTGGCAGATATGCTGTCTAGAGCTAGATATGATGATGAGGAGATACTACTTGCAGAAGAGGATGGTGCAGAAATTTCAGCCGCTATAGTTGATCATGTTTGCCATGTCTATGATATTGTGGCTTTCATAGAAGAACTCTATGTTGGAGATTGGTTGTTGCAGATTGGCAAGTATCTTAGTACATTAAGCAAAAGAGATGAATGGACATATGAAGAGTTCAAGAAGACCAGAAGAAAAGCCTATGGTTATTTTCTCAAGGACGGATTTCTTTGGAAGCATCCGAAGAAAAGAGGTGGATTACCCTTGCGGGTTGTCTGCGATAGAGAGACACAGTTACAGGTGATGAGGGAGTTTCACGAGAGTCCTTGGGCTGGTCATAGAGGAGTGTGGGCTACTTATGAGAAAATCAGGGAGAAATATTGGTGGAAAGGCATGTATAGAGATGTTTCTCACTTTGTAGAGACTTGTAGAGACTGCTAGATGTATTCGGTAGTGCGTCATCGAGATGAGCTTCATCCGACCTATCCGCTATGCATTCATTATAAGTGGGTAGTTGACTTGGTTACTATGCTTATGGGTCTATGGCAGATGAGATATATTGTTTTGGCTAGAGAGGATCTTACCAATCATATTGAGGGCAGACCTTTGAGAACGAAGACTACTAGTGCAGTGTGTAAGTTCTTATTGGAAGAGATTTTCTGCAGGTATGGCTGTGTGGGTAAGATCATTGGAGATCGCGGTGAATTGGATGCAGATGAAGCTAGGGAGTTTTTCTCTCAACTAAGAATCAAGTTGGCTCTAACCACAACATACAATCTAGAGGGAAATGGGAAGAGTGAAATAGGACATCCGCCGATAGTGAAAGCATTAGCCAAAGCATGCAGAGGAGGGATTGGAGAATGTCCAAGACTTCTACCATTTTCTTTGTGGGCTGATCGTACGACTCACAGTGTTACCATAGGATATATGCCCGCAAAGTTGATGTATGGTCAGAAACTGGTTATGCTGACTGAGACTTGTGCTTTGACTTGGTCAGTTTTACCTTGGCAGGAGGATTTGACGAGAGAGGAGCTCTTAGCTCTTCGGATTCGGCAGTTGGAGAGAAGACTAGAGGATATTCAGCTAGCTATTGATAGGTTGAAGGTTGCTAGACTAAGAACTAAGGACAAGTTTGACAGTAGGCATCGCTTGTGGCCTAGAGCAATAGAAGAGGGAGATTGGGTATTAGTCTTTGATAACAGCCTTGAAAATCAGCATACTGCACTTTGGAAGATGGTGAAAAGATGGTTTGGACCGTACATAGTCAGACATGTCTTTGATAATGCAACATATGAGTTGACAGAATTGGATGGGACAGTGCTTAGAGTGCCTATTGCAGGAAAAAGGATCAAGATTTTCAAGAAAAGAGATGATGAGGATTATGCATTGGAAGAATTTGCAAGAGAAGAGCAACGAGAAGAAACTCCAATAGAAGAGACAGATGATATGACAGATAATCTTGTTGATATACCGGAAATACACAATGAAGAGATTGATTTGTTCGTGGATCTTGATGATAATGATCATGGGTAGTTGGCCCATCCGGAGGATGCGCAGGATTAGAGGGGGTGGATGTCGTACTGCTGTGCATCCGAGGTGTAGAATCCACCCAAAAGTTGTGTGTGTGGGATTTGATACTTTGTACATACTTAGTCATTATGTTTGCATTTTTATTCTGCGTGGGTAATATAGTGAAGAGGGGTTTTGCTAGAGGAACTTATCCGTAATGCTCTGGTTTACATGTACGCTAAATGTGACATGCTTGTAGAAGAAGAGGAGTTTTTGATAGATTGGTAACTCGAGATGCAGTCTCATGGGCTACACTTATTTCAGGATATGTAGAATGTGGGCTTCGTAGACAAGTGCTGAACTGTTTGGAACAGAAGCAAGTGGAAGGTCTGACTGTGGAAGCTGTCATGTTTGTCAAGGGGTTAAGGCTTCTGGTGCCAATGGAACCTTAGAAATAGGAGAAGTCTTGCATGCTGAAGCAACCAAAAGAGGTGGAGTAAAGTGATGGATAATTCAAAGTTTCATTGTCTTCTACTCTCCAAGTACTCAAGTTCATTGAAGAAAATCGCATTGGATGGCAACAAAATTGTTTGCACCAAAGTACTCGAGGTTCCAAGGTAAAGCAGTCTTGGCTGACTTGTGATGTGGGTTAGAGCATCAAGATGAAGGCTTGTATGCTTTTCTAGAGGCCACTTTTCTAGGGCCTATTGTGGAAGGATTGAATGTCTGGGGAAAGAAAAAAAAATAAAGCCATGGATGGCTATTTTCAAATGGGGCTTTTTGGGGGGAAAGAAAAAGCTTGCGAATCAGAGGATCTCGGTAACTTCGAAGGGGAGTTCAGGATGAAGTCTTCAAAAAAAAGCATAAGGAAAGGAAATTGAAGACGGTGGATGAGGAGGCGAAGAACAGCTGACCTGATGCTTCCTTCTTGAGGACTAGCTACAACTTGTCTCTGCGCATTGTCAATTGCGTCTATCAAGAAGGACTGTTCTGTGACATCCTAACAACGACAGAGAGGAGGAATAAGGAACGTTGGGTTGTAATGGTGAAGAAAAACGTCAATGTAGTGATGCAAGAACTGGTAACAAAGAGACAATAGAAGAGTGGGAGTTGATGACAATGTGCCATAGAGAGCCAAAAGGGAAGTCAACCTGCGTAGCTGCTAAGATCACCCACTTACCTACTTTGATAACACAATTCTGGCTAGCAAACATCCGCTGAGAAAAAAAAATAGAGCGATAGCACAAGTAGAGGAAAGGAGACGCAGGAGAGCTCGAATGAAGACGAAGGCGAGACAGTTGTTCTAACATCTAGCGAAAGGTGAAGGAATTGGCAGTTTCGTTGGACTTTGATGGCGGACAGAAGCTACTAGTACAATACATGAGAGGATTAGAAATGCCATTCAGCTGTGGGTGATGAAGAAAAAGCATCTTTGGAAGACTGCAACGACGGATGACATGAAGCTCGGAAGAAACAAAGAGAGATCTTTGGTGACAATCAAAGGATGCTGCGAAAATTAAGGTGACGATCGATGAAGGAGGAGAAGCTCTGACAATCTTTATTGACCTGAAGGTCCTCCGTGTTGTCGAAGCCTTCTGAGGTGGATGTCTGCATTAGAAGGTGGTGAATCAAGCTGATTAGGGGCGTGTCCATGCCCTGTTATATTTATAAGCGTAATAAGACAACTATTATGCAGAGAATGGAAACTTTAGTGGCAACAAGCTCTTTGAAAAAAATCATATGTGTACATTGATAAGGTGCTGAAGCAGGTGGTAAAATGAAACAACAGTATTTATGTTGAAGTGAAAATACTCAATTTGCTAAAAGCTTTTTGTCAGTTGTATATTGTATACTGCATGCCTATTGTATGTTTACTGAGAGAAATTGCTGAGACAAATATAGAACCAGGAAAGATTCTCAAGGATGTAAAAGTCAGAATGCAGAATTACATGACTGGTTAGGTGGGAAAAGTTTAAACATATCAGACTGAAATTACGGTGTCTTGCAGAAAAGATGACATGACACATGTAGGAAATTCTGTCAAGAAGAACAACTCTCTTATGCATTACAATTTATGGACTGCATGGTCCAACAAGGGCATAATGTCTCTTCTAGCATTGCATTTTGCCTTATACAAGGTTGTATAGGAAAGAAAGACCTGCTTACAGTTTGCTAGATGAAGATGCTCTTGTTGATATGTATGCTAAATGTGGGAGCCTAGAGAATGGATAAGTTGTCCAGCAAAACCTGATCTTGCTTGATTGATCTTCTATCCTGGATTTAGTCAAGGACCTCTGTGGTCGCGATTTTGCTTTGAAAATCCTTCGACAGCGTGTATATGTGCGTCTATTGCGCGTCTATATTTGCATGTAAATTCATTTTTACATGCGATTATAGATGTGACAATGTAGACGCACAAAAAGACGGGCAAATAGACGCGCCCGTCAGATTTTCTCTATATTCAAAAATTGCGTCTAAAAGTGCGTCTATGAGGCCTTTTTGTTGTAGTGCAGTGGAAGACGAGTTTCAGCTGCATGGATTTTTCCCTCTTTCCAAAAGAGGAGCTTCTTTGCTTCAGCCTCACAGAAGGCAGAACACTCCCTCTTGTCATGTTGTTGGCTGTCTCACCAAATATAGTGCCTCTTAAAGCCTTCTCTCATGGGCCTTTGAGTTGATGATCATCCTTAATCTTCAACTTTGACATCTAGCTTCTCTACTTTGAAACTAGTTTCTATAAGATTCAAATTAAGGTCATGCATGCTTTTAATAAGTTCTTCCATGACATCATTTTTAGAAGGAACAAAAGAAAAAAGAGTTGGTTGATTAGACAAAGGAATAGGGGATTTTGAAGGTGAAACAAGCTCCATCATTGGAGTTGTTGAAGTTAAAGTAGAGCCCAATCTTAGTCACATACGCTCTCTTCAAGTGATCATGTTAACTGTATCAGTAACATCTGTCCATGCAGTCTTCACTCCTGATTCGGAGGTAGCATCTTCTAGGCGATTAGCAAGCTTTTCTTGCAGAATGGGATCTGCAGCCTTAAGGAATAATTCAATCTTCTGACCTTCCATACTTTTTTTGTCTTTAGCATCAAGTTGTCCAAATTTACTTTCAAATTCATAGTATAGAGCTGTTGCAGCTAAACCTTTGTTGGGTTTTTCAACCCATTCAATGAAACTTTTCTTCGTCATAAGGCCAGAGTCTTCTAAGAAGAATTCTTCGCGTAGGGATTTTTTGAATGTATCCCAACCTGCATCTCGTTGCAAAAGACCATGGATTTTTTCTTGAAGACCATGCTTGGCTAATCTGGCAAAATTACGGCTCCATGCATGTTGCGATACACTAAAAAAGAGCATTTTCTCAACATACAAATGAATGAAAACATAGACATTTTGACCATTACATTGTTTTAATTCATGCCCAACTTCTTCTAGGGCCTTGATAGCTGTGGAATCAATCTTCTCTTCTTCTTTCCTTTGTTGTTGTTGTTGTAACATTTGGATTTGTTGTTGTTGAGTCTACTGCAGTAGGCGCACCAATCGTTATAGAGTATCTCCTGAAGAATCCCCCATCTTAGAGTTCTCTTACACCAGCCTTCACGTCTGCTTCACCAATGTGGTAGTGCATAGGATTGAAGGTTACCACAGGGGTTTGGCAAGAGAAGAATGTATGGGCGTTCAAGAGCTTACACTCCATAGATGGTAGAGATAAGAGAAGGGTTGAAGGTTTCAAGCCAAGTAATTCTTGAAGATAAGTGACAGCAGGGTGAAGGTAGATTCAAGGAGAGGAGTAGACGGAAGAGAAGGGGTTTGAAGAGATTGAAGATGTAAAAGAATACTTCAAAAAAGAATTAAAAAATATAGAAGAATACTAACATCGATGAAGCTTGTCAGTTTCTTTCAACATTATGAGAAAATATAACTCTAATAGATAAAAACATATACAAAATAATACCTTCCTCTATGGTGCTCGGATCACCAATCTGATCCTTTCAATGGCTCCAAAAGGGAGGTTAAATACCATAACACTAGGCCAAAATCTTACCGGATCACTCCTTCTTCATCTCCCACTTTCGAAGTGTTGTTCACTTCCTAAAAACAGCGATCGCGCGTCGTGCGATTTCGCTAATCTCTCTTTTTACATAAAATCCTCTCAACTTAGCTGAAAGCTACATGCTTTCTTTTATATATCATCTTAATCTAGAAGTTGTCTATAGTTTTGTAGAGTTTTTACAAGAGATAATATCTAGAATATTAAAAATTGACTAAAATCTAATATTTTTGAACCGTGGACACTAACACTAATGTCTAAAATGGCATTGGCTCTCTAAATCTAAAAGGAAGCCACACTCTAGATTTTTTTACATAGTGTGTGCATAGCGGCATGACAACGTAGCTAGTGACTCATTGTTGTATGCGTCATTCTCATGTTTTGTATGTGGATTTCATTTTTCGAGCACCTCTTTGATTTCTCTTTCTTTGCAGTTTTTTTTTTTGTCTTGTGTTTAGTAGTTTATTTTAGCACTTGTCTATGTTTATGTTCTGCTGCACCACTTCTGACATGGTATTAGATTATAGGATCTCATTTCTAATTACAAATTTTTTACTGATTACGAGTCTTTCTTCCCGCCCTGCTGATTACGCCTGCATTTTTTAGATCAGCAACCTACGATTTTAGCCTGCGCTTGGATTTAGTGCATAATCTCGTCAGTTTGCTGCATTAAATGCTCAACGAGCTTGTGTTTTTTATTTTCTCTCCTTAACCATGGCTAGGAAATTGTTTAAACAGGTCGTTTTTGTTGTTTTTGGTGGTTGTTGACTGATTTTTCCTCATTTTGTAGTAGTTGGACTTTGTTTTTTATTAGCATTCTGGTTACACTACATGTGAACTCTCATTTCATGAAGTCTTTGTTGCTAGTTTTGTTGTATTCCCTCTCTATATACCCTCTCTCCTCTATCTTCTCTTCTTTTCCTCTCCAGATGGCTCCTGCGTTGTCGTGCCATTGCGCGTCCACCATTGCGGACCTGAGGGCAGAGTTTTTTTTTGCCAGAAATTTAAACTCATTAGTCAGCATCATTAGGAATTTTATTTCCGTTGTGTGTGTCTTTTTGTTTTCATTTTGCATGATGCATGAGCACATGTAGATAGGATAGTCACAGTTCTATGATGCATCCATAATTTTCGTGTGAGCATCACGTGATTGGTTGCATAGAATGGATTTCATATTGTATGTCTTCTTTAAATCATGAATGATTAAGCACAAAGTTCTATTTTAAAATATATTTCTATTAGGACACGATGTATGAATCAAAGGAGGAAGTGATGGCAATGTGAAGTTGACAATTGAGAGAGGAAAACAAGAAGCAAGGAATTAAGATAGTGTTCACATCTTTCAAGAAACAATGTAAGGGTTCCCACTATGGTGGAGCAATGTTTATTGGACATTCTATTAGAGCTTCATGTTATATGAATTCTCTTTTTTGAATACTTAAAGAGGATACTATTTGGGTATCATATGAACTACATCGAATGCATCAAAGAAGATTATAAATCCTCTCGCAAATTGGAGATATTGGTAATTACAAGACCACATAAAATGCTATCATGAAGTATGATGATAATATTCGCAAGGAGTTGCATAGAAATATTGTGCTTGGTAGAGGGGAATTGTTGATCCTATGAGCAAGGAGATAACTGTAGCTTTGCTAAATGATGAAGGTTGGAAAGCAATTCTCTAATTGAAGAAATTCAGAAGGATGTAGTTGAGAGGATATTTAAAAAAACATATTGTTATGGAATGGGCCTTCACAAAAGTTTAGAAAATGTAGAAATGCAAGAAGCATGACCTTGAAGGAAAGGACTATGCAAGCAATCCTTTGCCGTCCAATTTTGCAGAATCTCCAATTGTACTACACTTCAAGCCAATGGATTAAGAGGAAATGCCAATTGGAAAATATGAAGAGCTTATACAGAAAACAACAAGGCCTTGTACTATGCTAGATTAGAATGACTCAAGAATGAAATTTGATAAGTAAGAAGATGATTGGTGAATCTTGGGGGACGTCAAGCTTATGTGCAATTACAAACTACAATGTGTTAGTGTGCTAAAGGAACAATCTTCAAGAAGAACTGCAAGATATCTAAGGAGGCAATGAGGCTTGTCTAGAACTCTACTCTTCATTTTGGAGCAATGTGTAGTAAGTTGATGGTTGCTCTCAAACAAAGATGACATGGAGGCCTAATCAGTGGGATAGGAAGGCAACAAAGGAGAATAGCTTTGGGAAAAAGCTTTTAAAACTCTTAAGCATTTATAAGAAAAGCTACGAGATTTTTGGACACCATGTGCTACGGATTGGACGAAGATTGATATATGGGCACGCTATAACTAGTCCAAGGAGGAGGGGACGATCTCACAGGGGGGCAAAGACACTCAACTGATTGGCTTCTGCAGTGCCGGCTATGTACTTTTGACCTTGTTTTGTAACAAGCAGACCCAATTGCTAGTGGAACAAGTCGTGGACCTGCATAAAAAGGAGCGTGAATGAACCTTACTAGTTTGGATAAGATGTTGTAGTGGCTTTGCCAATATACATATGGATGGGAAATTGTACTCTAAAAGGCCTTTCCCATGGTGGATGGAATTGTACACTAAAATTTCATCAATTCACTGATATAAAATATAGATGTTTAAAACAAAAATCTTGAAAATGATATAGACAAAGCTTCAAAGGACATACAATTGTAGGAGGAGGTGCTATCAATAAAGAAATGGATACAGGAAAGCTTCTAAAGCCAATGGCGCTTGGTAGAGATCACCTTGAACCAGTCCACCTAACATATCATCATTCCAAGAATCATTGAATCAAGCCACATCATCATTATCATCATTGTAGTCAGCAAAGGAGGCAACAATATCGATAGCATCATTACTATGATCAGCAAAAGGAGTAAACTGCAATGTACAAGTACACAGTACCCTACTTTGAGCTAGCTTGTGGATCATCTCTCGGTTGTGTTTCCAACATACCCTCATGCCCCCATTGTCATCGCTTACACCGTCTCGAGTAGTTTATACTACTGGTTGCCACCATAATTGACTTAGAAAAACTTCATGGACTTGTGCCATTATCTTTGAAAATGCATTTTTTAAAAATTTGTTGAAGTATGGATTCAAGGATGTAAAGTGTATGTTCATGCTTTGATTTGATTAAGCTTTGGATTTGTACTAGAAAATCCCATCTCGCATAGAATCTCTACAACGAGTGACTTTCATGAACTCCCACATGTATTATTTCATGCGATATTTGGTGAACCCGATGTGAAAGTGTCGCTTATCATCATCGAGATGGGAGACTCTTTGAATAATTCACCTTCATCATCAACAGTCTCTTTCTTTTCAACCAATGAGATGAAGACTTTGTTACAAACTCTTTCTTCAACCATTATGATGCAAAACCAACACATGCAATTATCTATATAGCAGTAGCAACAGTTGCATCAACAGCAGTTGGATCAACAACAATTGTTGCATCAAGAACAGGAGCATACGCATGGTGTGACCAACGCGATCGAGGCTGTGGTTAGTGAGTGAAAATTATTTGATGGCCAGAATGTTTCAGCCTACATTAAATCCTTTAAAAGCAAGATGCACTTTTTTGGAGTTTTGAATAACTAGAGTGAATTCTTCTTATGGCTTGTCACGCCTACTTTGCGGGTTAGGGTTACAGATTTTTTTGTATAGGACACTAACTAGGATGCTTTCAAAAAGTGCTAAAAAATGAATATGTTCTGAAGGATTACAGTATCGCTACGTGAAAGACATTCAGAGAGTGGGTTTATCAGCCCAAAAAAGGACTTTTTGCCTCTGAATTGTCGCAAGAGTTTGAAGAGATATACAACCAGATGGATGCACTAGAGCAAAGAGCTATGAACTCAGAGAAAGTGGATCCATAGCCGTTAGTTGCTGGTTGGGATCAAGGTACTCTCCACAACCTTAGGCTTTCCTTCTCCCTCATCTTAGGACGACATGTTTTTTATTTTCCTTTAATAACCTACTTTCTCTTTGTTAAAGTGTTCACACTCTTTATTTGAGAGTTATTTTTGCATCACTACTCTTCCTTCTCCTTCGTTGACTCTTTTTTCCTATTGAGACTGCATCCAGGTTACCAGATCTAGGTAATGAAATACTAGCTTGCTTTGTTTAGGCTCGTGCCATGACGTTTATGGGGATGGGTGTTAGAGTATCTTGCCTTTGAGAATCTCTTGATAAAGAGATCCTTTAGATCATTGAAATTATTACATTTGATATTGTTTAGAATGATAAGCCATGTTCCTTGTCTCTTGAGCAAAGATCGAATGGTTACGCCCATTGAGTGGAATTTAGCCTCGCACACCTACTCAAATTGCTTGATGAAATGATAAAGGTCATTTTTTGCTTGATATTTGTCAAGTTGCTTGGCAACTATGGGTATCTTTGTTTGGCTCTTCGTATTTGAGGTAACTCCAACTAGCGATAATGCTACCAAGGCTACTCCACTTTGCTCGGCACTAGTATTGTCTAGTAATAGCTTCATGAGTAGCTCTCTCAATGTAAGATCAACTTCTAAGACTCTCTCTCTATTGGCATTTCCTCCCATTCTATTTCTACTTGAGATGGCTAGTATCTTGTGAACCTTGTTGATCTCTCTCTCCTCACATGACCTCTAAGCATGTTACTCCTGGTTATACCTCACTATGTGCTGTAGTGTGATCCTTCCAAGACTCCTCTCATTCTCAAGATCGATTATGATATTAGTTGTAGGTCTTTCATGATGTGTCATCCTTGTTTTTTGGTCATACTATGTGATAAGTCACTGGATTTCATCCGAGTACCCCTACTACATTAAGATCAAGGTCATTCTCGCTTGAACTGGTACCAACCATGGTGGTTGTCTCTTGAACCACTAGTATTTCTATGAGGTTGACTAGGCATGTGCCCCTAATCTTGGTTAGTCCTTCCCTCAACGGTCTTATGGTTCTATCTTCCCAAGATAGTGTCTTTGGTGTCTTGAATCACTCGTGTGATTTCTTGGGTTGCACTCCTACTAGTGCGTTTATTTCTCAGCTTAATCCCCTTGAGTGTATTCCTTGTTAATCCAATCGATCTATAAGTATATACACTTATGCTTTTAAGTGGTGCAACTCGATGTGAGTTGTGCTTAGGCTTTCCAATTTTCACATGCACTGAAGTGTTTCTAATGCACGATGCAACCTTCAATGAAATCAATCACATCCACACTTTTACCCATCAATTTCATGCACTTGTAGCTCTTTCGCATGAATCGTGATTACTCCTAGCTATGAATTTTGGGTTCTTCATGGGTTTTGATACATAGTTTGATGGGTGATCAACCCCAGGCAGTCGAATTGAGTCTCTACTAAGGAGCAAGTAGCCAGTGGTTGGTAGTTTAAATCACTCCATGATTATTACATTAAAGTTCTAGTGAAAATGAGCTCTACGGTCTCATATGAATGTCTGAATTCAAACCTCGATTGCAGGGCTAGCTAGATGTTGACATGAGCAGGTCACGCAGTGGTCAAAATTCTTAAAAATTATGTTCTGGACAACTTCTCAGAGTAGTAGGTTTGCCTATCCAAGTCCTAGACTCGGCTGTCTAAGGGGACTTTGTGATCATCTGAGTGATCAAAGATTCAGACTCAGATGAGTGGTGCTCATCTGTGTGTCTAAGTGAGGTTGTTTGAGTTCGAGTATCTGAGTGGACTTGTCCCAATGTTAGAGTGTCCAAGTGGACTTGTTTGAGTTTGAGTGTTCGAGTGGACTTGTGCGAGTTCGAGTGGGACTAAAGTTACTTAGGTGTCCGAGGGTGGCCTTTCCAATAGAGAGAGGTGATCAAGGTAATGAATGTTGAGATATCGAGCTCCACTCGTGATACGCCAGGGTGACCGTTGTGTATTTATGTCACCGACTTGTCAGTTGCAGATGCGGTTGGTACACCGCCCCTGAATAATAGCTACATGATAGCTATCCTTATCTACTCTAGTTCGTGGCTCAGTTAGTATGCCACCTTAGTTAGTTGAGTTTGGTTTGAGACCCATATAGAGGGTTCTTCTATTTCTTTGTATGTGAGTTCTTTTTGGCTTACACAACTAAGAAGAGGAAAACTGTTTTCAGCCTCCACCCTTGTGTGTCTTCCCCCATTGTGCAAGCAAGAAAGCTTCAAGCGAGACTCCTTCCTTCTCTCCCACAATCTTGACATGGTATCAGAGCCTTGTTCGTGGTAAGGAGGTCAAGAAAGCAAGCCAAGCTCGCGGTGGTCTGGTAAGAGGAGCAGTGTTGCTTTCATTTTCTGTTTTGGGAGCAGATCTCTGCAGGTAGCACAGCCGGAAATTGCAGGAGTGCATTGTCTCAGGTTGAGACGCCCTTCGCGGTGAAGCAAGAGGGCAGTATATGCTGTGGGAAAGGGCTTTAGCCCTTGGCGACCTTGTTTTTTTAATTTGAGGCCATTTCGGGGCCTGTTTTGCAGACGGAAGTTTTCTGCACGCACTCAGGAAAAGGCTCAGTTTTATGCTGTGCGACCACTGTTCTACAGGTCGGTGAAAAGTTACTGTAGAAATTGCATCGTATGCTTGTGCGCAGAGACATTGGGAGTTTCAGAATCATCCTTGGTTCCTGTTTATGCAAAATCGTCACTAGGAAGTGACTGTGTGGTCAAATACCACTTTCGCCAGTTTTGCAGATTTGCCCTTGTGAGGGTGAAGCTGTGTTTTTTGCAGTGACAGAATTTTTTGCAGTATTCTGTAATGGCATCTGATTCTCTCTCACAGATTGTCACTGAAAAGCTTGACAAGAACAACTTCCAAGCATGGAAGTTTAGAATGACGAATTTCCTTATGGGAAAAGGATCTTGGGAATTTGTTGCAGGAAATGAAGAAGAACCAGTTCTTCCTGATGTTCCCAGTCAACAGCAAATGCAGGCATTTAAAACATGGCATGAGAGAGCCAGGAAAGTTATGTATTGGCTGTCTATCAGCATTTCAGACTCTATGATTGTGCATATTCAGGATGCAAGTACGCCAAAGGAGGCATGGGATACTTTGTCAAAAATGTATAGCACAAATACGCAAGCCAGGAAAATGCAGCTCAAGCAAGAGTTGCACAATGTGCAAAGAGAAAATATGAGCATCAACGACTACCACATGAAGGTGAAGAAGATTGCAGATGCACTTGCTTCCATTGGGTCGCCAGTGGAAGATGATGATTTAGTTTCCGTGACCTTGAATGGTCTAGGAAAGGATTATGCACAGTTTCGGACATCCATTTCAGTTCGTGAAAGATTTCCTGATTTTGAGGAGTTGATTGCTCTTCTAATTTCTGAGGAGCAAAGAAATGGTGGTGCATCTTCTTCAGGAGGAACTTCAAAAGAAGCTGTCTTCTACTCAAATGCTGGAAGAGGTAGAGGCAGAGGTAGAGGAGGCCGATTTGGAGGCCGTGGTAGAAATCAGAATATGCAGCAAACTCAAGAAAACCAGTCCTATGGAGGAGGACGTGGTAACTCTAGAGGCAGGGGGAGCCAAAGAGGTCGTGGTGGATGGCAAAGAGGTCAAAATGCAAACAGTAATGTTGAATGCTACTACTGTGGTAAAATGGGTCATATGGCTAAAGACTGCTATAAAAAGCAGAATGACATCATGAATGGAAAACTGCAACAAGGGAATTATGCATCTTCTAGCAGACAGGGTGATGACAGAAATGAGCATTTGTTCATGGTGCAGCACATGAACAATTCTGTGACAAGTGCAGAAGAAAGCAATGATGTATGGTATGTTGACTCAGGTGCATCAAACCACATGATAGGTCATGCAGAATGGATGGAGGATGCAAGGAAAATGGAAAAACCAGGATTTGTGGAGACTGGTGATGATACTGCACATCCTATTGTGCAGATTGGAAAAATTCCCTTGTCTATGCAGGATGGGAAAAAGAAATACCTGTCCGATGTATTTCATGTTCCGAATATCACCAAGAATCTGGTTTCTGTCGGTCAAATGGTTGAGCAGGGCTTACAGGTCAGATTTAATCCTCATGGATGCTTTGTTGAGGATATGAAAAATAAAGGTCGCTTGATAGCAAAAGGAAAGAAGAAGGGCAGAATGTTTACATTGGATGCAGACATGTCTGAATTGAGTGCAGCAATGTTTGCATATGGGACCGGTGTAGTTGCAGATATTGATATCTGGCATAAACGCATTGGTCATGTTAATGTACATCGACTTAAATCAATGCAGGCCCAAAATATTGTTGCAGGTTTGCCGAAATTCAAGGTTGCAGAAATGCATAAGGTATGTGAAGCCTGTCAGTTTGGAAAACAGGCAAGGAAACCATTTCCTAGACATGTTCAAGAGAGTGAGAAGCCATTGGAATTAATCCACTCTGATGTGTGGACTACTAAAGCTGCATCTCTTGGAGGCTGTCATTATTTTGTCACTTTTATTGATGACTATAGCAGAAAAGTTTGGGTGTATTTTATGAAAAAGAAAAGTGAAGTTTTTGGGCATTTCAAAACCCTTAAAGCTATGGCTGAAAAAGAAACAGGTCTGCAGATAAAATGCCTAAGGTCAGATGGAGGGGGAGAGTACCTCTCAAATGAGTTTGCAAAGTTCTTGCAGGAGCATGGCATAAAGCAGCAATATTCATGCAGTTATACCCCACAACAAAATGGAATTGCAGAAAGAAAAAACAGGCATATTGGAGAGGTATCTCGTGCCATGCTCAATGAAAAAGACTTGCCAGATTTTTATTGGGCTGAAGCAGTTGCTACAGCAGTCTACATAATGAACAGGACTCCCACTGCAGCAATACATGGAATGACTCCAGAGGAGAGGTATACTGGTAGGAAACCAGATATTTCTCATTTGAAAATTTTTGGTTGCATTGCCTATGTACATGTGCCAGACGAGTTGAGATCCAAGTTGGATCCAAAAGCTGAGAAGTGCATCTTTATTGGTTACTCTCTGCAGCAAAAAGGGTATAGATGCTATAACCCTTCTACTTGTAAGTTTACAGTGAGCAGAGATGTTGTTTTTGATGAGATGAGTAGCTGGTATAAACCAGTAAATGTGATTGATGATGTAGATGCACAAAATGGTAATGCTGCACAAAATTCACAGCAGCAGTCACAAAATATTAGTGGACCTGGAGCGTCCTCTAGCAGTGGTTCACATTCTTCGCCATGGACAGGCAGATTGAGATCAGGAGAATCTTCTCAAAGCAATGCAGATAGTGGTATGTAGGTATCACGAAAAGGAAAAGAGAAGGTTGATCAGCCCATGTTTGATGTGAATGCAGGTCACTCTTATGTGGATGGTGAATCCAGTGGCTCAGAACAGAGCATTGATGATGAGTTGGGTATTCCTTCTATTGTTACACCTGGAGTAAGGAAGACCAGGGATGTTTTGAGAGCACCTGGGAGTGAACCTACTTTGCGCAGGTCTACGAGAGCTAGGTATCCTGTGGATAGGCTGAAATATGATGGATTTACAGCCATTCACTATGCATATATGGTTAAAATGATACAGGAACCAGAACCCACTTCTTTTGAGGAAGCCATGGGAAAAGAAAAATGGGAGAAAGCCATGGATGAAGAAATGGATGCCTTGGAAGCAAATGCTACATGGGAGTTAGTACATTTGCCTAAAGGTAAGAATGCAATTGGCTGTAAGTGGGTTTATAAGGTGAAGCACAATGCTGATGGTTCTGTGAACAGATACAAGGCAAGATTAGTAGTCAAGGGGTATGCACAAACATATGGCATTGACTATGAAGAAACATTCAGTCCGGTTGCAAGGATGGCAACCGTAAGAGCAGTCATTGCTATGGCTGCATCAAAGGGATGGTCTTTACATCAGATGGATGTAAAGAATGCCTTCTTGCATGGTGATTTGCAAGAAGAGGTCTATATGGAGCAGCCACCAGGTTATGTGCATGCTGTTCATCCTGAGTTTGTTTGCAGGTTGAAGAAAGCTTTGTATGGCTTGAAGCAAGCACCTAGAGCATGGTCTGACAAGATAGGACAGTATCTTGTCACTATTGGCTTTCAGATTTCCAAGGCAGATTTCTCACTTTATATGAGAAAAACAGAGAAAGGTATTATGCTACTTGTCATTTATGTTGATGATTTGATTATGACAGGTGACAGTGATGAAGATATCCTTCATGTGAAAATGCTATTGAAGCAGAAGTTTGAGATGAAGGATTTGGGAGAGCTGCGTTATTTCTTGGGCATTGAGGTGATTAGATCACCAAGTGGGATACAGCTCTTGCAGAGGCAGTATGGATTGGACATGCTGTCCAAATATGGGATGACAGGCTGTAAGCCTATTTCAGTTCCTTTGGAGCAAAATGTGAAGCTGAGCACAGATGCAGGTGAGCTTCTAGAAGACCCTACTATGTATAGACGCATAGTAGGAAGTTTGATTTATACGACTATTACCAGGCCAGATTTGAGCTATGCTGTTGGATTGGTAAGTCAGTTTATGCAGGCTCCAAGGAAACCACATTTGGATGCGGCTAGACGCATACTCAGGTATGTGAAGTCCACATTGCAGTATGGACTATTTTATGAGACTGGGGTTCAGATACAGTTGCATGGATACACTGATGCTGATTGGGCTGGTAGTATTTCTGATAGACGATCTACCAGTGGATATGTGTTCTCTTTTGGGAGTGCTGCAGTCACTTGGAGCAGCAAGAAACAGCCTACAGTTGCCTTGTCGAGCACAGAGGCTGAGTACAGGGGTGCAGCAATGGCTGCATGTGAGGTAGCTTGGTTGCATAAGCTACTTTATGATATGCATCAGTCTACAGATGGGTCAGTTGTCATTTATTGTGACAACATGAGTAGTATACACTTGGCAAATAACCCAGTCTATCATGCTAGAACAAAGCACATTGAGGTGCATTATCACTATGTGCGAGAGAGGGTTTTACTAGGTCTTATTGATCTAGTTTATGTCAGCACAGAGGATCAGGTAGCTGACATATTCACGAAGGCATTGGGCGCAGAGAAGCTGCGCAAGTTCAGAGACCTGCTTGGTGTGCAGGAATTGGGATTGAGCTCGAGGGGGAGTGTTGAGATATCGAGCTCCACTCGTGATACGCCAGGGTGACCGTTGTGTATTTATGTCACCGACTTGTCAGTTGCAGATGCGGTTGGTACACCGCCCCTGAATAATAGCTACATGATAGCTATCCTTATCTACTCTAGTTCGTGGCTCAGTTAGTATGCCACCTTAGTTAGTTGAGTTTGGTTTGAGACCCATATAGAGGGTTCTTCTATTTCTTTGTATGTGAGTTCTTTTTGGCTTACACAACTAAGAAGAGGAAAACTGTTTTCAGCCTCCACCCTTGTGTGTCTTCCCCCATTGTGCAAGCAAGAAAGCTTCAAGCGAGACTCCTTCCTTCTCTCCCACAATCTTGACAATGAAGCCTTTAAAATGCAAAGGGAACCCTATTCTTCAAAGATGCAAGGTTTGCTTCACTTTCAATATCTTAAGAATTAGTGGTTTGCATAAATTTTGTATTTGGTCATTTAGATCTTATTTATTATTTTAGCTATTTAGATCCAAGATGGTACGCATTATTTAGAGTTTCATGATTTGTCTGTATTTAGATATGTAGCTTAAACACTAAAAAACTAAATAAGCCCATATGTAAACATCTCCTTAAACGTCTCTAAATGCTTTGGTTAAATGTTTGGGTAAATGGCTACTTTAATTTTAATGCCTATTTAAACATGACTCTATAAAGGCACGTGTGTCTTGATCATGTTTTTGTGCACATTAGGACAATATGAGAGCCTTAGTAGTGCCACTTTGTGTCATATAATTGATATCAAAAGGCATCACTATCCACATTGCTTCGATGCAAAGCTTATTTTGAACTTGTGGGTAAGTCATAGATACCCTAGGCCCACTATCCCTTATATTGTTTCCATGAATGTTCAAGGTGAAAATGCACATGTATTAGGCTCTTATGCTTCTAATAGGGCATATACACTTGCATCTTATATATAGGTGTATAACCCATCCGTGTTTGTTACACCTTATCCCTATCTCATAGAACTCTACCATTTACACATCCACATCAACCCTCAAATAGATCCATACCACCTCTTGTAAGTTAAATACTTTGCACCTACCAATGTACACATGCACATCTATTTAAACAACTTAAATCTAGGCAAGAACTCGAGGGGTCATTTATGAATATATATGCATATCATGTGAATTTAACATAATAGATTTTTCAAGTACTATTTTAAACCATTTTCTACATATAGATAGGTGCATCAAGAGTCCTAAGGCCATCATAGCCTAGAGTCCAACAAGATTTTGAAAAATACCTTAAGTTGAAAGATCCATTATCTCCTTCCATCTACATTTATTGGGTTCTCAAAGCATATAGGACATCCAACACCATAGCCTAGAGTCTTAAGGTACTTTAAACCACAAGGCCAATTGCTTCTTGATGAGATGAAACTAGAGTCACCCAAGTTGGTGCCTTGCCCACAACTCATAGTAGCTCCTAAGCCACACCACGAGTGTTAGAAGTTCCTAGGATATATAAAACGTATGTAGAGAATCTAGTCTTCATCATAGGAAGTCAAGAACAATCCCTTAGGCATGTGCCTCCCTTGAAGTTATCCTTGGTAATGTAGTCCCTTATGAACTCCAAAAATCAATTACAGTTAGGTTCTCTAATGACCACATTACCTCAAAAGGATTACATCTAGCCTAGATGAATACCATCCACTAGATATAAGGTGTAGCATATGGCACAAGAAAACTCGATTGATTGGTAGATGATTGCTTATACAATGCTTACATGCCTCACCTCCCTTATACACATTAGGTTACAAGAGTGATAGGTTAGGATTGCATGTAAAATATCCATTGTATTTTGAGAAAAGTTGAGACTAAGAAAACGGTCCTCAAGTGGAACTCTTAGCGAAGGTCACATTGCAACCATTGA
Source organism: Lygodium microphyllum (assembly GCF_053477565.2). Classification (NCBI taxonomy): domain Eukaryota; kingdom Viridiplantae; phylum Streptophyta; class Polypodiopsida; order Schizaeales; family Lygodiaceae; genus Lygodium; species Lygodium microphyllum. The sequence goes on along the minus strand of NC_141142.1, from coordinate 57,208,137 downwards.
AAAGCTTATTAGACTTGCTCGTAAGAGAAAAACCATGTGTCTTTGGGTTCAATGCATTTCCCTCTAGAATACAAAAACATGTATAGGCACAAGAATGTGGTAAGGATATTATAAACCATGATTAAGACTGATTAAAAAGGCCTATCGTAGCCCACCTTATCTTCTACATATTGTTGGAGTGCTCATGCATGCCAAAAAATTGCATGTAGAACATTCCAAACCTCCTCTGCCATGATTGTAATATGCAAAGAAGTGTTATTGATCTACTCTAGTCAGTTCATGTGTAAGATTGGGCTATGCTTTTTATTACTTTGTATTTTAGGCATTGTATGGTGGTCATCGTAGTGATTATTTATGCATTTATTGTTGGCTAACAAACAACCATATTTGAAATATTTTGGGCCTATTTATGGCTCCTCTTCCTTCAATCAATCATCATAAATTTTTAGGTGATCTTCTAGTTGGAGAGAGGAGCCAATGCCGATGGTCACGTAGGTTGTGACTCACTATTGTATGTGTCATTCTCATGTTTGGTATGTGGATTCCATTTCCCGAGCACCTCTCTGATTTCTCTTTCTTTGCAGTATTTCTTTATTTTTTCGTCTTGTGTTTATTAGTTTATTTTAGCACTCCTCTATGCTTTTGTTCTGCTACACCACTTCTCACATGGTATTAGATTATAGGATCTCAGTTCTAATTACAATTTTTCTAATGATTACAAGTATTTCTTCCCGCCTTGTTGATTAGGCTTGCATTTTTCAGATCAGCAATCTATGTTTTTAGCATGCGCTTGGATTCATCACATAATCTCGTCAGTTTGGCAGAGACTCTGAGAAGCCAATAAGGTGTGCAATGAGAAGCCCAAGCTGATTTTGTTGCAACACTCCCTTTGTCTTGCTTTCAAAAGACATTGTCTACCCTTTTGTTGATTATTTATTATAATCATTGGTTCTCTTTTTATCATCCTCTTTTCACGATTTGGCCACATTCTGTACCATGGTTTTCTTCTCGATGTAGATCCAAAATATCATTTGTCTTCCTTGAAAGATAGTAGCAACCCCTACTCAAGGTTCTCATGGGCCCACCATAATTTGTTTCTTCTTTGCTTCTCCAGGAGTAGGTCCCCCCTATTTGTTTTGTTTAGGACCCTGTGGCTTGATGATGCATAGTGGAATTATCATACAACTGGCAAGAGGTTGACAAACTATTGAAGCTTCAATTGAGAAACATATACCTTAGTTATTTACATATTAGTAGAAACATGCAAAAAATTGACTATTGAATACATTGGATGCAGATTGAGGAGCAACTATACCAATAGAACTGCCCATTTCTCATGTCCTTTCTTCCTAGAAAATTAAAGTAGATCCAAGCGCACATAATCTACCTTCAATAAACACGATTGCTTTTCAGGTCTCCGTTAGTACATGAAATTCTATGGGATTTGTTTTATCTCCTAACACTATAATATTGAAGTGATTGAGGTACTCTTCACAAAACACATAGGCACAAGTCGTCCAAAAGCTCACATGCCATAACTAGAATCAAACTATGTTCCTATTTTGTGTGCAACCATTTTTTTTCTCTATGATGTATTTTGATTGGTGTAATTCAAATCTCTTTGTGGCATCTTTGATAATTGCATCGTGTGAGATGTATTCTCATCACTATATTCGAATTATATACATTTTATACTTGTAAGTTGGATAAGATTTTAGCCCCTACAAGATAACAAGTGTGATTTGTGAGTAGACTTGGAATGGTTCTCTCTATGATCTTGGTTAGACATACTAGGTTATGAATAGACTTGGAATGGTGCTCTCTTGGTTGGATGTATTAGGTTATGGATGTAAAGAGGGAAAGCTAACTTGTGGACCTCATCAGCTTCAGAAAAGTTGCTACCTTAGGAAGATTTCATGAACATCCATACAAACAAACACCTTAGAATGCATAAACCAAAAGCAATAAAAGGTAGATCAAACATGATTTGGGCACATTTTCTTTCAAATTTGTCTAGATACTTGGATACATTTGATCGGTGCTGCCAATAGCTAGCCACTCCTTTTTTGTGTACCACAAAAAGCTATCCAAACACCTCTTCCTTATCAAATTCAACAACACTAAGATAGTTCTATCCCCCATTTGATAATTGCTACCTCAATTAATAGCTTTGTTGCACACATCTGTCCCCAAATGAATATAAAATGGCCCTTAGTCATTCTAGAGCATCTATCCAAATGGCAAATTTTTTTGTCTTAATTTTATGCTTAGACCCCTTATGAACTACATGGACATCGCTAAAAAATGGATGTTTGCTAACATTGTCCCTCTAGACTAAGTTGTGATAAAGAAGAAAAAGTGGAGTTCTTGTCTATGGCTAAGGCCCCAACCCACACTTATAACTCCAGCCTTACATTCATTTGGAGAATTATTCTATCACCATGACTATTAGCTAAGCCATCACAATGGAGCTATGTTGCGTTGCATTTTGTATTTTTCTTTTCATGGTTATAATAGTCATAGAGTGTAACTCCAACATTTTAGGGACCTCTAAAAGTTAGTCCTCCATAAGAGGCCCTACTAGGAGATCCCAAGGTTGTTGAGTTATCTAGAGTATACAACGTATATATCCTGCCATTTTAAGAAATGCAAAAGGAAGAAAGAGCAATAGGATATCTCAAAAAAATCAAATCATTTTAACCATCTAGGTCATTAGTCCAAACACTACAACAATTCAAAAGCTTGATTGTTTCTCACCAAAGGCTCATAGGGTGCTAGACCAGGATTATATTTACATTGGCATGTCCAAGCTTGCAAGGGTGAGTATTTTACTATTGCTCTTAAATTAACCATGAGGTATAGACCAATTCATGCGAGGCATGCATGAAAACCTATAAGGTTTTTAATCCAAACATGTTCTTGTATACACTTATATTGGGAATTTTGACATAACGTAAGAAATAGTCTATATTGACCTTTAATTCCCTACTATTAGATGTGGGGAATGTCATTCCCTAGTTGTATATAGGGAATACATGCATACACATATAGGAAATATTTTCCTACATTTTACAAGATTTCCTATATAGGGATTGACTAAAAGTCCCTTGTGTATATATAGCTCTAGTGGTGCAGCGTAGGAGCGAGATCGAAGCGAGAGAACGAGATTTCACCAACATTAATCTACATAGACCCACACATCGTCCATTCCATTCCACCTGATCAGCAGGAATGAGAACTCATATCCATCTATCAAGCCAGGTAATGAGCAGGATTGATATTCGATTTTAGAAAGAATGTCAGAACTTTTCTTTCTTTGGAAATAATATTCTGTTTACATGAAGGAGGACAAGGCTCCACCGACAATTCGACAGAGACTCTGAGAAGCCAGTAAGGTGTGCAATGAATTAGAGAGTCTAGGTGCATTGGTGCGGTGCGACACCAAGCCTAGCACTGGCTGCATCGTAGAGAATGCGGAAGCCTTGCTGTTGGACGTTGCCGATGATGGAGAAGGACATGGCATCAGGGGCAGGGGCGAATGCGAGACATAGCTTCCTCGTGGAGGGGGGGTTTCCGTCCGCGGTGCTCGCCCAGTCGTCTAGCCAGACGAGGACATTGGAGGGAGGTAGCTCGAGGTCGAGGCCACCTGCAAAGTGAAGCACGACACGTGGAATAGGGAGAGGCTGATCGTGCGGAGGTTGAGCACGTAGCTGGGTGTGGGTGGTGTCGAAGCAGGTGTCGAGGAAGGATCCAGTGTCAACAGGCGACGCGTGGCCGAGGTGGGGCGCGACTTCACGGACAAAGGCGGTGCGAAGAGCCGCATAAGCAGGAGGGGGAAGGCGGGAGATGGCGACTTCGGAGTCGAGGATAACGGTGCGGCTGTCGATTTGGAAGGCGGAGGGGGCGATGGGGAGGAGGGAGGAGCCAACGGTGATGCCGGTGAGAAAGACATAGTAGAAGGTCCGGAGATCACAAGGAGCTTTAAACATGTTTCCATATAGTAAAAGAAGAGAGATTTTCTAGATACTTATCAAAGTATCTAGAAAAAGTCTCAACTAGTAGAAGTTGAACACTTTACAAGTTAGTGATCTAGTAAAATATTTTTATATAGAATATTTTTAAAATTCCTAGTTGATGATCTAGTAAAATATTCCTAGATAAGAAAACTAGTTGAAACCATAGATATAGTAAATTTTTCCTATACAAGAAAACTAGACGAAACCATTAATACAAGCCATTATCACACCAATATATCATGTTAAGAAAACTAATCACGATTTATTTACAATGTTGTATTGTTAGCAATAGAATTGTGATTGAATCCACTAAAAAAGTTGTCTTGAACACTACATTCTCTCTACTTCACCATGTTCTACAGTACCTAAGGTAGATCTAGAGTTGTCATTCTCTTCGGATCTGCTCCACCATTAAAAAATCAAGTCTTGTTAGCTCTTCTTAAGCCTCCCTTCCTTTTTTTTGAAATCTAGATCCTTGCTGCTTCAGCAACAATGTTGTCTCGAGATTCGTTTTGTGCTTACAATCAACAAGGATATCAAAAGGCTCAAACATGTACATAGCGAAAAAAGCTCAGAGCAATAAGAGAAGACCTACCATTTTTAGCAAACTTCCTTCCCTTTGATCCTAAAATCATTGCAATCTCCCATAGCTCCACAATATAGATCTACTGTATTGGTTGTATGCTTCAAACCCTGTATCCTATCCACAACAAGACAAATAATGAAATGACATTTAAATTATTTGCTCATGGAATCATATTGTATCATACTTACTAATCGGGATAAATGTAATGCCCATCCAAATCAATGCATACTCTTGTGGGAATATGAAATGCTATCTAGACTCTCAAACAATAAGATTTACCAAACACATATGCTAGTGTTGAGTTTTCCCACAAGATAGGAATCCAATAGATTGAAGTATCATACCAAGTCAAATTGATTTAGCTTACCAGTATATGTAAATAGGATATCAAAACCTTGAATTTACATTCTTCATTTTCAATGTTTTAGCAAGTTGTTTAAATAGGTGGATGAAACATACAGATCCATCAAGCTCAAACTTCAACCAATCTAGCCTTTTATTGGCCTTGCTACAACCAAAGTAGCAAGAGGTGCATCTAATGTAAGAGCACCAAAGTAGCAACAATTGTACCTTCTATGAATTTCCTTCATAAGGATACATACCTTGTGGTGGCAATCGAGGGTTTGATATGCTTCCTCTCCTCCAAGCACCTTGTTGGTGTTGCATGTGTCTAGAAGACCTACTATCATGACCACTCTAACTCCATATGAAAAAGTTGCTAATAGAACAAGCCTCTTAGTAGTGAGGTTTCAAGTGCGCATAGGCTTCTTCTAAAAGATTAGATAAAGATTCACAAGAAATACTCCTTGATTTGTTCAAATGCTAGCTAAACATTGATACTCTTATTAGAAATGATGATGCCGATGAAAAATGTCCTACAAGCAAGCCATATTCCACAAGAAGTTAGATTGGTCTTAGCTATTAAATATCCAAGGTGAACTAAAGTACCAATCCTTAGATTGTCTCAAGAAACTCAGGAAGCCACTCCTTCAAATCCAATATGCCCAATGATTCTTATTAATTCATTAAGCTCCAAGAAGTCAATACGAAAGGGATCATTTTTTATTTTGCTTCTATAGATTTTGTGCATCATGGAATTCAATGTGATCTCTATTGAATACATCTCCTACTTCTTCCACGTGTCACCATGAGCCTACAGCCCTTCGCTTACTTACCCATTGCTACTAGTGATATTTGCACTGATGACTATACTCCCAAACATGTCTATCCACATGCTTTTTGACAGGGCCTATGATAGGGGGTGCTTCAAAGGAGAAATGCATGCACTATGTTGTTATTTGATATCCTAGACAAAGTTTTGATAGTGATTGTGCATCAAAATTAAGATTTTTGTTGGTGAAAATTGGTACCTGAGAAATTTAGGGATCAATAATTTCAAATGATGTGTTGCTACTCCCTCATCCATAACCTGTTTGAAGAGTTAAAATCAGCACCATGTAAAGTTGCAGCTTGCAATCCTTCACATGATGGCTGCAAATTTTGGAGTTAGTATACTGATAGCATTATAAAGAAACCAAATTCATTGTTTATACACTCGTACATACAAAACTTTTCCTTGGTTACACCTTAACACCACATAATATTACAGAATCATAGAAAAACCTATCAATAGTGTTTTACAAAATCATAAGGCAACCCCTCCCAGCTTGCCGTACCCATCCTTACTTGACCCACCCCCTCCTTTCTAGTGTATAAATTTCTATACATGATACATTAGCTCACTGCTTGTTATTCCTTCCTCGCGCTCTGTCTTTGACTTTCCTGCCCACCACTTAATGCCTCTTGACCCACCACTTCAACCTTTTCGAGCAAAATAAAGTGTGGCTAATTGTATTATTCAGAACCATTAAAGAACAATCAAGGGCTCAACAACATAACTGGAGCTGAAAGCTAACATCACAGCATGAATACAAGGCCTCCCAAGGCCATTTGGGGGGGATTGGGAAAGAGAAGCCAAGGAGCTAGGAAAACCCGATACAGAGGAACAACTGCCCAAGCTTTGTTGATGTCAAGTGTCTCTCTGAAGCTACTCCCAACCCAGAAGCTCTTCTCAAGCTCATATGCTACCACAAGCTCCAAAATAGTGGGAAAAGACCCTACCAACATGTAGCCAACAAACCATACTCTACACAACATAAAATGTTTCTCAAACCACTTCATAAACTATATGAAGTTTACCACCTAGTCTTGAGAGAGGAAAGAAATGCTCTAAATTTTCAAACACAACAATTCAATGCATCATTGGAGCAAACATACTCACTAAAAAAATTCATTAGACCACCCCTAAGCAGGAAAGTACCTGGCAATCCCAACCTAGTTACAAGTTGTCTTCATTTGCAACTACACGTTGAATGCCTTGTCCCTTCCTTCAAGTAGTTGTTGTGGTTTGCCTTCATAAATGGAGGCAATGAACTCTTTCTTTACCTCTTTCAAGTAGACCAACAAAACCACCACTTTTGATGCCTGTAGACATTTGACTACAAAACTTGTCCTCGTAAGAATCAAATCAATTTTGCATCTCTTCAAATTTGATCCACTATTTAAAAAACCATGTTGAAGAAAAGGACAAGAAGAATTCTTAAAACTCTCACCTGAGCATTTGTGGTTACTTCCTTTGTGTCCTGATTCTTTGGCATTTCATATTTGATTATACATTTGTTGGAGAAATGGGGAGCAAAGGCATTCTCTTTCAATGATGAGTAGATCCATGCTCTACATAAAGCTACAAATGATGAGCAAATCGATGCTCTACATAAAGCTGCAAAGGAAATATTGGAGAATCAGAATTAGCAAATCCTTTTAGTCCATGATGAAGAGGATTATGTGATTGGAAAGAATGGAGAACAAGTCAAAGTTGCAGATCTAGAAGGCAAAATTATTGCATTGTACTTTTCGGCACATTGGTGCCCACCGTATCAAAGATTCACACCAGTGTTGGCATCCATTTATAATCAGTTGAAGGAAAAGAACAAGGAATTTGAGGTTGTGTTTTTCCCATCTGATGAAGACCAATAATCTTTTGACAACTACTTCAATGACATGCCATAGCTTACTGTGCCATACAGTGATTCAAAAATGAAAAAAGTACTTAGTCAATGGTTTGAAGGAAGGCATACCTTATTCTAATCAATTCGCTTTCATTTTCTCGTCAAATACTCCACCTAAAATCTAACCTGCTTCTGAAGGGAAGGGAAAGAACTTTTAGAATTGAGAATTAGAAAAGTAGTTCTATCTGAAATCTATTCTATATCAACATAGTTCAACTAATCCTGCACATCAAATGATGCAAAGAGATGCTTGGATTTTAGTAGCTGTATATCCAACATGCATATGCTCTTACTGATTATTTTTCCCATCCATGAGAGAAGTTCAAGTTCTATACCTTGCTCTCTAAGTCAAAGTTGCTATTGCATTAAACCATATACCATGAAATCATAAACTCTTACATGGGACAGCATTGGCTTACAGCCATTCCAAGTCTCATAATTCGTGTATGCCATAGTTCCACCAAGTCTCAAAATTTATAAAATTTGGAGTTTTGGAATTTTTTGAAGTTTACTCTTAACTGGCTGCCATCTTGTACCAAGCTGGATTTCCATCTTGTGCTAATATACATGTTATGATTAGCTCTTATTTGATGTGGCTTCAACAGTCAAGTCAGATTATAGCTTACAATTAGCTAATTGAAGACATCTTCAAGCATAGATTTATGCATTCCCAATACTTCAATTGGTCCTTATTGAGTTGTTATCTAATCAACTAATTCCTATATTGTCTCGTGTATCCCTCAGTTTTGTCAGTAGGTAGGTGGAATTTATACCCAGAATTTGAGTTTAAAGAAATGTATAAACATCTTCTTCTATCAATTCTTATGTACTGTGTTTCAAGAAAGACATCTCTTCAGATGATGCATCTTCTTAAACACAATCAAAATCATCCATTTTTACAATTAAAATTAGTAGCACAACAGGCCTGCATAAACTTACATGCGAGTCTCGAAACTTACCTAAACATCTAAGTACGGGGACTTCTAAGTACTGCATCTTCACGGAGCTCGACTGGCCAGGACCTCGCATTCGCAGATTTTGGCCCCCACTTTGGCGGCGAGCTAGACGGATCCTCAGAGACCTCACATTCGTAGATTTTGGCCCCCACTGGTGGCGAGCTAGACGGTTCCTCAACCTGCCTTTCTTCACGAGCCAGACCGTGCAACAGTGATGGCTGCCCACCATGGACGAATATGAGATGAGCTCCTAATAGGCCGACTTGCGTGCAAGCCTAGGGCCTTCATTCATGTCATCGTGCTACGAGGGAACCTGCACCTCATGGTTTACAATGCTCGAGGGCGAGGATGACAATGAGGCCTTTCGCTGAATTCAGGTGATCACATTCAAACCTAAATTTTGGCAATCCGCACAACCAATTAGGGGGTAGGGGAGGGCCTGCAATTTCGCGGCTTGAAACACTTTCACTTGCTCCACTAAACTCGTAGAAGACCTGGTGCGCAGATCGGTTGCAGATAGCTCACGTGGTGAATCCCGGAGGTCCCCAAGAACAAAGTACTCTATCTTTTTGCACAAAAACCCATGTAAAAGCATGCACGACAAGAGGCAAGAGACAAATTGGGTTCAATCTCCCCCATGCCTTGTGTGAGCGCTTCACAAAGCATGTATTTTATGTATATTTCCAATCTTCATGCTCAATAATAGCCCAATTACAAAAATATGACAAGCTTTTAGCTTTTGAGTTTGCTTTCTACAAAAATAGGAAAATAAAGCTAATGGACGGTGCCCATAGAGTCTGGCACGCCCAATCTCAATGTCCAAATAGAAATAACATATCCGGGTGCATAAGCGCATACAAAATAATAATCGATAATCAATGTCTCAATAGACATAACAAAATATAGGCGTGGCGCCTATCAAAATATAGTCCAAATATCGAATACCCGCTAGACTCCAATGCTTTCCTCCGCCACTGCTGCTATCTCTACACATCAACTGAAGCATTCACAATCGTTAGTAAAATAATACAATTAAACCGACAAAAGTGAATACCTAGCAATCTTTAGCTACATAAATAAATCAACTGGTTAGAAATAAATCCTAACCTTAATTTATTACAAGTGCGCACTCTAAACTCATAAATGTTTATTAATTTAATATACATTTTGTGGAATCACCCGCTATGGAATCACCCATGTACACACTAAATTAATGAAACGCCCGAAAAGGACATGCGTCCCCATCAACTTCTCGCACAAAGAATCCTCTTTGTGTATGAGCCCCGGTCATCTAAGTTTACGGAATCCACCGTAAAACCTCACGGAATCCACCGTGGCACGGAATCCACCGTAGAATATGCCTCCTGGCATCATACCCCCGGGGTGGGATAGCAATTGACCTCAATTGCTATTAGCTCAATGTGGAGCTAACAGAGTGGGGAAAGCATTTAAGTCTCTAGCGTGCATCCATTGTGCTTCCTCTATAGGATGGTTCTTGAATTTTACTAAATATCTAGAATACCTTCGGCCAGTTCTAGTGGTCATGTAGTCAGTGTCTATGATGGCTTCGGGTTCAAGTATTTCAGTCTCTTCTTCTAGTAAAGGTGGGTTTTCATAGACAGGGTGGATAGGTAATTGGCCTCTAAATGGTCTCAATAAACTAATATGAAATGTATTATGAATTTTCCAATGAGATGGCAGTTCTAACTTGAAAGCATTGTCATTAATCTTATGAATGATTCTAAATGGTCTGTAGAATCTAGGAGCTAATTTGACAACTGGATGTCTATCTACACTTTGCAGTCTACGCTTTTCTATTCTAAGCCAAACATAATCATCAACTTTGAAATTCATGGCTTGTCTTTTCTTGTTGGCTTGTTTAGTATATGATTGTTGGGCTTTAGCAATTATATCCTTTACCTCATCAAAAATAGTGTTATGTATAGCAGCAATATCATCGGCACTTTGTATTCTATTAGACAAAGATGCAACAAGGGTAGATAATCTATATCCATAAATAACTTCAAAAGGTGCTTTCTTTGTAGATGTGTGCGGTGTATTATTGTAAGCAAACTGTAGTAAATGTAAATGAGTATCCCATGTCTGAGGTTTAGAGATAGTGTATGCACGTAAAAGATCTAAAATAGTGCTATTTGTGGCTTCTGTTTGTCCATTTGTTTCTGGATGAAATGCAGATGAGAAATCAATCTTTGTGCCTAGATTTGCAAACAGTGTAATCCAAAAATTATTACAAAATCTAGAATCTCTATCTGAAATAATCACTTTCGGCAATCCATGGTTAGTGAAAATAGTTTTCAAAAATAACTGTGCTGCTTGTGATGTTGTTAAAGTTTTCTTACATGCAATGAAATATGCTTGCTTACTAAATCTATCTACAATTGTCCAAATCATGTCATGGTTAGATTTAGTATTTGGTAAGCCAGTAATGAAATCCATAGATATATGTTCCCAAGGTTGAGATGGAATAGATAAAGGCATTAATAACCCATACTGTTTACCATGATGTCTCTTTATTCTTTGACAAATCAAACATTCAGAAACGAAATTAGATACATCTGCATCCATATGCGGCCAATAAAAATCTTCAGTTAACATGCGTAATGTAGAAATGATACCTCTATGACCTTGATATGGGGGACAATGAATTTCATTCAAAACAAAAGATCGGAATGGAATAGTAACACACAATCTCTTTTCAAAGAACATGAATCCATCATTATATGGCAATGAATCAACAGGAATGAAATTATTTTGAACTAATTTTTGCCAACCAGAATGAAAAGTAATATCCTGGTGATATGTGTCTTTCATAGCAATCAAAGAATCAAAAGATATGATAGAAATGTTATGAATTGCAGGTCGTCTACTCAATGCATCGGCAACTACATTTTCTTTTCCAGGTTGGTATTGAATGATAGGATGGAAACTTTGAATGAATGAAGCCCATTTGATATGACGGTCAGAAATTTGGGGTTGGCTAAGTAGATGTCTAATGCTTTGCTGGTCGGTCTTTATCATGAATTCTGAACCCATTAAATAATGCTTCCATTGTTTTAATACTTGTACAACTGCTAAGAGTTCTTTGTCATAAGTGGAATATTTGAGCTCAGAGGGTTTCAGCTTAGAACTAGAATATGCTATTAGATGGTTGTCTTGCATTAATACGGCTCCTATTCCTGATCCGCTAGCATCGGTCACAACTAGAAAGAATGGTCTATTAAAGTCAGGCAATTGTAGAACAGGGGCATTGGTTAATGCACGTTTGAGTAAGTCAAAGGATTTCTGCTGATTTTCAGTCCATTGATAAACAATTCCTTTCTTAAGAAGTTTGGTCAATGGTAAAGCAAGTAATGAGAAATTATGTACAAACTTCCTATAGAAACTAGCAAGACCAAGGAATGAGCGTAGTTCATGTACATTTTTAGGAACAGGCCAATGCAATATTGCGTCAATTTTCTTAAGATCAACTTTAATTCCTTCTTTTGATACAATATGACCTAGATATTCTATTTCTGTCTTAAAGAATTCACTCTTGTCAGGATTTGCAAACAATTGATTTTCTTTCAGTAACTGAAAAACTAATGATAAATGCTCATAATGCTCTTTTTCACTTTGACTGAACACTAAAAATATCATCAAAGAAAATAATCACACAATACTGATATTTTAGAAAAATACGGTTTATCATTCTACTGAAAGTTAGCAGGTGCATTAGTTAATCCGAATGGCATGACTAAGAATTCGTAATGGCCAAACTGTGTTCTGAATGCAGTCTTAAATATGTCGGATCTATCTAGCCTCACCTGATGATATCCAGACTTAAGGTCAATTTTACTAAATATAGAAGATCCTTGCAGTTTGTCCATAAGGTCATCAACTCTAGGTATAGGATACCTATTCTTTACAATGATCTTATTTAATGCTCGGTAGTCAATACACATCCGATAAGTATTATTCTTTTTCTTGACTAAGAGCACAGGTGCACCGAATGGAGAACTGCTAGGTCGAATTAAGCCTCTATTTAGTAATTCTTCAACTTGACTCTGGATTTCTTTTTGCTCTATTTGATTGTGCCTATATGGGGCTTTGCAAGGTGGTTGTGTGCCATGTATTAGGTCAATCTTATGGTCTTCTAGACGTGATGGAGGTAAACCTGGTGGTAGGTCTTCTACAAAACAGTCCTTAAAATATGCGAGAAATTCCTTATGCCTAGGGTGCATATGATTTTCCTTTGCATGCAATTCATTCACCCAAATGAGATATGATTTAGTATTCTTGCGTAGTGCACATTTTGCTTGAGTATGCGAAAGCAGTGGAAAAATATGAGATGCATGCATACCAAATAATGTAATAGATTTTCCTTGAAAATTAATATTCATTTTGTGTGTGGAATAATCTATATTGGGATTATGTTGGTGTCTCCATGGCATTCCTAGAATAATGTCGCTTGACTGTAACGGGAAAACTAAGAAATTTCTTCTTTCAATGTATGGACCAATTTGAATTTCTAAATCTTGAACTTCTTGTGTGCCATTGTACCTAGTGCCTAAAAATGCAGCTTTTATGCGATAGTGCGTAGGTACAGTATGCAATTTTAATTCCTTTACCAATTTTGCTAAAATAAAGTCATGGGTACTACCGTCATCATGCAATATAGTTCTTTCTTTTCCATGCACCATACATTTCATAGTCAATAATGAATGTGAAGTAGGCATACCTGGTAAAGTGTCGGAAGTAGTAGTAGGATCATCCTCATCTTCAGTGAAATCTGGCATATCCTCATGCTCTTCTTCATCCATGGCTCCAAGGTAGTTGATATGTGCTGATGGCTTCTTTGAATGACAATTTGCTGCGAGATGCCCTGGCTGGTGACACTTGTAACATACTATTGGCTTGGCTTTGGTCACATTATTTGCAATGGCTGGGAGTCTGGGTATATTTGGATTTGCTTGTGGAATAGGTTTAGAATTTGGATTGACAGTGGATGGTAATGCAAGTGGTTTAAGCCAATTCTTGCGGAAAGATGGTGATGAGAAACGACCTGAATTAAACCTTCTGAAATTGAATTGAATTGTTTAGATCCATAATTACCGTTTGCTTGGAATGGCTGTGGTCGTCGATCTCTTCCATGTAACTTATCTTCAGTGTCGTAAGCTAAGGAGATGGCGTCTTCAAGGGTAGCAGGCTTGAACATGTTCACTTCAGCGTAGTAATGTCCAAGAAGTCCAGACATATACTTCCACTTATGCGTCATCTTTGGTACGTCTTCAAGCATGCGTAGCTATAGGAGTGCATTCCAAAAACGCTCTGTATACTGTGGAATAGGCTCACGATCTCGCTGTTGAAGTAAATCCCATTGTTTGATAGTCTTCTCATGAAATTGCGGTGGAAGGAAAATTTGCATGAACTTCTTCTTAAAATCTTCCCATGTAGCAGGACATTCTATGCTCTTGCGGACTACAGTCCACCAAAGTGATGCTCTGTCTATCAGATGATTAGTAACACACTTGATTTTATCTTTTTCGGGATAAGTTTCCTCATGGAAATAGTCATCAAACTGGCTAATGAATGATAAAACAGTCTTTCCTTCTCTTATGCCATTGAAAGTGCGAAACTTGAAACTTCGTTTACTTATCTTGGATTCCTTGCGAATGGTTTGTGCTTCAAGGGTGGCGTCGATGGTACGACGAATCAAATCTTCAGCTTGAGGTTCTTCTTTATCGGTGGACGCTCTTTGTAGCTTTGTCAATTGCACTTGCAAGGCTTGCCTAGCTCTTCGCTCTTCTTCCAATTGCAGCATGATAAGATCCAGCTTTTGTTCCATGGTAGGCTCGGGTAGATCGTCTTCAGCCATAGGATCATCCATATGTGGGGTAGTCATCCTATAAAACTCAACAAACCTTTCTCACTCAAAATCAGTTAGCGGGATGAGCGTAGCTCAAATTTGGGATTACAAGGCTATGTATTTTTGGGTATTTCTTCTTCAATTTTCAGAAATTCTACAATATTTCTGTCTCCGTTTGCTGAAAGTACTTCAAGGAACTTGTAGATAGGTAGAACAGCTTGCTGCGAACAACTTTCCAGTTCAGAGTTTTTGCATACGAACAAGTCTTCTAAGAGTTTTAAGCACTAGTCAGTTCTGATTTAGTCTGACTTGCAGAGTTGCAGACTTAGCAGACTTGCAGAGTTGTTGATTTGCTGGACTTAGGCCAACTTGCAGAACTTGCACAACTTGATTAGAGTCGACTTACGGAACTTGACTTCAGAAGTGCGAGACCCGGAGTTACTGAACTTGTCTGCCCAGTATAACTTGCAGAGAATTGTGTGACTTAGCTTAAGGAATTAAGCTTAAGCTTAATAAGCTCAATAACTTAGGGTTTGTGGAGATGAAGAGCCGTCAGAAAACGGCGCAAATCGTGGAGGACAAGAATATGTGTTTGATGACATCGCGCAAATTTCGGACCCACTCAGTTACTTCGTTGATGAATTTTGTGGAGCTTCTTTACTTCCTTAAGCCTTTAAGCTTGTAGACTAAGATTTTTGAAGAAAAAGATATGGGCTTCTTACTGTTTTATCCACGACTTGTTTATGGAGATGAGGGAGTGGTCCTCCGCCTACAGAGCTTGGTCCTTCGTGATCTGACAGTGGAAACAGGGGTTCTTGATCGCCAGAAGTCTGCCTGTATCGACGGTTCGCGACGAGATTGACTGTAGAGCCCGTTTGTTCCTGGAGCTCCGCCTTCGCCCGAGATTGGTAGCGATTGGAAGCTCTTGATCTCTACTCCGCTCTGATACCACTGGTGCGCAGATCGGTCGCAGATAGCTCACGTGGTGAATCCCGGAAGGTCCCCAAGAACAAAGTACTCTACCTTTTTGCACAAAAACCCATGTAAAAGCATGCACAACAAGAGGCAAGAGACAAATTGGGTTTAATCTCCCCCATGCCTTGTGTGAGCGCTTCACAAAGCATGTATTTTATGTATATTTCCAATCTTCATGCTCAATAATAGCTCAATTACAAAAATATGACAAGCTTTTAGCTTTTGAGTTTGCTTTCTACAAAAATAGGAAAATAAAGCTAATGGATGGTGCCCATAGAGTCTGGCACGCCCAATCTCAATGTCCAAATAGAAATAACATATCCGGGCGCATAAGCGCATACAAAATAATAATCGATAATCAATGTCTCAATAGACATAACAAAATATAGGCATGGCGCCTATCAAAATATAGTCCAAATATCGAATACCCGCTAGACTCCAATGCTTTCCTCCGCCACTGCTGCTATCTCTACACATCAACTGAAGCATTCACAATCGTTAGTAAAATAATACAATTAAACCGACAAAAGTGAATACCTAGCAGTCTTCAGCTACATAAATAAATCAACTTGTTAGAAATAAATCCTAACCTTAATTTATTACAAGTGCGCACTCTAAACTCATAAACGTTTATTAATTTAATATGCATTTTGCAGAATCACCCGCTATGGAATCACCCATGTACACACTAAATTAATGAAACGCCCGAAAAGGACAGGCGTCCCCATCAACTTCTCGCACAAAGAATCCTCTTTGTGTTTGAGCCCCGGTCATCTAAGTTTACGGAATCCACCGTAAAACCTCACGGAATCCACCGTGGCACGGAATCCACCGTGGAATATGCCTCCTGGCATCAAGACCTTCAAAGAATTTTATTTTGAATGCAACTCTATTACCCTCCCTCTTTGTCAATGGCCCCCCACCCAATTACCCTCTTGAGCACACACCGTGACACCATCCCTGTATATTTAATAACTTCATGCCAATCTTATGAAGTTAGTAGAGCACCAATCCTCTCCTTAACCTAGATTTTTCAACACCATGTTTGCTCGGTAATTGTCACTCCTCTTACACAATGTTAATTCTTATCATGCCCCCTCTTCTTCATAGAGGTGCCTCATATGTTGCCTCTTCACATGCGTATTCATGGCTTGACAATCGCCTAAAGTATTGTCTTTTTCATTGAGTGTTCTGATCCCCTTTCTTAATGTTCCAATTAAGGATAATGAGATCCCCTCATAGCTAGTGAAATTTTAGCTTACACTTGCCCTAACTTCCTACTAAATCTTCTTAGGTCCTCTAGCCCTAACCTCCTAGTAAATTTATAAGTGTTTTCTATAACAACTTTTGCAAAAGCTGCAAGAAAAATCTTATTGGTTAAGGATCTTAGAAGAAATTTCTCAAAATGTATAGGATCCTAGGTTCCTTTTAAACTAAACTTTATTTAACTATATTTATTTTCAATGCTTCATAACAAGGGTAATGCCATACTAGTTTGATCTAAGCTAAAGATATAATATTCTATTAACCAATCTTTTCCGAGGACAAGGCCGTGTTGAATATGAATCATTAAGGTAATGTCAAGGTTATTCAACTTTGTCAAGCTTGGTTCTCCCTTTTTTGTTCAAATTAATAGATTACTACAACTCAATCTATCAAGTTTTCTTGTCAAAAAAGGCTAATCATTTAATCTAACATTCCATTGAGCATAACTTCCTTAGGAGAAGCGAAGTATTTAACCCAACATTTCATCATGCATAAGATTTAATGATAGGTTTCTTTTGGCTATTAAATAATCATTCTATTCTTGCTAGTAATAATACTTTAACTGATCCATTCATAGTAAGAAAACACCCTCCAGTTGCATCCATTCATTACATGGTGTGGCAACCATTCACTATGGGGCAAAACATGATTCAAAAACTCATTGGTGTAGCAACCCATGAGAATGCCACATCTCAAGATTTCATACCTACCAAACTAAGTTTTAGCAGATTCATAAGTGAGGCTTGGTGAATCACAAATAAGGACTCTCATTCTTGTGATAAGATGGATCTCAACAATTAGGACATTGTATGTACCACCTAGCTTGATCATGATTGTCTTATGTAGGGAAGGCTCTCATGCATAACATGGATAATGAGGGTAACATCACAAAACCAGAGGGCTTGATAATGGTCATCTTATTCAAGGAAGCTATCATGTATGATCAGGATTATTTCCTTGCATGACCAAGATTATGGTCATCATTTTGTTCAGATTTATTTATGTCTGAAAGAATTTTCAAGCCCAAATCAATTTCAAGTTACCTACTCTGAAAACACTAGGCAAGCTACTTGCTTTGAACTGTTATGACACCTAGACAAGCATCCAATATGTTATAGCTAGGTTGATTAATGTCATTAAGTATTTCTCTTGTTTCAATACATTTCAGTATTTTGTTTTTTCACCTTCAAGCCTATTGAAAGCTATGTTTAGACCCTGGAGTTTGTGCAAAACACCTAGTTGCTTTGGAACATTGCCAATTAGAGTGTTGCTCAAATTGGTAAGATAGAATATATGCATTGGAATGACTTCAAAAAATTGGTTGGTATTTAGGTACATGACCACCACCACAATACACTCCCTAGTTCAGTCTCATATACTTCTTGACATGATATTCTAGGGCATAGCTACTACTTAAGATGGATGCCTATTGAAACCCAAAACAACTTACTTGTACCAAGCTACTCAAGAGCATTACCACACAACCTACTTGTACCAAGCTTCTCAAGAGGATAGGCTGAGGAGTGTACTAGATAGCCTACATGAACAAAGCTCAGAGGACTATGCCAGGGGACTATGTTGAGAGGACTATGTGGTGAACAATGCATTACATGAATTTATGTAATGGGACTAAGTCTCCTCCTAGTGATCTAGAATTGTACACATGCTTTAGTCATTTACTAGAATTTCTTCAAACTATTTTGATAGAAAAAGATATAGATAATTGCATGTAAGGCTTTAGATTTGCAAGCATAATCACTACATAAAGGGCATCATTAAAGTTTTTAATTTGTTATCTTTAAGATAACACACAAATTCAAGTGTATCCACCTATAGGTGATCTAGATCAACTCAAACTGGCATTGACCATCCCTCTCTTATTGTTGGCCATTACCTTAGTTACAATGCAGGAAACAAGAGTCCTACTTCACTTCTAGTGTCTTATATGATAATCTAGGCTATGGATTCTCAACCTTCATTAATCTCACCAGATTCATGATGCCAAAATTAGGCCTTTCCTATGCATGTATTTTTTGTCACTATTGCATGTTACTTGACTCACATCATACATAATGTACAAGATAATCAAATAAATTCATCCATCATATGCTCAATAGTTAAGGTTTGCTGCTAGAAATCTTGAAATCACCCAAATTCTTTAGAATCAAGCAACTACAACAATTCTGCTACTTGGAAGCCTGGCTCACTTAGCAACTTTGCTAACTCATTCAATCCTAGGTAAATAAGCTTGCTTTTGCTCACATTAGTCACAACCCTAGATAGCTCTAGAAAACTTTCATACACTTTCATCAAATACATCTACTAGTTGCTTCTCTACTTGCACAATATTAGTTAGTTATTGTGTTGGAGACCAAGTATTTTCTTAATGGTATAGGAAACCCCTTACTTACTCCATGTTGCACCTTCAAATTCAAATTCCTAAGCAAAGGGTTGGTGATTATGGTGGCAAAGAGTAATGGGGCAATGGGACACCCTTTCGCATCAACCTCTTTACCTCAAATGGACCTAAGCATAGACCATTTACAGACACATTCTAAAGAGATTGAAACATCCCTACAGAAACTCCATGATTCCTCCTCCATCATCTATCATAGTGATGAACTCTTGTTGCTTCTTTTGCTTCATCAATTAATTAAATTAATTGGTCGAAGCACTAGCCCCATAAGATACCATTTCCCTTAGACTAAATTTTGGCAACTTCACGTTTATGTTTTTGCAAGTCCTCCATGTAATGCTCCACTTCTTTGAGAAGTTGATAAAACATCCCATTACTAGAACACTTAGCAAGAGTCATAATAATATACTCCCTGCATTGCTAACTACTAGCATGCAACCCTCTTTGAAGTCAATCCTGATGTTTGCCATACATCTTGGTAATCTTAGTTATGATAGCTATGGATCTCATCTAGTTCTATGTTGGATTAGCGATTGGATTTGTTGGTTTGTTTCCAAGCCGCCTTCAGATATAGGTTGAATCCTTCCCTTTCTAGAAAGGAGGTGTTGAAAGAGAGGGGATTCCATTTCTTTCTCCTACTAAACACATCCTTCTTGGATGGACTTATTAGGCACCTCACATTCCAAGAGATTTATAGTGAGCCAACTAATTAACATTATATCTTTGTTCGAACCTCCATAATCCAAAATAGCAAAATATCTGTGTCAACAAAACATTTGCAAGAAGCTTTTAAAGGGAAAGTTTTTATTTCTTACCTCCATTAGACTTCAAAGAAATTGGTGGTTGAAATTATTTTTTTCCATCCTACTTTAACTTCAACATCTCTAGGATTGCCACTGATAATTAGGTTACTCCTTAGGTTCCTCCTTTTGAGGCTTGTTTGTTTCCTTGAATTTACCCTTCTCAACCTATGTTTTTTCCTTTTTGCTTCTTTTGAAGTTCTTCCTTATCTCCATTATTTTCTCATTGGCTTCTTCTTAGCTCAATTCCTTTTTGGGCATTCCTTTGCAAAGCACCCATCTTGTTTGCATTTGAAGCATGTATCCAACAAGAGGGAGAATTTGATATCGACCAACAACTCAATCCCATTAGGATAAAAAAGCTAGAGCATCCCAAGGATCTTCTTCCTCTTATCCCAAAGTACAAGAGGCCACTTGCTCCACTAGTTGATATTATTGTAAGAACATGGAGCATTCTACCTAGAACTTCTATTAGTACATTAACTTCTCCATCTAGCAAAGTAGGAAGCCCATGAAAACTAGCCCATATTGGGCATTTAATTTGCAAGACCTCCTCAGGAATAAAATCAATATGCCATGGAAGCATGTAAACAAGGCTCACTTTAAGCCAAACAAGTGAACCCAAAACCCAATCTCTTTTTGCTTTAGATGAAAGCAAGACCCAAAAGAAATCTAATGGCAAGTAAAACAATGTGAGCACAACTTTGATCCATAGGTGAGCCAAAACAATCTAGCAAACTCGTCCTTAAGGGGAACCTTCCCTTAAAATACATGTACATGTTGCATAGAGAATACTTAACATTGCTTTGTCGAATGCATGGCAACAAAGATACCACTCATGCACATAGCACTTGCTCCCCAAATTCTATTGTGACTCTTTTAATTCTCATTGAAATATTTTTGGTCACCCCACATCTTCTTCTCTAGCTCTTCCATGTTCATGCTAGCAATGACAATGTTAGCATAATCCATCTCTATCCCATTGTCTTGCTTCTATTGCTTTATGTTTGTGCTATGTGTTCCATCATCTCTTACTCCTTGTTCACCCCCTGAATATGCTACATGCATGAAAGTGGAAGTATATGCCAGATGTTGGTAGGAAATGTTGATTTTTTAATGAACTTAATACAACTACCCTTGTTAATAGACCATGTGCCATGACTGTCTATTGAGAGCTCCCCTCTTCAAGTTTCCACATACTTAAGAGGTTCTATGTCTTTCATTTAAGGAAAAGGCTTTTACAATTTGAACTGTTTCTATTTTGCTAATGGATGGATATGCTTCTAGTTTGTAAGGGGCTCAAATAACTTTTAATAACTATTTGTGCTTGTATGGATGCTAGGTATATCCCACACTTGAGGGGAAATTTGAGGGGAATTTTAAGATTTGAAGCCATGGCATTGAGTTGAATTGAATGAGATTCTTCTTTGTTTTAATATGATAAGGAAATATTTATATTGTTAAAAATGATATTTTATTTGTGGATGTGTAAACTATTTGTGCTAATTAAAAGTTATCAAAATGCACAAATGTATCTTACAGCACATGTGCATTTTGGATGCATACAAACATATCCATTACAAGTGTGTATCAGCATTGTCTTATTTGAGATTGACTGCATGGCTTATGGTTAGGCCTATCCATTATGATGTGTATATTTACTTAGCATGACTATGTTAGATCTTATATACAAATTTGTCTTGATTTACTATGCATGCACATTATCCTATGATCCATAGCTTCATAATTCTATCTAATAAACATGGCTATATTAGGTGATATATAGAAATTCACCTCGATTTACCATATAGACACTTATTTTACTAGTTATAGCTTCACATCTATCTAGTAAAATTAAAAACCTAGTTCCAATTTAAAAAACCCTAGTTAGTACCTGCATTTACTAGATATAAGGCTATTTACCATCTAGTTTAGTGTCTAAAGTTCCTTGTGCTAGAGCGGGATCGGGGTGAAGGAGAAGTGGTGTATAGCGGAGACCAAGTAGAGCTGCTGGGGTAATTGCTGCTGATCCAAGTACGAGGCTACCTGTAGCCGCGGCCCTTGCAACTGATGGGCCTATAAGAGTTGAGGTTAGCCGTCTCGGAGGGAGGCAGTAGGAGAAGGTGGGTCTATGATTGCGATCCGCGCTGAGCTGCGACGCAAGGGCGAGTGGGCCGCGTGCAAGACCTACGATTCCCGCCGCACCTCCAAAGATGCCCGTGTTGTCGTGGCCGCAGCCCAGCAGCACTTCAACGGCCTGCTTGCTGTTGTTGTTCAAGCCAGTGATGGCCTCCATGACCAAGCTTCCTGCGGTGGAAGAGCCGTCTGCATAGTCCATCTTGTAGGCGCAGTTGGAAGTGCCCGCATAGCATGAGCCAACGAGCCCTGTCGTGAGTCGGCGATTGCACACAGGCGATTTGCAGGAGACATTGCGCAGGGTGGCAGAGGTGGAGGGGTCGAAGAGGGAAGGGTCCACCTGCGGGATGCACGACTTGCCGCCGCAGGGCTTGTACTGGATCCACGACAGCTCACTGCCCGTGTCGAGGGACATGTAATTATGGTAGTCCCCCGCCCAACGCAAGCCTGACGAAATAATCCCCACTTCCCGAGAGTTTCAAGGCAGGTACCACCTCAGCTAGCTGCTGGCGCGCTGCGGTGGCAGTACGGCCTACAAGAATACCCAGGAGGGACTGAACACGGGCCTGGTCCCTTTCCAGGCGCTTACAGCCATGGTCCACCCCATATTCAACGTCAGCTGCTGCGCCGCGCTTAGCACATTCCTCGTGCACATTGCTCCTATGAAGGATGTCCATCTGGAGCCCCACATAATTATGGCCCGGTCCGATGTTATCAATGTGCGGGCTGATGATGATCGTATAGACCTGGAATAGGAGGACCACCAGCGCCTGCACATGCAGGCCCGCCTTGCAGATCGACATGATGATGATAAGCTTGCCTTCACTTACTACTTTGACGAATGATGTCTCTAGTCAAGTGATGTGTACATGCTCCACCTGCGGATGGACCGACTACTGATCATATATATCTTGCCCAACCAACCGACGTCACCCGGCCATATCCCGCTTCCAGTTCGCAAGCTAGTCTTCAAGTTTGCCTTCCGGTTCCAACACATGCACGTAGCTTTGTAATCCGCGAAACTAGCTCTATAGACAGGGGCCCGGGTGCTAGGTATCTTGGCTGCTGCTGCACGGTGTTTATATCTGAAGCCCAAAATGGGCGTCATGGCCATTTTGGGCATCAAACGACACCTAAAAACTTGGGGAAAGGTGTCAAGATGAAGTCTAAGAATTAAGGTCAAGGTTGCAGCTGAAGTCTAATAATGTTAGGTAAGGCACTGTCACCATATACGTTTGTACATACATGTAGAATGAAAATGAAGTGAGAAGACACACAAGCATAATTCCCATGCTCAATCACTTTTTTTAGCATTGATTTGAAAGCTTGGTCATGACTCATCATAGAATTAAGCCTTAGAATTCACAATGAGTGGGATCCAGAACCACTTTCAAATCTATAAGGCTATATAGTATAGCCTAAATATCTAAGGCATTAATTTAAATATTCAAATTTACAATTTTTAATAGTTGTGTTTACCCTTGAACTGCGATCCACTTGATTGCTCACTTATTTTCCCGATCAATCCGTAATTTATTTTTTCCCACCATAGAAAATTTTGAATGATCCAAACTCAAATCGTGCTCAATGCATTTTCAACACTTGCGTGCATTTCTTCAGCTTGCGAGATTTGGTGTCACTAGTCAATGAACAGCTACATCCTCAATCAAGATCCAACAAGTTCGACAACGAGCATCGATTCAGGTTTATTCTTGAACATGTAATATGTTTAATATACAAAAATGAAGCTTGATGATTAACTAAGGTTCCTTGTTCAGTTTACTTTCACACAAAGGAAGTTTGAGCGTTATTTGTCACTTGCATATGATAAGTGTAAAAAACCAATGTTGTTTGTGTTGTAGGGATGAGCATGGATCGATGGAAATGAGGAAGGTCATGGCGAGAAGGTGTAGTGATGGGGGTATGCAATTTTGGCAGGTGTGGTGGGTGAGGAGCTAGAAGAAGAAGAGGTATATGAGTTCATGCTGCTTGTAGTGTGCCTACTACTCATGGGATGATGTAGTAGATATAGCATCGAGGGTTGAGTAATCAAAGGCTAAATGTTGATAGGCTATATAGGTTCATACAAGTGTAGTGGCAAAGTATTTAGTTGCCTTTAGCATCACACATTCAACCTTCAAAAGCTCTTTGAGTTAAAGCTCCTACATTACCCTCTATTACATGCAAGCTATGCCCTACTATTATCTTTGAACCCCTCATAGCGATTGTGGTAGGCTCCTCCAAAACAGTCAACCCCTAAATTCATATGGCGACTCCACTTTTTGACAATTATTAGCAATCATTAATCAATGAGTACCACATGTTGGAAGTTTTGATGCCCAAAATTACTGTGAAAGCCCCAATTTGATGCCAATAAAAAAGGCCAAAGGTGTTAGTAAAATTTGATTGAATCCCAACATTGGGCATCAAATTTACAGCTTCATTCGGACCTTCATACGGGGTGAGTTTCGATATCTCACTTTCTCGGCCGTTCATTATGTAATTCGCATCCCTCCACTGCATTGATTCAAGGACATAACAATAATTACATGGACGTAGCTCTCGAAACCTCACTACTTGAGGGCATTCCTAGATGCCAAAAGATAGGTAATAAGCTCATGTTACATATAGGAACTCGAGTCACGAGCTCCCTCTAACTTTCCAAAATCCCTTTTCGTCTGTTTACCATGTTTATATCCTATTTCCCAAAACCAAAGCTCTTTAGAGAGGCAATTATGGAAGAGGCCAAGAAACATGTTTTCTCTCGTTAATCAAAATTAATAGACCAACACCAGCGTCCTAGATAAAGCTGCAAGGTGAAGAGCTTAGTTGGCTGGTAGGAAATACTTTTCACTTTGCTCTTAAAGTCAACGTTTTCGAGGATGGACAAAACCACAAGGTGTTATCCTACTTTCATGTATTGTTTGCTTCCAAGTTGTAATATGAGACAACAATGTCTTCCAAATACTAGAGCTATATTTTCCACACAGCTTCCTTTCAAATTACATTTCACAAACCACGTCCTTGACCCACCCCTATATGTCTTCCAATACTAGAGCTATATTTTCCACACAACTTCCTTTCAAATTACATTTCACAAACCACATCCTTGACCCACCCCTATAGTCTCAACCTTACCATTCTCAAGAAAAGAAACAAAACTATGCATGTCACATAACAATGACACGCACGTACAAAGCATTTCTATGCTTGATTTCTTGTGGAATGAAAGAAACCAATGTCCTATGGGTGTCTTTGGACTTGAATGCATGTACGTAGCCTTGTAATCCACAACACTAGTTCTATAGACCTTGCTATTTAAGGGCACAAAAGAATATTCACATGATGTGAGCTTCAATATCACTTTCTCGGCCCCTGATTATGTATTTCACCTCCCTCCACCAAACATTGTCTCACGGCCATAATAATAATTAGGTGGATGTAGCTCTTGAAACCTCGGTACTTGAGGCCATTCCAAGACACTGAAAGATGGGCAATAACCTCATGTTACATATAGGAACTCCTGCTGCTACTCATCAAGAGCTCCCTCTAACTAAAAAAACTTTGAAGAGCCTCTAAGGACATGTTTATGAATCTCCTCTCTTTTCCATTTTCAAGATTTTTGGCAAAGGAAAACTTTATCTAGAAATATTGGAGCCGGATGCTTCATAACATAATGGGATTCTCCCATTTGTCGAGATTCAACCTTTGATGCAACATTACCAATTCTAGCACACAACTACGTTTTGCAAATTTAGTAACCTTGAATGTGAAGAGATTATTCTGATAGCTCACTATGTCTTAATAAAGATCACATATATTGTGGAGAGATATGGGTGCTCATTGAGAAATTCTTTTGTGCACAATTAGTTGTATTGACTCTCACTCTCACCATGAAAGAAATATGAGATTCATAGCGAGAAAGAAAATAGCACAAGTGTATATGCAATATAAAAAATGTTGCATGAAGAACAAAAGAATGTATTCAAGAGAATAATTATTGTATTGAGTTGTATTAGTAGGATTAGAACAAATACAAGCACAAAAGAGTGGTAGATGAGCTCCACAATTAGTGGATGGTAGCTATGACTTATTACATGTGATAGGCAACCACCTTTACTTCTTGATGAATGAGCTACTTAAGCTTTTCAAATATTATCTTTCGTTACTTATCTAGTAGTACACTCCCCTTAGGAAAATACTATGACCATCTTGAATATTCTCTACAATAGAATAAAAGCACAGATACAAACGCTATAGTTGCATAAATAGGCATATTTCAAAACATGTTTAATTTTTCATTTTAACTCATAACTATTGATAAGCTATCGGAGAAGACAAATCACACCTTTAAACATGTCAATGAATATGAAAAATGAACAATATATGTGCTAATAACTATTGATAAGTTGTTTGAGAAGACAAATCACACCTTTAATCATGTCCATGAAGGTGAAAAACAACCAATATATGTGCTCATTTAACAATGATAGAAATAAGAAAGATACAATTTGTTTAGTTGGTCATTTAGAGCTTATTTATTGTTTTAGTTATTTAGATCCAAGATGATACACATTATTTAGAGTTTCATGATTTGTCTCTATTCAGATATGTAGCTTAAACATTAAACAACTAAATAAGCCCATTTGTAAACATCTCCTTAAGCATTTCTAAATGCTTTCCTTAAAAGTTTGGGTAAATGGCTACTTAAAAATCTCATTAATTTACTATTAAAACTAATTCTAATGCCTATTTAAACATGACTCTAAAGGCAAGTGTGTCTCTATCATGTTTTTGTGCAAAGTAGGACAATATGAGAGCCTTAGTAGTGCCACTTTTTGTCATATAATTGACATCAAAAGGCATCACTATCCACATTGCTTCTATGCAAAGCTTATGTAATGCCACTAACAATAGACATTGCTTATGCAATGTAAGCATTTCATATGCCATGGCCCCCATGGTATAATCAAAGGCCATGAATAAAGTGCTTTTTAAGTGATAGTACTTGTATGCTTTAAGAAAGCCTTAGCGTATTTACTCTTGCGCATACTCTCTCTCTCTCTCTCTATATATATATCTATCTATCTATCTATCTATCTATCTCTAACTTCCTCACACACATACACACACACATACACACATACTAAAGAAATCTGGACAACCGAACTGGCATTAGGTCCAAGGATAATTATTAAAATGCAGATCATTCATTAGTTTTGAAGCCACAATAAGGTCGCATCTAACGCTGCAGCATCAACCTCAGATTTTTGCAAATCGTCACCCACCAGCAAATCAATAGTGGCTCCGCCCACATCAACCACAACAAACTTTTCTCCTTCTCTGATGGATAGGAATCTAGCATTTTGGAGACAATGAAAAGATGCAGCCTCTGGCTCCAGAACTACTCTTAATAGATGAGGGCTAGCATCCTTTGAGCATGTTCTGCTTGACACTCCCTTGACCATACCAGCTTCCTGAGCACATTTCCTCATCTTTTGCTTGGTAGCTTCTGCCCATATTGCTGGCGCGGAAAGACACTATCCTTCATCATCAATTGCCCACCATACCTGTCCCTCAGGTAATGCAAGATAAATTGTGATACTTTCTTGAGGTAGTCGACGATGAGAGACTCAATTGAAAGGCCTTGAGGAAGAGCCTTCGATTTGGATTGACCTTTGTAAGGAGCTTGTTCTGCTAGATATAACTTGAAACCACTCATGAAAGTACTTCCGCAAGGAAGCGATTACGTGCATGCAACAATTGTCTTGAAGGCAATCTGGTTTGTGTTTTGCAGTAGGGCACAGAGGAGGCCTCATGCTGCAGGGGCCAGTCGCTGTTGATGTTGTGCACAGATGTGGATGTCGTGCGGGGGCCATACCCTCTCTTGCTCTATTTGCCTATTATGTTTAACATCTTATCTCTTTTTCTCTCTCCTCTCATTCTCTCTTTTTTTTTTCTCTCTCCTCTTCCTCTCTCATTTCCTTTGGCTCTCTTCCTCTCCTTCTCTCATTTCTTCTCCCTCCCTCTCTCTCTCTCTCTCATTTCCCTATTATGTTTTCTTCTCTCCCCCTCTCCCTCTCCCTCTCCCTCTCTCATTCTGATGTACTGCAGTGTCTACATTTCAGTGTAGACGCAGATATAGATGCAAAAAATGTTTCTCTGAGGGCGCATCTTAGAGTGCGCGTGCTGGTGCATGTGCTCTGCAGTGTACACGCGATGATACACGTGCTGACAAACGCCCACAGAGACGCAGGTATAGATGTGCACAGAGACGTAGGTATAGGCGTTGTATGTAATATGTTTTATCTACACAGGGTAATATGATTTTTCTTGTGTAGATGTGGAATCCTGGATCCTGTAGCACCCCATTCAATAAGGAGCAATTCATGGGGGAGATGACCAATTATCTTGGTCACCCTCCCACTGCAGATGAGGTTTTCAGTGTGATGTCTGGGACACCTATCACATCTTTGCCTACACAGGGATCAGCTAAGGTACATGGATCGACCGAAGCATGTACATGTGCAGAAGCATGTGTATCGAGTGAGGTAGAGGGTAGTGCACGTCGAGGGAGGAGGGAGAGTGGTGCGGGAGGACGAGGAGGTCGAGGGCTTTGTGGGGGTTGCCTAGGTGGTGGCTCTCGATCACCCTCACCGGAAAATGAGAAAGGTGAGCCTCCACAAATGTACTACTCTATCACTGATGTTGGTGGTATCTTGCATGACTTTGAGGGAAGGGAAGTGATAGCCTACTTGAGGAGTATCGTGCATGCCACATACAAAGATTGCATGATTCCCTTCAAGCACCAAAAAAATGGTTTGTGGCAAGAGGTGTTGTGGGCAGTACATAAAAGATACCATAATCCCGAGAATTCACGATTCTCAGATGATTGGGGACGGTCAAAGGTGAGAGACGCGCTTCATAACAAGAGGTCTCACCTTATGACGCGCAGCAAGGAGTCATTGCGGAGACAAGTTCAGGGGCGCCTTGGATATGGCAAACCACCCAATTGCCACCGCAAGGAGTGGAAAGAGGCCAAGAAGAGAGCAGCAGAGAAAATGACAAGTCGCCAGCATGCAGAGGCGCGACGTATCCAGATGACAACCATGGGATCATCGCATTATGGATCGGGTGGCAAGGAGTCATGGGAGTTTGAGTTTGTAAGTATTATTTGATTTTTTTTTTTAAATTAAATTTTGTAATTTGTTTCACTTCATTATGTAGTGTGTTTTAATACGTTGTATGTTCAAATTGTTTTGTAGTATCATATCGTTGGTAGGATGCCTACTCCTAGAGAGGTAGGCTACCATCGAGGTCATAACCGGGCATCCACTTGGCAGCATTTCTACAAGGAGGGACTCATCACGGAGGAGCAATATAATCGCGCAATGAGGATTCCACCACCAAAAGAGGTATGTTTTATTTTTTACGTGAAAAGTATAGATAACTCTAATTTATTATTTGTAATGGTATTTATATACCTTAATCCTTTGTGTAGGCGAACCCTAATGTAGTTGAGGATAGTGAAGGGGGGACTAGCAGTAGCGCTGGCGGCAACGGCAGCGGCACAGGCAGCGGTGGTGGTAGCGATGATGATGCTTCTTCTGAGGAGATATAGAGGAGCCCCATGCATGCATGCCTCCCCTTGGCTTGTAATTTTCATTTTTGATATGTATTACTTTCAGCTAGTGCTTGCGACCATAACGTCACAAGCACTAGAACTCATAATGTAAAAACATTTCATCTATATATATGAAACTTCGTGTGCTATATACATTGTTTTGTTTTCAGTATCCAATCTTCGAAATAATCTTTCTCTGTTTTCCCTAAGCTTACAATTCGATGTTGACGGGGGGAAAAGAACCAGAGAGCATGTGCAAAGCCACATGCTCTCTGGTTTTTTTTTTCATACCTCTGTTTTGCGTATCTATCAGCGCGTCTAAATTGCAGGATAAATGCGCGTCTATTCTCGTAAAAAACTTTCAGAGTAAACGTGGTTTTAGACTTGTAGATACACGCGTATATAGACGCACAATATGAATATATCCACTTTTTTATCAATATGATTATATATTTACATAGCGCATTTATACGTGCGTCTATAGGTGCGTCTAAGTGTGCGTGTAACTCTGATCATAAGCGCGCTTTTAGACACGATTTTGTAGACACAGAAATAGACGCGTTAATAAACGCACCCGACATTTTTTTCCACAATTCAAATATTGTGTCTGCAAGCGCGTCTATGGAGCCTTTTTGTTGTAGTGTCATAGTGTAACGTGTCCACTAGAATCCTCTAGAACACGTCTTAGCAGCCCATCGGAAAGGTTGTCTAGAAAACTCCACCCGGCACTCCCATGGAATGTTGCGGGTTTTGCAATCTAGGACTTTCCGCGTCTGCCATGTAACGGAAGTGTCCTGGCCGTTCCCACTTAGGATCGACCGGAATTGTTTGGTCATTTACTAATAGCAACTAGCGTCAGACCTGATCGAACTACTTTACACAGAAACGCCTGGTCTGAAGCGGATTCATGCTGCACTTGGTTCAAGGAGAATGGGAAACGAGAGGGATGCAAGGCTCGACCTCTCTGCCAAAAGGCATAGTCCCATTCCGTTCCCCTAAAACAGCGTGAATCGGGTAATCGGTAATTCCAAGTCATCGTTCTCATTACTTGTTTCGGTGATGTTGATCATCCTTCTGTTCGTCGAAGACTTTGAGAAAAGTTCCCGGCTAACCGGGACCACCCATCCGTAGGACGGACCCATGGTCCATCCTCCGCACTTTCCTCGGTTTGTTTTAGTTATGTAATTACCTACCACATTAGTTTGACATATAACAAACAGCTTCCTTGATTAACCCTGTTAAGCACTGGTTCCTTCACGTAATCTTATCACAGGACATAAAGAAAACAATGCCAAACAACTTCTTTATTATCATTTTATCATTTTATCTTTGCAATATAAGGAGTTCCTGCCCGTAGGCGTATTCATAATCCGCCCGAAGGCTATCCAGTAATCCACCAGGAATCACTAATCCAAGTTTCCGCCCGTAGACTAGTATGCGGGCCTCGAGATCCAATCCCGAGTCACGTTAGTCTCTTGTGCAGGGCCCGGAAGGCAAGGGATTTACAGCCAGAGCCCCCCCTGGCACCCAAGCGTCCTCCTGCTCCAACTAGAGCTTAACGGCAAGACCTCTCATGGCGGGTTCGGTCCACGTTCCCGGCGCGGTTAACAACCCCCTTGGTTAGGGTTAGGCAGGCAGTCGAGGGTAACTGAAGCTGCCTCTCTCTTCAGGCTTCAACCTGAAGTATTTAGATATGTTTTCGTCCTTTAGTTCATTGAGCAAACAATGCAAACAGTGCTTTTTAAACTGTTACAAGCACAATTAAATTCTAGTGGTCATTTAGCTGGCAAACTGTTAAGGAGTGACTCCTTTTCTTCGAATGCAACCCGCATTCGATCCGGAATCAATTGCAACTTGGCAAGATTCCTATCATTCTTGGGTTAGGGTCATACCCTACCAATACTTTAGGTTTTGTTGTGGTAGGTTCCAGCGACCGTGTCGCTTTAGTTTATTGTCTGGTCATTTGCTTCAAGGCAAACACCTAACCTTCCTTTTCCTTGGCAATTATCCCCCAAGAAAAGTGAGTAACAGGATGATTACTCATCCTCTTGTAAGTTAAATTCTTTCAATAACTTGCCAACCTCATTTCGAGAGATGATAAAACTCTCTTGTGGACAAATCTCAAGTCTATACAATATTGCAGCTTTTTGCACATGTATTGCATCTATTCCACGGAATCATTCTACCCATTGCTTAGCGTTTTCCGATCACGGAATTACCTCTAGCCGAGTAGCAGGGTTTTAGGGTATCCTCCAACCCATTCCTAACTATGTTGGCCCATGGTCCTAGAAATAGGCAACTCCGTCGGAGTTTCATCATTTTGAACGAATGATCCTTAGGATAAAACCTTAGATCATTTCATGCAGGAACATCCAATTGCTTCGACATTTCGTGAACGTGTGTAAGATCTTTAGGTTTGCGGGTTTTGTCCTGGCAACCAGTGTAAAACTAGGTCGAATTATTATTGCACTAAACCCTAGTTAACACTTGGGATACCTAACATATCGACTCAATCATGCCCATATGAATCCTTGTGGTTTAGGTGACCTAGTCAACTCAATAAACTTGTCTTGCGTCAAGGATGATCCTTTCCTCAAGGTAATAAACTAAATCTAATGGAGAACAATAGTTACAACTGCACCAATACACGTAAACATGCGATTTATTGCTTCTATGCATCACATGGTTCACGATAACCCTATCCTTCCTTGGTAAGGTAAAATGCTTGATAATCTGTACACTAACTTTCCTAGGTCCTACTAGGATTTACATCAATTAATCATGCCTACAACCTTGTAATCTACTTTCGAATCTTGTGCTTTGACGAACCATGCAATCTTTCCCAAATGCGGCTTCTGATGAATGACGTTTTCGCCTGATGACTATGCAATACGCAACATTCTCCTAGCTACAATGTAGTTAACGAAGTTTATACCAAACTAAAGCTAGTGTTAACTCATTCCATTTTACATGCTATTTGCAAGTCCATAAGATCATTTTCGTACTCTATTATTTCTTTTCGGATAATATCTCTTGGTGTTAACCTTGCCTCATGAAATCATTACGAGGAGGATGTTGCCTAACATGCGGCACACGCTTATTCCTACCATGTCTAGGACGGAAGAGAATGCACTTATAAATTCCATTTCTTTGCCCTAAGTTTAGACTCATTACTTTGATAATGTACCAAAAACTACATGAAACTAGTCTTCTAAGGTGGATAACTCGTTCAAATTCATGACATATTTCCAATCCTGCCTAATGTTTCAAAGATACTTATCAAATGTATTTTTTTCCAATTTCCACATGCATTAAAGTTACGCGTAAAAATGCAATCCCCTTTATGAACTAAGCGCGCCTAATCATTTCTTTATGCGAAAATAACTCGAAAGAACCTGGACTTGAGGGGTCGGGGAGATATCCACTTGTATACTCGGAGATGAACCTCCCGCAGTCGCACCTTGTGATGTTTTGGGGGCCATCATAGGCGTAGATTCGGCTTCTGATTTGCCTTTGTGGTCTACGAATTGTCTTGCCTTGGCATGCAGCCTTCCGACCTTTGCCTTTCCTCGTATGCGGAAGACTTCTTTGCGGGATGGCGCTTGCGGCAAAGGGCTTTAGGAGTTCTTTTAGGAAAAACTCGAGTTGGCACGTAATTGATTCTTGGATGGCTTGCGGCCTTCAAAGTCCTTTTACGAAAGCCTTTTTCGAAGGGTCTTATGGGAGTCTTTACGGCCTTCATCCTCTCCTCTTCAAGTTCCGGGGAGGGGTATGAATGGGTCTTTTGGGGAATGTGGTGGGAAGGGGGCTTAAGGAGGCCCCCCCCTTAGAAGCTTCTAAAGAAGCTTCTAAGAAGCTTCAGCTTCTATAGGCCACGGGGGGGTCGTGCTTCAGGCGGGGGCGGCGGTCTGAGGTGGACTGGTGGTCTGGCGGCAGCGACGGCGGACTGGCGGTCTGGGCGGCAGCGACGGCGGACTGGCGGTCTGGGCGGCAGCGTCGGCGGACTGGTGGTCTAGGCGGCAGCGTGTCGCTTCACGGCGACCTCCCCCTTCACGTCCGGCACGGCGACCTCCTTCAGCTCCTCGTCCAGCACGTCCAGCACCCTCCTGCACCCTCTAGCTAGGGGGGTGTTTATATAGGCGTTGGGAGGGGTGGGGAAGAGGGCCTCCACACACGTGGAGGACTCCCCCTCATGCAGCCCGACCTCACTCTTCCTTGGCCATTCCCCCCCACACTCCCTCTCCTCCAGCCATGCATCGGCTGGGGGAAGGGATAATAATAAAAAAATTTGCCTTGAATTTATCCAATTGCCCTTCCCAAGCGGTTGTTTCCTCGCGGCTATACGGTCTTCAACCCCGGCCTTTAATTCTCGACGTGGAGGCCTCATTTTTGAGCGTGCATGGTGTGGATTAGGTTACCAATAATCACGAAGTAGGGAATACTCTTGCACAGGGTTTACACGGCGTGCGGAAAGTTAATATTTGCGGTACGGGGTACGCGGAAATATTACATTCTCTCCCCCTTAGAAGAATCGAGATGTCCTCATCTCGAGATAAACTGGGGATATTGAAGATTGAGAGAGCTTTCATCCATCCAGGTAGCATCCTCTTCGGGATAATCTTTCCACTGGACGAGGTATTCTCTCAAGGTTCTAGATCTCAACTGTCTCTCCCTAACATCTAAAATCTTTTCCGGTCTTAGTTCAAGGACTCCTTGACTAGGCATTACAATTTGTTGGTCATCAAGTACATGATTTGGGTTGGGTACATACTTTTTTAAGAGACTAATATGGAATATATTGTGAACTTTTAGGTTATCAGGAAGTTGCAATTTATAAGCATTGGGTCCTAGGCATTTGAGGATTTTATATGGTCCACAATACCTTGGACTTAGCTTCTTGCATTTACCTAGAGATAAAGAGCTCCTCTTGGGGCGTACCCGTATGAAAACCATGTCTCCTTCTCCGAAGACTCTTTCTTGACGTTTCAAATCCACATATGCCTTTTGTCTATCTTTGGCTGCTTGTATGTCTTGTCTTATTGACTTTATTTGGTCATCCATGTCCTCCAACATTTGTCTTGAAGCTTCCACTCTTAGGGTAGGATCTGAAAAATTTAGGGGACTTCGACAATCATGACCATACAATGCCTGAAAGGGAGTCATTTGAATGCTCTGCTGGTAAGAAGCATTGTAAGCAAATTCTACTAACGGCAAGTATTGAATCCATCTCGTCGGCTCTCGACAGCAGTAAGCCCTAAGCATATCCTCAATGATTTGATTTACTCGCTCTGTTTGTCCATCTGTTTGGGGATGGTAGGTAGTGCTAAAACAGAGTTGGGTTCCAATAGCTTCAAAGATAGCTTTCCAGAAGTGTGAAGTGAAAAGAGAATCTCGATCGCTAATGATCCTTCTAGGTAACCCATGTAGCTTGAATATTTCTTTGATAAACACTCTAGCAATGTCGGAGGCTTTATAGTTTGTCTTTACTAGAATCAGGTGTGCAACCTTAGTAAGCATGTCAACTACAACCATAATGGAGTTGTATCCTCCTTGGACTTGGGGTAAGCCCACCACAAAATCCATACTGATGAATTCCCATTTCATTTGGGGAATGTCAAGTGGTTGTAATTTTCCTGGCATCATGACATGTTCAGCCTTGATACGTTGGCAAGACAAACATTCAGTGACATATTTGAGGACGTCACCTTTGAGCCTCTCCCAATGATAGCTCTTCCTGATTGCATTAAGAGTTTTTGCATAGCCGGGATGTCCTGCGAAAGGGGAGTCATGAGCTTCCCACAATATCTTCTGCTTAAGTGACTGGCTTGCTGGTATACATAGCCTTGTTCTATAGTAAATAAGTCCATTGTCAACAGAAAATTCATGATACTTGGCATGTAGCTTCAAATTCTGATCCTTGGTAGATATTTCTTTTATCATTGCTTGGTAGGCTAAGTCATGGCATGCTTCCTCTCTAGCTAATTCGAGTATAGGGTTGCTTTGGCATAGATACCTTTGTAGCCAGAGATCTGGCCGTTGATGGATTCTGCAAGATTAGGGAGTTTAGGAATGCCTTGCGACTGAGTGCATCGGCAACTACATTCTCTTTCCCTGGTCGATACTTGATTTCAAAATCATATTCCTCCAATACTTCAATCCATCGGCGTTGCCTCATGTTGAGCTCTTTCTGGGTAAAAATCCATTTGAGACTCTTATGATCGGTTACTAGAGTGAACTTATTTCCCAACAGATAGTGTCTCCAAAGCTTTAGAGCATGGATGACAGCTAATAACTCCAGATCATGAGTGGCATAATTCTTTTCGTGACTCTTCAATTTCCTTGAAGAATACGCTACTGGATGACCTTCCTGCATAAGAACACACCCCAAGGCAAGAATGCTAGCATCAGTTACTACCTCGAACTCCTTATTGAGGTCAGGAAGTTTTAGGATAGGTGCTGATACCAAACATTGCTTCAATTGGTCGAAGCTATTTTGCTCGGGAGTTGACCATGTAATGGAAGTCTGCTTCTTTAGTAAGTCGGTAAGAGGTGCTGCAATCAAAGCATAGTTTTTGATAAAGACCCTATACCATCCTGTCAAGCCAAGAAAACTGTGTATCTCTTTGACGGATAATGGTATTGGCCATTCAAGCACATCTCTGACTTTGGTTGGATCTACTGATATTCCTTCTGATGATACTATGAATCCTAGATATTCAATCTGACGTTTGAAGAATGCACACTTCTTCATTTTTGCATACAGCTTATGAGACCTCATTGTCTCCAAAACAATCCGTAGTTGAGGTTCATGATCTTCTTCCTATTTAGAATAGACTAAAATGTCGTCGAAGAAGACAAGCACGAAGTCATCAAGATATGGTCTAAAAATATCCTGCATTAATCTATTGAAGGTGGCAGGTGCATTTGTAAGGCCGAATGACATAACCAAGAATTCAAAGTGCCCATATCTTGTATTGAAGGCCGTTTTTGGAATGTCCTCATCCTTGATCCTGATTTGATAGTAGCCTGACCTGAGATCAATTTTGGAGAAGATCTTTGCACCTTGAAGGCGATCGAGAAGCTCATCTATTCTAGGAATAGGATACTTGTTCTTGACTGTTGATTGATTCAGCCCACGGTAATCAATACATAGTCGAAGTGTCCCATCTTTCTTCTTCTGGAATAGAACTGGAGCTCCCCATGGTGAGTTGCTAGGCCGGATGTAGCCCTGATCTAACAGTTGCTTGAGTTGTTCCTTCAACTCAATAGCTTCCAGAATAGACATTCTATAAGGTCTCTTTGCAATTGGCACAGCTTCAGGTATTAGCCTTATTTCATGATCAACTTCTCTTGGAGGTGGAAGTTCAGTTAATTCCTTAGGGAATACGTCAACATATTCTTTTAGCCAAGAGGGTCCCTCATGAGACTCTTGCTTTTGATCTAACTTGTTGAGTTTGATCAAGTAAACAGGTAATCCTTTCCTAACCCCTTTTATGATCCGCGATACCTTGGCTAGCTGGATTCTCGGCACTCCTGCCTCACCTTGAGTCGTAACAAACTCTCTGTCAGAGTTTCGAAAGGAAACTTGACCCTTTCCACAGTGGATGTGGGCATCATTGGGCTTAAGCCAATCCATCCCGAGTAGACACTCATGGATGCCTAAGTTCATGACTCTGAATTTGACTGAGGTTTTCTTTCCTCCTAGATAGAACTCCTCCTTAGCAGTTTGCCTAGCACAAGTTACCTCACGACCGTTTGCCAACTCTACAAGTAGGGTAGGTGCTTCTACTGTGGCTATTCCTAGTCTCTTAGCACACGCTGGTGAGATAAAGGAATGTGTACTACCACAATCAATCAAGGTTTTGAAACCTTTACCTTGATAGTCCGACGGTGTTTGAATTACCGAGAACTGGCGATTCGGCCCCTTCTTGTGTAGAGCGGCATGGACCGTCGCTCTTTCGAAATCAGCTTCCATAGTCGGATCTTCCTCTTCCTCTGCTTCACATCTTTGCCTATTGGTAATGCAGGCAGCTCTTCCCCTTCCACGGGCGGCGGCTCCCTGACCGCGGCCAGCACTTTGACGGTGTCCCTCGCTAAGCTTGGGACATTCCCTTCTGAAGTGACCAAGTTCGTTGCAGTGGAAACATCGGAGGTTTCGGCCATTACTGTGAGTAGGAACAAAGTTGTTGACATTATTTGTCCTTGCTTTCTTCCTTTGTCCCTGATTGTGGCCTTGAACTCTCTTAACCTGAGGTCTGAATGCTCCTCTGCTTGGGTTGCTATAAGTCCAGTTCTTAATACTCCTTGGTTTAGCTTGCACTTCCTGAATTATAGGTGTCGCTCGAATGAGTGCATCCTGAAGATCTGATGGTCGCATAGATTCGAGACGAGTATTTACAGGTGGATTTAAGCCTGCGCAAAATTTGGACACCTGCTGTGTCGTGTCCATTTGTGGCACATACTTTAAGAGTGAGACAAACTTAGAGTAGTATGCGTCAAGAGTGAGTCCTAACTGTTTTAGCTCATAGAACTCATTCATTTTCTGTGTACGATATGCGGGCGGCAAATATCTCCCTTGCACGGCTTGCTTTAACTTCTCCCAGGTAACGGACCCCTCTGAAATCCCTTGATCCCTGCACCATTGTTTCCACCATAGCCTGGCTTCACCAGTGAGTTTTAAATTGACGAGCATGGCCTGATTAGTAAGTGCAGTGCCAGCGGCTTTGAAGTAGTCCTCCATAGATTCAATCCAAATCTCAGCGTCCGACTGGACGAATCTGCCTCTCCCGTCAAACTCGGGTGGATTTATCTATTTGAGGAGGAACTTCTTCTCCTGGATCACAGTCGTACTTGCCGTAGGGGGTGAATTTGGAACCTGTACCTGGGGTTGCGCCTGAGTAAAAGTTTTCTTAACATTATTATATGATAATTGACATTAGCTTATCTTTAGTTCAACTATTTCGTAACTCATGAAGCTACTTAACTTTTTGCAACAACCTTGATGCACAATCGGATAGTGATAAAAAGAAGTCCTTATTTATATTTATATGGCGTAGCCTCATACAACATCTTCGAGTGATGATAATCCAATCATTATATTTAGTTTGGGGAGAACAACATTGTATTGGATTTGTCTACAGGAATTGTGTAATAGTAGGGTTTTGGGTCATGTATCTTTAGGAATCGATAATTCATCGAAAGTTCGGGATATCCTTTCCACTGGAATCCATACTTCCCATGGCGGCCCAATACCTTAATCCTATCAGCTGGAATTACACGGGTTACTTCCTCATAAACATATGAGTTTAATTCAACCCTCCGACCTCGAATATGCAAAGTTGAATTCACGTGAGCTTCCACAAAAATGAACAGCTTCACGACTTTCAAGTCTTCCAACCACTTGATCCTCTTCAGGTTGGTCTGTAGATAAGCGAACCGGTGGGCAGCTATGTAGTAGATTCCTGAAGACCCAGTCCATCTTTGCTCTATATATAGCGGTGATGGATCATAAATCTGCTCCAAGATGTTCATCATTTCAATTCTCTGCCTATAATGCGGAGAATGCATTGCAGTCATGAACATGATCCGGAACACCAAAAACTTGTTCCACGCCTCGTAATTCTGCAAGACAGTATTGAAGATGAGAAAATGTTTGGACAGGAACAAATTCTTTACTTCATTTTTCAATGAAATCTTTATGAAAACAATTCCATTGTAAGTCGGCTCTGATACCAACTGTAACGTGTCCACTAGAATCCTCTAGAACACGTCTTAGCAGCCCATCGGAAAGGTTGTCTAGAAAACTCCACTCGGCACTCCCATGGAATGTTGCGGGTTTTGCAATCTAGGACTTTCCGCGTCTGCCACGTAACGGAAGTGTCCTGGCCGTTCCCACTTAGGATCGACCGGAATTGTTTGGTCATTTACTAATAGCGACTAGCGTCAGACCTGATCGAACTACTTTACGCAGAAACGCCTGGTCTGAAGCGGATTCATGCTGCACTTGGTTCAAGGAGAATGGGAAACGAGAGGGATGCAAGGCTCGACCTCTCTGCCAAAAGGCATAGTCCCATTCCGTTCCCCTAAAACAGCGTGAATCGGGTAATCGGTAATTCCAAGTCATCGTTCTCATTACTTGTTTCGGTGATGTTGATCATCCTTCTGTTCGTCGAAGACTTTGAGAAAAGTTCCCGACTAACCGGGACCACCCATCCATAGGACGGACCCATGGTCCATCCTCCGCACTTTCCTCGGTTTGTTTTAGTTATGTAATTACCTACCACATTAGTTTGACATATAACAAACAGCTTCCTTGATTAACCCTGTTACGCACTGGTTCCTTCACGTAATCTTATCACAGGACATAAAGAAAACAATGCCAAACAACTTCTTTATTATCATTTTATCCTTTTATCTTTGCAATACAAGGAGTTCTCGCCCATAGGCGTATTCATAATCCGCCCGAAG
The DNA here is from genome assembly GCF_053477565.2 of Lygodium microphyllum. Taxonomy (NCBI): domain Eukaryota; kingdom Viridiplantae; phylum Streptophyta; class Polypodiopsida; order Schizaeales; family Lygodiaceae; genus Lygodium; species Lygodium microphyllum. The sequence goes on along the minus strand of NC_141142.1, from coordinate 57,167,961 downwards.
GCTATCCAGTAATCCACCAGGAATCACTAATCCAAGTTTCCGCCCGTAGACTAGTATGCGGGCCTCGAGATCCAATCCCGAGTCACGTTAGTCTCTTGTGCAGGGCCCGGAAGGCGAGGGATTTACAGCCAGAGCCCCCCCTGGCACCCAAGCGTCCTCCTGCTCCAAGTAGAGCTCAATGGCAAGACCTCTCACGGCGGGTTCGGTCCACGTTCCCAGCGCGGTTAACAACCCCCTTGGTTAGGGTCAGGCAGGCAGTCGGGGGTAACTGAAGCTGCCTCTCCCTTCAGGCTTCAACCTGAAGTATTTAGATATGTTTTCGTCCTTTAGTTCATTGAGCAAACAATGCAAATAGTGCTTTTTAAACTGTTACAAGCACAATCAAATTCTAGTGGTCGTTTAGCTGGCAAACTGTTAAGGAGTGACTCCTTTTCTCCGAATGCAACCCGCATTCGATCCGGAATCAATTGCAACTTGGCAAGATTCCTATCATTCTTGGGTTAGGGTCATACCCTACCAATACTTTAGGTTTTGTTGTGGTAGGTTCCAGCGACCGTGTCGCTTTAGTTTATTGTCTGGTCATTTGCTTCAAGGCAAACACCTAACCTTCCTTTTCCTTGGCAATTATCCCCCAAGAAAAGTGAGTAACAGGATGATTACTCATCCTCTTGTAAGTTAAATTCTTTCAATAACTTGCCAACCTCATTTCAAGAGATGATAAAACTCTCTTGTGGACAAATCTCAAGTCTATACAATATTGCAGCTTTTTGCACATGTATTGCATCTATTCCACGGAATCATTCTACCCATTGCTTAGCGTTTTCCGGTCACGGAATTACCTCCAGCCGAGTAGCAGGGTTTTAGGGTATCCTCCAACCCATTCCTAACTATGTTGGCCCATGGTTCTATAAATAGGCAACTCCGTCGGAGTTTCATCATTTTGAACGAATGATCCTTAGGATAAAACCTTAGATCATTTCATGCAGGAACATCCAATTGCTTCGACATTTCGTGAACGTGTGTAAGATCTTTAGCTTTGCGGGTTTTGTCCTGGCAACCAGTGTAAAACTAGGTCAAATTATTATTGCACTAAACCCTAGTTAACACTTGGGATACCTAACATATCGACTCAATCATGCCCATATGAATCCTTGTGGTTTAGGTGACCTAGTTAACTCAATAAACTTGTCTTGCATCAAGGATGATCCTTTCCTCAAGGTAATAAACTAAATCTAATGGAGAACAATAGTTACAACTGCACCAATACGGGTAAACATGCGATTTATTGCTTCTATGCATCACATGGTTCACGATAACCCTATCCTTCCTTGGTAAGGTAAAATGCTTGATAATCTGTACACTAACTTTCCTAGGTCCTACTAGGATTTACATCAATTAATCATGCCTACAACCTTGTAATCTACTTTCGAATCTTGTGCTTTGACGAACCATGCAACCTTTCCTAAATGCGGCTTCTGATGAATGACGTTTTCGCCTGATGACTATGCAATACGCAACATTCTCCTAGCTACAATGTAGTTAACGAAGTTTATACCAAACTAAAGCTAGTGTTAACTCATTCCATTTTACATGCTATTTGCAAGTCCATAAGATCATTTTCGTACTCTATTATTTCTTTTCGGATAATATCTCTTGGTGTTAACCTTGCCTCATGAAATCATTACGAGGAGGATGTTGCCTAACATGCGGCACACGCTTATTCCTACCATGTCTAGGACGGAAGAGAATGCACTTATAAATTCCATTTCTTTGCCCTAAGTTTAGACTCATTACTTTGATAATGTACCAAAAACTACATGCAACTAGTCTTCTAAGGTGGATAACTCGTTCAAATTCAGGACATATTTCCAATCCTGCCTAATGTTTCAAAGATACTTCTCAAATGTATTTTTTTCCAATTTCCACATGCATTAAAGTTACGCGTAAAAATGCAATCCCCTTTATGAACTAAGCGTGCCTAATCATTTCTTTATGCGAAAATAACTCGAAAGAACCTGGACTTGAGGGGTCGGGGAGATATCCACTTGTATACTCGGAGATGAACCTCCCGCAGTCGCACCTTGTGATCTTTTGGGGGCCATCGTAGGCGTAGATTCGGCTTCTGATTTGCCTTTGTGGTCTACGAATTGTCTTGCCTTGGCATGCAGCCTTCCGACCTTTGCCTTTCCTCGTATGTGGAAGACTTCTTTGCGGGATGGCGCTTGCGGCAAAGGGCTTTAGGAGTTCTTTTAGGAAAAACTCGAGTTGGCACGGAATTGATTCTTGGATGACTTGCGGCCTTCAAAGTCCTTTTACGAAAGCCTTTTTCGAAGGGTCTTATGGGAGTCTTTACGGCCTTCACCCTCTCCTCTTCAAGTTTCGGGGAGGGGTATGAATGGGTCTTTTGGGGAATGTGGTGGGAAGGGGGCTTAAGGAGGCCCTCCCCTTAGAAGCTTCAGCTTCTACAGGCCACGGGGGGGTCGTGCTTCAGGCGGGGGCGGTGGTCTGAGGTGGACTGGTGGTCTGGCGGCAGCGACGGCGGACTGGCGGTCTGGGCGGCAGCGTCGGCGGACTGGTGGTCTGGGCGGCAGCGTGTCGCTGCATGGCGACCTCCCCCTTCACGTCCGGCACGGCGACCTCCTTCAGCTCCTCGTCCAGCACGTCCAGCACCCTCCTGCACCCTCTAGCTAGGGGGTGTTTATATAGGCGTTGGGAGGGGTGGGGAAGAGGGCCTCCACACACGTGGAGGACTCCCCCTCATGCAGCCCGACCTCACTCTTCCTTGGCCATTCCCCCCCACACTCCCTCTCCTCCAGCCATGCATCGGTTGGGGGAAGGGATAATAATAAAAAAATTTGCCTTGAATTTATCCAATTGCCCTTCCCAAGCAGTTGTTTCCTCGCGGCTATATGGTCTTCAACCCCGGCCTTTAATTCTCGACGTGGAGGCCTCATTTTTTAGCGTGCATGGTGTGGATTAGGTTACCAATAATCACGAAGTAGGGAATACTCTTGCACAGGGTTTACACGGCGTGCGGGAAGTTAATATTTGCGGTACGGGGTACGCGGAAATATTACACATAGAAGCTCCTAAGCCACACCAGGAGTGTTAGAAGTTCCTAGGATACATAAAACGTTTGTAGAGAATCTAGTCTCCATCATAGGAAGTCAAGAACAATCCCTTAGGTATGTGCCTCCCTTGAAGTTATCCTCGGTAATGTAGACCCTTACAAAATCCAAAAATCAATCACGGTTAGGTTCTCTAATGACCACATTACCTCAAAAGGATTACATCTAGCTTAGATCAATACCATCCACTAGGCAAAAGGTGTAGCGTATGGCACAAGGACACTCGAGTGATTGGTAGATGATTGCTTATACAATGCTTGTGTGCCTGGCCTCCCTTATACACATTAGGTTACAAGAGTGATAGGTTAGGATTTCATGTAAATTATCCTTCATATTTTGAGAAAATTTGAGACCAAGAAAAGGGTCCACAAGTGGAACTCTTAGCAAATGTCACATTGCAACCATTCAAAAGCTTATTGGTCTTGCTCGTAAGAGAAGAACCATGTGTCTTTGGGTTCAATGTTCAATTTATGAGAGAAAAGGTCATGTCTCACTATTTGAAATCTTATGTTGAGGTGTTAGATAAGGAAATGCATTTTAGGGTCAAGATGTAAAAAAAATACTTTTAAAAAAATTCTTCAATCGAAAAGGAGAAAAAGAACAAGTGCATTTTTTAGTAGGGAGAGAGAGAGAGAGAGAGGAAGATGTTGCAAAGACATTAAGGAGAGAGAGAGAGAGAGAGAGAGAGAAATATTTGTTCAATAATCACTTTTGGCCTTTGAGTCACCCTTGAGCATGGCAAAGATGGCATCTAGGTCCACTAGTGAGGTTTTTCAAGTGTCCATCTATACTCACACTACTTCTGATCTATTGCCTAAGAATATCATGCCACTACCACAAGCCTCTATCACTCAAGCATTCCTCATCCAAGGATTGGCGAGCAAGACATCATAATCCACTCTTTTCATGACTATGAAGTTTAGAGAGAATTGAATTTCTGCTATCTTTAAAGCCCAATCCTTCAAGACTCTGAAGGTTCTTCATCCCATTCATGCTAGAGTGACATTGAACCATACAGTTTGTACTAGTGGTGGGTTTCCATAAGCTTCTAGGATTGCATGGCTAAGTACACTATCTCCTGCTCTTGTATCTACCATCATGTTTCACGTTGTATCGCCTAGGGCAATGATAGGCAAGACTATGTGCATTTCAGTTCCTTTCCAAAAGGCATTCACTTGTGGAGACTTAAAAATTGGGTTCATTGTTAGGCTTGGTATGTGCATCATAGTGTCATAGTTCTTGCAATTCATGTCTTTCACTTCAGTATACCCATTTCTTCAACACTTGTCACCACAATCTAGGGTTTGCCTAAGGAATTCTCCCGGTGACAATGTTACAGGAGTTGGTGCGCAAACTACCAAATGTCTTTTCCTCCTCTGCTTCATGGGTTTGCCTAAGGAATTCTCCTAGTGCCAATGTTACAGGAGTTGGTGCGCAAACTACCAAATGTATTTTCCTCCTCTGCTTCATGGGTTTGCCTAAGGAATTCTCCCAGTGGCAATGTTACAGGAGTTGGTGCGCAAACTACCAAATGTCTTTTCCTCCTCTGCTTCATGGGCTTCCTACCAATTCTCCAGGACATTTTGTGTATTCATGGATCCATGTTTTGCCTATGCGACAGTGCATGTGGTGATGGTGCTTCTTTTATCCATTCTTTGACCTTATCCACAACAATGTCTGCCAATCAGACTCTTTTCTGTCGACTCACTTGACAACAATGCCACACCCATCCCCATGAATGTCATGACATAGCCCAAACAAAGAAAGTTGATATTTCATTACATGGATCTAGAAACCTAGATGTAGTCTCTATAGGGAAAAAGAGTCAATGAAGGAGAAGAAAGAGGATTGATGCAAAAATAACACCCAAAACAATGAGCACAACCACATTAACAAAGAGAAATCTGGTTACTAAAGTCAATGTAGAAACATCTGCTCCTAAGACAAGGGAGAAGGAAAGCTTAAGGTTGGAGAGTACCCTAATTTTTATTTGCCAAACTACTGGAGGGTTTTTACCTAGCACAATTGGTAAATAGGTGTGTGACTCTGCATTTGAGACATGTCAAGTTAGCATTCTCTCTATTTGCTTGCTCATTTTTAGGATAGAAGGATGAGATATACCTTGGATGGCCACACATCCAACATGTTATGGGCTTATGGTTATGACCTCCTCCTAGGCCTCTACCACTCCCTCTGCCTAAAGCTATGATTGGCACATGCCTAAACTCCATTAGTATGAAATTACCCTCCTTGTCATAAGAGATATAAGGGTTCATGTATGAGTCTACCAAGGCTACTCCACTTTTCTTAACACTCATATTGTCTAGTAATAGCTTCGTAAGTAGCTCTCTCAAAGTAAGATTAGCTTATAAGACTCTCTCACTATTGGCATTTCCTCCCATTCTATTTCTACCTGAGATGGCTAGTATCTTGTGAATCTTGTTGATCTCTCTCTTCTCACGTGACCTTTAAGCGTGCTACTCCTAGTTATAGCTCGCTATGTGCTGCTGCAATGTGATCCTTCCAAGCCTCCTCTCATTCTCAAGATCGACTATGATATTAACTGTAGATCTTTCATGATGTGTTATCCTTGTTTGTTGGTCATACTGTGTGATAAGTCACTGGATTTCATCTTGTACCCCTACTACATTAAGTTCAAGGTCAAGATTGAGGTCATTCTTGTTTGAACTGGTATCTACAATGGTAGTTGTCTCTTGAACTACTAGTTAATGATGTGCCTCTAATCTTGGTAAGTTTTTTCTTCCCTCAACGGTTTGATGGTTCTATCTTTCCTAGATCTTGTCTCTGGCGTCTTGGATCTTGACTCATTCAATTTCTTGGGTCGCACTCCTACTAGTGGGTTCATTTCTCAACTTAATCCCCTTTAGTGTATTCCTTGTTAGTCCAATCAATCTATAAGTATACACACTTATACTTTTCATTGGTGCAACGTAGCTAGTGAGCTGTGCAAAATTAGGCTTTTCATGTAACGTGTCCACCTGTTATCTTCAGGACACGTCTTAGCAGTACATCGAAAAGGATGTCTAGAAAGCTCCACCCGGCACTCCCATGGAATGTCACGGGGTTTGCGATCTAGGACTTTCCTTGTCTGCCACGTAGCGAAAGTATTCCGGCCATTCCCACTTAGGACCGACCTGAATTAGGGTTTTCCTTATTGGTCATTTCCTAACGGCTTAGCATCGTACCCGAGCAAACTACTTTATGCAAAAATGATAGGTCAGAAGCGGATTCACATGGCAGTTGGTTCAAGGAGAATGGGAAACGAGAGGGATGCGAAGTTCATGTCAAGATTGTGGGAGAGAAGGAAGGAGTCTCGCTTGAAGCTTTTTTGCTTGCACAATGGGGGAAGACACACAAGGGTGGAGGCTGAAAACAGTTTTCCTCTTCTTAGTTGTGTAAGCCAAAAGAACTCTAGTACAAAGAAATAGAAGAACCCTATATATGGGTCTCAAACCAAACTCAACTAACTAAGGTGGCATATTAACTGAGCCACGAACTAGAGTAGATAAGGATAGCTATCATGTAGCTATTATTCATGGGCGGTGTACCAACCGCGTCTGCAACTGACAAGTCGGTGATATAAATATACAACGGTCACCCTGGCGTATCACGAGTGGAGCTCGATATCTCAACACTCCCCCTCGAGCTCAATCCCAATTCCTGCACACCAAGCAGGTCTCTGAACTTGCGCAGCTTCTCTGCGCCCAATGCCTTCGTGAATATGTCAGCTACCTGATCCTCTGTGCTGACATAAACTAGATCAATAAGACCTAGTAAAACCCTCTCTCGCACATAGTGATAATGCACCTCAATGTGCTTTGTTCTAGCATGATAGACTGGGTTATTTGCCAAGTGTATACTACTCATGTTGTCACAATAAATGACAACTGGCCCATCTGTAGACTGATGCATATCATAAAGTAGCTTATGCAACCAAGCTACCTCACATGCAGCCATTGCTGCACCCCTGTACTCAGCCTCTGTGCTCGACAAGGCAACTGTAGGCTGTTTCTTGCTGCTCCAAGTGACTGCAGCACTCCCAAAAGAGAATACATATCCACTGGTAGATCGTCTATCAGAAATACTACCAGCCCAATCAGCATCAGTGTATCCATGCAACTGTATCTGAACCCCAGTCTCATAAAATAGTCCATACTGCAATGTGGACTTCACATACCTAAGTATGCGTCTAGCCGCATCCAAATGTGGTTTCCTTGGAGCCTGCATAAACTGACTTACCAATCCAACAGCATAGCTCAAATCTGGCCTGGTAATAGTCATATAAATCAAACTTCCTACTATGCGTCTGTACATAGTAGGGTCTTCTAGAAGCTCACCTGCATCTGTGCTCAGCTTCACATTTTGCTCCAAAGGAACTGAAATAGGCTTACAGCCTGTCATCCCATATTTGGACAGCATGTCCAATCCATACTGCCTCTGCAAGAGCTGTATCCCACTTGGTGATCTAATCACCTCAATGCCCAAGAAATAACGCAGCTCTCCCAAATCCTTCATCTCAAACTTCTGCTTCAATAGCATTTTCACATGAAGGATATCTTCATCACTGTCACCTGTCATAATCAAATCATCAACATAAATGACAAGCAGCATAATACCTTTCTCTGTTTTTCTCACATAAAGTGAGAAATCTGCCTTGGAAATCTGAAAGCCAATAGTGACAAGATACTGTCCTATCTTGTCAGACCATGCTCTAGGTGCTTGCTTCAAGCCATACAAGGCTTTCTTCAACCTGCAAACAAACTCAGGATGAACAGCATGCACATAACCTGGTGGCTGCTCCATATAGACCTCTTCTTGCAAATCACCATGCAAGAAGGCATTCTTTACATCCATCTGATGTAAAGACCATCCCTTTGATGCAGCCATAGCAATGACTGCTCTTACGGTTGCCATCCTTGCAACCGGACTAAATGTTTCTTCATAGTCAATGCCATATGTTTGTGCATACCCCTTGACTACTAGTCTTGCCTTGTATCTGTTCACAGAACCATCAGCATTGTGCTTCACCTTATAAACCCACTTACAGCCAATTGCATTCTTACCTTTAGGCAAAGGTACTAACTCCCATGTAGCATTTGCTTCCAAGGCATCCATTTCTTCATCCATGGCTTTCTCCCATTTTTCTTTTCCCATGGCTTGCTCAAAAGATGTGGGTTCTGGTTCCTGTATCACTTTGACCATATATGCATAGTGAATGGCTGTAAATCCATCATATTTCAGCCTATCCACAGGATACCTAGCTCTTGTAGACCTGCGCAAAGTAGGTTCACTCCCAGGTGCTCTCAAAACATCCCTGGTCTTCCTTACTCCAGGTGTAACAATAGAAGGAATACCCAACTCATCATCAATGCTCTGTTCTGAGCCACTGGATTCACCATCCACATAAGAGTGACCTGCATTCACATCAAACATGGGCTGATCAACCTTCTCTTTTCCTTTTCGTGATACCTGCATACCACTATCTGCATTGCTTTGAGAAGATTCTCCTGATCTCAATCTGCCTGTCCATGGCGAAGAATGTGAACCACTGCTAGAGGACGCTCCAGGTCCACTAATATTTTGTGACTGCTGCTGTGAATTCTGTGTAGCATTACCATTTTGTGCATCTTCATCATCAATCACATTTACTGGTTTATACCAGCTACTCATCTCATCAAAAACAACATCTCTGCTCACTGTAAACTTACGAGTAGAAGGGTTATAGCATCTATACCCTTTTTGCTGCAGAGAGTAACCAATAAAGATGCACTTCTCAGCTTTTGGATCCAACTTGGATCTCAGCTCATCTGGCACATGTACATAGGCAATGCAACCAAAAATTTTCAAATGAGAAATATCTGGTTTCCTACCAGTATACCTCTCCTCTGGAGTCATTCCATGTATTGCTGCAGTGGGAGTCCTGTTCATTATGTAGACTGCTGTAGCAACTGCTTCAGCCCAATAAAAATCTGGCAAGTCTTTTTCATTGAGCATGGCACGAGATACCTCTCCAATATGCCTGTTTTTCCTTTCTGCAATTCCATTTTGTTGTGGGGTATAACTGCATGAATATTGCTGCTTTATGCCATGCTCCTGCAAGAACTTTGCAAACTCATTTGAGAGGTACTCTCCCCCTCCATCTGACCTTAGGCATTTTATCTGCAAGCCTGTTTCTTTTTCAACCATAGCTTTAAGAGTTTTGAAATGCCCAAAAACTTCACTTTTCTTTTTCATAAAATACACCCAAACTTTTCTGCTATAGTCATCAATAAAACTGACAAAATAATGACAGCCTCCAAGAGATGCAGCTTTAGTTGTCCACACATCAGAGTGAATTAATTCCAATGGCTTCTCACTCTCTTGAACATGTCTAGGAAATGGTTTCCTTGCCTGTTTTCCAAACTGACAGGCTTCACATAACTTATGCATTTCTGCAACCTTGAATTTGGGCAATCCTGCAACAATATTTTGGGCCTGCATTGATTTAAGTCGCTGTACATTAACATGACCAATGCGTTTATGCCAGATATCAATATCTGCAACTACACCGGTCCCATGTGCAAACATTGCTGCACTCAATTCAGACATGTCTGCATCCAATGTAAACATTCTGCCCTTCTTCTTTCCTTTTGCTATCAAGCGACCTTTATTTTTCATATCCTCAACAAAGCATCCATGAGGATTAAATCTGACCTGCAAGCCCTGTTCAACCATTTGACCAACTGAAACCAGATTCTTGGTGATATTCGGGACATGAAATACATCGGACAGGTATTTCTTTTTCCCACCCTGCATAGACAAGGGAATTTTTCCAATCTGCACAATAGGATGTGCAGTATCATCACCAGTCTCCACAAATCCTGGTTTTTCCATTTTCCTTGCATCCTCCATCCATTCTGCATGACCTGTCATGTGGTTTGATGCACCTGAGTCAACATACCATACATCATTGCTTTCTTCTGCACTTGTCATAGAATTGTTCATGTGCTGCACCATGAACAAATGCTCATTTCTGTCATCACCCTGTCTACTAGAAGATGCATAATTCCCTTGTTGCAGTTTTCCATTCATGATGTCATTCTGCTTTTTATAGCAGTCTTTAGCCATATGACCCATTTTACCACAGTAGTAGCATTCAACATTACTGTTTGCATTTTGGCCTCTTTGCCATCCACCACGACCTCTTTGGCTCCCCCTGCCTCTAGAGTTACCACGTCCTCCTCCATAGGACTGGTTTTCTTGAGTTTGCTGCATATTCTGATTTCTGCCACGGCCTCCAAATCGGCCTCCTCTACCTCTGCCTCTACCTCTTCCAGCATTTGAGTAGAAGACAGCTTCTTTTGAAGTTCCTCCTGAAGAAGTTGCACCACCATTTCTCTGTTCCTCAGAAATTAGAAGAGCAATCAACTCCTCAAAATCAGGAAATCTTTCACGAACTGAAATGGATGTCCGAAACTGTGCATAATCCTTTCCTAGACCATTCAAGGTCACGGAAACTAAATCATCATCTTCCACTGGCGACCCAATGGAAGCAAGTGCATCTGCAATCTTCTTCACCTTCATGTGGTAGTCATTGATGCTCATACTTTCTCTTTGCACATTATGCAACTCTTGCTTGAGCTGCATTTTCCTGGCTTGCGTATTTGTGCTATACATTTTTGACAAAGTATCCCATGCCTCCTTTGGCGTACTTGCATCCTGAATATGCACAATCATAGAGTCTGAAATACTGATAGACAGCCAATACATAACTTTCCTGGCTCTCTCATGCCATGTTTTAAATGCCTGCATTTGTTGTTGATTGGGAACATCAGGAAGAACTGGTTCTTCTTCATTTCCTGCAACAAATTCCCAATATCCTTTTCCCATAAGGAAATTCGTCATTCTAAACTTCCATGCCTGGAAGTTGTTCTTGTCAAGCTTTTCAGTGACAATCTGTGAAAGAGAATCAGACGCCATTACAGAATACTACAAGAAATTCTGTCACTGCAAAAAACACAGCTTCACCCTCACAGGGGCAAATCTGCAAAACTGGCGAAAGTGGTATTTGACCACACAGTCACTTCCTAGTGATGATTTTGCATAAACAGGAACCAAGGATGATTCTCAAACTCCCAATGTCTCTGCGCACAAGCATACGATGCAATTTCTACAGTAACTTTTCACCGACCTGTAGAACAGTGGTCGCACAGCATAAAACTGAGCCTTTTCTTGAGTGCGTGCAGAAAACTTCCGTCTGCAAAACAGGCCCCGAAATGGCCTCAAATCAAAAAAACAAGGTCGCCGATGGGCTAAAGCCCTCTCCCGCAGCATATACTGCCCTCTTGCTTCACCGCGAAGGGCGTCTCAACCTGAGACAATGCACTCCTGCAATTTCCGGCTGTGCTACCTGCAGAGATCTGCTCCCAAAACAGGAAATGAAAGCAACACTGCTCCTCTTACCAGACCACTGCGAGCTTGGCTTGCTTTCTTGAGCTCCTTACCACGAACAAGGCTCTGATACCATGTCAAGATTGTGGGAGAGAAGGAAGGAGTCTCGCTTGAAGCTTTTTTGCTTGCACAATGGGGGAAGACACACAAGGGTGGAGGCTGAAAACAGTTTTCCTCTTCTTAGTTGTGTAAGCCAAAAGAACTCTAGTACAAAGAAATAGAAGAACCCTATATATGGGTCTCAAACCAAACTCAACTAACTAAGGTGGCATATTAACTGAGCCACGAACTAGAGTAGATAAGGATAGCTATCATGTAGCTATTATTCATGGGCGGTGTACCAACCGCGTCTGCAACTGACAAGTCGGTGATATAAATATACAACGGTCACCCTGGCGTATCACGAGTGGAGCTCGATATCTCAACAGTTCAACCTCTCTGCCATAAAGCATAGTCCCATTCCGTTCCCCTAAAACAGTGTAAATCAGGATCATTTATAACTCTAGGTCAACGCTCTTGTAGTTTGTGTTCTTTGAACGATCTTCTTGCTGTCCATCTTGATTGAGAAAAGTTCTTGGCCAACCGGGACCACCAATCCGTAGAAGGGACCTATGGCCACATCCTTCGTACTTTCCTCAGGTTTTTTTAGTTATTTAATTACCTAACACATTTAGTCAGATCAGCTTCCTTAATTAGCCCGCTAGGCACTGATTCCTTCACGTAACCATAGCACTTGACATAGAAAAGCAATGTCAAACAAGTTTCTTTTTAATAGTTTATCATATTTATCTTTGAAATATATAAAGTCCAGTCTGTAGGCTTATGCACAAACTGCCCGAAGGCTATCCAACAATCCACAGGGATCACTAATCCACGATTCCCCCCGTAGACTAGTATGCGAGCCTCGAGATCCAATCGCGAGTCACATTAGCCTCTTGTGCACGGCTCGGAAGGTGAGGGATTTACAGAACAGCCAGAGCCCCCCCTGGCACCCAAGCGTCCTCCTGCTCCAAGTAGCGCTTAACAGAGAGACCTCTTGCGGCGGGTTCGGTCCACCTTCTCGGCGTGATTAACAACCCCCTTGGTTAGGGTTAGGCAGGCAGTCGAGGGTAACTGAAGCTGCCTCTCCCTTTAGGCCTTCAACCTGAAGTAGTAGATATCCATTTATCCTTTAATTCTTTGATTAAACAAAGCAAAACAGTGCTCCTAAATCTGTAACAAGCATAATCATTTCCATTGGTCATTATTTTTGGCCAACTGCTAAGGAGCGAATCCTTTTTTTTCCGAATGCATTCAGCACTCGATCCGGGATCAATTGCGGTTTGGCAAGATCCCCTATATCCCGGGTTAGGGCCGTACTCTATTATCCCGACTTGATCAATACCTTAAGTTCATATGTTATTCCAATTTATCGGTTGGTCTTTTGCTTCCAAGAAATTATCTTTACTCAAGAAAGATACTATATTAGGACGATTATTCATCCTCTTGCAAGATAACTTTCGTAAGAATCTGCCAACCTCATTCTAAGGAATTGGCCATTCCCTTGTGATCCAATCACAGGGTCATGCGACTCTGCAACTTGTTGCACAAGTGTCACATCAATAATCTGTTCCTGATGGAATTAGGTCGACTTATCAGTCCTAGGGTTTTGAGTTTTATCTTTTTAGCGAGAGATTCTTAGGAAAACCCTAGATCACTTCTCGCAAGTATGTCCTACTGTCCCTACATTCCGTGAATGTGGGCAAGTATTTAGGGTATAGGAGTTTCAATTTTAGCAATACGTGCGACTAGGTAAATGTCTTTACCGTGCTAACCCTAGTCAATTCCTTGGGATACGTTGCATTGAATTAACCCTTTTCAAAATGAGTACTCCGTGGTTTTTGGTGTTTAGGTTTATGCAAATTTAACCTGTCTATTTTTTAATATAATTACGCTATCATTTCCATAACCACATGACTTATTATCTACGTGTAAGTTGATTTTCAAACCCTAACTTTTCGGTTTAAGATCAAGCATAGGTTAGGTTATAGCATAATTCCAATTAATCATCCTATAACTTGCGAACAAGGTTCATGCTAAAACATGCAGTCTTTTCTAATAATTATGTAGTTGAAAAAACGATATTTATACCAATTTATGCAACTTAGGAATCATTTCATGCCTTGCAATTTCCTATGGATTATTAGCACTTTCCATAATGACTCATTGCGAAGAACATATGGCGTAATAATGCGACATGCAATTTATACCCCCATGCCTAAACGAAGTGCACTATTTTAATTCCATTTTGTAAAAAAAGGGACATTAATCAATTTTAAATTATTGCAATGCATAAAACTACTTGCTAGGAATGCATATCAATTTTCCACTCATTTTATTTTGTTCGTTCTATTGAAAATACTAATGGCGGAACTCTTCCGTCGTGAGCTAATTCTTTCAAAATTAACCAAGGTATTTAGGATGAAAAATGCATCCTATCTCCAAAAATCATCCATGCATGATTAAATTATAGCAACATAAAATAAAAATTAGGAAGAAAAACTTAGACTTGTGGTGAGATGTCCATGTGGATGCTAGGAGATGATCCTCTTGTTGTTGCGCCTTGGGCTTTCTTAGGAGCCATTTCGAATTCAGCTTTTTCACCTTGGGCACATAGTTACGATCTTGTCCATCTGGGTAAGGGTATTAGGTGGAATTCGCAAGGAATTGGGTGGAAAAATCCCAGAGGGCAGGGGGTATAAGAACGATGATAAGGGCTTTGGGAAAGAGCCACAAGAAAGGATTTAAGGGCTTTGGATTGAGGGGGTGGGGAAAACCCACGAGAAGGGTTTTAAAACCTGGGGAGGGGGATTTATCAAACCCCTTTGGAAGGCCTTTTGAAGGCCCACAGGAAAAGGGGGGAAAAGGATGTAGAAGACCCTTTAGGATCTAGGGAATCCTTTTGTGGGGGGAAAAGGGGCTTAAAGAGCCCTTAGGAGGGAATTTTTGTATGGGGGAAAGATAGGGGCTTGAAGGAGTCCATATGAGGGCCCTTCAAGGCAAATGTTGGAGGGAAGAGAGGGCTTAAAGAGGAGCCTATTCTTTTTGTGTGTGTTGGTGGGGGGGGGGGGGGGGAACAAAGGCATGAAAGGGATTAAAGAATGGATTTTTGCATGGGGGGAAAAGGGCCTTAAGGACCACACAAAAGCCCTTCAATGACAAATCAAGGGAAAAAAGGGGGCTGATGGAACCTCCCCCTTAGAAGCTTCTATAGCTTCTAAAAAGAAGCACGTGGGGGTGGAGGCAGTTGTCCATAGATGGCAGTTTGGCGGCATGTTTCTTGTGGCGCGGACTTGGTGGGCAGATGGCGGTGACCTCCTACCTCACGGCGACAATTCGCAGCGTCTCGACTACACTCCCCTCTCCACTCCTCCTCTCCCTCTCACGACCAGCATCAATCCTTCTCACTCCACGGCAGCCCTCTTTCCTATGGCAGCAGCGACGGCCCTGCATCCTCCCACCATCCCTGATTTAAGTAGGTGAGGGGAGGGGATCCTCCCTCCCCTATGTGGCATCTCGCATGCCTTCTTCCCCCTGGAAGCTCCAGCAAGGAGCTTAGTGGCCTTGCCAAACCCTTCTCCTCCAGCACAACAGTCGGCTGGAGGAGAGAGGGATTTATTTTAAAAAAATTTACTATTATCTAACTTAAGAGGAGATTCGTATGCGGGAATATTACATTCTCTCCCCCTTGGAGGAATCAAGATATCCTCATCTCAAGACAAACTGGGGATATGGATGGTTAAGAGTGCTTTCATCTATCCAAGTTGCATCTTCTTCGGGATAATCTTTCCACTGGACGAGGCATTCTCTCAAGGTTCTAGATCTCAGTTGTCTCTACCTAACATCTAAGATCCTGTTAGGCCTTAGTTCAAGGACTCCTTGACTAGGCATTACAACTTGTTGGTCATCAAGTACATGGTTAGGATTAGATACATACTTCTTCAATAGGCTGATATGGAATACATTATGAACCTTTAGGTTCTCAGGGAATTGCAGTCTATAAGCATTAGGTCCGAGGCACTTAAGGATCTTGTATGGTCCACAATACCTTGGACTTAGCGTTTTACAATCTCCTAAGGATAGAGAACTCTTCTTTGAACGTACACAAATGAGGACCATATCTCCTTCCTCGAAGATTCTATCTTGACGCTTCAAATCCGTGTATGCCTTTTTTCTATCCTTGGCGGCTTGGATGTCCTGTCTTATTGACATTATTTGATTATCCATCTCTTCCAACATCTGCCTTGAAGCTTCCACCCTCAAGGTTGGATCTAATAAGTTTAGGGGGCTTCGACAGTCATGACCGTACAATGCTTGGAAAGGGGTCATCTGAATGCTTTGTTGGTAAGAAGAATTGTAGGCAAATTCAACCAAAGGCAAGTATTGAATCCACCTTTTTAGCTCACGACAGCAGTATGCCCTAAGCATGTCCTCGATGACTTGGTTGACTCGCTCTATTTGGCCATCTGTTTGGGAATGGTAAGTTATGCTAAAGCAGAGTTGAGTCCCAATGGCTTCAAAGATAGCTCTCTAGAAGTGCAATGTGAAGAGAGAATCATGATCACTAATGATTCTTCTGGGTAGCCCATGTAGCTTGAATATCTCCTTGATAAAAAACCTTGTAATGTCTGAGGCTTTATAGTTTGTCTTTACTGGAATAAGGTGTGCAACCTTAGTAAGCATGTCAACCATGACCATGATGGAGTTGTATCCTCCCTGAACGTGGGGTAGGCCAACAACAAAGTCCATACTGATGAATGCCCATTTCATTTGGGGAATGACAAGTGGTTGTAACTTCCCTGGCATTTTGACATGTTCCGCTTTGATACGTTGACAAGACAAACACTCGGTGACATATTTGAGAACGCCACCTTTAAGCCTCTCCCAATGGTAGCTCTTCATAACTGCATTGAGAGTCTTGGCATAGCCAGGATGTCCTAAGAAAGGGGAATCATGAGCTTCCCACAATATCTTCTACTTAAGTGACTGACTTTCCGGTATACACAGCCTCGTTCTATAGTAGACAAGTCCATTCTTGATAGAGAATTCATGATACTTAGCATGCAGATTTTGATCCTGATCCTTGATGGAGATTTCCCTTAGCATCTTTTGATAGGCTGGATTATGGCATGCTTCCTCTCTAGCTAACTCAAGTATTGGGTTGTTTGGCATGGATACCTTTGTGGCTAGAGATCTAGCTGTTGATGGATTTTGCAAGATTACAGAATTAAGGAATGCCTTGCGACTGAGTGCGTCGGCAACTACATTCTCTTTTCCTGGTCGGTACTTGATTTCAAAGTCATACTCTTCCAGCACTTCAATCCACCGACGTTGCCTCATGTTGAGCTCGTTCTGAGTAAAGATCCATTTGAGACTCTTATGATCAGTCACACTAGAGTAAACTTGTTACCCAACAGGTAGTGTCTCCAAAGCTTTAGAGCATGTATGATATCTAACAATTCCAGTTCATGGATAGCATAATTCTTCTCATGACTCTTCAGCTTCCTTGAAGAGTATGCTATAGGATGACCTTCCTGCACGAGCACACAACCTAAGGCAAGTGTGCTAGCATCAGTTACTACCTCGAACTCCTTATTGAGGTCTGGAAGTTTTAGGATAGGTGCTGATACCAAACTTTGCTTCAATTTGTCAAAGCTAGTTTGTTCGGGAGTTGACCATGCAATGGATGTTTGCTTCTTCAGTAGGTCCGCCGTCAGAGGTGCTACAATCAAAGCATAGTTTTTAATGAAGACCCTATACCATCCTATCAATCCAAGAAAGCTACGTATTTCTTTGACACTTGTTGGTATTGGCAATTCTAGCACATCTCTGACCTTGGCTGGGTCCACTAAGATTCGTTCCGCTGATACAATGAATCCCAGATATTCAATCTGACGCTTGAAGAATGTGCATTTCTTCATCTTAGTGTACAACTTATGTGACCTCATTGTCTCAAGGACAATCCGAAGTTGGGGTTCATGATCTTCTTCTTGTTTAGAATAGACTAGAGTATCATCAAAGAAGACAAGCACAAAATCATCAAGATATGGCCTAAAAATATCCTGCATTAACCTGTTGAAGGTGGCAAGTGCATTCGTAAGCCCGAATGACATAACTAAGAACTCAAAGTGTCCATATCTTGTATTGAAGGCCGTCTTGGGGATATCTTCTTCCTTGATCCTTATCTAATAGTAACTCGACCTAAGATCAATCTTGGAGAAGATTTTTGCACCTTGAAGATGATCAAGAAGCTCATCTATTCTAGGAATAGGGTACTTGTTTTTTACAGTCGATTGATTCAACCCTTTGAAATCAATACATAGTTGAAGTGTTCCATCTTTCTTTTTCTGGAACAGTACTGGAGCTCTCCATGGTGAATTGCTAGGATAGATGTAGCCCTGATCTAGCAGTTGCTTGATTTGTTCCTTCAACTCAATTGCTTTTGATATGGACATTCTATAAGGTCTCTTCGCGATTGGCGCAGCTCCTAGTACTAGCTTGATCTCATGATCCACTTCTCTTTGAGGTGGGAGTTCTATCAACTCTTCAGGAAATACATCCGCGTATTCCTTTAGCCAAGAAGGTCCTTCACTAGACTCTTGCTTTTCATCTAACTTGTTGAGCTTAATCAACTAGACAGGTAGTCCTTTTCCGACTCCCTTTATAATCTGAGATGCCTTGGCCAATTGAATTTTTGGACTTCCAACCTCTCCTTGAGTTGTGACTAATTCCCTTTCAAAGTTTTGAAAGGAAACTTGGCCCTTTCCACAATGAATGTGGGCGTCATTAGGTTTAAGCCAATCCATTCCGAGTAGACACTCATGGATACCTAAATTCATGGCTCTGAATTTGACTGAAGTCATCTTTCCTCCTAGAAAGAATTCCACCTTAGCAGTTTGCCTGGTACAGGTAACCTCACGACCATTTGCCAATTCCACAAGCAAGGTACGTGCTTCTACTATGGCTATTCCTAATCTTTTTGCACAAGCAGGTGAGATAAAGGAATGTGTACTTCCACAATCAATCAAGGTCTTGAAACTTTTACCTTGATAGTCTGACGGTGTCTGAATCACCAAGAACTGGTGATTCTGCCCTTTCTTGTGAAGAGCAGCATGGAATGTTGCCCTTTCAAACTCTGCTTCCATGGTTGGATCTTCTTATTCTTCGTACATTTGCCTATTGGCAACGCAGGTGGTTCTTCCTCTGCCTCAAGTAGTGGCTCCGTGACCAAGGCGCGTTCCTTGGAAAGGTGCTTGGCAATGTCCTCCTCTAGGCTTGGGACATTGCCTCTTGAAATGACCGGCCTCGTTGCAGTGGAAACAATGGAGGTTTCGGCCATTGCTTTGAGTAGAAACAAAGTTGTTGACATTGTTAGTTCTTGCTTTATTTCTTTGTCCCTAATTCTGACCTTGAACTCTCTTCATTTAAGGACTGAATGCTCCTCTGTTCGGGTCATTATAAGACCAAGTTTTGTTACCTCTTGGTCTAGCCTGCACCTCCTGAATTATAGGGGCAGCTCGAATGAGTGCGTTCTGAAGATGTGATAGGCGCATCGATTCGAGACGGGTATTCACTGGTGGGTTTAAACCAACATAAAATTTTGACACCTATTGTGTCATGTCCATCTGTGGCGCATACTTTAGAAGTGAGACAATTTAGAGTAGTATGCATCAAGAGTGAGCCCCAGTTGTTTTAGCTCGTAGAACTCATTCAATTTCTGCGTGCGATACGCAGGTGGTAGGTATCTTCCCTCCACGACTTTCTTCAGCTTCTCCCAGGTAACGGATCCTTTCGCGATCCCTTGATCTCTGCACCATTTCTTCCACCAAAGCCTGGCTTCACTGGTGAGCTTCAGCTTGGTGAGCATAGCCTGATTGGTGGGTGCAGTACTGGCTGCTTCAAAGTAATCCTCCATGGATTCAATCCAAATTTCAGCATCTTCTTGGATGGACTTGCCTCTCCCGTTAAATTCAAGTGGCTTAATCTGCTTGAGAAGAAACTTCTTCTCCTAGATTACAGCAGTACTTGATGTAGGAGGTGAACTGGGAACCTGTACCTGGGGTTGTGCCTGGATAAAGGTTTCTTAACGTTATTACACGATAATTATTATAGGTTTATATTTCATCTCCATTTCCACTATCAACCAAGCAATCTAACCACTTGACTTTTTATCAATTCTCATGCACAATCAGACATTGATAAAACGAAGTCTTATTTATATTTATATGGGCATAGCTCTTTCAGAATACAACATTTCTTGCGATGATAAGCCAATTGTTTACATTTAGTTTGGGGAGAATGATGTTGTATTACATTTATCTATAGGAACTATATAATAGTATGGTTTCAGGTCATGGATCTTCAGGAATTGGTAAATCATTGGAAGTTCAGGGTATCCTTTCCTTTAGAACCCATTCTTCTCATGGCGCCCCAACACTTTAATCCTCTCGCGGTGGGGATTACATGGGTTACTTCCTCATATACATATGAGTTCAGCTCAACCCTCCGACCTCGAATATGTAAAGTTGAGTTTACATGAGCTTTAACAAAAATGAACAGCTTCACGACTTTCAGGTCTTCCAATCACTTGATCCTCTTTAAGTTGGTTTGAAGGTATGCAACCGGTGGGCAGCTATATAGTAGATTCCTGAGGCACTCGTCCATCTTCGTTCCATGTACAAAGGCGATGGATTATAGATACGTTCTAGGATGTTCATCATCTCAACCCTTTGTCGATAATCTGGGGAATGCATCGCAGTCATAAACATGATGCGGAACACTAAGAACCTATTCCATGCTTCGTAATTTTGCAAGACAGCATTGAAAGTAGGAAAATGTTTGGACATCAACATTTGCTTTACTTTATCTTATTGAGATTTCAAAAAACAAATCCTTCGTTGGTTTGCTCTGATACCAACTGTAACGTGTCCACCTGTTATCTTCAGGACACGTCTTAGCAGTCCACCGAAAAGGATGTCTAAAAAGCTCCGCCTGGCACTCCCATGGAATGTCATGACGTTTGTAATCTAGGACTTTCCGTGTCTGCCATGTAGCGGAAGTATTTGGGCTATTCCCACTTAGGACCGACATGAATTAGGGTTTTCCTTATTGGTCATTTCCTAACGGCAACTAGCGTCGTACTCGAGCGAACTACTTTACGTAGAAACGCCAGGTTAGAAGCGGATTCACGCGGCACTTGATTCAAGGAGAATGGGAAACGAGAGGGATGCGAAGCTCAACCTCTCTACCATAAAGCATAGTCCCATTCCTTCGCCTAAAACAACGTAAATCAGGATCAATTATAACTCTAGGTCAATGCTCTTGTAGTTCATGTTCTTTGAACGATCTTCCTATTCTCCATCTCGATTGAGAAAAGTTCTCGGCCAATCGGGACCATCCATCTGTAGGACAGGCGGACCTAACAAATTTAGTTGGACATGTATCAATAAGCTTCCTTAATTAGCCCGTTAGGCACTAGTTCCTTCACGTAACCATAGCACTTGACATAGAAAAGCAATGTCAAACAAGTTTCTTTTTAACAATTTATCATATTTATCTTTGAAATACATAAAGTCCAGCCCGTAGGCTTATCCACAATCCGCCCGAAGACTATCCAACAATCCACAAGGATCACTAATCCAAGATTCTGCTCGTAGACTAGTATGCGGGCCTTGAGATCCAATCCCGAGTCACGTTAGCCTCTTGTGCAGGGCCCGGAAGGCAAGGGATTTACGGCCAAAGCCCCCCTAGCACCCAAGCGTCCTCCTGCTCCAAGTAGCGCTTAATAAAGAGACCTCTCGCGGCGGGTTCGGTCCACCTTTCCGACGCGGTTAACAACCCCCTTAGTTAGGGTTAGGCAGGCAGTTGGGGGTAACTGAAGCTGTCTCTCCCTTCAGGCCTTCAACCTGAAGCATTAGATATCCATTTATCCTTTAATTCTTTGATTAAACAAAGCAAAACAGTGCTCCTAAATCTGTAACAAGCACAATCATTTCCATTGGTCATTATTGTTGGCCAACTGCTAAGGAGCGAATCTTTTTTTTTTCAAATGCATTCAGCACTCGATCCGGATCAATTGCGGTTTGGCAAGATCCCCTATATCCCGAGTTAGGGCCGTACTCTATTAACCCGACTTGATCAATATCTTAAGTTCATATGTTATTCCAATTTAACAGTTGGCCTTTTGCTTCCAAGCAATTATCTTTACTCAAGAAAGATACTATATTAGGACGATTATTCATCCTCTTGCAAGATAACTTTTATAAGAATCTGCCAACCTCATTCCGAGGAATTGGCCATTCCCTTGTGATCCAATCACAAGATCATGCGACTCTACAACTTGTTGCATAAGTGTCGCATCAATAATCTGTTCTTGATGGCATTAGGCCAACTTGTCAGTCCTAAGATTTTGAGTTTTATCTTTGTAGCGAGAGATTCTTAGGAAAACCCTAGATCACTTCTCGCAAGTATGTCCTACTGTCCCTACATTCCGTGAATGTGGGCAAGTATTTAGGGTATAGGAGTTTCAGTTTTAGCAATATGTGCGACTAGGTAAATGTCTTTACCGTGCTAACCCTTTTCAGTTCCTTGGGATACGTTGCATTGAAATAACCCTTTTCAAAATAAGTACTCTGCGGTTTTTAGGTTTAGGTTTATGTCAATTTAACCTGTCTATTTTTTAATATAATTATGCTATCATTTCCATAGATACATGACTTATTATCTACACGTAAGTTGATTTTCAAACCCTAACTTTTCGGTTTAAGATCAAGCATAGGTTAGGTTATAGCCTAATTCCAATTAATCATCCTATAACTTGCGAACAAGGTTCATGCTAAAACATGCAGTCTTTTCTAATAATTATGTAGTTGAAAAAATGATATTTATACCAATTTATGCAACTTAGGAATCATTTCATGTCTTGCAATTTCCTATGGATTATTAGCACTTTCCATAATGACTCATTGAGAAGCAGATATGGCCTAATAATGTGACATGCAATTTATACCCCCATGCCTAAACGAAGTCCACTATCTTAATTCCATTTTGTAAAAAAATAGACATTAATCAATTTCAAATTATTGCAATGCATAAAACTACTTGCTAGAAATGCATATCAATTTTTCACTCATTTTATTTTGTTCATTCTATTGAAAATACTAATGGCCGAACTCTTCCGTCATGAGCTAATTCTTTCAAAATTAACCAAGGTATTTAAGATGAAAAATGCATCCTATCTCCAAAAATCATCCATGCATGATTGAATTATAACAATGTAAAATAAAAATTAGGAAGGAAAACCTAGACTTGTGGTGAGATGTCCATGTGGATGCTAGGAGACGATCCTCCTGCGGTTGTGCCTTGGGCTTTCTTAGGAGCCATTTTGAATTCATCTTTTTCGCCTTGGGTGCAGAGTTACGATCTTGTCCGTCTCGGTAAGGGTATTAGGTGGAATTTGCACTGAATTGGGTGGGAAAAATCCTGGAGGGCAGGGGGTATAAGAACGATGATAAGAGCTTTGGGAAAGAGCCATAAGAAAGAATTTAAGGGCTTTGGATTGAGGGGGTGGGGAAAACCCACAAGAAGGGTTTTAAAACTCGGGGAGGGGAATTTATCAAACCCCTTTGGAAGGCCTTTTGAAGGCCCATAGGAAAAGGGGGGAAAAGGGTATAGAAGACCCTTTAGGATCTAGGGAATCCTTTTGTGGGAGAAAAGGGGCTTAAAGAGCCCTTAGGAGGGAATTTTTGTATGGGGGGAAAGATAGGGGCTTTAAGGAGTCCATATGAGGGCCCTTCAAGGCAAATGTTGGGGTGAAGAGGGGGCTTAAAGAGGAGTCTATTCTTTGTGTGTGTGTTGGGGGGGGGGGGGGGAACAAAGGTATGAAAGGGGCTAAAGAAGGGATTTTTGCATGGGGGGAAAAGGGCCCTAATGACCACATGATAGCCCTTCAATGGCAAATCAGGGGAAAAAATGGGGCTTATGGAACCTCCCCCTTAGAAGATTCTAAAGCTTCTAAAAAGAAGCACGTGGGGGTGGAGGCAGTCGCGACAAATGGCAGTTCGGTGACGTGTTTCTTGTGGCGGCGACCTCCTCGCTCATGGCGACAATTCGCAGCGTCTCGACTGCACTCCCCTCTCCACTCCTCCTCTCCCTCTCATGGCCAGCATCAATCCTTCTCACTCCATGACAGCCCTCTTTCCTATGGTAGCAGCGACGGCCTTGCATCCTCTCACCATCCCCGATTTAAATAGGTGAGGGGAGGGGATCCTCCTCCCCCCGCGTGGCATCTCGCATGCCTTCTCCCCCCTGGAAGCTTCAGCAAAAGAGCTTAGTGGCCTTGCCAAACCTTTCTCCTCGAGCACGACAGTCGGTTGGAGGAGAGAATTTATTTTTTAAAAAATTGCTATTATCTAACTTAAGAGGAGATTCGTATGCAGGAATATTACATTTCAATTTTCACATACACTTGTGTTAATGAGGCACGGTGAAACCTTCAATGAAATCAATCATTTCCACACTTTTACCAATCAATTTCATGCAGTTGTAGCTCTTTCGCATGAATCATGATTACTCCTTGCAATCAATTATGGGTTCCTCATGGGTTTTGATAGGTGGTCTAATGGGTGATCAGCCTCAGGCAATCAAATTGAATCTCTACTAAGGAGTAAGCAGCCAGTGGTTGGTAATTTCAATCACTCCATGACTGCTACATTAAAGTTCTTAAAAACTGTGTTTTGGACAACCTGTCGGAGTAGTAGGTTTGCCTATCCAAGTCCCAAACTCGGTCATCTGAGTGGACATTGTGATCGTCCGAGTGATCAGACTCAGATTAGGATGAGGGGTGCTCATCTGAGTGTTTGAGCGAGCTTTTCGGACTCCGAGCATTTGAGTAGACTTATCCGAGTCGGAGTGTCCAAGTGGACTTATTCGAGAGTCTGAATGGACTTGTGGAAGTTTGAGTGGGGCCTCGAGGAAGTTATTGTATGTATATATGCTACATCACGTGCGTTCAAGGACTATTTATAAATATCCTTATCTGTCAAATTTTTTTAAATAAAACATAACCCTTTTCTATTCAACCTATAAATAACCCCTTTATATTACATCCTTCAATATGTAAAATATGTATAAAAATGGTATTTTAAAAATACATTATTTTTAACCCATGTGATACACACATATTTATGAGTAACTTACCCGAGAGCGGGACTAAAGTTACTTAGGCAAAGATTTGGTTATCCAAGTCCTGGGGACACCTTCTGAGTAGCGGAGCACAAAACATGCCGAATGATAGAATATTGATCGAAATAATTAAATGCACTACTTATTGTTGCACGCAAGGTTTTGACTTCATTCAATAAACATTAGGGAAGACTCAAAGCATATTTGAAACACATGAATGCGATGACACCACAGATTGTTGTTATATTGTTGCCCACTTGACTTGTGGCTCTCTCTCTTCTCTCAATAGCTCTCTCTCTTAATCTCCAAGTGTCCAAATGAGCTCTCCCTTCCCCCTTTCTCACCTTTTTCTCTCTTTCTTTAATTACTATCTATTTCCCTTTCCCCCATTCAAAATCTTTTTTCCTTTCTTGAGCTATGGCTACCTCTCACAAGTGTAGTGAGCTTCTCCACGATCCCTCACTCTACATACTCCCCCTCTCTCACACCCTCTCTCTCTATCTTTCTCATACATAATAATGAAACAAGAAGAAAAAAGTTTTGGCCACACAACAAGAATGAGCTTTTTCATTCACTTTTTGACTTTTCTACATACTCTATCTCCTCCTTGGTGGCCATTCCCTTTTGATCCAACCTTTGTCCATTACTCCACTATTTTTTCTCATCCTTTTCTATTATCAAGACCTTAATAATTTATATGATGATGTTTGTTTTTTATTTTTATATTAATCGTGGGTTTTAGGGTAGCTGAAAAAAAAATAACAAATAAAAAGAAAAATACCTGGTAGTGGGTGTATGTAAATGCAAAGAATGCAATCTCCTCAATCCAAAAATATCTGGATTTTTTTGTTCTAGATGTTTAGTTCGTGTTTGGATGAAAAAGAATGTTTATTTTTTGTTGTATTTTTAAGGAATGTAGGTGTGAAATGAAATATGGTGACAACTTAGAAAAATATGCCAAAAATAAATAAAAATGTTAATGAAAGTGTTAGGAATTTTTCAGAAATTAATTTGGAATTTTTATGATGTGGACTTCTCCTTGGCTAGAGAGCCAAACTCAGAGTTTGAGGAGGAGGAGGATGCATCAAAGAATTCCACATCACATCCCTCGGAGCCCTTCATTGTGGAGGGGCTCGAAAGATAATATTCAAGTGTGGAACCTCGGCACCAGTCCACCAGTTAATGGCCATCATGCAGATCGTTAGCTGGTTGTTCACATGCAGCTGCCACGCAGCTTATTTCTGGGTATTTTCCTAGATTTTTAATTCAAACACCCAAACCTTTAAAACACTAAAAAAAAAACAAAACAATTAAAAATACAAATTAAACACAAACCAACCTTTAAAATTTTGAAAAAAATACATAAAAATCTAGAAAATTTCCTATTATTTATGCAACCTGTGGCCATATTTTTCTAAACCTGTAAATTTCAGAAAAAACATTTCTGACCATTCTACAATTCTAAAATATTTTAAAAATACCCAAAAATATGAAAAAATTTCATTAAAAATATGGGATTACTCTCCTTGTCATAAGAGACATAAGGGTTCATGTATGAGTCTCCCTCTAGTGGTTTCTCTACAAAGTGCACTAGAGTATTGCTTGGTGGATGGGTCACTATAGGTCCTAGTGGTCTAGGAATTCCTGTTGGGTTGATGTTGATCCTTGGATTGGCTAGCTTTGAATCTTTAAGCATGGGTAGAACCAAAGGGGATCCTCTTCCAAAGTTAGGTTGTCTGCCTCTTGGATAGTATGGTTGAGCATAGGGTTGCTGGTATCATAATCGTCTTGGCAATCGACGTAGTGCATAGCATCATGTCCAAATCTTCCGCAATTGGCAAAAGGCCAAGAATTAGGATTGGGACACTTAGATGGTTGATGATTCCCTTCACAATGTACACTCTGCATGTGAGGTTGCGCTGGCCATCGCAATGACTCCTTTAGTTTGGTTAGCTCTGTAGATCAACTATTGCTTGGATCTAGTCAACACTCATTGCTTTAACTTGCTCACTAGGGATTGATCGTTCACTAAGTGCTACAGTTCTCTCGACACTTCTAAATGTGTTATTCTCTTACTATGTAACCCTAGAGCTTATCTCTCTTACTAGATCATCCACTTATATAGCCTCATTAAAGATTCTTGTGAATATGTCATCCCTTTGTGCAGGTTCGAGTTACTAAAGGCCTTATAGAGTTCCTCCTTCTAGATCTCATTGATGAATACGATGGATAACGCTCTCTCATTAAGTGGCTCAACTATAGGTATCCTATTGTAGAGACTCCTAACATAAGTGACGTAGTTTCCTATGTCCTCTTTGTCTTTTTGGATGACATTCACCAGCTTAACGGATGAGTTTGTCAGAGTATATTGCCTTTAAGAATCTCTTGATGAAGAGATCCTTTAGATCGTACAAATTATTACATTTGATATTGTTTAGGATGATAAACCAAGTATGTTCCTTGTCTCCTAAGCAAAGATCAAATGCTTATGTCCATTGAGTGGGATTTAGCCTCACACACCTACTCAAAATACTCGATGAAGCAATAGAGATCATTGTTTGCTTGATATTTGTCAAGTTACTTGGCAACAATGGGTATCTTTGGTTGTCTCTTCATATTTGAGGTGACTCCAGCTAGCAATAATGCTACCAAGGCTGCTCCACTTTGCTCGATACTGGTATTGTCTAGTAATAGCTTCGTGAGTAGCTCTCTCAATGTAAGATCAGCTTCTAAGACTCTCTCTCTATTGGCATATCCTCCCATTCTATTTCTACTTGAGATGGCTAGTATCTTATGAACCTTATTGATCTCTCTGTAATATATCAAATATTGAAAATTCATGGGAAATTTTTTTATTCTTCTTCCATCGGTGATGGTTTGTGCTGGAGGGGAGAGGGATTTAGAAAGGCCAGCAAGCTCCTCGTTGGAGCTTGCCTAGCCTCAATGGCCATGCCTCGTGACATGAAGGAGAGGGAGGATCCCCCTCCCTCCCCTATTTAACAAAGGGGGCTGCTACCGTGGGAAGGGGGGAACAGAGGACGATGTCGTATTGCTGAATAGGAGAGAGTAACCACCGCCATAACGCCGTGCTGTGCCGTGCCGCTGCCATAAGGAGGGAGGGCGACCTCATTTCCGTGCTATGGATGAGGACTCAGCTGCCGTGCAGCCAACGGGAGCCGCTACCTTCCTTTTTGCGGTCGACAGACGGCTCTCACACCCCCCCCCCACGTAATCTTCTAGAAGTCAAAAGCTTCCAAAGGGGGGGCCTCCTTAACCCCCCTTCCTATACCTTATTACTCCTCCCCCCCCCCCCCCCCCAACGTAATCTTCTGGAAGTCAGAAGCTTCCAAAGGGGGGGCCTCCTTAACCCCCCTTCCTATACCTTATTACCCCCCCCGGTTTTAATTCCCTTAAGCCCCCTTTCACCCTCGTGCTAAAACCCCTTTCCTTTCACTTTGGAGTCACTCCCCCCAAGAGCACGAAGGCCTTAAGGGTCTTATTACTTTTTCCTCCGTGTATAATCCCTAAAAGACCTATCCCCTTGGATTTGGAATCACCCCCTTCCCGTGGCCTCTTAAAACCACTTCTCGCGTGATTACCCCTTAAGCCTATTCCTTGGCTTCAAAACCTTTCACCCCCCCATGTGTAAACCCCCATAAGCCCCTTTTTCTTCAAGTTTGACCTAAGGGTCCTTAGACCCTTACTTATAACCCTTATAGGTTATTATTTTCCCTTGGAACTCTCCCGCACCTTGTGTTTTTTTCCACACCTTTCTATTCCTGTTTGTGCGAAGTTTACAAAGGCCATTAAGCCATCCCCATGGTTTAATGGGTCTTAGTTTTGTGAAAGATTCTGAAACACTCTTTCGAATTCCCGACTTCAAGGAGGGAGTCTTCAAAAAAAAAAACTGCTTTCGACGGATGGTGCAAGTTATTGCAGAAGAGAGTCACGGTGGAATATCAAAAAGAAGTTGTTAAGCTGTTTCCACGGCGGAAATGCCTCCTAAGAATGTCCAAGGCGCAACCGCGGAAGGGTTGTCTCCTGGCATCCACATGGATATCTCACCCCAAGCCTAGGTTTTCCTTCCTAATTATTACTTGATATTGCTATAATTCAATCTTGCAAGGTTAATTGTTAGAAATAGGATATATTTTTGTCCTAGATGCTCACGACGAAGGAACTTAGTCGTTAATACTTTTAATGAAACATGCAAAATAAAGAAAGCATAAAAGCATTTCTAGCAAATAGCTTATGCATTGAAATGAATTATAAAATTAGATTATTATCCATTAAAATAGTATACTTCGGTTAAGCCTAGAAGTATAAACTGCATCTCGCACTATTAATCCATATCGCAATGAATCATCATGGAAAGTGCAAAGCATGAAACGATTCTTACGATGCATAAACTCTATGAAATTATCGTTATCAACTGCATAAATTAGCAAGAAAAAGGTTGCTTATTTAGCATGAATTTTGTTCCCAAAGAAAAGGGAAGATTAGTTGAAATTAACCTAGCCTATGCCTGACCTCAAAACCAGTAAGTTAGGGTTAAAAAAATCAATTTACGCATAGTCAACGAATCATATGGAAGTAATCTCAAAATTATCTTCTAGTTAACCAAATTGGCATAAACCTAAAATACCTAAACCGTGGAGTACTCGTTTGTAATTAGTTAAATTCCAAGAATCGCCTATAACTTAAATACTTGCCCAGAATCACTGAATGTAAGGAAAGTGAATTGTTATCGTAAAGTGAACTAGGGTTTGTCCCTGAGAATCTTACAAAGATAAAACTTGGAAACCCTAGGTCTAACAACGTCAGCTTAAAGAACGTGAAATAGATTGTTTCGTAACTCCATAGTTTCATAGTTCAGAGTGACACTTGCACAGAAAGTGCGGAATCATATGATCTTGTGATGGGATCACGAGAGAATGACCAAATTCTTGCAATGAGGTTGGTGGATCCTTACGCAAGTTATCTTGCAAGAGGATGAATACTTTAGTATCCTTCTTGAGTAAGAAAGATTAATTGGACTAAAGACCAATCAATAAACTGAACTAATTGATGAACTTAAGGTTTGACCAAGTCGGGCTAATAGGGTACACCCTAACCCAGGATATAGGGAATCTTGCTAAGTTGCAAGTCATCCCGGATCGAGTGCTGGACGCATTCGAAAGGAAGGATTCATTCCTTAGCAGTTTGCCAACAAAAACGATCAATGGAAATGTTTGTGCTTGCTACCAATTTTTAGAGCACTGTTTGGATTTATTTGATCAATGAATTAAAAGATAAATGGATATCTATACTTCAAGTTGAATGCCTAAAGGGAGAGGCAGCTTCAGTTACCCCCGACTGCCTGCCTGACCTTAACCAAGGGGGTTGTTGACCGCGCCCGGAACGTGGACCAAACTCGCCTCGAGAGGTCTCTCTGTTGAGTGCTAGTTGGAGCACGAGGACGCTTGGGTGCCAAGGGGGGCTCTGGCCGTAAATCCCTTGCCTTCCGGGTCATGCACAAGAGGCTAACGTGACTCAAGATTGGATCTCGAGGCCCGCATACTAGTCTATGGGCGGAAACTTGGATTAGTGATCCTTGTGGATTGCTGGATAGCCTTCGGGCGGATTGTGGATAAGCCTACGGGCTGGACTCTTTGTATTTCAAAGATAAATATGATAACTTGTTAATAAGGAACTTGTCTGATATTGTTTTTCTATGTCAAATGATAAGATTACGTGAAGGAACCAGTGCCTAACGGGCTAATTAAAGAAGCTGGTTGTTACATGTCCAACTAATGTGTTAGATAATTAACTAATTAAAACAACCCGAGGAAAGTGCGGAGGATGGGCCATAGGTCCGTCCTACAGATGGGTGGTCCCGGTTGGCAGGGAACTTTTCTCAAATCGCGATGGACAGCAGGAGGATCATCAAAGAACAGAACAACAAAAGCGTTGACCTAGAGTTATGATTAAACCCGATTTACGTTGTTTTAGGGGAATGGAATGGGACTATGCCTTATAGCAGAGAGGTTGAGCTTTCCCTCCCTCTCGTTTTCCATTCTCCTTGAACCAAGTGCAGCGTGAATCGGCTTCAGACATGGCATTTCTGCGTAAAGTAGTTCGCTTGGGTCTAATGCTAGTTGCCGTTAGGGAATTACCAATAAGGAAAACCCTAATTCAGGTCGATCCTAAGTGGAAACGGTTGGAATACTTCCGATACGTGGCAGATGCGGGAAGCCCTAGATCGCAATACCTCGGAACATTCCATGAGAGTGGCGGGTGAAGCTTTCTAGACATCCTTTCCGATGGACTGCTAAGACGTGTCCTGGATGATACTAGTGGATATGTTACAGTTGGTATCAGAGCCGACCAACAATGGAATTGTTTTTATGAAATCTTAATAAGTTGAAGTAAAGCAAATGTAGTTGTCCAAACATTTCCTTACCTTCAATGCTGTCTTGTAGAATTACGAAGCGTGGAACAAGTTCTTAGTATTTCGAATCATGTTTATGACTGAATGCATTCTCCACATTATCGAAAAGGGTTAAGATGATGAACATCCTAGAGCAGATCTATAATCCATCACCTTTGTACATGGAATGAAGATGGACGAGTGCTTTAGGAATCTACTATATAGCCACCCACCCGTTTGCTTATCTACAAACCAACCTAAAGAGGATCAAGTGGTTGGGAGACCTGAAAGTCGTGAAGCTATTCATTTTTGTGGAAGCTCACGTAAACTCAACTTTACATATTCAAGGTCGGAAGGTTGAGATGAACTCATATGTATATGAGGAAGTAACCCATGTAATCCCTGCCGATAGGATTAAAGTGTTGGGCCTCCATGAGAAGTATGGATTCCAACGGAAAGGATATCCTGAACTTCCAATGACTTACCAATTCCTGAAGATCCATGACCCGAAACCATACTATTATACAGTTCCTGTAGATAAATGTAATGCAATGTTGTTCTCCCCAAACTAAATGTAACAGTTGGCTTATCATTGCAAGAAATGTTGTATTCGAAAGGGCTATGGCCATATAAATACAAATAAAGACTTCTTTTTATCAATGTCTGATTGTGCATAAGAGTTGATAAAAAGTTAAGTAGCTACATTGTTTACGTGATAGCTGAATTAAAGATGTAATATAAATTGATAACGATTATCGTATAAGAAACCTTTATCCATGCACAACCCCAGGTACAAGTTCCTAATTCGCCTCCTACATCAAGTACTGTTGTAATCCAGGAGAAGAAGTTCATTCTCAAGCAAATTAAGCCACCCGAGTTTGACGGGAGAGGTAGGTCCGTCCAAGCAGACGCTGAAATTTGGATTGAATCCATGGAGGATTACTTCGAAGCAGCCGGTGTACTGCACCCGCCAATCAGGCTATGCTCGCCAAGTTAAAGCTCATCGGCGAAGCCAGGCTTTGGTGGAAGCAATGGTGCAGGGATTAAGGGATCACAGAGGGATCCGTTACCTGGGAGAAACTGAAGAAAGCCGTGCAAGGAAGATATTTACAACCTGCTTATTGCATGTAGAAAATGAATGAGTTCTACGAGCTAAAACAGCTGGGGCTCACTCTTGATGCATACTATTCTAAATTTGTCTCACTTCTTAAGTATGCACCGCAGATGGACATGACACAACAGGTGTCCAAATTTTATGCGGGTTTAAATCCACCGGTCAATACTCGTCTCGAATATATGCGTCCATCAGATCTTCAGGACACACTCATTCGAGCGGCGCCTATAATTCAGGAGCTACAGTCTAGACCAAGGGGTAACAAAACTTGGTCTTATAATGACTCGAACAAAGGAGCATTCAGACCTCAAATGAAGAGAGTATAAGGTCATAATCAGGGACAAAGAAAGAAAGCAAGGACTAACAATGTCAACAACTTTGTTTCTACTCAAAGCAATGGCCGAAACCTCCGTTGTTTCCACTGCAACGAACCTGTTCACTTTAAGAGGCAATGTCCCAAGCTTGGTGGAGGACATCGCCAAGTGCCTTTCCAAGGAACAGGCCGTGTTCAAGGAGCCGCTACTCAAGGAAGAGGAAGAACCGCCTGCATTGCCAATAGGCAAATGTGCGAAGAAGAAGATCCGACCATGGAAGCAAAATTTGAAAGGGCGATAGTCCATGCCGCTCTACACAAGAAAGGACCGAATCGCCAGTTCTCGGTGATTCAGACACTGTCAGACTATCAAGGTAAAATTTTCAAGACCTTGATTGATTGTGGCAGTACACATTCCTTTATCTCACCAGCATGTGCAAAAAGATTAGGAATAGCCACAGTAGAAGCACCTACCATGCTTGTGGAATTGGCAAATGGTCGTGAGGTTACTTGTACTAGACAAACTGCTAAGGTGGAATTATTTCTGGGAGGAAAGAAGACTTTGGTCAAACTCAGAGTCATGATTTAGGTATCCATGAGTGTCTACTTGGAATGGATTGGCTTAAGCCTAACGACGCCCACATTCATTGTGGAAAGGGTCAAGTTTCCTTTCGAAACTCTGAAAGGGAATTAGTCACAACCCAAGGTGAGGCTGGAGTACCAAGAATCCAATTGGCCAAAGTATCTCGGATCATAAAAGGAGTCAAGAAAGGATTACCTGTCTACTTGATCAAACTCAAAAAGTTAGATAAAAAACAAGAGTCTAATGAAGGACCTTCTTGGCTAAAGGAATACACGGACGTATTCCCTGAAGAGTTGACGGAACTCCCGCCTCAAAGAGAAGTGGATCATGAGATTAAGCTAGTACCAGGAACTACGCCAATTGCAAAGAGACCTTATAGAATGTCTATACCAGAAGCAATTGAGCTGAAATAACAACTCAACCAACTGCTAGATCAGGGCTACATCCGTCCTAGCAGTTCACTGTGGGGAGCTCCAGTACTATTTCAGAAAAAGAAAGATGGGACACTTCGACTATGTATTGATTACCGAGGATTGTATCAATCAACGGTCAAGAACAAGTACCCTATCCCTAGAATAGATGAACTTCTTAATCATCTTCAGGGTGCAAAGATCTTCTCCAAAATTGATCTCAGGTCAGGTTATTATCAAATAAGGATCAAGGAAGAAGATATTCCAAAGACGGCCTTCAATACAAGATATGGGCACTTTGAGTTCCTAGTTATGTCATTTGGGCTTACGAATGCACCTGCCACCTTCAACAGGTTAATGCAGGATATCTTTAGGCCATATCTTGATGATTTTGTGCTTTTCTTCTTCGACAACACTTTAGTCTATTCTAAACAAGAAGAAGATCATGAACCCCAACTTCAGATTGTCCTTGAGACAATGAGGTCACATAAGTTGCATGCTAAGATGAAGAAGTGTGCATTCTTCAAATGTCAGATTGAATATCTAGGATTCATAGTATCAGCGAAAGGAATCTCAGTGGACCCAGCCAAGGTCAGAGATGTGCTTGAATGGCCAATATCAATATCTGTCAATGAAATACACAGCTTTCTTGGATTGACAGGATGGTATAGGATCTTCATCAAAAACTATGCTTTGATTGCAGCACCTCTGACGGACTTACTAAAGAAGCAAACAACCATTGCATGGTCAACTCCCGAACAAAATAGCTTTGACAGATTGAAGCAAAGTTTGGTATCAACACCTATTTTAAAACTTCCAGACCTCAATAAAGAGTTTGAGGTAGTAACTGATGCTAGCATACTTGCCTTGGGATGTGTGCTAATGCAGGAAGGTCATCCAGTAGCATATTCTTCAAGGAAATTGAAGAGTCATGAAAAGAATTATGCTACGCATGATCTGGAATTGTTAGCTATCATCCATGCTCTAAAGCTTTGGAGACACTACATGTCGGGTAACAAGTTTACTCTAGTAACTGACCATAAGAGTCTCAAATGGATCTTTACCCAAAACGAGCTCAACATGAGGCAATGCTGGTGGATTGAAGTCTTAGAGGAATATGACCTTAAAATCAAGTACCGACCAGGAAAAGAGAATGTAGTTGCTGATGCACTCAGTCGCAAGGCATTCCTTAATTCTCTAATCCTGCAAAATCCATCAACAGCTAGATCTGTAGCTACAAAAGTATCTATGTCAAACAATCCGATACTTGAGTTAGGTAGAGAGGATGCATGCCATGATCCGGCCTACCAAACAATGCTAAGGGAGATCTCTATCAAGGATCGGAACCAAAAGTTGCAAGCTAAGTATCATGAATTTTCTATCAATAATGGACTTGTCTACTACAGAACGAGGCTTGTATACCAACAAGCCAACCACTTAAGCAGAAGATATTATGGGAAGCTCATGATTCCCCTTTTTCAGGACATCTTGGCAATGCCAAAACTCTCAATACAGTCAGGAGGAGCTACCATTGGGAGAGGCTTAAAGGTGACGTTCTCAAATATGTCACCAAGTGTTTGTCTTGTCAACGTATCAAAGCGAACATGTCATGATGCCAGGGAAATTGCAACTGCTTGACATTCCCCAAATGAAATTGGAATTCATCAATATGGATTTTATTGTAGGCCTACCCCAAGTCTAGGGAGGATACAACTCCATCACGGTTGTGGTTGACATGCTTACTAAGGTTGCACACCTTATTCCAGTAAAGACAAACTATAAAGCCTCAGACATTGCAAGATTGTTTATCAAGGAGATATTCAAGCTACATGGTTTACCTAGAAGAATCATTAGTGATCGTGACTCTCTCTTCACATCACACTTCTTGAGAGCTATCTTTGAAGCTATTGGGACTCAACTCTGTTTTAGCACCGCTTACCATTCCCAAACGGATGGCCAAACAGAGCGAGTAAATCAAGTCATCGAGGATATCCTTAGGGCATACTGATGTCGTGAGCCGAAGAGGTGGATTCAATACTTGCCTTTGGTTGAATTTGCCTACAATGCTTCTTACCAACAAAGCATTCAGATGACCCCTTTTCAAGCATTGTATGGTCATAATTGTCGAAGTCCCCTAAACTTCTCAAATAAACCTTAAGGGTTGAAGCTTCAAGGAAGATGTTGGAAGAGATGGATGACCAAATAAAGTCAATAAGACAGGATATCCAAGCTATCAAGGATAGACAGAAGGTATATGTGGATTTGAAATGTCAAGATAGAATCTTCGAAGAAGGAGACATGGTCTTCATTCGCGTACGCCCTAAAAAGAGTTCCCTATCCTTAGCAGATTGCAAGAAGCTAAGTCCAAGGTATTGTGGACCATACAAGATCCTCAAATGCCTAGGGCCTAATGCTTATAAATTGCAACTTCCTAAGAACCTAAAGGTTCACAATGTATTCCATATCACCCTATTGAAGAAATATGTACCTAATCCTAACCATGTACCTGATAATCAACAAGTTGTAATGCCTAGTCAAGGAGTCCTTGAACTAAGGCTTGATAGGATCTTAGATGTTAGGGAGAGACAATTAAGATCCAGAACCCTGAGAGAATGCATCGTCCAATGGAAAGATTATCCCGAAGAGGATGCCACTTGGATAGATGAAGGCACACTCAACCATCAATATCCCTAGTTTATCTTGAGATGAGGACATCTCGATTCCTCTAAGGGGGAGAGAATGTAGTATATCAAATATTGAAAATTCATGGGAAAATTTTTTATTCTTCTTTCGTCGGCGACGGTTTGTGTTGGAGGGGGAGAGGGATTTAGAAAGGCCAGCAAGCTCCTCACAGGAGCTTGCCTAGCCTCAATGGCCATGCCTCGTGACATGAAGGAGAGGGAGGATCCCCCTCCCTCCCCTATTTAGTAGAGGGGGACTGCTTCATGGGAAGGGGGGAATGGAGGACACCGTCGTGCTGTTGAAAAGGAGAGAGTAATCGCCGCCATAACGCCGTGCCGTGCCGCTGCCGTAAGGAGGGAGGGCCGCCTCATTTCCATGTTGTGGACGAGGACTGGGCTGCCGTGCAGCCAACGGGAGTCGCTGCCTTCCTTTTCGCCATCCACAGACGGCTCTCACACCCCCCCACCTAATCTTCCGGAAGTTAGAACCTTCCAAAGGGGGGGCCTCCTTAACCCCCCTTCCTATACCTTATTACCCCCCTTCCCCCCCCATGTAATCTTCTGGAAGTCAGAAGCTTCCAAAGGGGGGGCCTCCTTAACCCCCCTTCATATACCTTATGACCCCCCCCACCCCCGATTTTAATTCCCTTAATCCCCCTTTCACCCTCGTGCTAAAACCCCTTTCCTTTCACTTTGGAGTCACTCCCCCCAAGAGCACAAAGGCCTTAAGGGTCTTATTACTTTTCCCCCCGTGTATAATCCCTAAAAGACCTATCCCCTTGGATTTGGAATCACCCCCTTCTCATGGCCTCTTAAAACCACTTTTCCCGTGATTACCCCTTAAGCCTTTTCCTTGGCTTCAAAACCTTTCACCCCCACCCCACCCCCCCATGTGTAAACCCCCAAAAGCCCCTTTTTCTCCAAGTTTGACGTAAGGGTCCTTAGACCCTTATTTATAACCTTTACAAGTTATTATTTTCCCTTGGAGCTCTCCCACACCTTGTGTTTTTTTCCACACCTTTCTATTCCCATTTGTGCAAAGTTTACAAAGGCCATTAAGCTGTCCCCATGGTTTAATGGGTCTTAGTCGTGAAATATTCTGAAACACTCTTTTGAATTCCTGACTTCAAGGAGGGATTCTTTCAAAAAAAAATTCTTTTGACGGATGGTGCAAGTTATTGCGGAAGAGAGTCATAGTGGAATATCAAAAAGAAGTTGTTAAGGTGTTTCCACGGCGGAAATACCTCCTAAGAAAGTCCAAGGCGCAATCACGGGAGGGTCGTCTCCCGACATCCACATGGATATCTCACCCCAAGCCCAAGTTTTCCTTTCTAATTATTATTTGATATTGTTATAATTCAATCTTGCAAGATAAATTGTTAGAAATAGGATACATTTTTGTCCTAGATGCTCACAACGAAGGAACTTAGTCGTTAATACTTTTAATGAATAATGCAAAATAAAGAAAGCATAAAAGCGTTTCTAGCAAATAGCTTATGCATTGAAATGAATTTTAAGATTAGATTATTATCCATTAAAATAGTATACTTCGGTTAAGACTAGAAGTATAAATTGCATCTCGCACTATTAACCCATATCGCAATGAATCATCATGGAAAGTGCAAAGCATGAAACGATTCTTATGATGCATAAACTCTATGAAATTATCGTTGTCAACTGCATAAATTAGCAAGAAAAAGTTTGCTTATTTAGCATGAATTTTGTTCGCAAAGAAAAGGGAAGATTAGTTGAAATTAATCTAACCTATGCCTGACCTCAAAACCGATAAGTTAGGGTTTAAAAAATCAATTTACGCATAGTCAACGAATCATGTGGAAGTAATCTTGAAATTATCTTCTAGAGTTAACCAAATTGGCATAAACCTAAAACACCTAAACCACGGAGTACTCGTTTGTAATGAGTTAATTCCAAGAAACGCCTATATCTTAAATACTTGCCCACAATCACTGAATGTAAGGATAGTGAATTGTAATCATAAAGTGAACTAGGGTTTGTCCCTGAGAATCTTATAAAGACGAAACTTGGAAACCCTAGGTCAAACGATGTCAGCTTAAAGAACCTGAAACAGATTGTTTCATGACTCCATAGTTTCATAGTTCAAAGCGAGACTTGCATAGCAAGTGCGGAATCATATGATCTTGTGATGGGATCACAAGAGAATGACCAAATTCTCGCAATTAGGTTGGCAGATCCTTACACAAGTTATCTTGCAAGAGGATGAATACTTTAGTATCCTTCTTGAGTAAGGAAGATTAATTGGACTAAAGACCAGTCGATAAACTAAAATAACTAATGAACTTAAGGTTTCACCAAGTCGGGCTAATAGGGTACGCCCTAACCCAAGATATAGGGAATCTTGCCAAGTTGCAAGTCATCCCGGAACGAGTGCTGGACGCATTCGAAAGGAAGGATTCATTCCTTAGCAGTTTGCCAACAAAAACGATCAATGGAAATGTTTGTGCTTGCTACCAATTTTTAGAGCACTGTTTGGCTTTGTTTGATCAATGAATTAAAAGATAAATGGATATCTATACTTCAAGTTGAAGGCCTAAAGGGAGAGGCAACTTCAGTTACCCCCGATTGCCTGCCTAACCCTAACCAAGGGGGTTGTTGACCGCACCGGGAACGTGGACCGAACCTGCCGCAAGAGGTCTCTCCGTTGAGCGTTACTTGGAGCAGGAGGACGCTTGGGTGCCAGGGGGGCTCTGGCCGTAAATCCATCGCCTTTTGGGTCCTACACAAGAGGCTAACGTGACTCGGGATTGGATCTTAAGGCTCGCATACTAGTCTATGGGCGGAAACTTGGATTAGTGATCCCTATGGATTGCTGGATAGCCTTCGGGCGGATTGTGGATAAGCCTATGGGCTGGACTCTTTGTATTTCAAAGATAAATATGATAACCTGTTAATAAGGAACTTGTCTAATATTTTTTTTCTATGTCAAGTGATAAGATTACGTGAAAGAACTAGTGCCTAACGGGTTAATTAAAGAAGCTGGTTGTTACATGTCCAACTAATGTGTTAGATAATTAACTAATTAAAACAACCCAAGGAAAGTGCGGAGGATGGGCCATAGGTGCGTCCTACAGATGGGTGGTCCCGGTTGGCCAGGAACTTTTCTCAAATTGCGATTGACAGCAGGAGGATCGTCAAAGAACACGAACAACAAAAGCGTTGACCTAGAGTTATGATTAAACCCAATTTACGTTGTTTTAGGGGAATGGAATGGGACTATGCCTTATGGGCAAAGAGGTTGAGCTTTCCCTCCCTCTCGTTTTTCATTCTCCTTGAACCAAGTGCAGCATGAATCCGCTTCAGACCTGGTGTTTCTGTGTAACGTAGTTCACTTGGGTCTGACGCTAGTTGCCATTAGGAAATGACCAATAAGGAAAACCCTAATTCAAGTCGATCCTAAGTGGGAACGGCCAGAATACTTCCGCTACGTGGCAGATGCAGGAAGCCCTAGATTGCAAAACCCCGTAACATTCCATGGGAGTGCCGGGCAGAGCTTTCTAGACATCCTTTCTGATGGACTGCTAAGACGTGTCCTGGATTATACTAGTGGACATGTTACACTCTCTCTCCTCACATGACCTCTAAGCATGCTACTCCTGGTTATAGCTTGCTATGTGCTACAGTGTGATCCTTCCAGGACTCCTCTCATTCTCAAGATCGACTACGATATTAGTTGTAGGGCTTTCATGATGTGTTATCCTTGTTTGTTGGTCATATTGTGTGATAAGTCACCAGATATCATCCGAGTACCCCTACTACATTAAGGTCAAGGTCAAGGCCGAGGTCATTCTCATTCGATTTGGTACCTACCATGGTGGTTGTCTCTTGAACCACTAGTATTTCTATGAGGTTGATTGTGCCTCTGCCGCTAATCTTGGTTAGTCCTTCCTTCCCTCAATAGTCTTATGGTTCTATCTTCCCAAGATCCTGTCTTTGGTGTCTTGGGTCACTCGTGTGTTTTTCGGGGCTGCATTGCTACTAGTGCGTTCATTTCTCAGCTTAATCCCCTTTAGTATATTCCTTGTTAATCCAATTAATCTATAAGTATATACACATACTTTCCATTATATGATGGGTGAGGAGTATCTCACCTAAAGAAACTGCTTGCACTCCTAAGTGTGCGAGTAAAATACAGGTGGAGCGATGCCAATGTGACCGAGTTGTTCAGGTACCTTCTGCCTATGCTTCGTTGATTTTTTTTCGGCACCATTATAAAAAACAATTGTACTTTTTCAAGGTATTTTATGATTCCTTTTTAGGTTGCTAAAGTATCACATATTGTCACTTGGAATTACCATGCCCTAAGTCTTGTGATGATGTGTGACATGTTTGACGATAGCTTGGTATGGACTACAATAGCATGATGCACGATGCAACCTTCAATGAAATCAATCACATCCACACTTTTACCAATAAGTTTCATTCAGTTGTATTTCTTTTACATGATTTGTGATTACTCCTAGCATTCGATTTTGGGTTCTTCATGGATTTTGATAGATGGTTTGATGGGTGATCAACCCCCCAG
Organism: Lygodium microphyllum; assembly: GCF_053477565.2. Taxonomy (NCBI): domain Eukaryota; kingdom Viridiplantae; phylum Streptophyta; class Polypodiopsida; order Schizaeales; family Lygodiaceae; genus Lygodium; species Lygodium microphyllum. The sequence goes on along the minus strand of NC_141142.1, from coordinate 57,127,090 downwards.
GCAGTCGAATTCAATCTTTACTAAGGAGCAAGTAGCTACTAGTTTGTTGAATGCTGAAATGACTAGATTTTTTGGTTGATTTTTTTACTTTTTGAGGCTTGAATGGTTTTTTATTGATGGATTTTGAGTGACGATTGGTTGTTTTGGAAGTGTTTTTAAGTGATTTGGATGACATTGATTATGTTTTGGAAGCTCATGATGATTTTGAGTAGAAATATGAGTCTCTGTGATGTTCTGATAGGTTCTGTTGAGGTTTTGATTGGTTTTGATAACTTTTGTTTAGCTTCTGTTTTGTTTTGATTTTCTTCTATATGAATAATGGATTGATGATTGATGAAGGTTGAAATCTCTTAAGATCTTATTGAATAGTTTTTGATAGTTTGGGATGGTTTTAGTATGAGTTATGAGGTTCTGATGTTCTCTGATGACCTTTTGTAACCCTCTGATGATCTTCTGTTAACTCTTTATAGAGCCTCTGTTCTGTTCTGTAGATATTTTGTAAGTATTCTGTGGAATGTATATGTGACTTTGGGAAAGCTTTCTAACTTTTGGAAAGGATGAATCTAATTTCAAAAGAGCTAAAACAAATGGAAGAAGTAGTTGCTGAAGACTGAAGTGAAGTGACAATAGTGAGCTATGACGAGACACTGTAGTAACTCTAATGTCCTTTCATACCTCCCATACCTCTTTGGAGGTGCATCCACGAGCTAAGACGGATTATTGAAAGTGATTATTGAGTATTTTAGTAAGGAGAGGATGTACTATTGATTGAGAGAGAGAGAGAGAGAGACAAAGAGAGAGAGAGAGAGAGAGAGAGAGAGAGTCAGGGAAAGTCAATTCTATCAAAACAATGTATCTATCTATGAGAGATTGAGAGAGAAAAATATGAAGACAATGAAGATGAATCATATGTGATATTATTTCCATTCAAAAATGGTGTATTCTTTTTTGTTTCTTATTCTATAGATGGATTCTATAAAGATGTTGAAGATTATGGTTGATTCTATTAAATCCGTGGGAGATATCTACTATGATGTTGTGTGTGCAGATTTGTTCTTTTCCTTGTTGTGGTTCTCAAAAGAATGAAATAAAATCTTGTTGAAGTTACTAGATAGATTTTATTGCAATAGAAAGCCCTCTTCCTTGGTGTTCCTCTTAGGGCTCCATATTTTTGGTGCACAGCCGTGGAAACTTGCCATCAATAAGCATCAGAAGAGGTTGAAAATGAGGGAAATGGCATTACCAAGAAGAGGAGAATTCAATGGATACTTGCAAAGTTTATTCTTCCACTGAAGAGTTGGAGATTCTTATTGCCTGTAATATTTTCACTCAAAAATATTATTGAACTTGACTCCCGGCATGCCGCGTAAAGCCTGTGCAAGGTTATCTCCCACATCGTAATTATTGACAACTTAATCCGTACCCCGCACGCACAAAAATGAGGCCTCCGCATTGTGCAATTGAGGCCAGGGTTTAAGACCGCAAAACCCGCGGAGGAACACCTTTTTTTAAAGGGGAAAAAATGGATAATGATGAAAATTAAGAAAAAAAATTACTAATTCCCTCGGCCAATGCATGGCTGGAGGGGAGGGAGTGGGGAGGAATGACCTAAGGTGGAGTCGTGTGTGGGAGCATGAGGAGGGAGGGGCATGCTAAAGCCACGTGGTAGCTACCATCTTCCCCCCCTCTTGCACTATAAAAACACCCCTTAGGGTGGGCACAAAAAAGGGATCAGAGGGAGGAAAAGACGAACGCCGTTGTGCTGCCTGAGAAAATGCCGCTGCCATCACGAATCTGCCCGCCCGGCTACCGATACAGCCGCCGCCACAACCGTCCTCGCCATCAACATCATAATCCTACCCCTTCGTCCATCGCCATAATCTTCCCAATCATCACCCCTTCTTTCTCCCATGTGGTCTTGGAAAGTCAGAAGCTCTTTAGAAGCTTTTGGAAGCTTCTAAAGGATAAGGACCATAAGCCTTGTTTCTATGTGCTTCCCCCAATTTTAAAACCAGGCTCGTAAAGCTCCAATTCCTATGCAAGGGAGAAGGTATCAACCTACCGGCAGCCTCAAAGAGCGTGAATAGAGGCTAGGAGGAATCTGCGGAGTTCAAGTCATCAACAATGGCTCCCAAGAAGACGCAAGGCGCACCTGTGGGAGGTTCCTCCCCGAACTTACACGTGGATATCACCGCGGATCCACAAGCCCAGGTTCCATGAATTTATTTCCACATAAAGAAATGCTTTAAGCACACTTAATTCCATAGGGAGAATGCATTTTACGCTTATCGTTAATTCATGTAGTAGTGATAAAAGTACATTTGAGAAAGTATCTCTGTAAACGATGGATAAGGATTGGTGCATATCATGCAATTGGATTGTTTGCATCTCCAAAGTTATGAATGTAAATCACTTACTCGCCCTATGAACTTAGTCACAAATTGCCTTGTCGTGTCTGCATTTTCAAAGTGGAAGTCTAAAACGCATATTGCCTAGGGTTAAAGAGGAAATTGTTAAGTGCATTGGCCGTGAAGGAAAAGAGTATCTTGCATTTAGTCAGTAACTTCCTTTGTTATGACACATGAGGAAATTGTTAACTTCCATTGCACGGCATGAAAATGAAACTATGGACATTGCACGTTGCATGCAAAGATGTTTGTCGAATGGATTGAAGGTTGCATGTCACATGAACTTAATTTACGATGTTGTATCTAAGGGTCGCATGTTACATATTCGTCGTGCGTAAATTTCATTTCATTGAGTGGCGTTTAGAAAAGATTGCATGGCTTATCAAAGCATGAAAACTCATTGCATTAAACGAGAGGTAGTAGGCATAATTCCTTGATGTGAATCTTGTAAATTCTATGCAAGATAATCTCCAAATTGTCATTCATCATGACTTTAGCAAGGAAAAAAGTAGTTATTGCAAAACCTTTTAGCTGCCTAAAAGTAATGAATCGCATGTTGCAACTATTTACACCTTTAGAAGGTTTACCATCTCTAGGAAGGGATCGTCCTTGTTGTCGCAAGACAAGTAGATCAATTTACCCAAATCACTTGTGATATTATAACTATTAGGGTTTCGTATAGGCATAACTAGTCGATACAATAAAAACCTCAAGTACTAGCTAGGGCTTGGCAGCCTAGTATCGTACTTAGACGCCAAGTCGAAGCCCTCAAACCCAAAGGTCCTACCCACATTCACAGAATTTTTGGGTCAATTGGACGCAACAATCTAGGGTTTCTACCCTAAGGATTGTTCAACCTAATGCTAAAACTCGGATTGAGTTTGGAAACGCTAGGACCGAACGTTGTCGGCCTAGTACAACTAGGGTTGGGTTGGTAAGAAGACACCCCAAACCCTCCTTGACCAGGAAACGTCGTTCAATGGGTGAAATGATCCCATGAGTTAGGTGTGACACTTATGTAACAAGTTGCAACGTCGCGCGGCCTTGTGGTTTAATCACAAGAGAGATTTACCACTCCTTGGAACGAGGTTGGCAGGTTCTAGTGCAAGTCTAACTTGCAAGAGGATGAGTAGTCATCCTGCTATATCTCCTTTCTTGGGCTGATTTTCCAAGTTAAGGGAAGTTATGTATTTGCTTGGTAAGCAAAGGATCAATCAAGTTAGAGTGACATTGTCACCAAGATTTACGGTTAATTTATGAAACCTAAGGTATTGGTTAAGTTGGGTTGACAGGGTATGACCCTAACCTAAGGACAAAAGGGTAAACAAAAAAACCCTTGGGGGATCTTTCCAAGTCGCAATTGATCCCGGACGGAATGCTAGATGCATTCAGAGATAAGGATTCACTCCTTAGCAATTGGCCAAATAAACTACCAGTGGATTGATTGTGCTTGTAATAGTTTAGGAGCATTGTTTGCATAGTTTGCTCAAGGAACTAAAAGATGGAAAGTTAATTAATGCTTCAGAGGTTGAAGGCCTGAAGAGAGAGGCAACATCAATTACCCCCAATTGACTGCCTGACCCTAACCAAGGGGGTTGTTAGCCGCGCCGGGAATGTGGACCGAACCCGCCGCGTGAGCTCTCTCCGTTGGGCACTACTTGGAGCAGGAGGACGCTTGGGTGCCAGGGGGGATTGGCCGTAAATCCCTTGCCTTTCGGGCCTTGCACAAGAGGCCAACGCGACTCGGGATTTGACATTAGGAGAGTTTTGAGGTCTCGAAAATGCCTTTTAGGATGTGGAGAGAGAGTGCTCTAGACCAATAAGAGCAAAGCCTCCGTAACGGAACTTCTATTTTAAAAAAATTAAAACATTATTTTACAAAAATATATAAATATGATAATATTACGAATTTGTATTTTTGTTATGTATTTTTAGTCTCTTATATTCGTGATTATGACATCTTTTGCATTAATGGCATAGAGTCTCGGCTACTTTTATTTAATGATGTTTCTAGATTAATGATAATGACTGATGTAATCGAAATTCAAATTGGTGAAAAGCATGGCACTCAGTTTTTTCCCTCCTTTCTTTTATTCCTCTATTGTTTTTCCCTCCGTTATGATAGCCTAGTCCTCTCTCTCTCTCTCTCTCTCTCTCTCTCTCTCTCTCTCTCTCTCTCTCTCTCTCTCTGTGCATGTATCTCTCTCTTCTACCATGGATACAGAAATTCGACCTTCAACAAGGCGTCCAAGCTCCCAAATCACATTCATATCAGTGTTTAACTCATTCCAAACTGATGGAAGATGGATTCCTACTATCATTAGCAAAGGTAGTTGGATCACCATGCAACAAGCAAAACGTGGAAAAAGGCAAAGACATGAGAGCTCGTTTATCTCTGCTTGGAAGGGTAGAATCCGAGATTTTAAGCTTGGAGCAAATAAGAATAGTATCAAAGAGGTACTAGTGCAACATGTGTTCATGCATAGAGAGCTGTGTTTGAAACCTGGATCTTCAAAGCTTCCAATGCATAGAACAAATTGTAAGAATTTGATTCTTAAAGTTTTTCATTTCTTAAACATGGTTTAGGTTTTTCCATTATAATATTTGTTTGTCTTGTAGATGTCTATCCCTCTAATCTTGAGGAATGGCAACCAGTGGAATCTATTATATTGATGTTATTGATGTTATACATGGTTCAATTGGAGAAGAAATATATAGAGGTAGAAAGAAGACAGAGCTTGCAGAGAATGGAATATTCTTTTATGACCATTCTTATGTTATTTCTATGCGGCGTTGCCAATGGGGATCAATAAAACTCCTTCCTTTGCCAGATTTTTCAAGCTTTGAGTGGCCTTTGCCAAGTTCAGCTACTAGCAAGGGCTATAGATGTAAGATATTTTCTGAGATCCAGAAAGCACTAAAATCTAATATCTCAAGTAGGCTAAGCAAAGTTACTTTATTTATGCCTATTAATATATTTATTGATTTCTTCTCTAATATGGAGATAAGAATTAAAAAAACCATGCTTTCAGTGAAGAGACTAACATATGATCATATCATACAATTTGTTGATGAAGGATGGGATACAAGGACAGAAGGAAAATTTATATGTAAGATAGATCAAGACTCTATAGCTTGTAAATATATGATTGCTACTCAAAATTTTATCCTTAGCTTTTACTATAGTCGATGGCATTTTGTTGGTAGTAGTCTAGTTGCTTTAGACCAGAATCTTAATGATTTCAGCAAGGATCCTATTGTGGATCTTGATATTTGGTTCAACGAGGATATTATTGCAATCTTAAAGATCAGAAAATCATGTACGCTACATCAAGTGAGGATGGATTTACAAAATGAAGACATTGAACTACCATGCTCCTTTGTATTCCAACTTGACAAGAAACGAGTAAGTTTTCACATCATATTATATCTACTTAGATGTATATCAAGATCTCACTTTCTAACTAACAAACATTTGTAATTTATTTTTTGCAGATATCGAAAATGAGAGAAAATAAAATACACTGCAATGACATTCAAGAAAAGATATCTTTACTATCAATATAAAATACATGTACAAATTTTGTAGCAGATGTCTATCTGCCATCTCTATGAGATATACAAGGGCTGAAGGGCAAATTTCTATATATGAAAGCCTACAAGGCGATATGGCAAAGCTATTTCTTTTTTGGAGAACTATCCTTTCTAGGAGTCCTTTTGCCTTTCTTTGATGTCTTGGGTATAGAAGGTGTTGAAGCTGTGGATTTGCCTTCCGTGGTTATAGGCACCGCATCTCCTTCATGGTGCAAATCCCCACCAATCTCTGTTGTTGGTTGTATACAATTGACCATCATATACTTCAAGAGCTTTGCTCTGATGTACCAAACATGCTCAGATGTATAGCAATCCTTCGAAAACTGTCACACATTTATAGAAAAAAGAGTTTTAGTTCATTATTGTTCTTACAATAGACTATATTTTTATCATCAATGGACTATTTGCAATTAATATCTATCTTAAAGTTTAGCATCTTTCATATTACTTTTACATGTTTATCATCATTAAGATAAACAAAGTTAACCATTCTTCTAGCATTTGCAATCACCCTCCAGCCACAAGAATGGCTATCATCCTGATGGGGACACTGCAACCACCAACACAAAGTAAAACTATAAAGAGGACAAATGGTAGTTCATAGAATAAACTCATGTTTCAATTATTTTAATGAATAACTTACCGCAAGTTGTCTATATTGCATTGTTGCAAGCAAATCAGATGGCATAGGGGGTCTTTTCTCTGGCTCTTCAATTAATCTTTTGGCACCTCTGTATATAAAATATGTTGAAATTTAGAGTACTTACAAAAAAAAGAATTGAAATATCAAGGAGCCCTTGGATAATATAACTTACAATTTAGCATTTCCATGGCTTCTTTTCATAGAGTTGATTAAAAAGCATTGCTTATCCACAAGGTCTATTGCAATCAAGCTCCAATGAGAACTAAAAGCAATCATATCTCAACAAATTAGTAGGATAAAATCTCAAAAACTCTAATAGAATATTGAATCACTTACTTTTCATTATATGGAATTATAAGCAGCTCCAAAGTATCGAAGTCAATCAAATTGAGCCAGTGCTCAATAAAACTTGCATCAAGCTCATTCCTCATAAAGAATGAGATAGATGGATCAAAAACCTCAATTTTTTGTTGTATATACAAAGGAAACTCATGCATTATACACCTAGAAAAGGCATAGAAATAGTGAGTATAAACAAGAAAAATCTTATTGCTAAAAAAATATCAAAAAGTATAAGTAATTATGGATGGACATACCTTAGGCCAGCAAGAATAAGACTGTCATTTACTTCTCTTCTTTTATCCTTAAGAATCTGAACACATGCAGCATCAAAGGAGATAACCTCAGTTCTTTTGCTTAAGTCACCAGGTAAGAAATAAAACACACTGAATCCTTTTGGATTAGCTGCTTCAAGAAGGGTGGCTAGCTCATTTTCAAAGGACTCTAGTTGCTCTATTTCCCTTTCTTCAACCCTTTGCCTCCTATACTCTCTTCATTTATCTGCTTGTTCCTCTTTAGCCTTCTTCTCTTTTTCATGTTGCCTTGTATCCTTCTCATGGGTGACATCCTCAACCCTGACACCAGAATCATCTTTCTTTCTTCTAGCTGGGGGCACATTAAGGAAATTAAATGTCTTCATATCAGTGAGGGGAATTGGCTCAAGGACCTTTGAAAATCTATATCTTAGCCTCCTAAGAATTACCATGTCCTTGTCCATGAGTGTGAGCCTATGAGCATGAGCAGCACAAATGTAGGCATCTTGGAAAAACTCAATTAGAAAATCCTATGTGGCTTCTTGTATACAATTAAGAGCTGTTCTTGTCCATATGAAACTATCCAAACTACATCTGTCACAAATTTCCCTGACAAGCCTCTAAAAAGACAACTTTGGAATTGCATTGTCAAGAGCATTTACTGCCTTCCTAATCTCCCTTAGACACCTGACATTTTGAGAAAACCTTCTCCTTGGCTTTGACTTTCTAGAGAGCTTCTGAGGCTTTGAAGAGACTGATGAATCTTTGATGCTAAATCCCTAGGATCAATCTTCTCTTTTCTTACTATTGCCTTAGTCCTAGCCATCTGCCAAAAAAACATATGTTACTTCTTCTCCAGCATGTAAAGCAAAACGCGAGTCCCAGACAAAAGTTATCTATGCTGCATGGCATTTTCTCGTATCAGCTGAATTTTTCTCGAGCTGTCTAGTGAAACGCGAGTGTCAAGCAAGGCGCCTCCTTGCAGCTACTTCTTTTTGCGTTTCACCAGACTTGTTGTCCATTGTGTCCAGTGAAACGCGAATTTAAGCCAGGAAACCTGCTTGAAGTACCTTATTTTCGCGTTTCACCGGATAGCTCATGAATATCATAAAATTTGACAAAACCAAGAAAAAAGAGCTTTAATCCAAGGAAAGATTTTAAGATTACTTAAAATATCCACAGAATTAGGGAGGAAATTTGAAGATTTCCTTAAATATCCACAATATTAAGAAATGCTTTCACTGTGGAAAAAATTCTTTTGTAGTGGTCATGAGCTAATAATAATATAAAGGATTAAGGAAAAATATCAAAACAATGCATTGAATGGAGCTTGTTATTGAAAAGCAAGATGCAGAAACCATACCTTCTTTTTAGCTTGTTCTTCACAATCTCAGCCTAAAGATGACAATATGCTTGAAGGTTTGCTTTGTTGGGGAAGCAGTGAAATGCTTGGAGATTGGAAGGAAATGCTTGGAGACTGGAAGGAACACCCAAAACAAAGATGGAGTAGCGATGAAATGCGATGAAAGGTGAAGGCGGTGAATTTGCATGGACTCAACGTTCTTCGCAAAGTGTTAATAACACACGTGTGACGTACTCTCGCTTACCGGAATTTTTTATTTACTTGGAAAATGGTTATTTAACACACGTGTGACATATTTTTGGAAAAAGAGAATGCACGCATCTTTTGAGGAGTTTATTATGTTGTGTTAAGTCAGACATGTGTACACGTATTTTTCCATTATTACACAAACTTTTTCGTTGGAACTATCACCACATGCTTAACAGTCGATATAAAAGCATTTCAAACCCATTTCTCCGACATTGCCTTCTTCTCTGCCAAAATTTCGTCTCGACTTCCCTTCAAGGTCCTTGCATCCTGTGTGGAGAGCAATTCAACAATCTTTGATAGGTAACAAATTTTTTTATTACAAGCATTTTAACAAAATAAATTTGATTAATATAGAAAGAATGTTTTATAACACTTGAACAATTAAAGATGTTATTTGCTTTCTATCTTTCAAAAGCAGCATAGCTTTTCCAAAAATGATTATATCATCAATTTGTGTGTTTCCATAGAATTTATTTATTGTTCATGTTTCTTTTCTTCATTTGCAATTTTTGACTAGTGAAACGCGAGACAATGTCTCTGTTGATGATATTTTTCTTAGTATCGTGTTTCACCGGCCACATATTAGAATATTTTTTGTCTTCAAGCTAGTGTCCGATGAAACACGATTCCTTCACAGGCATTTGCCTTACACACTTGAATTTTCGCGTTTCACCGGTCAACTAAAAAATTTCTCATTTTTTGATTTTTTTGTCTTGGAAAATCAATGTTGGGACCTCTTTCCATGATATTATCTTGTTTTATTGGATATTGGTTCTACTGTGCTTTTTTTTTTCAGGGATAAATATTTTTCTGGTCAAGATGACAAAGAGGAAGCTATCTCTGGAAGGAATGGATGAGGAGGAGATAATTGAGACATCTAATGATAGGCTCTTTGATTTTTTACACACCACTGGAAATTCTTCCAAGTTTTGCTATATCAGGGAAATTTTCAATGTTCCTTTTGATTTGAAGGAGTTATTGGAGGATCTTGATGATAAACTTAAGGAGTATAGATGTTTTTATGATAGACATGTGCAAGGTTTGGAAGTCAATGGATTTGTTCATTATAGTGATGTCATGGGAGCCACTAATACATCCACGTCAACTTTGCTCGACAGGTTCAACCTCATTGATGAGGAATTCAGAAAGAAAGAAACATGTTTCCCTTTCCACAAGTACCAACACCAATGCCTTCTGATCCACAAGGACGCTGGATTTATTGTGTATCTTCAGTACATGGAAAATTCTTCTCCAAATATAGACCAACAGAGAAAGCTAGAGGATATTGCAAGTATGGATAAGGAGGTCGAAGAGAAGGAGGAGATGTTCCAAGAAGATGTTGAGAATCAACTTGTCCAAGGTTTTGATGTAGGTTTATTCAAGAGTGACAATATCACAATGGTGGAAGAAAAGGAGATTGAGCCAAGTGCACAGGTTGATGAAGAAGGTCCTCTTGCCTGTGTTCCAACATTTCCCACTTATCTTATCAACAAGAAGAGATATGTGTTGCTAAATGATATTCAGCATCTTTTTGATCTTAGAGAAGATTATTGCTTAGCAATCCTTGCAGGTTGGGGCAAAAATGACATGAATTTTATAGGTAATGAACAAGAACCACTAGCAAGTCTTGATGTTGAGGGAGAGAATTTCCAAGATAGCTCTATAGCCTTACATACATGTATTAATCAGATCATAGAATACGAAAAGGGGGGAACTACCTACAGAAGAAGAGTTCTTGCACGTCCAGAAGAAACTTCATATTGATGATGTAGGGTATGAAGAGAGATTGAAGTCTCCATCAGATGAGAAGCCCAAGAGTTCAATAAATCTTTATGATGATAGTCTTCTTGAAGAAGATGAACACCCCAAGGTATGAAATATAATTCGAAGTTACCCATTGAGTTTATGTTAGACTTTATTATGCATTATAGATAAATATCTTATATCTTGTACTGTTGTGGTTTGTTATATAGATTGAGATTGAAGATCTGGACAACTTTCTTGGAAGGGCCAAGGGCTCTAGGCCAATGAAGCTTGGAAAAAATCAAAGCCTTGGCCATTATATTGGAAACTTAAACAATCAAACAATTGTAATATATCATAGTAGATTGTTAATCTCTCCAAGTCTACCAATGATGGCTTTGAGAGCTATCTCAAAGGTAATTGGATCTCAAGTTTTCAGCAGAGGTTTGGACAAGATCATTTTGGTGGAGAAGGAAGAAGCCATAAGATTTTTTGGCTTTATGCTTGGATACAGTGGATCTAGAGCTGGATATTTTGGAGTTCTTGGCTCCTATTTGCTCTCTTATGTAGGAGATAGTAAGAATTTGAAGCTTCTTCTAGGCTATCGGAAACAAGAGTTTTTGAAATACAGAGATCTTATTGAGTGGGATGAAACAAAAGATTCCTCTAGAGGCCCTATCGAACTACCTGAAACCAAGGACTCCTCTGAAGGCCCTGTTGAGGTGCCTGAAACTAAGGACTCTTCTACAACATAATCAGACTAGAAGATGCCAAAGATTAAGGGTTTCTTGAAACCCATCTTTTTCCAACTCTTTGTTTGGTTTGTAACCATTCTGTAAATCTTTGCTTTGCGCAAGAATTTAAATATGTATCTTTTCTTCTTTGGGTAACAATTTGTATAGTCCTTGCTAAAGATGATGTATTGCTTGATGTGGTTGTATCTTTAAGCTTGAATTTATGCCAAATTTGTCGATAGAACCATTGAAAGACCTCTAATAAACTGTTGGCTTTGTGTCTTCCACCTCCATGTCTTGTATGTCTGAAATATTTTGTTCTTGCTTGATAATGTGATTTTTCCATACCTTGGGTTGACCAGATAGATAGAGATCCATATTATTTAATAAAGTATGGAGCATGGTTGTATAGAATATGCTGCATAGTCAACAAATAAGGAAAGTTATTAAAAAACATTATATGAGTTCGACAATGAAGAAACAAACATATACAAACTTCTTACCATATAGTGAGTAAAGTGTTGATCACCCCAAGCTTCTGTCATCGCCTTTTTGAAAAGGTTCAATTGGTTTTTAAATTCTTTGAGATCATCATCATTCCATTCAGTCTTATCACAATAAAAAAACACTTTGTCTAGTGTTTCCCAAACTTTAGCTTTTCTATTTCGAGCTTATACATTATCAGTGTGATCCTTAACTGCATTATGTAGGGATTTTCACTGATTAAATTTAATAGTTGAGCCACCATTTCTCGAGTTTATCTTGCCAAGTCTCCCATGAAAGCCTAGAAACCTTCTAGCCTTCACTCCACCAATAGATGGTTCTTTTGGGACACAATTACCATCCTTAGACTTTTGAAGATCTGGTTCAATAACAACATTGCCACCATGCAAACCAATTGCAGAGATAACTTTTTCAACCTTTGTTATAGCATCTGTTCTGGTTGATAATGGCTTCAACTTCCATGCAAATCCTATATACAGATGAACAAGCTTTTCGATTATCCTGCAAAGTGCATGAAGTGTACAAATATGGGCATTCACTAAAGGAATGTCCAAGACTGGTTTAAACTGTGGATCCTTATTGTGCCTAGAGGGAGCTCTATTCCAATTGCTTGAGTTTAACTCTACAGCCTGTGACATGCAGTATAAGCAAGGAGATCTCGAGTTAGCTCCCTTTGATACATTATACATACATTTGAGTGTCTTTAGGTCACCAGCTATGTGCCACTCAATCCTGTAGTTCCCTAATCCTTCAATAAATAGCTCTTCTCCTGCTTGTTGCCTTTGAATAACATTAGGTATTGATGTTTGATGAAAAACCCAATATAGTATATCAAAATTCTCAGTATCTACCTCAAATGCTCCTAGCCACCAGATGTTATATTCAGATTGAACACTAAATGATGTTGAGTGATTGCAATGACTTGACGAAAGTGCTCTATTCATCAAGGTGATAGAGATTCTCTCCAATTTTTTACATTTCAGAATCTCACTTTCATCAAGTTTAATCACAAATCTAGCCACTCCTTGTGCCTCTGCTAACTGACAAGTCATAAAATTTGATCATTAAGCATTGTAGGGTGGGCAAGTCAAGGAAAATATTGTTAAATTCATTGAATGTAACCTCCTTTTTCTTGCCCTTGAAGCTAGCCTTGATATGAAAAGGCTCACCTAGAATCTCCATCACTTTGTTATTAACTCTCTGTCTGATAGTCCTAACCACAAATGGTTTTGGAAGTATGCAATTGTGTACCTGTCCTTGCTTCATATTTGATTGTAAAAGTTGGAAAAGTTGCATATAAGCATCTCGACTGATACCAATACTATCCATTGTCTTCTGTACTAACTCAGAATCCAAAGAATGATCCTTTACAAATGACTCCAATCATTGTTTCTTTGCCTTTTTAAATTTCTTTTTCTCCAAAATATCCTTTGAAACCACTGAAGGAAGAAGATGATAATAAAACTGAGCTGCTTTTAAAGAATCTCTTTCACTTGCATTTGGTTGTAGAAGAGATCTAAGCAAAATTAACATCACAAATCAATGCAAGTAGTTTAAATAAAGCCATATTTAAGATTTTTCAAGTGAAAAAAAATATACCTTGCTGCTTGGATTCTTTTACCACAGCCTCCTCCTCCTCGTTTGAGATTCTCAATATTTTTAAGAGCTCTTTGTCGATTTCGAAGGCCTAATAAAGTTTGCTTTTGTTGATAAGGTTTGATACGCTTTTCCAATGAATGAATTTTTTGTTGACAATCCTCTAGCTTCTGCAACAACTCTATATTATGTTTCATCAAAAGATGATTCTCTAGTCCAAGGATATCCTTTTCTGCAACAAGATTAAGTGTATGACCTAAAAATCCATTGTAGCCATCACCAATAAACCTCACTAATGACAAGCTATTATAGAAAGGAGGAGTGCTATTTCTGCTAGGATCTTTGGGATATAGCTTTCCATCTAACCAAAGATCAATATTCTTCTTTCCTTCAAACCTCAGTATATGTTTCATAGACTCTGTAACCGTGATAGATTTTGTTCTCTTTCTTATCGGTTCATACTCACTGTCCAACTCAATATGAAGATGATAGAGAGGTCTTTTATGAGAGCTACAGAGATCATTAGATGATTGATCCATAGCTGAGTTACAGAGATCATTGGATGATTGATCCATAGCTAAGGATATGATTAGAAGCAAGAACGAAAACAAAGAAGAGACTAATAAGGAGGAGAAAAAAAGAAGAGAGAAACGATGGAGAAACGATGGAGGGAGGCAATCGAGTATCCACCAAAATTCAAATTGAATATTACTTTTCAGTTTAATGAGGAGAGGTAAGATCTTCATTATGACAACCTTGCCAACTTTATGGCAACCTAGATTTCTAGGTTTAATGTGACCACGAGAATATCACGACAATGACTTATTAACGAATTTTGATATTTTAACTTACCAAAATATTAACCTTTTAAAAAATCTATAAAATGATTTTATTTCGTAAATTATTTTCTCTCTCTAGGATCTCTTACAGGGCATTTTTGAGACCTCAAAACTCCCCTAATGTCTCGATGCCCACATACTAGTCTACGGGCAAAATCTTGAATTAGCCTTCAAGCCTTCAAGCGGATTATGGATAGCCTTCGGGCGGATTATGGATTAGCCTATGGGCTAGATTATATGATGTTTTCCAAAGATAAATAAGATCAACTATTGAAAAGAAACTTGGTTGACACTACTTTTCTATGTCAGTGCTAAGATTACGTGAAAAAATCAGTGTCTAACTGGCTAATTAAGGAAGCTGTTTTAAGCGTATCCAACTAAATGTGCTAGGTAATTAGACAACTAAAACAATCCTGAGGAAAGTGTGGTGGATGTGGCCATGGGTCCGTCCTATAGATGGGTGATCCCGGTTGGCCGGGAACTTTTCTCAAACAAAATCGACAGCAGGGAATTTTCCGCGAAGAAAATGAATAGCAAGGAACGTTGACCTAGAATCTAGGTTACTAGAATCTCGATTTATGTTGTTTTAGGGGAACGGAATGGGACTATGCCTTATGGGCAGAGAGGTCGACCTTTGCATCCCTCTCGTTTTCCATTCTCCTTGAACCAAGTGCAACATGAATCCGCTTCGACCCTGACGTTTCTGCGCAAAGCAGTTCACCTGGGGTTCGATGCTAGCTGTTGTTCTAGGAGTTTGACCACTAGGAAAACCCTGATTCACGTCGGTCCTAAGTGGGAATGGCCGGAATACTTCCGTTACGTGAAAAACTCAAGAGGACTAAGATCGCAAACCCCGTAACATTTCATGGGAGTGCCAGGCGGAGCTTTCTAGACTCTCTTCCCGATGGGCTACTAAGACATGTCCTGCAAACGAACAGGTGGACATGTTCCAGTTGGTATTAGAGCAAATCAACGAAGGATCTGTATTTATAAGAACTTAATAAGAAGAAGTAAAGCAAATGTTGCTGTAAAGAACATTTCCTAACTTATCGATGCTGTCTTGCTGAGTCATGAAGCATGGAACAGGTTCATGGTGTTCCAGGTCATGTTTATGACTGCGATGCATGCCTTGGATTATCGACAAAGGATCGATATGATGAACATCCTAGACCGCATTTACAATCCATCGCCTCTGTACATGGAATGGAGATGGATGGGTGATTTAGGAATCTATTCCATAGTTTCCCACCAATTTGTGTACCTTCAAACCAACTTGAAAAGAATCAAGTGGATGGAGGACTTAAAGATTGTGAAGTTGTCCGTCTTTGTTGAGGCTCACGCAAACGTTGTCGTATTATTGCGCATTCGAGGTGTGTAAACCACCCAAAAGTTGTGCATGGGATTTGTTACTTTGTACATATTTAGTTGTTATGTTTGCTCTTTCATTCTATGTGGAAGATGGAGAAAAACAGGGAGTTTTTGATAGATTGGAAACTCGAGATGCAATCTCATGGGCTACACTTATTT
This sequence comes from Lygodium microphyllum, assembly GCF_053477565.2. Taxonomy (NCBI): domain Eukaryota; kingdom Viridiplantae; phylum Streptophyta; class Polypodiopsida; order Schizaeales; family Lygodiaceae; genus Lygodium; species Lygodium microphyllum. The sequence continues at coordinate 57,111,297 of NC_141142.1, read as the reverse complement.
CAAGATATGCCGAATATGGGCTTTGTGAGGAAGTACTAAACTAATTCCAAGAGATGCAAGTCGAAGTACATTGGTGGATATGTTTGCCAAATGTGAGAGCTTGCTTGATGTTTAGCACACCTCAGAATGGTGCAATACAACTAGTAGGAGCATCAAGACAGGCTTGATTGTGAGTGTCATTGTATTACAGTGGACTTGGGCAGCTACTATTTTGCAACAGCTACTATTTTGCAAAGCACTAATGTTACATGGGAGTATGGTGTCAATGGCCCTTTGTGGTATGCGAGTGAGACGACAATTCAGGTGCTCCTTTTTGGAGTATTTGCCATTGAAATCAAACGGAAGACATCATCAGTACATACAATTGGTGAGATTGTGTGTGCGAGGTGGGTAGCATGTTTCGGCTTCTATAGGCCTCATCGTCTTGATTACTTTAGTGGACCCTTCCCCCCCCACGACAAGTAATAGTGCTACTTCAGGTGGCAGTACAGCACAGTTTAATCTGTCTTGAAGGGGCAAGTTGTGTATATGCTATGCTAATCTTTGATTGGAGATTGTGCTATCCTTATCACTCTCCATTTATGAAGAAGGAGGCTACTTTTTGATAGGCACAATCTGCGTATCTATTTTAAAAAAAAAGAAAAAGGCCACTAATCCTGAAAAAGGGGAGCGAAAAGGGAGGCCTCTCTGGTTTTTCCCTGGGGGGGCAGAATGAACGAAAATAACGGCACTCTGGAGGGAGGAAAGCTGAGGGGGAGCCGCGCTTTAGAAAAAGAAGGAGCCTATTTTGGAGGAAGGAGGAAAATAGACGACGGTGGCTGCAATTTTGACGTCTATTCAGTCTTTGTTATGGGATTCAAATCAAAACTCACGAAAAAAACTCGGAAGCTGCAAAAATGGACAGAGAGAATCGCCGAGAGTACAACAGAAGAGTTAGAGAAATAGTTGAGCAGAGCTGGATGGCAGAATGAGAAAGGTCCGTTGTCGACACAGGAGGAGCTGGGAGGATGTAACGTTCCTGTTGGGGTTTGCCAGTATCGGGAAAGAGACAGAGACAGAATTGTATGCCTCAATGTCCTAGATCCAAGACTTCTGATGCTCCACAGAATCATTCGACATTGCAATCACCTTCACGTTGCGCTTCTGGAGCTCCGACAAAGCTCAACTCGGTGGTGCAGACAAGGCTGAAATCAGCTGGGTGAGAGAAGGAGGCCCGCCTATTGACCGTCATTACCAGAGCCTGCAGCATCAAGCCGCCAACTCCACGGCTTCCCCACCAGCGCCCTGCCCTGCCAACTCTTTGATCACATTTACCCAGTTTCTGCCACCTCCACGAGATGAACAGGATACATAGAAGAAGAAGTCCTGTCGACGGATGAGGGGGTCAAAAGTAAAACAAAAGGGAGTGAAGATGGTCCTTTGGCTCTCTCCATCCGACTTCGTTTTCGTCTTCTGCATCGATTCGAAGGTTAAGAAGTTGCTAAGGCTCCTCATGGAAATGTCTATGTTGTCAAGAGTCACTCTGATTGGAATAATAAGCTTTTCGAAGCTAATAGAAATGGAAAAACAGTAATAGTTGATTTTACTGCAAGTTGGTGTAGACCTTGCAAATTCATGGCTCCTATTTTTGCTGAATTGTCCGAAATGTATTCCCATGTAATGTTCTTGAAAATAGATATTGCATAAGCTCTGTTTTGAACTCTTTTGGAATGAAAGAGCTTGAGTTCCTTTTTTTTCAGAAAATTCAGAATGTTGCTGTTGTCAAAGAAGAGGAAGAAACTGAATTTTTAATGCAGAAAAGAGAGTCTCACAAGAGCTTTCATCTTTGGTTGATCGCATGTATCAACTTCAGAAAACACTTGACAATATTCATCAGTGGAAGGAGGTTTATTTAACTCTTGGAAGGATATCTGATTTTGAACGAAAAGTGTTATTGAGAGGAAGAAGCTTGAATTGCTTTAGTTGCTTGCACTATGGCTTAAGTGGCAAACTGAAGTGGATAAACAGAGTGCTGGAAGCACATCTTCAGGATTTAAGAGTTTCTGTTGGCAAGCTGATATGTTTGGTAAAACTGCTTTTGACCAAATGTGGATAGGCAAAAGATGACGATGCTCGAGTGATATCTTCTATTTTGGAATTTCACAAGGACTTCTGTGGTTGCGACATTGCTTTCACAAACCCTTCGACAACGCAACCCTACATGTCAGAGGTCGAAGGGTCAAGCAAAACACGTATGTGTACAGGGAAGTGACTCGAGTAATCCCTGCCGATAGAATTAAGGTGTTGGGACGTCATGAGAAGAACGGTTATCAAAGGAAAAGATACCCTAATCTTCCAATGACTTATCGATTTTTGAAAATCCATGATCCCAATCCATACTATGACACAGTTCCCGTAGCTGAATGCAACAACATCTTATTCTCCTTGAATTAATGTATCAGCTTGTTCCATCTTCCCAAGAATGATTGTACTTGAAAGGGCTATGCCCATATGAATCAAATAAGACTTCTTTGTATCAGTGATTGTCTTGACTATGAATATTGATAAAGAAGTAAAGTGATTTGGACTCTTGGCTAAAAGCCAAAGTGTACATGTAATGTAGTGTGGGATTCTTGTTGGGAGGAAAGTCGACTTTAGTCAGATTCAAGGTCATGAACCTACTCAGAATGGATTGGCTTAAACCTAATGACGCCCACATTCATTGTGGAAAGGGCCAAGTTTCCTTTCGAAACTCTGAAGGAAAATTGGTCACAACTCAAGGAGAGGCTGGAAAGCCAAATATTCAATTGGCCAAAGCATCTCGGATTATAAAGGGAGTTAGAAAGGGACTGCTTGTTTACTTGATTAAGCTTAATAAGCTAGATCAAAATCAGGAGTCTAGTGAAGAACCTTCATGACTAAAGGAGTACGTAGATGTATTTCCTGAAGAGCTGACAGAACTCCCACCTCAAAGGGAAGTTGATCATGAGATCAAGCTAGTGCCGGGAGCTGCGCCAATTGCAAAGAGGCCTTATAGAATGTCCATCCCGGAAGCAATTGAGCTAAAGAAGCAACTCAAGCAACTATTATATCAGGGCTACATCCGTCCTAATAGTTCACCATGGGGAGCTCCAGTGCTGTTCTAGAAGAAGAAAGATGGAACGCTTCAGCTATGTATTGATTACAGAGGGTTGAATCAATCAACCATTAAGAACAAGTACCCTATTCCTGAACTTCTTGATCATCTTCAAGGTGTGAAGATCTTCTCCAAGATTGATCTCAGGTCTGGATACTATCAGAAGGATCAACGAAGAAGATATTCCAAAGACAGCATTTAACACAAGATATGGACACTTTGAGTTCCTAGTCATGTCATTTGGGCTGACAAATGCACCTGCCACCTTCAACAGCTTAATGCATGATATCGTTAGGCCATATCTTTATGACTTTGTACTCGTCTTCTTTGACGATACCTTAGTCTACTCCAAACATGAAGAAGATCATGAATCCCATCTTTGGATTGTCCTTGAGATAATGAGGGCACACAAGCTTTATGCCAAGATGAAGAAGTGTGCATTCTTCAAACGTCAGATTGAATATCTGGGATTCATCATGTTAGCGAAAGGAATATCAATGGATCTGGCCAAAGTCAAAGATGTTCTAGAGTGGCAAATACAAAGAAATACACAGTTTTCTTGGTTTGACAAGGTGGTACAAGGTCTTTATAAAAAACTATGCTTTGATTGCAGCGCCTCTGACGGATCTATTGAAGAAACAAACATCAATTGCATGGTCAACTGCTGAACAATCTAGCTTTGATAGACTAAAGCAAAGTTTGGTATCAGTACGTATCCTGAAACTTCCGGACCTCAGTAAGGAGTTCGAAGTAGTAACTGATGCTAGCACACTTGCCTTAGGATGTGTGCTTATGCAAAAAGGTCATCCTATAGTATACTCTTCAAGAAAACGATTGAAGAGCCATGAGAAGAATTATGCTACCCATGATCTGAAGCTGTTAGCTGTCATCCATACTTTCAAGCTTTGGAGACACTACTTGCTGGGTAACAAGTTTACTGTAGTGACGGATCATAAAAGCCTCAAGTGGATCTTTACCCAGAACGAGCTCAACATGAGGCAACATCGGTGGATTGAAGTGCTAGAGGAGTATGATTTTGAAATCAAATACTGGCCTAGAAAGGAGAATGTAGTTGCCGATGCACTTAGTCGCAAGGCATTCCTAATTTTCTAATCTTGCAAAATTCATCAACAGCTAGATCTCTAGCCACAAAGGTATCTATGCCAAACAACAGGATACTTGAGCTAGCTAGAGAAGAAGTTTGCCATGATCCAACCTATCAGAAGATGCTAAGGGAGATCCCTATCAAGGATCAAGACCCAAAGCTACAAGCTAAGTATCAGGAATTCTCTATCAATAGTAGACTTGTCTACTATAGAACAAGATTATGTATACCGGCAAGCCAGTCACTCAAGCAAAAGATACTTTGGGAAGCTCATGAATCCCCCTTTCTCAGGACATCCTAGCTATGCCAAGACCCTCAATGCAGTCAGAAAGAGCTAATATTGGGAGAGGCTTAAAGGTGACGTTCTCAAATATGTCATTGAGTGTTTTTCTTGTCAACATATTAAGGCCGAACATGTCAAAATGCCAGGAAAGTTGCAACCACTTGACATTCCCCAAATGAAATGGGAATTCATCAATATGGACTTTGTTGTTGGCCTACCCCAAGTTCAAGGAGGATACAACTCCATTATGGTTATGGTTGATATGCTCACTAAGGTTGCACATCTTATTCCTGTTAAGACAAACTATAAAGCCTCAGACATTGCAAGGTTTTTCATCAAGGAGATATTCAAACTACATGGGTTACCCAGAAAAATCATTAGTGATTGTGATTCTCTCTTCACATCACACTTCTGGAGAGCTATCTTCGAAGCCATTCGAACTCAACTCTATTTTAGTACAGCTTACCATCCCCAAACCAATGGACAAACGGAGCGAGTCAACCAAGTCGTTGAAGATATGCTAAGGGCACATTGCTATCCTGAACCAAAAAGGTGGATTCAATACTTGCCACTGGTTGAGTTTGCCTACAATGCTTCCTACCAACAAAGCATTCAGATGACCCCTTTTCAAGCATTGTATGGGCATGACTGTCGAAGTCCTTTAAACTTCTCGGATCCAACCTTGAGGGTTGAAGCTTCAAGGCAGATGCTGGAAGATATGGATGACCAAATGAAGTCCATAAGACAGGACATCCAAGCCGCCAAGGATAAACATAAGGCATATGCAGATTTGAAACATCAAGATCGAACCTTCGCTGAAGGAGACATGGTCGTCATTCGCGTATGCCCAAAGAAGAGTTTCCTATTCTTAGGTGAATGCAAGAAGCTAAGTCCAAGGTATTATGGACCCTACAAGATCCTCAAGTACCTAGGACCTAATAAGTAAAAGGTTGCTTATTTAGCATGAATTTTTTTCGCAAAGTAAAGGGAAGATTAGTTGAAATTAACCTAACCTATGCTTGTGACCGCAAATCGATAAGTTAGGGTTGAAAAATCAATTTATGCATAGACAACGAATCATGTGGAAGTAGTCTCGAAATTATCTTCTAGAGTTATCCAAATTGGCAAAAACATAAAACACCTAAACCGCGGAGTACTCATTTAGAAAAAGTTGAATTCCAAAGAATTCACTAGGGAATTTAATACGTGACCTAATCGTACGTATTGTTAAAACTAATATTCCTATATCTTAAATATTTGCCCACATTCATTGACAGTGAAAATGTAATTGGAAAGTGAGCTAGGGTTTGTCCCTAAGAATCCTACAAGATGAAACTTGGAAACCCTAGGTCTAACGACATCAGCCTAGTAACTTGAAACAGATTGTTCCGTGACTCCATTGTCTCATAGTTCGATGCGACACTTGCGCAACAAGTGTGGATTCATATGATCTTGTGATTGGATAACAAGGGAATGGCCAAGTTCTCGCAATGAAGTGGCATATTCTTACGCAGTTATCTTGCAAGAGGATGAATAATCATCCTAAATTAGTATCTTTCTTGAGTAAAGAAGATTGATTGGAAACTAAAGACCAATCGATAAACTGAAATAACCAATGAACTTAAGGTTTGACCAAGTCCGGTTAATAGGGTACGCCCTAACCCAGGATATAGGGGATCTTGCCAAGTTGCAAGTTATCCCAGATCGAGTGCTGGATGCATTCAAAAGGAAGGATTCATTCCTTAATAGTTTGCCAACAAAAATAATCAATGGAAATGTTTGTGCTTGCTACAGATTTTAGAGCACTGTTTGGCTTTGTTTGATCAATGAATTAAAAGATAAATGGATATCTATACTTCAGGTTGAAGGCCTGAAGGGAGGGCAGTTTTAGTTACCCCCGATTGCCTGCCTAACCCTAACCAAGGGGGTTGTTGACCACGCCGGGAAAGTGGACCGAACCCGCCGTGAGAGGTCTCTCAGTTGAGCGCTACTTGGAGCAGGAGGACGCTTGGGTGCCAGGGGTGGCTCTAGCCATAAATCCCTCGCCTTCCGGGTCTTGCACAAGAGGCTAACATGACTCGGGATTAGATCTCGAGGCCCGCATACTAGTCTACGGGTGGAAACTTGGATTAATGATCCCTGTGGATTGTTGAATAGCCTTCGGGCGGGGATTGTGGATAAGCCTACGGGCTGGACTCTTTGTATTTCAAAGATAAATATGATAACCTGTTAATAAGGAACTTGTCTGATATTTTTTTTCTATGTCAAGTGATAAAACTACGTGAAGGAACCAGTGCCTAATGGGTTAATTAAAGAAGATGGTTGTGACATGTCCAACTAATGTCTTAGGTAATTAAATAACTAAAACAACCCGAGGAAAGTGCGGAGGGATGGGCCATAAGTCCGTCCTACAGATGGGTAGTCCCGGTTGGCCGGGAACTTTTCTCAAATCACATTGGATAGCAGGAAGATCGTCAAAGAACACGAACAACAAAAGCGTTGACCTAGAGTTATGAACCAAGTGGAGCGTGAATCCACTTTGGACCTGGCGTTTTTGCGTAAAGTAGTTCGCTTGGGTTCGAGGCTAGTTGCTGTTATAGGAAATGACCAATCAGGAAAACCCTAATTTAGGTCGATCCTAAGTGGAAACGGCTGGAATACTTCTGCTACATGGTAGATGCGGAAAGCCCTAGATCGCAAACCCCGTAACATTCGATGGGAGTGCTGGGTGGAGCTTTCTAGACATATTTTCCGATGGACTGCTAAGACGTGTCCTGGAAATACAAGTGGACACGTTACAGTTGGTATCAGAGCCAACCAACAACGGAATTATTTTATGAAATTTTAATAAGAAGAAGTAAAGCAAATGTTGATGTTCCAAACATTTCCTTACCTTCAATGCTATCTTGTAGAATTAAGAAGCGTGGAACAAGTTCTTTGTATTTCAAGTCATGTTTATGACTGCAATGCATTCTCCGCATTATAGACAAAGGGTTGAGATGATGAACATCCTGGAGAAGATCTATAATCCATCACCTTTGTACATGGAACGCAGATGGACGGGTGCCTCAGGAATCTACTATATAGCCGCCCATCGGTTTTCTTACCTACAAACCAACCTAAAAAGGATCTCACAGTAATAGAAAGCAAGTGCAACAAAAAGAATGGCAAAAGAGAATAGTGTGTAAAAGGAAAACGCGGGAGTAAACAAATGCGAATTTCGTACAAAAATCTCGAAAATACAAAATCTCTCGAGTTCCAAGACAAAAACGACCGAAAAGGTGACCCTTGACCTGGATTAAAAGATGAGGGCAATTAATGGCCGACCTCTTCAATGAATCAAATATTCTCTCATTAATCACATCTGGACAACCAAATTTAGAGGTTTTATTCTTCCTAAACCTCAACTAATTAGCAACTTAATCACTTTCTTACAAGTGCCATTTTTGAAGCGTTTTCGGCCCTAATGATTCTTTAAAATTATTTTTTGGACAACTTCTCAGAGTAGTAGGTTTGCCTATCAAAGTCCTAGATTCGGCCGTCTAAGGGGACTTTGTGATCATCTGAGTGATCAAAGATTCAGACTCAGACGAGTGGTGCTCATTTGAGTGTCTAAGTGAGGTTGTTTGAGTTCGAGTATCCGAGTGGACTTGTCCCAATGTCAGAGTGTCCAAGTGGACTTGTTTGAGTTTGAGTTTTCGAGTGGACTTGTGCGAGTTCGAGTGGGACTAAAGTTACTTAGGTGTCCGAGGGCAGCCTTCCCAACCTTGAGGATGCCATTTGAGGAGCGGAGGACAAAACATACCAAATGACAACAAATTGATTGAAACAATAAAATGCACTACTTATTGTTGCGTTCAGGGTTTTGACTTCATTCAATAAACATTAGGGACTCCTCAAACCATATCTCAAACATAAGAATACGATGACACCACAGATTGGTGTTACTACTACCCACTTGACTCGTGCCTCTCTCTCTTCTCTCAATAGCTCTCTCTCTTTCAATCAATGACAGAAATATATGTCCATGAAGGTGAAAAACAACCAATATATGTGCTCATTTAACAATGATAGAAATAAGAAAGATGCATATATATATATATATATATATATATATATATAGAGAGAGAGAGAGAGAGAGGTGATCCAAGGTGTTGTGAAATATTAGAGCTCATATGCAAGGTAATGAAGCATTTAAAATGCAAAGGGAACCCTATTCTTCAAAGATGCCAAGTTTGCTTCACTTTCAATATCTTAAGAATTAGTGGTTTGCATAAATTTGTTTATTTGGTCATTTATATCTTATTTATTGTTTTACTTATTTAGACCCAAGATGGTACAAATTATTTAGAGTTTCACGATTTGTCTCTATTTAGATATGTAGCTTAAACACTAAAAAACTAAATAAGCCCATCTGTAAACATCTCCTTAAGAGTCTCTAAATGCTTTGGTTAAAATTTTGGGTAAATGGCTACTTAAACATCTCATTAATGTCCTATTAAAACTAATTTTAATGCCTATTTAAACATGACTCTAAAGGCACGTGTGTCTTGATCATGTTTTTGTGCACATTAGGACAATATGAGAGCCTTAGTAGTGCCACTTTCTGTCATATAATTGACATAAAAAAGCATCGCTATCCACATTGCTTCTATGCAAAGCTTATGTAATGCCTTTGACAATAGAAATTGCTTATGCAATACAAGTATTTCATATGCCATGGCCTCCATGATATACTAAAAGGCTATGAATAAAGTGTTGTTTAAGTGATAGTACTTGTATTCTTTAAGAAAGCCTTAGCATATTTACTCTTGCTCATGGTCTCTCTCTCTCTCTCTCTCTCTCTCCCTCCCCACTCACACACGCACACACACATGCACACACACACACACTCATTCTCTCTCTCTCTCTCTCTCTCCCCACTCACACACACACACTCACACACACACACACACTCACTCTCTCTCTCTCTCTCTCTCTCTATATATATATATATCTCACTTCCTCACTCACACATACACATTCTCTCTCTCTCTCTCTCTCTCTCTCTCTCTCTCTCTCTCTCTCATCTGCACACACTACTCGATGGGTACAATAGGAGAGTGGCATCATACAAGTAGCAAGTTGAAGAATGTATACATGATAGGTTAGTGACAGTTAATATACTTTTCTATTAATCTTTTTAGAACCTATAATTTCACCAAGGACAAGTTGAAGCATATCTCTTATGCACCTAGTTTAAGTACATCTCTTTTGCACTTGTGGATAAGTCATAGATACCCTAGGCCCACTATCCCTTATATTGTTTCCATGAGTGTTCAGGGTGCAATTGCACATGTATATAGCTCTTATCCTTCTAATAGGACATATACACTTGCATCTTATATATAGGTGTATAACCCATCCCTGTTTGTTACACCTTATCCCTATCTCATAGAACTCTACCATTTACACATCCACATCAACCCTCGAATAGATCCATACCACCTCTTGTAAGTTAAATACTTTTCACCTACCAATGTACACATGCACATCTATTTAAACAACTTAAATCTAAGCAATATCTCGAGGGGTCCTTTATGAATATATATGCATATCATGCGAATTTAACATAGCCTATTTTCTGCATATAGATAGGTGCATCAAGAGTCCTAAGGCCATCATAGCCTAGAGTCCAATCGAAAAATACCTTAAGTTGAAAAATCCATTATCTTCTTCCATTTACATACATTGGGTTCTCAAAGCATATAGGACATCCAACATCATAGCCTAGAGTCTTAAGGTACTTTAAACCACAAGGCCAATCGCTTCTTGATGAAATGAAACTAGAGTCACCCAAGTTGATGTCTTGCCCACAACTCATAGTAGCTCCTAAGACACACCACGAGTGTTAGAAGTTCCTAGGATACATAAAACATATGTAGAGAATCTAGTCTCCATCATAGGAAGTCAAGAGAAATCCCTTAGGCATGTGCCTCCCTTTAAGTTATCCTTGGTAATGTAGACCCTTATGAACTCCAAAAATCAATCATAGTTAGGTTCTCTAATGACCACATTAACTCAAAAGGATTACATCTAGCCTAGATATAAGGTGCAGCGTATGGCACAAGAACACTCCATTGATTGGTAGATGATTGCTTATACAATGCTTACATGCCTGACCTCCCTTATACACATTAGGTTACAAGAGTGATAGGTTAGGATTGCATGTAAAATATCCATCATATTTTGAGAAATGTTGAGACTAAGAAAAGGGTCCTCAAGTGGAACTCTTAGTGAAGGTCACATTGCAACCATTGAAGAGCTTATTAGACTTGCTCTTAAGAGAAAACCCATGTGTCTTTGGGTTCAATGGATTTCCCTCTATAATACAAAAAGATGTATAAACACAAGAATGTGGTAAGGATATTATAAACCATGATTAAGACTGACTAACAAGGCCTATCGTAGCCCACCTTATCGTCTACATGTTGGAGTGCCCAGGCATGCCGAAAAATTGCATGTAGAACATTCCAAACCTCCTCCGCCATGATTGTAATATGCAAAGAAGTGTAATTGGACTACACTAGTCAGTTCACGTGTAAGATTGGGCTATGCTTTACATTACTTCAAATTTTAGGTATTGTATGGTGGTCATCTTAGTGATTATTTAGGCATTTATTGTTGGCTAACCAAGTACCATATTTGAAATATTTTGGGCCTATTTATGGCTCCTCTTCCTTCATTCAATCATCATAAATTTTCAGGTGTTCTTCTTGTTGGAGAGAGGAGCCATGCCGATGGTCACGTAGGTTGTGACTCACTATTGTATGTGTCATTCTCATGTTTGTATGTGGATTCCATTTCCCGAGCACCTCTCTGATTTCTCTTTCTTTACAATATTTATTTATTTTTTCATCTTGTGTTTAATAGTTTATTTTAGCACTCCTCTATGCTTCTGTTCTGCTACACCACTTCTCACATGGTATTAGATTATAGGATCTTAGTTCTAATTACAATTTTTCTACTGACACTACAAGGATTTGAGCTAGTAGCGATGTTTAAAGCGACAAAAATACAAACAACAAAATTTGCCCCCGTCGTCGCAAAAAGCGTCGTTATTGATGACGCCATAGAAACTTTGCTATTGGCGTCGCAATGCAAGCAGTAAATTTGCGACGCACATAGCGACGCCAATAGCGACGCAAATAGCGACGGTAACAGGGAAAAAAAAATTTGTGGCAGGGCAGCAAGCTGCCTTGCCACATATAGCACTGTGTGCTGTATGAGAGCCATACAAAATAGTTTCTGCACTATTGCATACAAAGCGCTTGCAAACAAAAAGAATGTATACTGAAACCATAAAATTGATACATGAAATAAATACATGATCGCATAAAATGCGATTGGTACAATCATGAAAGGATATCACTAATACATAGAAAATGTCTACATAGATCAGGTGACTAAAAACTAAACGTGTGTGAGCTCCAAGGATCCACAGGCGAGCTACAAATCCTCGTCCCCCTAAAGCTCGTCCCGCCGCAAAGGAGCATCAAACGAATTCTGCAGAAAAAGAAACAACACATCAATCCACCATACAATAATGCATTTAAATATCTCATGGTAACTACGGACAAGAAAGATGAGTGACTTACAGGGCCGCCGTGTCTATACAATCGGTCGATCAATGCATTGAGACTGTGCCTCTCTGCATATCGAGTCTCAAGGCCTTGCGGATCACGATTTGTAATGGAGTGCTGCAAAGAAAACAAAATGCTAACTGTTAGAAACATGATTGTCAGTACAAAGAATATTTCAAAAAAACAAACAAGCAAAACAAAAGAGAAACTTACAAAGTCCTCCAAATATGTCCTGTGGCCGCCACTCCCAAGATGATGGACCACGAGACTCGAGGCTCCATTGAGAAATATGTCCCTTCGCTGGATGCTGCGGTCAAGGCTCCATGCAACCATCGTGTTGACATAAACCACGGCATCTCCTCCATGCCTTTGGGAGATCGAATCGGTCGATGATACGTACTGCGTGGGAGTTCAGCTTGTGCTTCCTCTCGATCTTGCCTTGCAATCTGGTACTTGGCGAGCCACGTGTCCATGGAGGCATGGTGCAACATACAAAAGCGATTCACCTTCTCTTCCATTGAGGCATCCATTCTTTTTTCTACCCCATTTCCAACCACCACATCTCCAGTCAATCTATCATCGTCCTTCAGTGTCCATAGCATTTCATTGTCAGGTTCCATCGTTGGTAACCATTGTGAGATATGCACTAACGCCTGTGACACCAACCAACCTTCCGCCATGCTACCTTCTGGCCGAGCTCGTTGTCGCACAAAGCCTTTCAGGGTTTTCATGAAGCGCTCCAAGAAGAACATCCATCGCGTATGGACAGGTCTAGCAATCTCCACTTCATCCACAAGATGCACAAGAAGGTGGACTTGTATCGTGAGCATGCTAGTGGGCAGATATTTCTCAAAGAGACTGATCGTCTCCACTGCTCCCCGCCTCGCGGATTCAATAGAGGATGTCTTAATCTCTTTCTGTGAGATCAATTGCACCAAAGTCGACAACTTGTAAATGGCCCCACGAATTTCTGGAGTAAGGCATCCTGTGATCGCGATCGGTAGGAAAAACTGCCACAAATGAGAAATCATTATGAATAATGGCCACTTTTCAAATTGCAAAATGCCCACGCTAATTACAATCCATTCTGTTCACAAACCTGACATATCTTATGCCAATCATGGGATTTTAGCCCCAACAATTGGTCATCTTTAGAAAATGCGGACCTGAGAGAACGCATCATACCCGTCGGAGTGCGGATAGACTTGACTACTTGCTTCACAATGCGCTCTTCTTTGGTGGACAAAACCCAAGGAGCGCGAGGAAGCTGCACTCCCCCTTCAGCACTCGACTGCGGCCAAAGCGCCTCCATCTTATCTACCTCCTTCAAATCCATTCGTGACCCTATAGTGTCTCTCTTTTCTGTGATGTGGTCCCATAGCAAGCGGCCCACATTCTTGAAAATATGCATGGGATCCAACAAGTGGTTGATCTGTAAAGTGGGTCCAATATGGCAACTCGTAGAAAACTGAGAACCCTCGCATTCCATTTGGATGTGATTCCAGGTTTACCATTTTCAGCTCGTACAAGCTTGCAGCATTCATATGTGTTGGAGGTCGTCCAAGAAAACCTTCCCTGAGTTCATGATCCTTTGGCAAGAAAGTGGCATGTCCTTGATATACCATCTTCTTCATGGTTCGTGACCTTCGGGAGTCTAACTGTGGCCCACACAATGGACATGCATGATAACCTGAGGTAACCAGACCTGTAAGGCAAGCCACGACCTAGTGAATACTTGATTGAATGAGATAAAATATAGATATTACCAACGAGAACGGAGGTCTGCTCACTTGAGCACTCTCCCAATCCCGAAAAGTCATGCATCGTCCACATGAGAATGGCTCCAATGTTGGCTGACCGTCGTTGACCATCGTGCCTGCTCATATCTTGCACAGTGACCCCCTCCTTCCACAAAATCTTAAGCTCATCGACTAATGTACGAAGATACATGTCCATATTTTTTACTCTGTAGCGGCCTGGGACGAGCAAGCTAAGGATGAGATGTCCTTTCTTCATAGAAAGCCATGGAGGGATGTTGTAGTTGACAAGCACTATAGGCCACATACTGTAAGAAGTCGAGCGCAGAGTGAATGGGTTCACACCATCAATGGCGAGACCGAGCCGAAGATTCCTTGGCTCTCGCGCAAAGCCTAGGAAGGTAGAGTCAATGTGGCTCCATGCGCGCGAATCCACTGATATTCATTGTACTCTATCCGTGGACCTATTCTGCACATGCCACATTGTCAAGCTTGCCATGCCGGACGTGCGAAACATGTGGTTTATGCGGGGGATGAGCGGAAAGTGTCTGAGAACTTTTTGAGGGATGGTTTGCCCTTGCAAGTCCTGTCGATACCTGTGAGCACCACACTTTGGACATGTCTCCATAGTCTCGTATTCATCTCGAAACAGTATGCAATCATTGATACATGCATGGATGTTATTGTAGTCCATGCCAAGCTTCCGTAATACATGTCGTGCATCATCACGAGACTCAGGCATGGTATTTACAGGTGGTAATATATGATATTTCAATAACCTGAAAAAAATCATAAAACACCTTGAAAAAGCACAAATGTTTGCAATAATACTATAAAAAATAATAATCAATGAAGCCTATGTGCAAGGTACCTGAATAACTCGGTCACACTCGTATCGCTCCAACCGTATTTTACTTGCACACTTAAGATTGCAAGCAATGTCTTCAACCGAGATACTCGATACCCATCATATAATGGTATGGATGCTTCCTCTCTAAGCGGGTCAGATGTCTCAACATCCATGGGAATCAATGTATCGATCATTGCCTCCATCTCAGGCTCCAAGATTGTAGGTAGGTCGGGAAGGTTGTCTGTCTCCTCTGGCATTGACGGTATAGATGGGCCTTGCGAGTGGTGGATTGGCTCCTGCAATCCATCCATTGCACGTCCATGAACTCTTCTAATTGGCCGCAAAGGGTACACTCCCCCTTGGGTTGAGACATCACCCCCCTGGATAGAACATTTGCCAATAAGACCCAATCTTATTGTGTATGGTTTTCAATTAGCTTACGAGTACAATGCATGATTAATATTAACTTCAAATTACCGTTTGCTGAAAATCCGCAATCGCATGATCAATGATCTTAGATTGAAACTCGCCAAATCGTCATACGTGTTCTATAGACAATCGACGTTTTCCTCTAATTTCCAACTTGCATTGAGAGCAAGGACATGGGACATGCTGATTAAGATACGTCTCCCGATCTTGAACAATAAGACATTCTTCATTTACCATCTTATCTACATTACAGCAAACGAGACTTAAATGGATAGCTTTATGGAGATGTACATCAAGTTGTAAGTTGACTATAAATCTTGCATTGTACATAGTACCTGAGAGATTTATTGATGTTATATCTCGGCCTTGTATCATGCTCAAGGATTTGTTTGTCCTGGTAGATAATTATTCATTATTGTAAAAAACTGCACTAGAGGGCTTTGAGTATAAGTAATCCATTTATGAGCATCATTGAGGATCTCTTAGTCTAATAATAAATCAGTCTCAATAAAAAGCATCTTAGAAATGTGGTTTTTTTGTCCTAGGATCGCATATTAAAATTAATGCCATCTATGAAATTTATCAACTATAGTAATAAAATTTATTTCAATCAATTCTACTCATAGTCATAAGACCTGAGAGAAAATATCCTACACTCAATTTAAGGGATTCTTCTTCTATAACAATACTTTTGGGTTCATTTTGATGAAGTAACGTAATGACCATTACCTAGGGTATCATTTTCTTTTAGTCCTTCCGTTGACTAGTTGGCATGATTTCTAATTTGTTATGCCTATAAAGTTAATACAAAAACAATGAATTATGCATATCACAATTAGATCCCCTACTTGGACATTATGAAGGACATGACCAATTTTAAGCCATCTTAAAGAGTCAGCAATGTACGTGGCCCATGGCAAAGAACATTGCATACCATTATCGATAAGTCTATTATCGTGCATCTTAAATCTCCTAATTAGACTTTATAAATGGTATGACTAATTTTTAGCCCCCTTAAGGAGTCGATGTAATGGTACCCATAAAAAAAGTAAAGTGGATACCATTACCATAATCATGGATATGCTATCATTCCAATATATGTTATCTTTCTCTTTCCCTCCCTCTCCCTCCCTCTCTTTCTCTTTCTCTCGTATTTCCTCTCCCTCTCACAATATATCTTAACACTCTCCAAAAGCAAAAGGGAGAGGGAGAGAGAGAATGCACTCTCCCTCCCTCTCCCTCTCCCTCTCCCTCTCGCTCTCGCTCTCTTTCTCTTTCTCTCCCTCTCTCATTTCCTTCCCCTCCCTCTCCCTCTCTTTCTCTCCCTCTCTCTCCCTCTCTTTCTCTCTTTCTCTCTCATTTCCTCTCCTAAACAAGCAGAAAAGAAAGTGATTCAAACATTAAACAAGCAAAAGGGAGAGGGAGAGAGAGAATGCACTCTCCCTCCCTCTCCCTCTCTTTCTCTTTCTCTCCCTCTCTCATTTCCTTTCCCTCCCTCTCCCTCTCCCTCTCTTTCTCTCTCATTTCCTAAACAAGCAAAAAATAAAGTGATTTAAACATTAAACAAGCAAAAGGGAGAGGGAGAGAGAGAATACACTCTCCCTCCCTCTCCCTCTCCCTCTCCCTCTCTTTCTCTTTCTCTCCTTCTCTCATTTCCTTCCCCTCCCTCTCCCTCTCCCTCTCTTTCTCTCCCTCTCTTTCTCTCTTTCTCTCTCATTTCCTCTCCTAAACAAGCAAAAAATAAAGTGATTTAAACATTAAACAAGCAAAAGGGAGAGGGAGAGAGAGAATGCACTCTCCCTCCCTCTCCCTCTCCCTCTCCCTCTCTTTCTCTTTCTCTCCCTCTCATTTCCTCCCCCTCCCTCTCCCTCTCCCTCTCCCTCTCCCTCTCTTTCTCTTTCTCTTTCTCTTTCTCTCCCTCTCTCTCCCTTTCCCTCTCTTTCTCTCTCATTTCCTCTCCTAAACAAGCAAAAGAGAAAGTGATTTAAACCTTAAACAAGCAAAAGAAAGAGAGAGGAAGACTCACTGATGAGATATGGCGAGCGTGGGGCGGCTCCTCTTTGCGATGAAGGCTCCTCCTCTCCTTCGCGAACAACTGCAGCGACGGCGACGGCGCGGCAAGTCTTCTTCCTCTCCTTCTCTCACGACGGTCGCTCTCTTCCTCGCTCTCGCTCTCAAAACTCACAAGCCGCAACGCGAAATGAAAAACACGCTTGGTTTCGGCCGCTTTTTTTCCCTGTGGAGCGTCGCTATTTACGTCACAAATACGACGCAAATAGCGATGCCAATAGAGACGCCAATAGCGACGCCACTATCCGCCGTCGTTAATCGGCGTCGCTTCTAGCTCAAATCCTTGTAGTGTGATTACAAGTATTTCTTCACGCCTTCATGATTAGGCTTGCATTTTTCATATCAACAACCTACGTTTTTAGCATGTGCTTGGATTCAGCACATAATCTCGTCAGTTTTTTGTATTAAATGCTTAACCTTCCTATGTTTTTATTTTCTACCCCTAAACATGGCCAGGAAATTGTTTGAACATGCCATTTTTTGTTGTTTTTGATAGTTGTTGACTGATTTTTCCTCATTTTGTAGGAGTTGGAATTTGTTTTTTATTAGAGTTTTGGTTACACTACATGTAAAATCTCATTTCATGAAGTCTTTACTTCTCGTTTGGTTGTATTCCCTCTCTGTATACCCTCTCTCCTCTATGTTCCCTTCTTTTCCTCTCCAGATGGCTCCTGCGTTGTCATGTCATTGCGCATCCCCCACCGCGGACCTGAGGGCGGAGTTTTTCTTGCCAGAAATTTAAACTCATTAGTTAGCATCATTAGGAATTTGTTTTCCATTGTGTGTGTCTTTTCGTTTGCATTTTGCATAATGCACAAGCACATGTAGATAGGATAGGCACAATTCTTTACTGCATCCATAGTTTTCATGTGAGCATCACGTGATTGGTTGCAAAGCATGGATTTGATATTTTATGTCTTCTTTAAATCATGAATGATTAAGCACACAGTTTTGTTTTAAAATAGATTTCTATTAGGACACAATGTATGAATCAAAGGAGGAAGTGATGGCAATGTAAAGCTAACAATTGGGAGAGGAAAACAAGAAGCAAGGAATTAAGATAGTGCTCACATCTTTGAAACAATGTAAGGGTTCCCACTATGGTGTAGTAGTGTTTATTGGACATTCTATTAGAGCTTTATGTTATATGAATTCTCTTTTCTAAATACTTAAATAGGATACTGTTTGGGTATCATATGAACTACATTGAATGCATCAAAGAAGATTAGAAATCCTCTCGCAAATTGGAGATCTTGGTAATCACAAGACCACATAAAATGCTATCATGAAGTATGATGATAATATTCACAAGGACTTGTATAGAAACATTGTGCTTGGTGGAGGGGATTTATTGATCCTATGAGCCAGGAGATAATTGTAGCTTTCCTAAATGACAAAGGTTGGAAAGCGGTTCTCTATTTGAAGAAATTGAAAATAATGTAGTTAAGAGGATATTTTTAAAAAACATATAATTATGGAATGGGCCTTCACAAAAGTTTAGATGCAAGAAGCATGACCTTGAAGAAAAGGACTATGCAAGTAGTTCTTTGCCATCCAATTTTGCAGAATCTCCAATTTTACTACACTTCAAGCCAATGGATTAAAAGGAAATGCCAATTGGAAAATATGAAGAGCTTATATAAAAAACAACAAGGCCTTGTACTACGCCAAATTGGAACGACTGAAGAATCAAATTTGATAAGTAAGAAGATGATTGGTGAATCTTGGGGGACATCAAGCTTATGTGCAATTACAAACTACAATGTGCTAGTGTGCTAAAGGAACAATCTTCAAGAATAACTACAAGACATCTAAGGAGGCAATGAAGCTTCTCTAGAACTCTACTCTTCATTTTGGAGCAATGTGTAGTAAGTTGACGGTTGCTCTCAAAGAGAGCTGACATGGAGGATTAATCAACGAGACAGGAAGGAGACAAAGGAGAATAGCTTTAGAAAAAGCTTTTAAAAGTCATAAGCTTTTATAAGAAAAGTTATGACCTTTTCGGACACCGCGTGCTGCAGATTGGACAAAGGTTGATATATAGACACGCTTTAATGAGTCTGAGGAGGAGGGGACGATCTCGCAGGGGGGCAAAGACACTCGACTGATTGGCTTTTGCAGTGTCGGCTATGTACTACTGACCTTGTTGTGTAACAAGCAAACCCAATTGCTAGTGGAACAGGTTGTGAACCTACATAAAAAGAAGCATCTACTCCTTCAGGAGAATGAATTATTGAAATCTAAGATTTCTGAGTTGTCAGTGATACAAGCACATGGTGTAATTAGTACCCAAGACATTCAGGATACATCAAGTTTGAAGTCTTGAAAGCTTGCAACAATCGAGGTGTCATATTTAAGGCTAGCAAATATGGTTGCGTTTGTGCAGCAGAATGACTCCAACATCAGAGCTACTGAAACAACCCTTCAGCTTGGATATCACACGGGCTGACAACCACTAAACTCCTTTCGTATCCATCATCTGATCAGGAAATCATGAATGAACCGCTTACCAGTTTGGATAAGATGTTGCAATGGCCTTGCCAATATACATATGGATGGAAAACTGTACTGTGAAAGGCCTTTCCCATGGTGGATGGAATTGTACACTAAAATTTCATCAGTTCACTGATATAAAATATAGACTGTTAAAACAAAAATCTTTAAAATGACACAAAAAAAGCTTCAAAGGACATACAATTGTAGGAGCAAGTGCTACCAATGGAGCAATGGATACACGAAACCTTCTAAAGCCAATGCTTGGTAGAGATCACCTTGAACCACAGTCCACCTAACATATCATCATTCTAAGCATCATTGAATTACATCATCATTATCATCATTGTAGTCAGCAAAAGAGGCAACAATATCGATAGCATCATTACTTTGATCGGCAAAAGGAGCAAACTGCAATGTACAAGTGCACAATACCCTACTTTGAGCTAGCTTTTGGATCATCTCTCAGTTGTGTTTCCAACATACCCTCTTGTCCCCATTGTCATCACTTACACCGTCTCGAGTAATTTATACTATTGGTTGCCACCATAATTAACTGGGAGAAACTTCATGGACTTGTGCCATTGTCTTTGATAAATTGTTGAAGTATGGATTCAAGGATGTAAAGTGTATGTTCATGCTTTGATTTGATTAAGCTTTGGATTTGTACTAAAAACTGCCATTTCACATAGAATACCTGCGATGAGTAACTTTCACGAACTCCTGGATGTATTATTTTGTGCGACATCTGGTGAACCCAATGTGAAAGTGTCGCTTCTCATCATCGAGATGGGAAACTCTTTGAATAATCCACCTTCATCATCAACAGTTTCTTCCTTTTTGACCCACGAGATGAAGACTTTGTGAAAAACTCTTTCTTTAGCCATTATGATGCAAAACCAACAGATGAAATTATCTATACAGCAGTAGCAGTGGTTGCATCAACAACAGTTGGATCAACAACAACTGCTACATCAAGAACAAGAGCATATGCATGGTGCGACCCAGGCGATTGAGGCTGCGGTTAGTGATAAAAAATTATTTGATGGCCAGAATGTTTCTGCCTACATTAAATCCTTTAAAAGCTAGATGCACTTCTTCGGAGTTTCGACCAACTAGAGCAACTATTTCTTATGGCTTGTCCCTGCTTTGCATGTTAGAGTGACAGATTTGTTTGTATAGGTCTCTAACTAGGATGCTTTCAGGAATCTGCTCAAAGATGAATATTTTTTGGAGGATTACAGTATTGCTATGCAAAAGACATTCAGAGAGTGGGTTTATCAACCCAACAAAGGACTTGCTACCTTTGAATTGTTGCACGAATTTAAGGAGCGATACAACCAGTTGGATGCACTAGAGCAAAAAGCTATGAACTAAGAGAAAGTGGATCCACAGCCTTTAGTTGTTGGTTGGGATTAGGGTACTCTCCACAACCTTAGGCTTTCCTTCTCCCTCATCTTAGGATGAGATGTTTTTTCTTCTGCTTTACTAACCTACTATCTCTTTATTAAAGTGTTCACGCTCTCTGTTTGAGTGTTATTTTTGCATCACTGCTCTTCCTCCTCCTTTGTTGACTCTTTTTCCCTATTGAGACTACATCTAGGTTACTAGATCTAGGTAATGAAATACCCGCTTGCCTTGTTTGTAATCGTGTCATGACATTTATGAGGATGGGTGTGGCCTTTCTTTTAGGTGACACGATTGCCAAAATAATGGAGGTTTTTTACCTAGGGCAATCGGAAAATAGATGTGTGACTCTGCATTGGGGACACCTCAAGTCAGCCTTCTCTCTATTTGCTTGCTCATTTTTAGGATAGCAGGATGAGATATACCTTGGATGGCCACACATACAACATGTTATGGGCTTATGGTTATGACCTCCTCCTAGGCCTCTACCACTCCCTCTACCTAAAGCCATGAGTAGCACAGGCCTAAACTCCGTTAGTATGTCATTACCCTCCTTGTCATAAGAGACATAAGGGTTCATGTATGAGTCTCCCTCCAGTGGTTTCTCTACCAAGTGCACTAGAGTATTGCTTGGTGGATGGGTCACTATAGGTCCTAAAGGTCTGGGAACTCTTGTTGGGTTGATGTTGATCCTTGGAGCGGCTAGCTCTAAATCCTTAGGCATGGGTAGAGTTGAAGGGGCTCCTCTTTCAAAGTTAGGCTATCTGCCTCTTGGATAGTATGGTTGAGCATAGGGTTTTTGGTATGGTAATCATCTTGGCAATCGGTGTAGTGCATGGCATCATGTCTGAATCTTCCACAGTTGGCAAAAGATGAAGAACTAGGATTGGGACACTTAGATGGTAGATGGTTCCCTTCATAATGTACACACTGCATGTGAGGTTGCACTGGCCTTCGCAATGAATCCTATAGTTTGGTTATCTCAGTAGATCAACTATCGCTTGGATCTAGTCAACACTCTTTGCTTTAACTTTCTCACTAGGGACTGATCCTTTGCTAAGTGCTACAATTCTCTCAGCACTTCTAAACGTGTTATTTTCTTGCTATGTAACCCCAGATCTTATCTCTCTTACTAAATCATCCACTTATATAGCCTCCTTAAAGATTCTTGTGAATATGTCATCCTTTTGCAGGTTTGAGTTGCTCGCTACAGGCCTTACAGAGTTCCTCGTTCTGGATCGCATTGATGAATACGATGGATACTGCTCTCACATTGGGTAGCTCACCTATAGGTATCCTCTTGTAGAGACTCCTAACATAAGTGACGTAGTTTCCTATCTCCTCTTTGTCTTTTTGGATGACATTCACTAGCTTAACAGATGAGTTTGTTAGAGTATCTTGCCTTTGAGAATCTCTTGATAAAGAGATCCTTTAGATCATTGAAATTATTACATTTGATATTGTTTAGAATGATAAAACAAGTATGTTGCTTGTCTCCTGAGCAAAGATCGAATGCTTATGCCCATTGAGTGGGATTTAGCCTTGCAGACCTACTCAAACTGCTTGATGAAGCGATAAAGATCATTGTTTGCTTGATATTTATTAAGTTGCTTGGAAACTATGGGTATTTTTGTTTGGCTCTTCATATTGGAGGTGACTCCAGCTAACAATAATGCTACCAAGGCTACTCCACTTTGCTCGGCACTAGTATTGTCTAGGAATAGCTTTGTGAGTAGCTCTCTCAATGTAAAATCAGCTTCTAAGACTCTCTCTCTATTGGCATTTCCTCTCGTTCTATTTCTACCTGAGATGGCTAGTATCATGTGAACCTTGTTGATCTCTTTGTCCTCACGTGGCCTCTAAGCGTGTTACTCCTGGTTATGCCTCGCTATGTGCTACAGTGTGATCCTTCTAGGACTCCTCTCCTTCTCAAGATCGACTATGATATTAGCTATAGCTCTTTCATGATGCATTATACTTGTCTATTGGTTATACTATGTGATAAGTTATTGGATTTCATCTAGGTACCCCTACTACATTAAGGCCAAGGTCAAAGTTGAGGTCATTCTCATTCGAATTGGTACCTACCATGGTGGTTGTCTCTTTGAACAACTAGTATTTCTATGAGGTTGACTAGGCATGTGCCCCTAATCTTGGTTAGTCCTTGTTTCCCTCAATGGTCTGATGGCTCTATCTTCCAAGATCTTGTCTTTGGTGTCTTGGATCACTCGTGTGATTTTCGAGGATGCACTCCTACTAGTGTGTTCATTTCTCAACTTAATCCCCTTTAGTGTATTCCTTGTTAATCCAATCAATCTTTAAGTATATACACTTATACTTTTAAGAGGTGCAACTCGATGTGAGCTATGCTTAGGCTTTACAATTTTGACATGCACTTAAGTGTTTTTGTTGCACGATGCAACCTTCAATGAAATCAATCACCTCCACACTTTTACCAATCAATTTCATGCTGTTGTGGCTCTTTTGCATGAATAGTGATTACTCCTACTAGTCAATTTGGGATTCTTCATGGGTTTTGACAGATGGTCTGGTGGGTGATCCCAGACAGTCAAATTGAGTCTCTACTAAGGAGCAAGCAGTTAGTGGTTGGTAATTTCAATTACTCCATGACTGTTACATTAAAGTTCTAGTGACAATCGGCTCTATGGTCTCATGTACATATCTGAGTTCCAACCTCGATTGCTGGGCTTGCTAGATGTTGGCATGAGCACGTCACGCAGTGGTCAAAATTCTTAAAAATTATGTTCTGGACAACCTCACAGAGTAGTAGGTTTGCCTATCCAAGTCCTAAACTTGACCATTGTTTGAGTGGAATTTGTGATCATCTAAGTGATCAAAGACTCAGACTCGAATGAATGGTGCTCCTCTGAGTGTCTGAGTGAGCTTGTTCAAGTTCGAGTATCTAAGGGGACTTGTCCCAATGTCAGAGTGTCCAAGTGAACTTGTTTGAGTGTAAGTGTTTGAGTGGACTTATGCAAGTTCGAGTGGGACTAAAGTTACTTAGGTGTTCGAGGGCCGTCTTCCCAATCTTGGGGATGCCATTTGAGGAGCATAGGACAAAACATACCAAATGTCAACAAATTGATTGAAACATTTAAATGCACTACTTATTGTTGCATTCAGGGTTTTGACTTCATTCAATAAACATTAGGGAAGACTCAAAGCATATCTCAAACACAAGAATACAATGACACCACAGATTGATGTTACTACTGACTACTTGACTTGGGGCCCTAAACTATCATGAAAAGAAGATCAAACACTCTCTTACTCCATCACTTGCTACCTAAATCAAGAAAAGAAGATCAAACACTCTCTTACTCCATCACTTGCTACCTAAATCAAGGAGACTTTTGTGGATGAACTCAAGCACTCAAGCTCATTTTGGACCATGTAAGCACTGAAGATTGAATCCATTGATCCTCACGAGCACACTACCAAGAGCCATGTACTACTTATTTCTTTAAGCATTTCAAGCCGAGAGCTATGGCTACCTCTCACATAGTTGTGCATACTCTCTCACCCACAAGTGTAGTGAGCTTACCTTTGAATCTGATCAACTCCCCTCCTCCCATATATCCTTTGTTAGCTCGATGATCCAAGATATGCTTACAAGCAAGCTCTGTCTCAAAGCTCCAAGCTTCAAGCTTCATTGCCACATACACGAGAAAACATAAGAGAAAAAGAATAAGATGAAGAGAGGAGAAGAAGAGCTTCTCCACAATCCCTCATTCTCTCACATACACACTCCCCCTCTTTCACACCATCTCTCTCTCTCTCTGTCTCTGTCTCTCTCTCTCTCTCTCTCTCTAATACATAAGAATGAAGCAAGAAGCAAGAAATAAGAAGAGAGAAACTTTTGGCCACACAACAAGAATGAGCTTTTTCATTCACTCTTTGACTTTTCTAAACCCTCTATATCGTCCTTGGGAGTCATTCCCTTTTGATTCAACCTTTGTCCATTCCTCAACTATTTTTTCTCATTCTTTTCTATTATCAAGGCCTTACTAATTTATATGATGCCATAACATGTTGGTACTATATTCTTACTCAAGTTGATCCCTAATGGCTAACAAAATGGTAAACAAAGATGTTGGATTGTATATTACGGTGGCACATAATTGGAAATTTCTATCACTCTTGTGTTGATACCAATGCTAATGGATTGCTTGGAAATTATTTGAAGGAGGGCTTACTCATCATTGTTGGAAACTTCCACGTAGCTATCGATGGTTGCAGAATGCATGTCCCTCTATAATACACAAATATATATAGGCACAAGAATGTGGTAAGGATATTATAAAACCATGATTAAGACTGATCATTAACAAGTCCTATCCTATCCTAGCTTAGCTTCTACATGTTGGAGTGCTCAAGCATGCCAAAAAACTCCATGTATAACATTCCGATCCTTGTCCACCATGATTGCAATAGGCAAAGAAGTGCTATCAGTCTAGTCTAGTTAGTTCATGTGTGAGACATGGCTGTGCTTGACATTACTTGGTATTTTAGGCACATTTTGGGCCTATTTATTTAGTGGCTCCTCTTCCTTTCATCGAGTCATCATCATTCTTTAGGTGGTCTTCATGTTGGAGAGACGAGCCAGTGCCGGTGCTCACATAGGTAGTAACTCACTATTGTATGCATCATTCTCATGTTTGGTATGTGGATTTGATTTCCCAAGCATCTCTTTGATTTCTCTTTCTTTGCAAATTTTTTTTTTGGTTTTTTCATATTGTATCTAGTAGTTTATTTTTACACTCATCTATGCTTTCGTTTTGTTGTACCACTTTTGATATGGTATTATATTATAGGATCTCAGTTCCTACTGTGATTTCTCTACTCATTACAAGTCTTTCTTCCCCCTACTGATCACGCCTACATTTTTTAGATGACCAACCTATTATTTTAGCTTGCGCTTGGATTTAGCCTATAATCTCATTAGTTTACTACATTAAATGCTCAACCAGTCTTCGTTTTTCATTTTCTACCCAGATGGCTAGACAATAGTTTGAACATGCCGTTTTTGTTGTCTTTTGTAGTTATTGCCTGATTTTTCCTCATTTTATAGCAGTTGGCATTTGTTTTTTATCATTTTTTTGGTTACACTACATGTGAATTGTCATTTCATGAAGTCTTTGCTATTGGTTTGGCTGTATTCCCTCTTCTTATACCCTCTCTCCTCCATCTTCTCTTCTTTCCCTCTCCAAATGGCTCCTGCGTACACTTCTACGAATGATAAGTTACATGGACTTGACTATCTTTGCTGGAGTGTTGTAATCAAAGCTTGGTTTATGCATAAGTGGATTTGGTATATTGCGTGTGGAGCTATTCCTCTTATTAAGCTTATTCTTAGCATTTCCCTTGATTTTAATTTCTTGTATTTGTATCTTTGCTTCAGGAACATGACTGGCAGATTGCGATGATGCATCTACGTATATGAAAATGACAATGAACTCTAGCTTCAACAATGTTGAGGTGATGAGTAGAATGCATGGCCTAGAGGAAAATTTTGTATATACACATCTTTTGTATAGCCATATCTACTTTATAAAAGAAAATGAGATAATCTTTGTACAGGTGCAAATATAAAACATCCTGCTTTTAGTTACATCTTCATGCAAATAATTCTGGAACTTAGTTGTGGATATATCTATCCTTTTTAGCTACAAGTTAAACTCATATTATTTGGCTTTTTTAAAGACTTAATATTAACTAACTGAAAATTTCTGAGTGATTATTTCTTGTTATCTTTAGAATTTGTGTGTGTGTGTGTATGTGCATTTCTTATTGATACACTTTGTAGAAATAGTGGAGACAATTATTTAAGATGAATTAGATACAAAAGATACAATGATATAGTCTAATGTTATCACTAAAAGACAAGACCGAGATCAATATCGCAATGTATGAGAGCTCAAAGATAGTATTATGATGGTGAAATTGCATATTCTTCTATTTCTATTTTAACTTTCATGTTTAAAAATCCACAAGGCTCACTTCTCACTCACTTTGAAAAGTAGGCTTGAGCAACGAGCTTACTAGCACATGTAGACCATAGCTTGTGAATTTTAGGCAATGCCAAAATGTGTTAAAACTTTCTAGGATCACTTTCTTTTTAATGAAAGCTTGGAAGTTTGGGATCTTATATGTTATGGGGTTGTTTTAATGAGTTGACCAAGTTTAGAATGTATTTTTAGTTCAGCAAACATTTGGTCGCACATTGTGCCCGCTTGTCATATATTCTTTAGATGCGACCTTCATGGTGTTCAGTGGTGAGAACCATTAATATGCTTGCACCCTTCCATAGAATAGCTTGAAGTTGTTCCTTAACTAGTTCGTGATCAATTCTATGATAGAGCTAGTTTTTTGTATCTATTACATAAGGATTTGTTAAATTCTTTTATGAAAAAAATAAAGTTACACTAAGGGATTCCTAAATTATAGTAAAAATTCATAGAAGGGTCAAGAAAATATCGCAAAATAGGTTTTGTATGTATATATAAAACATGCCATGAATGCACATGATATAGAGGATTTATAACTCAGTGACAGACGCGAGTGTTGAATCTCCATATTATCTACCTCAAAAGAGCATCCCTCTTCTTATATTCCCATATTACAAATCAGCCATCATTTATTTTGCAGAAGTAGCCATCTTGGATCTCAATAGTAGCACAATTGTAGCCTATAGACATGGAAACACAATAGTGCTTTTGTTGATTTCCATAATGATAGTTTGATCATCTTTATGCTTACACTGTGCTGGCTCTCTACTTGTGGATGATGGTTTGCAAGTATTTCTAAACAACCTCCCTTATGGTGGAAGTAAATACCTGGAATGTGAGGTTGTACAATGCATGAGAAGCCCAAGCTCATTTTGTTGCAACACTCCCTTTGTCTTGCTTTCAAAAGACATTGTCTACCCTTTTGTTGATTATTTACTGTAATCACTGGTTCTCTTTTTATCATCCTCTTTTCACGATTTGGCCACATTCTATACCATGGTTTTCTTCTCGATGTAGGTCCAGAATATCATTTGTCTTCCTTGAAAGATAGTAGCAACCCCTACTCAAGGTTCTCATGGGCCCACCATAATTTGTTCCTTCTTTGCTTCTCTAGGAGTAGGTCCCCCCTATTTGTTTTGTTTAGGTACTTGTGGCTTGATGATGCATAGTTGAATTATCATACAACTAGCAAGAGGTTGACAAACTATTGAAGCTTCAATTGAGAAACATATACCTTAGTTATTTATATATTAGTAGAAACATGCAAAAAATTGACTGTTGAATACATTGGTGGCAGATTGAGGGGCAACTATACCAATAGAATTGCCCACTTCTCATGTCCTTTCTTCCTAGAAAATTAAAGTAGATCCAAGTACACATAACCTACCTTCAATAAACACGACTGCCTTTCAGGTCTCCGTTAGTACATGAAATTCTATGGGATTTGTTTTACCTCCTAACACTATAATATTAAAGTGATTGAGGTACTCTTCAAAAAACACATACGCACAAGTCGTCCAAAAGCTCACATGCCATAACTAGAATCAAACTCTGTTCCTATTTTGTGTGCAACCATTTTTTTTCTCTATGATGTATTTTGATTGGTGTAATTCAATTCTCTTTGTGGCATCTTTGATAATTGCATAGTGTGAGATGTATTCTCATCACTATATTCGAGTTATACCTTTTATAATCGTAAGTTGGATAAGATTTTAGCCCCTACAAGACAACGTGTGATTTGTGAGTAGACTTGGAATGGTTCTCTCTATGATCTTGGTTAGACATACTAGGTTATGAATAGAATTGGAATGGTGCTCTCTTGGTTGGATGTACTAGGTTATGGATGTAAAGAGGGAAAGCTAACTTGTGGACCTCATCACCTTGAGAAAAATTGGTACCTTAGGAAGGTTTCATGAACATCAATACAAACAAACACCTTAGAATACATAAACCAAAAGCAATAAAAGGTAGATCAAACATGATTTGGGCACTTTTTCTTTCAAATTTGTCTGGATACTTGCATGCATTTGATCGGTGCTGCCAATGGCTAGCCACTCTTTTTTGTGTACCACAAAAAGCTATCCAAACACCTCTTCCTTATCAAAGTCAACAACACTAAGATAGTTCTATCCCCCATTTGATAATTGCTACCTCAATTAACTAGCTTTGTTGCATACATTTGTCCCCAAATGAATATAAAATGGCCCTTAGTCATTCTGGAGCATCAATCCAAATGGCAAAATTTTTTGTCTTAATTTTATTCTTAGATCCCTTACGAATTACATGGACATCGCTAAAAAATGGATGTTTGCTAATATCGTCCCTCTAGACTGGGTTGTGATAAAGAAGAAAAAGTGGAGTTCTTGTCTATGGCTAAGGCCCCAACCCACACTTATAACTCGAGCCTTACATTCATTTGGAGAATTATTCTATCACCCTGACTATCAGCTAAACCATCACAATGGAGCTATGTTGCGTTGTATTTTGTATTTTTCTTTTCATGGTTATAATAGTCATAGAGTGTAACTCCAACCTTTTAGGGACCTCTAAAAGTTAGTCCTCCATAAGAGGCCCTACTAGGAGATCCCAAGGTTGTTGAGTTATCTAGAGTATACAACGTATGTATCCTGCCATTTTAAGAAATACAAAAGGAAGATTATGGCTCATTGGACACTTATTATCACTATGGCAATCAAAGGGAAGCACTATCTTGCTCATTTAAAGAAGCGATACAAATACCAACATTTTCTACTAATAAGAGCAATAGGATATCTCAAAAAAATCAGATCATTTTAACCATCTAGGTCATTAGTCCAAACACTACAACAATTCAAAAGGTTGATTGTTTCTCACCAAAGGCTCATAGGGTGCTAGACTAAGATTATGTTTACATTGGCATGTCCAAGCTTGCAAGGGTGAGTATTTTACTATTGCTCTTAAATTAACCATGAGCTATAGACCAATTCATGCAAGGCATGCATGAAAACCTATAAGGTTTTTAATCCAAACATGTTCTTGTATACACTTATATAGGGAATTTTTACATAACTTAAGAAATAGTCTATATTGACCTTTAATTCCCTACTATTAGATGTGGGGAATGTCATTCCCTAGTTGTATATATGGAATACATGCATACAAACATAGGAAATATTGCAACATTTCCTACATTTTACAAGATTTCCTATATAGGGATTGACTAAAAGTCCCTTGTGTATAACTCTAGTGGTGCAGCGTAGGAGCGAGATCAAAGCGAGAAAATGAGATTTCACCAACATTAATCTACATAGACCCGACCAGCGACACATCGTCCATTCCATTCCACCTGATCAACAGGAATGAGAACTCATATCCATCTATGAAGCCAGGTAATGAGCAGGATTGATATTCGATTTTAGAAAGAATGTCAGAACTTTTCTTTCTTTGGAAATAATATTCTGTTTACATGAAGGAGGACAAGGCTCCACCGACAATTCCGCAGAGACTCTGAGAAGCCAGTAAGGTGTGCAATGAATTAGGGAGTCTAGGTGCATTGGTGCGGTGCGACACCAAGCCTAGCACCGGCTGCGTCGTAGAGAATGCGGAAGCCTTGCTGTTGGACGTTGCCGATGATGGAGAAGGACATGGCATCAGGGGCAGGGGCGAACGCGAGACATAGCTTCCTCGTGGACGGGGGGCTTCCGTCCGCGGTGCTCGCCCAGTCGTCCAGCCAGACGAGGACATTGGAGGGAGGTAGCTCGAGGTCGAGGCCACCTGCAAAGTGAAGCACGACGCGTGGAATAGGGAGAGGCTGATCGTGCTGACGTTGAGCACGTAGCTGGATGTGGGTGGTGTCGAAGCAGGTGTCGAGGAAGGATCCACTGTCAACAGGCGACGGGTGGCCAAGGTGGGGCGCGGCTTCACGGACAAAGGCGGTGCGAAGAGCCGCATAAGCAGCAGGGGGAAGGCGGGAGATGGCGACTTCGGAGTCGAGGATGACACCGCCACCGCCGGTGCGACTGTCGATTTGGAAGGCGGAGGGGGCGATGGGGAGGAGGGAGGAGCCAACGGTGATGCCGGTGAGAGAGACGTAGTAGAAGGTCCGGAGAGCGGGATCGGGGTGAAGGAGAAGTGGTGTATAGCGGAGACCAAGTAGAGCTGCTGGGCTAATTGCTGCTGATCCAAGTACGAGGCTACCTGTAGCCGCGGCCCTTGCAACTGATGGGCCTATAAGAGTTGAGGGTAGCCGTCTGGGAGGGAGGCAGTAGGAGAAGGTGGGTCTGTGATTGCGATCCGCGCTGAGCTGCGACGCAAGGGCGAGTGGGCCGCGTGCAAGACCTACGATTCCCGCCGCACCTCCAAAGATGCCCGTGTTGTCGTGGCCGCAGCCCAGCAGCACTTCAACGGCCTGCTTGCTGTTGTTGTTCAAGCCAGTGATGGCCTCCATGACCAAGCTTCCTGCGGTGGAAGAGCCGTCTGCATAGTCCACCTTGTAGGCGCAGTTGGAAGTGCCCGCATAGCATGAGCCAACGAGCCCTGTCGTGAGTCGGCGATGGCACACAGGCGACTTGCAGGAGACGTTGCGCAGGGTGGCAGAGGCGGAGGGGTCGAAGAGGGAAGGGTCCACCTGCGGGATGCACGACTTGCCGCCGCAGGGCTTGCACTGGATCCACGACAGCTCACTGCCCGTGTCGAGGGACATGTAATTATGGTAGCCCCCGCCCAACGCAAGCCTGACGATATAATCCCCACTTCCCGAGAGTTTCAAGGCAGGTACCACCTCAGCTAGCTGCTGGCGCGCTGCGGTGGCAGCACCGCCTACAAGAATACCCAGGAGGGACTGAACACGGGCCTCGTCCCTTTCCAGGCGCTTACAGCCATGGTCCACCCCATATTCAACAACTGCTGCGCCGCGCTTAGCACATTCCTCGTGCACATCGCTCCTGTGAAGGATGTCCATCTGGAGCCCCACATAATTATGGTCCGGTCCGATGTCAGCCGCACCCGCGATGTTATCAATGTGCGGGTTGATGATGATCGTATAGACCTGGAATAGGAGGACCACCAGCGCCTGCACATGCAGGCCCGCCTTGCAGATCGACATGATGATGATAAGCTTGCCTTCACTTACTGCTTTGACGAATGATGTCTCTGGTCAAGTGATGTGTACATGCTCCACCTGCGGATGGACCGACTACTGATCATATATATCTTGCCCAACCAACCGACGTCACCCGGCAGTTCGCAAGCTAGTCTTCAAGTTTGCCTTCCGGTTCCAACGCATGCACGTAGCTTTGTAATCCGCGAAACTAGCTCTATAGACAGGGGCCCGGTTACTAGGTATCTTGGCTGCTGCTGCACGGTGTTTATATCTGAAGCCCAAAATGGGCGTCATGGCCATTTTGGGCATCAAACGACACCTAAAAACTTGGGGAAAGGTGTCAAGATGAAGTCTAAGAATTAAGGTCAAGGTTGCAGCTGAAGTCTAATAATGTTAGGTAAGGCAGTGTCACCATACACATTTGTACATACATGTAGAATGAAAATGAAGTGAGAAGACACACAAGCATAATTCCCATGCTCAATCACTTTTTTTAGCATTGATTTGAAAGCTTGGTCATGACTCATCATAGAATTAAGCCTTAGAATTCGCAATGAGTGGGATCCAGAACCACTTTCAAATCTATAAGGCTATATAGTATAGCCTAAATATCTAAGGCATTAATTTAAATATTCAAATTTACAATTTTTAATAGTTGTGTTTACCCTTGAACTGCGATCCACTTGATTGCTCACTTATTTTCCCTATCAATCCGTAATTTATTTTTTCCCACCATAGAAAATTTTGAACGATCCAAACTCAAATCGTGCTCAATGCATTTTCAACACTTGCGTGCACTTCTTCAGCTTGCGAGATTTGGTGTCACTAGTCAATGAACAGCTACATCCTCAATCAAGATCCAACAAGCTCGACAACGAGCATTGATTCAAGTTTATTCTTGAACATGTAATATGTTTAATATACAAAAATGAAGCTTGATGATTAACTAAGGTTCCTTGTTCAGTTTACTTTCACACAAAGGAAGTTTGAGCGTTGTTTGTCACTTGCATACGATAAGTGTAAAAAACCAATGTTGTTTGTGTTGTAGGGATGAGCATGGATCGATGGAAATGAGGAAGGTCATGGCGAGACGGTGTAGTGATGGGGGTATGCAATTTTGGCAGGTGTGGTGGATGAGGAGCTAGAAGAAGAAGAGGTATATGAGTTCATGCTGCTTGTAGTGTGCCTACTACTCATGGGATGATGTAGTAGATATTCACATCAATATAAAGCATGTTTCCTTCCTTTTGAAGCTACAAGTTACTGTGTTTCCTGTGTTTCTTAAGTCATTTGTTTACTCCATATTAAGATATGGAGCTGCATGTTTTGAGGAGAAACCTATACTCATGTGACTTGTGAATATCTACTATAAATCGCATTTACATTGTGACTCTACCCCTTTTGCTTGATTTGTCCTCATTAGCTCGACCCAACTTATTTATGCATGCTCTAACTGATGTGTTTGATCTTACACTCATAACTTATGAAGGTGCAAGCATCGAGGGTTGAGTAATCAAAGGCTCAATGTTGATAGGCTACATAGGTTTGTACAAGTGTAGTGGCAAAGTATTTAGTCGCCTTTAGCATCACACATTCAACCTTCAGAAGCTCTTTGAGTTAAAGCTCCTACATTTCCCTCTATTACATGCAGGCTATGCCCTACTATTATCTTTGTACCCCTCATAGCGATTGTGGTAGGCTCCTCTGAAACAGTCAACCCCTAAATTCATATGTCAACTCCACTTTTTGACAATTACTAGAAATCATTAATCAATGAGGAACACATGTTGGAAGTTTTGACGCCCAAAATTACTGTGAAAGCCCCAATTTTATGCCAATAAAAAAGGCCAAAGGTGTCAGTAAAATTTGATTGAAGCCCAACATTGGGCGTCAAATTTAAAGCTTCATACGAACCTTCATATGGGGTGAGTTTCGATATCTCACTTTCTCGGCCGTTCATTATGTAATTCACGTCCCTCCACTGCATTGATTCAAGGACATAACAATAATTACATGGACATAGCTCTCGAAACCTTGCTACTCGAGGGCATTCCTAGATGCCAAAAGATAGGTAATAAGATCATGTTACGTATAGGAACTCGAGTCACGAGCTCCCTCTAACTTTCCAAAATCCCTTTTCGTCTGTTTACCATGTTTATATCCCATTTCCCAAAACCAAAGCTCTTTAGAGAGGCAATTATAGAAGAGGCCAAGAAACATGTTTTCTCTCGTTAATCAAAACTAGACCAACATCAGCGTCCTAGATAAAGCTGCAAGGTGAAGAGCTCATAGGAAAGACTTTTCACGTTGCTGTTAAAGTCAACGCTTTCGACGATGGAGAAAACCACAAGGTGTTATCCTACTTTCATGTATTGTTTGCTTCCAAGTTGTAATATGAGACAACAATGTCTTTCAAATACTAGAGCTATATTTTTCACACAACTTCCTTTCAAATTACATTCCACAAGCCACATCTATGACCCACCCTTGGAGTCTCAACCTTACCCTTCTCAAGCAAAGAAACAAAACTATGCATGTCATATAACAATGCCTTTCACATGA
Source organism: Lygodium microphyllum (assembly GCF_053477565.2). Lineage (NCBI taxonomy): Eukaryota > Viridiplantae > Streptophyta > Polypodiopsida > Schizaeales > Lygodiaceae > Lygodium > Lygodium microphyllum. The sequence continues at coordinate 57,076,495 of NC_141142.1, read as the reverse complement.
GTGTTTTCTTGCCGCTACGATTGCTACAATCTACTGTAGAATAAGCATTCCATCTTCAAGGTTTGTGTATCTAGTAGATAGATACACTCATAAACACCTGCGTACAAAGCGTTTCTATGCTTGCTTTCTAGTGGAATGAAAGAAACCAATTTCCTATGGGTGTCTTTGGACTTGAATGCATGTACGTAGCTTTGTAATCCACAACACTAGTTCTATAGACCTTGCTATTTAAGGGCACAAAAGAATCTTCACACGATGTGAGCTTCAATATCACTTTCTTGGCCCTTGATTATGTATTTCACCTCCCTCCACCAAACATTGCTTCAGGGACATAATAATAATTAGGTGGATGTAGCTATTGAAACCTCGGTACTTGAGGGCATTCCAAGACACCAAAAGATGGGCAATAACCTTATGTTACATATAGGAACTTCTGCTGCTACTCATCAAGAGCTCCCTCTAACAAATTTTTTTTTAAAGAGCCTCTAAGGACATGTTTATGAATCTCCTCTCTTTTCCTGTTTCAAGCTTTTGGCAAAGGAAAACTTTATCTAGAAATATTGGAGTCGGATGCTTTATAACATAATGGGATTCTCCCATTTGCTAAGATTCAACCTTTGATGCAACATTACCAATTGTAGCACACAACAACGTTTTGCAAATCTAGTAACCTTGAATGTCAAGAGCTTTTTTTAATAGCTCACTATGTCTTAATAAAGATCACCTATATTGTGGAGAGATATTGGTGCTCATTGAGAAAATCTTCTATGCACAATTAGTTGTATTGACTCTCCCTCTCACCATGAAAGAAATATGAGATTGATAGCGAGAAAGAAAAGAGCAAAAGTGTATATGCAAGATAAAAAATGTTGCATGAAGAACACAAGAATGTATTCAAGAGAATAATTATTGTATTGAGTTGTATTCATAGGATTAGAACAAATACAAGCACAAGAGAGTGGTAGATGAGCTCCACAATTAGTGGGTGGTAGCTATGACTTATTACACGTGATAAGAAGCCACCGTTAGTTCTTGATGAATGAACTACCTAAGCCTATCAAATATTATCTTTCGTTACTTATCTAGTAGTACACTCCCCTTAGGAAAATACTAGGACCATCTTGAGTATTCTTTACAATAGAATAAAAGCACAAATACAAACGCTATAGTTGCAAAAAAAGGGCATCTTTCAAAACATGTTTAAATTTTCATTTTAACTCATAACAATTAATAAGCTATCGGAGAAGACAAATCACACCTTTAAGCATGTCAATGAATATGAAAAACAAACAATATATGTGCTCATAACTATTAATAAGCTATTTGAGAAGACAAATCACAACTTTAAACATGTCCATGAAGGTGAAAAACAACCAATATATGTACTCATTTAACAATGATAGAAATAAGAAAGATGCACAGAGAGAGAGAGAGAGAGAGAGAGAGAGAGAGAGAGAGGTGTTGTGAAATATTAGAGCTCATATGCAAGGTAATGAAGCCTTTAAAATGCAAAGGGAACCCTATTCTTCAAAGATGCAAGGCTTGCTTCACTTTTAATATCTTAAGAATTAGTGGTTTGTATAAATTTGTTTAGTTGGCCATTTAGAGCTTATTTATTGTTTTAGTTATTTAGATCCAAGATGGTACGCATTATTTAGAGTTTCGTGATTTGTCTCTATTGAGATATGTAGCTTAAACACTAAACAACTAAATAAGCCCATTTGTAAACATCTCCTTAAGCATCTCTAAATGATTTGCTTAAAAGTTTGGGTGAATGACTACTTAAACATCTCATTAATGTCCTATTAAAACTAATTTTAATGCCTATTTAAACATGACTCTAAAGGCACGTGTGTCTCTATCATGTTTTTGTGCACAATAGGACAATCGGAGAGCCTTACTACTGCATTTTTTGTCATATAATTGACATCAAAAGGCATCACTATCCACATTGCTTCTATGCCAAGCTTATGGAATGCCACTAACAATAGACATTGCTTATGCAATGTAAGCATTTCATATGCCATGGCCCCCATGGTATAATCAAAGGCTATGAATAAAGTGCTTTTTAAGAGATAGTACTTGTATGCTTTAAGAAAGCCTTAGCGTATTTACTCTTGCTCATAGTCTCTCTCTCTCTCTCTCTCTCTCTCTCTCTCTCTGTCTGTCTCTCTCTCATCTGCACACACTACTCGATGGGTACAATAGGAGAGTGGCATCATACAAGTAGCAAGTTGAACAACTTAAATCTAGGCAAGAACTTGAGGGGTCATTTATGAATATATATGCATATCATGCGAATTTGACATAATAAATTTTCAAACACTGTTTTAAACCATTTTCTACATATAGATAGGTGCATCAAGAGTCCTAAGGCCATCATACACTACAAGGGTACACACATATAGTGACGCTAAGTAGCAACGTTTTTTTTTTGGCGTCGGTATTAGCCTCGGTATTAGCGTCGGTATCAGTGTCTTTAAAAACGTCGGTATTTGTGTTGGTATTTATCAACACAAATACCAACATTTTTAAAGATGCAGATACCGACGCTAATACCGACAGCTTACTGCGGCAAAATTTCACTGAAACCCAAACGTTTCTTTCATTTGAGCACGTGAAGGTAGAGAGAAAGAAAGGATTGTGAGCAAGAGAGGGAGGTGAGCAAGAGAGATGAGCAAGGGAGGTGAGCAAGGAAGCAAGCCACGAGCCGCACGCGAGGAGAGGAGTGTCGCCCGCACGAAGAGGTCGTGGAAAAAGAAGAGAGCACGATGGTATGCCCTGTTTTGGTTTCTTTACAATCTTTGTTTTGCTTTGCAATGTAGGTTAGAAAGTGTTGGTTTGTCTTCGATCTTTGTGTTGCTTTGTGTTGCTTTGCAATGTAGGTTAGGAAGTATTGAAAGAGAGAGAAATGGAAGCGAGTGTTTTCAAAAATTTTCTTGTGTTGGTTTTTATTCTTTGCAATGTAGGTACGCAAATGTATGTGTGTGAGCATAGTTGAGAGCCGACCTCAAAGATAGATAAGTTTAGAGCCAAACTTAAAGAGATAGGTATGAAAATTTAAAAAAAAAAGACCTGAAATATATATAGTGGAGTGGTCCCAATATACAATATAGAATCTTTATTAAATTATCATTCCATTACATCGCAGTTAAGATGTCTAGCACTCATGACCAACATGGTGGTGATCGTGAGGCTTGGCTCAATCAACATGTCCCATGTCCATGCACGCAATGCAAATTGGCCATTCGTTGAAAACATCATTTGTCCATAGAGCATGTGCAACGGTATGGAGAGTTTCGAGTTGAGATAATGGTGCGCAGATCGGACGCAGAATGCTCACGTAGTGAATCCCGGAAGGTCCCCAAGAACAATGAACTCTACCTTTTTTGCACAAAAAACCATGTAAAAGCATGCACGACAAGAAGCAAGAGACAAATTGGGTTCAATCTTCCCCCATGCCTTGTGTGAGCGCTTCACAAAGCATGTATTTTATGTATATTTCAATCTTCATGCTCAATAATAGTCCCAATTTACAAAAATATGACAAGCTTTTAGCTTTTGAGTTTGCTTTCTACAAAAATAGGAAAATAAAGCTAATGGACGGTGCCCATAGAGTCTGGCACGCCCAATCTCAATGTCCAAATAGAAATAACATATCCATACGCATAGGCGCATACAAAATAATAATCAATAATCAATGTCTCAATAGACATAACAAAATATAGGCGTGGCGCCTATCAAAATATAATCCAAAGGTCGAATACTCGCTAAAATCCAATGCTTTCCTCTGTCACTGCTGCTATCTCTACACATCAACTGAAGCATTCACAATCGTTAGTAAAATAATACAATTAAACCGACAAAAGTGAATACCTAGCAGTCTTCAGTTACGTAAATAAATCAACTGGTTAGAAATAAATCCTAACCTTAATTTATTACGAGTGCGCACTCTAAACTCATAAACGTTTATTAATTTCATATGCATTTTGCGGAATCACCCGCTATGGAATCACCCATGTACACACTAAATTAATGAAATGCCCGAAAAGGACAGGCGTCCCCATCAACTTCTCGCACAAAGAATCCTCTTTGTGTATGAGCCCCGGTCATCTAAGTTTACGGAATCCACCGTAAAACCTCACGGAATCCACCGTGGAATATGCCTCCTGGTATCATACCCCCGCGGTGGAATAGCAATTGACCTCAATTGCTATTAGCTCAATGTGGAGCTAACAGAGTGGGGAAAGCATTTAAGTCTCTAGCGTGCATCCATTGTGCTTCCTCTACAGGATGGTTCTTAAATTTTACTAGATATCTAGAATACCTTCGGCCAGTTCTAGTGGTCATGTAGTCAGTGTCTATGATGGCTTATGGTTCAAGTATTTCAGTCTCTTCCTCTAATAAAGGTGGGTTTTCATAAACAGGGTGAATAGGTAATTGGCCTCTAAATGGTCTCAATAAACTAATGTGAAATGTATTGTGAATTTTCCAATGAGATGGTAATTCTAACTTGAATGCATTATCATTAATCTTATGAATAATTCTAAATGGTCCATAGAATCTAGGAGCTAATTTGACAACTGGATGTCTATCTACACTTTGCAGTCTATGCTTTTCTATTCTAAGCCAAACATAATCATCAACTTTGAAATTCATAGCTTGTCTTTTCTTGTTGGCTTGTTTGGTATATGATTGTTGGGCTTTAGCAATCATATCCTTAACCTCATAAAAAATACTATTATGCATAGTAGCAATATCATCAGCACTCTGAATTCTATTAGACAAAGATGCAACAGGTGTAGATAATCTATATCCATAAATGACTTCAAAAGGTGCTTTCTTTGTAGATGTGTGTGGTGTATTATTATATGTAAACTGTAATAAATGCAAATGAGTGTCCCATGTCAGAGGTTTAGAGATAGTATATGCACGTAAAAGATCTAGAATGGTGCTATTTGTGGCTTCTGTTTGTCCATTTGTTTCTGGATGAAATGCAGATGAAAAATCAATCTTTGTGCCTAGATTTGCAAACAGTGTTATCCAAAAATTGTTACAAAATCTAGAATCACGATCTGAAATGATAACTTTGGGCAATCCATGGTTAGTAAAAACAGTTTTCAAAAATAATTGTGCTGCTTATGATGCTGTTAAAATTTTCTTACATGGAATGAAATATGCTTGCTTACTAAATCTATCTACAACTGTCCAAATCATGTCATGGTTAGATTTAGTATTTGGTAAACCAGTAATAAAATCCATGGAAATATGTTCCCAAGGTTTAGATGGAATAGACAAAGGCATTAGTAATCCATACTGTTTACCATGATGTCTCTTTATTCTTTGACAAATCAAACATTCAGAAACGAAATTAGATACATCTGCATCCATATGCGGCCAATAAAAATCTTCAGTTAACATGCGTAATGTAGATATGATACCTCTATGACCTTGATATGGGGAACCATGAATTTCATTCAAAACAAAAGATCGGAATGGAATAGTAATACACAGTCTCTTTTCAAAAAACATAAATCCATCATTATATGACAATGAATCAACAGGAATGAAATTATTTTGAACTAATTTTTGCCAATCAGAATGAAAAGTAATATCCTGGTGATATGTATCTTTCATAGCAATCAAAGAATCAAAAGATATGATGGAAATATTATGAATTGCAGGTCTTCTACTCAATGCATCAGCAACTACATTTTCTTTTCCAGGTTGGTATTGAATGATAGGATGAAAACTTTGAATGAAGGAAGCCCATTTGATATGACGGTCGGAAATTTGGGGTTGGCTAAGTAGATGTCTAATGCTTTGCTGGTCGGTCTTTATCATGAATTTTGAACCCATTAAATAATGCTTCCACTGTTTTAATGCTTGTACAACTGCTAATAGTTCTTTGTCATAAGTGGAATATTTGAGCTCAGAGGGTTTTAGCTTAGAACTAGAATATACTATTGGATGATTGTCTTGCATTAATACGGCTCCTATTCCTGATCCGCTAGCATCGGTCACAACTAGAAAGAATGGTCTATTAAAGTCAGGCAATTGTAGAACTGGGGCATTGGTTAATGCACATTTCAGTAAGTCAAAGGATTTCTGCTGAGTTTCAGTCCATTGATAAACAATTCCTTTCTTAAGAAGTTTGGTTAATGGTAAAGCAAGTAATGAAAAATTACGTACAAACTTCCTATAGAAACTAGCAAGACCAAGGAATGAGCGTAATTCATGTACATTTTTAGGAACAGGGCAATGCAATATTGCATCAATTTTCTTAGGATCAACTTTAATTCCTTCTTTTGATACAATATGACCTAAATATTCTATTTCTGTCTTAAAGAATTCACTCTTTTTAGGATTTGCAAACAATTGATTTTCTTTCAGTAATTGAAAAACTAATGATAAATGCTCATAATGCTCTTTTTCACTTTGACTAAACACCAAAATATCATCAAAGAAAACAATCACACAATACTGATATTTCAGAAAGATACGGTTCATCATTCTACTGAAAGTAGCAGGTGCATTAGTTAATCCGAATGGCATGACTAAGAATTCGTAATGGCCAAACTGTGTTCTGAATGCAGTCTTAAATATGTCGGATCCATTTAGCCTCACTTGATGATATCCAGACTTAAGGTCAATTTTACTAAATATAGAAGATCCTTGCAGTTTGTCCATAAGGTCATCAACTCTAGGTATAGGATACCTATTCTTTACAGTGATCTTATTTAATGCTCGGTAGTCAATACACATACGATAGGTATTATTCTTTTTCTTGACTAAGAGTATAGGTGCACCGAATGGAGAACTGCTAGGTCGAATTAAGCCTCTATTTAGTAATTCTTCAACTTGACTCTAGATTTCTTTTTGCTCTATTTGATTGTGCCTATATGGTGCTTTGCAAGGTGGTTGTGTGCCAGGAATTAAGTCAATCTTATGGTCTTCTGGACGTGAAGGTGGTAAACCTGGTGGTAGGTCTTGTGCAAAACAGTCCTTAAAATATGCAAGAAATTCCTTATGCCTAGGGTGCATATGATTTTCCTTTGCGTGCAATTCATTCACCCAAATGAGATATGATTTAGAACTCTTGCGTAATGCACGTTTTGCTTGAGTATGCGAAAGCAGTGGAAAAATATTAGATGCATGCATACCATATAATGTAATAGATTTTCCTTGAAAATTAATATTCATTGTGTGTGTGGAATAATCTATATTTGGATTATGCTGGTGTCTCCAAGGCATTCCTAAAATAATGTCTCTTGACTGTAATGGAACAACTAAGAAATTTCTTCTTTCAATATATGAACCAATTTGAATCTCTAAATCTTGTACTTCTTGTGTGCCATTGTACCTAGTGCCTAAAAATGCAGCTTTTATGCAATAATGCGTAGGTACTGTATGTAATTTCAATTCCTTTACCAATTTTGCTGAAATAAAGTCATGAGTACTACCGTCATCATGCAAAATAGTTCTTTCCTTTCCATGCACCATACATTTCATAGTCAACAATGAATGTGGAGTAGGCATACCTGGTAAAGTGTCGGAAGTAGTAGTAGTATCATCCTCATCTTCAGTGAAATCAGGCATATCCTCATGCTCGTCTTCGTCCATGGCTCCAAGATAGTTGATATGTGCTTGTGGCTTCTTTGAATGACAATTTGTTGCGAGATGCCCTGGCTGGTGACACTTATAGCATACTATTGGCTTGGCTTTGGTTACATTATTTGCAATGGCTGGAAGTCTGGGTACATTTGGATTTGCTTATGGAATAGGCTTAGGATTTGGATTGACATTGGAGGGTAATGCAGGTGGTTTAGGCCAATTCTTGCGGAAAGATGGTGATGAGAAACGACCTGGATTAAACCTTCTAAAATTGGAATTGAATTGTTTAGATCCATAATTACCGTTGGCTTGGAATTGCTGTGGTCGTCTGTCTCTTCCGCGTAACTTATCTTCAGTGTCCTGAGCTAGTGAGATGGCCTCTTCAAGGGTAACAGGCTTGAACATGTTCACTTCAGCGTAGTAATGTCCAAGAAGTCCAGACATATACTTCCGCTTATGTGTCGTCTCTGGTACGTCTTCAAGCATGCGTAGCTGTAGGAGTGCATTCCAAAAACGCTCTGTATACTGTGGAATAGACTCACGATCTCGTTGTTGAAGTAAATCCCATTGCTTGATAGCCTTCTCATGAAATTGCGGTGGAAGAAAATTCTGCATGAACTTCTTCTTGAAATCTTCCCAAGTAGCAGGACATTCTATGCTCTTGCGTACTACAGTCCACCATAGTGATGCTCTGTCTATCAGATGATTAGTAACACACTTGATTTTATCTTTTTCTGGATAAGTTTCCTCATGGAAATAGTCATCAAACTGGCTAATGAATGATAAAACAGTCTTTCCTTCTCGTATGCCATTGAAAGTGCGAAATTTGAAACTTCGTTAACTTATCTTGGATTCCTTGCGAATGGTTTGTGCTTCAAGAGTGGCGTCGATGGTACGTCGAATCAAATCTTTAGCTTGAGGTTCTTCTTTGTTGGTAGACGCTCTTTGTAGTTTTGTCAATTGCGCTTGCAATGCTTGCCTAGCCCTTCGCTCTTCTTTCAATTGTAGCATGATTAGATCCAGCTTTTGTTCCATGGTAGGCTCAGGTAAGTCGTCTTCAACCATAGGATCATCCATATGTGGGGTCGTCATCCTGTAAAACTCAATAAACCGTTCTCACTCAAAATCAGGTTAGCGGGATGAGCGTAGCTCAAATTCAGGGTTACAAGGCTATGTACTTTTGGATATTTCTTTGTCAATTTTCAAAAAATATGCAATATTTATGTCTTCTTTTGCTGAAAATACTTCAACGAACTTGTAGATATGTAGAACACTTTGCCACAAACAACTTTCGAGTTCAGAGTTTTTGTGTAGGAACAAGCCTTCTAGGAGTTTTAAGCACTAGTCAGTTCTGACTCCAGTTGACTAGTCTGACTTGCAGAGTTGCAGACTTAGCCGACTTACAGAGTTGCAGACTTGCAGAACTTAGGCCAACTTGATGAACTTGCAGAACTTGATTCCAATTGACTTGCTGAACTTGACTTCTGAGGTGCAGGACCTGAAGTTTATGGACTTGTTTGCCTTGTGTGACTGCAGTGATTTAGCTTTGACTTAAGGAGATTAAGCTTAAGCTTAGTAAGCTTAATGAAGTAGGCGGCGTCTGATTTTCGTGGGGGGGGGCCGTTTTTTTTCGCCGTGCGAAAAATTCAGACCTCCTCTGAGACCACGATGAAAAAATTGAGAAGCTATTAAGCTTCTTAAGCTTCTTCTAAGCTTAAAGCTTTAACTTATGAGAAATAAGAGATGAACTTTTTTGTTTTCTCACTGTTTCTTCACGACTTGATGAAGGAGATGGATGCGTGGTCCTCCCCCCTACAGAGCCTGGTCCTTCGCAATCTGATAGTAGAAACAGGGGTTCTTGATCGCCAGAAGTCTGCCTGTATCGACGGTTCGCGATGAGATTGACTGTAGAGCCCGATCGTTCCTGGAGCTCCGCCTTCGCCCGAGATTGGTAGCGATTGGAAGCTCTTGATCTCTGCTCCGCTCTGATACCACTGTGCGCAGATCGGACGCAGAATGCTCACGTAGTGAATCCCGGAAGGTCCCCAAGAACAATGAACTCTACCTTTTTGCACAAAAAACCATGTAAAAGCATGCACGACAAGAAGCAAGAGACAAATTGGGTTCAATCTTCCCCCATGCCTTGTGTGAGCGCTCCACAAAGCATGTATTTTATGTATATTTCAATCTTCATGCTCAATAATAGCCCAATTTACAAAAATATGACAAGCTTTTAGCTTTTGAGTTTGCTTTCTACAAAAATAGGAAAATAAAGCTAATGGACGGTGCCCATAGAGTCTGGCACGCCCAATCTCAATGTCCAAATAGAAATAACATATCCGTGCGCATAGGCGCATACACAATAATAATCAATAATCGATGTCTCAATAGACATAACAAAATATAGGCGTGGCGCCTATCAAAATATAATCCAAAGGTCGAATACTCGCTAAACTCCAATGCTTTCCTCCGCCACTGCTGCTATCTCTACACATCAACTGAAGCATTCACAATCGTTAGTAAAATAATACAATTAAACCGACAAAAGTGAATACCTAGCAGTCTTCAGCTACATAAATAAATCAACTGGTTAGAAATAAATCCTAACCTTAATTTATTACGAGTGCGCACTCTAAACTCATAAACATTTATTAATTTAATATGCATTTTTGCGGAATCACCCGCTATGGAATCACCCATGTACACACTAAATTAATGAAACGCCCGAAAAGGACAGGCGTCCCCATCAACTTCTCGCACAAAGAATCCTCTTTGTGTATGAGCCCCGGTCATCTAAGTTTACGAAATCCACCGTAAAACCTCACGGAATCCACCGTGGAATATGCCTCCTGGCATCATATAATCAACCAAGCAGTCTTGAATTACGAGATTGCGATAAGTTCTCTCTCATTACGTACTATATGACATGTAATTGATTTAAGTATAACAGTTTGGGGTTATCTTAGAAGTTAGCTCCTTAACATCCTTTACAGGGTCAGGGTCATGTCGATACATTGGAGTCTGCAAATCTCTTGCATCCAGTAAGACGGGTTCGTCTGCGCTCTATACAAATGTCGTCCGAGATAACTAACTGTCTCATAGAAGGTGATAACTCTCAACCGCTTTCTATGGGTGAGAATACTGGAGACATGGATGATCCTCCTGCTTTTTTGGAGCCCGAATTAGAGGACATGATCGAATCATTGCTTCCAACGGACTCAGAATCCCAAGATCCTTTAATTGCGAAGGTTGCCATTCAATTGTATGATGGGAGTCGGGTATCCCGTTTGAAGACACTTCTTGCATTGTTGAACATACAAAAAAAGTATGGATGGAGCGATGCAAGTGTGACAGAGCTATTCAGGTATATTATGATGTGTATGATTCTTTATTGAAAGCCATTGAAATCTACTATATAGCACTCTAATAACTTGCTTCATTGCAATTTGTAGAACGTTGAAATCTTATATATTGCCTATCCAAAACACGATGCCTGAGTCTCGTACGATGGAAGACAAGTGCTGCGAAAGCTAGGCATGGATTATAATTGCATTCATGCTTGCCCCAATGATTGTGTTCTCTTCCGGGGAGAGTTTGAATTGTTGGCCACATGTCCCAAGTGCGGTGCGGGCAGGTATCGAAATGACTTGCAAGGGCAGACTATTCCGCAGAAGGTTTTCAGGAACTTTCCGCTGATACCGCGTGTTCATCACATTTTTCGGACCAAGAGTTTTGAAAATTTGACTACATGGCATGCGGAAAATCGATCCACTAATGGTGTATAGCATACACAGCGTACACCAGCTGACTTAGAAGCATGGCATCACATTGATGAGACTTTCCTTGACTTTGCAAAGGAGGCGAGGAATCTACGATTCGGTCTTGCCATGGATGGGGTAAATCCTTTTGGTTTACGTTCCACCTCCTATAGTGTATGGCCCGTGGTCCTTGTTAACTACAATATACCGCCATGGCTTTCCACCAAGAAAGGACACCTTTTGCTCAGCTTGCTTGTGCCTGGTCTATGCAAAGTCAAGAATATGGATGTCTATCTCTCTCCACTGATTGATGAGCTAAAGGAGTTGTGGGAAGGAATTGTAGTGGAGGACATGAGCAAACATATTGGTAGCCGATCCGCAACTATAAGGGCAATTCTTATGTGGACCATGCATGACTTTCCAGGTTATGGAGAATGCTCTGGTAAAGTGTGTTTTCTTATTTTGCTAGTTTTGTTTGAGCGATGTTGGTATTATGACATGCCTCATTGTACATGTGTGTTCTGCAAGGCTAGTCACATCAGGTTACCATGCATGTCCTCTGTGTGGACCAAGGTTGGATTCTCGTATGTCAAAATCTATGAAGAAGATGGTATTTAAGGGACATCGGGCTTTTTTGCTAGAGGATCATGTCATGAGAGAAGGATTTCTTGGTCGCCCTCTTGCGAGAATGAATGCACTGAGCTGGTTTGATCGTAGGATGGTGGACCAAGACTCGCTTCCCAATGAAATGGGATGCTTCTCAATTTTCTATGAGCTGACTTATTGGAAAAAACTGAAGATTAATCACCTTTTAGATCCCATGCACATTTTTAAGAATGTGGGTAGCTTGCTATGGGACCACCTCATTGGGCAGCGAGACACACTAGGAGCGAGGATGGATTTCAAAGCAGTGGGAAAGATGGAACCATATTGGCCTGTAAGTGGCGTCGACGGTTGAGTGCAATTGCCGTGCGCTCCTTGGGTTTTGTCTAGCAATGAAGTGCGACGAGTAAAGGAAAACATCAAGTCCTTTTGCACACCGACTGGCCCAAAGCGTTCTCTCAAGACATCATTCACAAAGGATGACCAATTGACAGGACTCAAATCCCATGATTGGCATAAGATGTGTCAGGTATGTACGGTATGAGGCTGCGTATGGCATGATTCTGCATATTAGATTACAGAATCTCTGTTTATTTATACACAATGTTAATTACGTGGTTTTCACAGTTCGTATTGCCGATCACAATCGCGGGGTCTCTGACATCGGAGGTACGGACAACCATTTACAAATTGTCCGAGTTGGTTCAGTTTGTCTCCCAAAAAGAGATTCACATATCATCGATTGAATCCGCGAAATGCGCGGCAGTAGAGACTGCTTGTCTTTTGGAGAAGTATCTTCCCACTAGTATGCTCACGATACAAACCCATCTTCTAGTGCATATTTTAGATGAATTACAGGTTGTAGGTCCAATCCATACTCAATGGATGTTTTTCCTTGAACGGTTCACAAAGACCTTAAAGGGATTTGTGCGACAACGGGCTCGTCCTAAGGGTAGCATGGCTGAAGGTTGGTTAGTGTCGGAGGCCTTGGTGTACATTTCTGAGTGGTTGTCCACTGTGGACCGGGACAAAGGCTTGATATGGTCACTTAAGGAGGATGATCATCTGAATGGAGATGTCCTAGTGGGAAACGGAATAGAGAAGAAGATGGATGCATCCATGGAGTCCAAGGTAAACCGATTTTGTATGCTGCATAGTGCTACGATGGAGAAGTGGCTGCAACGGTATGAGGATGCTTGCACTCAACGAGAGTCTGCAAGATCTGACTTTCGATGGAGTACGTGGCAACGGCCCATTCGATATCCGAAGGGCTTAGAGGAGATGCCTCTACTCATGTCCACTAGATGGCTACATGAGGCCATAACCAAAGCATCTCAAGATGGAGAAACAGTTACTCAAGAAGAGTGGGACTTCTCACGTGGATGTAGTCCCAAGAGATTACAATCTATACTGCAAATCGCAACTAATATACTTGTTCTTCTCCCAGTATAAGGTCCATAGTGCAGCATGGTCACGTGGATGACATTTCAGAGTAGAGCACATCGATAAGTTACGCTCGACAATGGACTGTGGAGTGATGGCAATGTTTGAGCAGGAAAACCGATGACGTGCCACAGATCCAAACCGTGTAGTTGCAAAGATGGAGTATTTTGGATGTTTACAGAGTATCCTTGCAGTGGACTATCGAAGTTTCTCCGTTACCATATTTGATGTGCAATGGTTCAAGGTTACTCTCGAAGGAGTAGGTGCAACTGTTCGGCGAGGGCCGAGTGGCTTTGTTGAGATTGACTCAACGAAGAAGTGGACCGATCTGAGTGATACGTTTGTTTTGCCAAATCACTATGAGCGGGTAAGCGTCCCTAATACTTGATGCGCTTTAGTAATCTCAAAGTGGACTTTTATACTAATCGTAGTGTGGATCAGGTCATTTTTTTCCCTAATCCGCAACAACCTCAATGGTGGTATGTCATTCCCATGACATCTAGGAGTATCCCAGTGTTTGCCAGAACCCCCGTACCGATCGTAGAAGAGACACCTTTAATAGCGGCAATGACAGAAGGCATACAAGAAACTAGGATGAACTGCCTGGAGGACCAAGACATCTCACCTATGGAGATAGAGGATGGGTTTTTTGAAAATGAAGCAGAGTCCTCATTTTGTGGAGAATGTTGTATAGACCTTTCGGTGTATACTGAGCTATGTCAAGATGAGATTGTGGAACCCTAAACAAAAGTGACTCAATCAAAACGTTCCTCCCACTACATCATGTCCACTTTTTGCAAATCAGTTAGGACAGTTTGTATGTTTTTGGAGTATCGTATTTTGTATTATCTATTTATTATTATTACTTTAAAATGAAGTCTTGCAAATTAAGTCTTAGTTTTATTATGTCTTGCAATTCATTATCAAATTGACTTATTTTTCCTTGTATGTGCAGGTTTAGGATTTGGGCACGGACGACAGGATGAGCCGAGATTTTACAGATGACGACATCGATGCATTGCTAGAGCGTTTCTCACCGGAGAAGCTAGCACGAGTCAGAGATAGAGCCGATGCACAGCTTTCGTGTTCCACCTCAGCATGATCGACAGACTTTAGACGGTCTGATGCGTCGGTCTCCAGTAGACGCAGTTGCAGGTCTCGCTTTGCTTCAGAGTCACGTGATCGAGAAGGGGGTAGCTCCTATTTTGGGAACGTGGATGCAGTCTCTCCCACTCACATTGCCACCAGGGAGTCGACACTGTCTTTCATTGGCGGTGACGGGCAAACGTCTACTGCTCCCACTCCTTCTCGCACCCCACCGATCACTCCCAGGGCCGACAAGAAGTACACAAAACCCACTCCTCCATGTATGTATTTTCGCACGAAGATTTTCACAGTAGCACTTATCAATTCAAATTGTGTTTGACACATTTGTATTAATGTCCTGAAAGTACCTGTTTGCAAAATCTTGCAGGTTACTCGTATCTCATAGATAAGACCTCTGGCCATTTATATATGAATGATGATGGAAAAGCTGTCATCTCTAGGATGCATGAGTTGTGCCAACAAGTATTTCGGCACAACATTACAGACAAGTGGAAGGAGATCCCAGATGCCAGCAAGGAGTACATAATCAATACATTGTATCGAGAGTTCCCTCAGCCCTCTAGCAATGATAGATTTTTGAGAGGGTGGATGATGACGCGTATGCATGATTGTCAATCGCATAGGCAGTCTGATGCACGTGAAGCAGTCAAGTAGGGCAAATCGAAGCCAGAGTGGTTGGATACATAGGACTAGAGTAATCTCTAGGATGAGGTGACATCCACTCCAAACAAGTGGAAGTAGCAGAAGGACGCAGCAAAGGCGCGCTTGGACGCAGAATCTGTGCATCACCTTGGTAGCGGCGGCCACGCAACATTCGTGGCAGATTTTGTAAGTATTAATAGGGTAGAGTACTCTAATTTAATGACATCCATGTTGATGTATGTATTTTGAACATGAATCTCAAGTACGGTTTTTTTTCAATGTTTGTGTGCCACAGCAAAGTTTTATGAATCGCGACTCGACTGTACTGGAGGTGACATATGGAGAGAAGCATGGTTTGAGTGCTCTGATCGAGAAGCTCTATGCTCATGGAGGACCGGTAAGTAGTAATAAATATCATTCCTAATTTGAGAAATCTGTCATTATATGTCAGTTTGTATTTGGTACTCACAATTATATATGCATTTGCTGTTGCAAACTCCCTTCGATATGCCACTACAGTTAGAGGAGTTTTCTGATGCGGATGAGTCGTAGAGAGCAGATTAGGCTACATAGGATTACTCCCCATCTTGTATTATGTATGGCATTATGGCCTCTATCCTCCATATGTAATAGCAAAGTATATATGATTTGGACTTCTATCTTGTAGCATGACTCCATATTTGCTTTGTCACAGTAGCACTTCTCAATTTAAGTTCTGTTATTTTCTTTATCAATGCAGTGCACATTTCTGTTAATTAATGTCATGAAAGTACTTGTTTGCAAAGTCTTGTAATTATTTGGGATCGATTTTCTAACTTCTTTGATAGCAGGAATTGTCTCTTAGCCGTATGTGGCTCTAACTGTGGCAGGGCTGCATCTACAGCTCTGCCACAAAAAATTTTTATTCTCTGTAACCATCGGTATCACACTTTTTCTGATCTATTGCTTAAGAATATCATCCCATTCCCCAAATCCTCTATCACTCAAGCATTCTTCATCCAAGGATTGGTAAGCAAGACATCATAATCCACTCTTTTCACGACTATGAAGTTCAAGGAGAATTGAATTTCTGCTATCTTTAAAGCCAAATCCTTCAACACTTTGAAGGTTCTTCATCCCATTCGCGCTAGAGTGACATTGAACCATACAGTTTCTATTGGTGGTGGGTTTCCCTAAGCTTGTAGGATTGCATGGCTAGGTACACTAACTCTTGCTCTTGTATCTACTATCCCGTTTCACGTTGTATCTCCTAGGGCAATGATAGGCAAGACTATGTGCATTTCGGTTCCATTCCAAAAGGCATTCACTTGTGGAGACTTAAACATTGGGTTCATCGTTAGGCTTGGTATGTGCATAACAGTGTCATGGTTCTTGTGATTCATGTCTATCACTTCATTCTACCCATTTCTTCAACACTTGTCACCATAGTCTAGGGTTTGCATAAGGAATTCTCCCAGTGGCAATGTTACAGGAGTTGGTGCGCAAACTACCAAATGTCTTTTCCTCCTCTGCTTCATGGGTTTCCTACCAATTCTTTAGGGCATTTTGTGTATTGATGGATCCATGTTTTGCCTATGCGAAAGTGCATGTGGTGATGGTGCTTCTTTTATCCATTCTTTGACCTTATCCACAGCCTTCAGTTGCTAGTTGGAAATCAAGGTACTCTCCAACCTTAAGCTTTCCTTCTCGCTTGTCTTAGGAGCAGATGTTTCTACTTTTACTTTATAACCAGCTTTCTCTTTGTTAAAGTGGTTGCGCTCATTGTTTTGAGTGTTATTTTTCCATCAATCCTCTTTTTTCTCCTTCGTTGACTCTTTTTCATTATAGAGACTACATCTAGGTTTCTAGATCCATGTAATGAAATACTAGCTTTCTTTATTTGTGTTGTGTCATGACATTTATGGGGATGGGTGTGGCATTCTTGTCAAGTGAGTCAAGAGAAAAGAGTCTGATTGGTAGAGATGTCATGCTTGCCAAACTATTGGAGGGTTTTCACCTAGCGCAATTGGCAAATAGGTGTGTGACTCTGCATTTGAGACATGTCAAGTTAGCATTCTCTCTATTTGCTTGCTCATTTTTAGGATAGAAGGATGAGATATACCTTGGATGGCCACACATCCAACATGTTATGGGCTTATGGTTATGACCTCCTCCTAGGCCTCTACCACTCCCTTTGCCTAAAGCCATGATTGGCATGGGCCTAAACTCCATCAGTATGGGATTATCCTCGTCATAAGAGACATAAGGGTTCATGTATGAGTCTCCCTCTATTGGTTTCTGTACAAAGTGAATTGGAGTATCGTGTGATGCATGGGTCACTGTAGGTTGTAATAAAAAATTTCATTTTTTTTTGTTTTTCATAGGACATAGACCTTTCGATGTGAATGTAATCTCCAAAAACATGTGGAAACTTGCGATTCATGGCAATTCTTGCAGTCGAAACTGCAAGGGCTCGGGGAAATCCAAATATAGTTACCCTATTGCATTTAAGATTTTTAAACCATAATCTAGAGATAGCACGATAACATTTTCGACTTATACCCACAGTATCACATGTCTCTACAATTTCATTTGCTTTCACCGTGCCTTTTAAGTCCTTCACTAACTCTTTGAGAGTTGGACCTCTCAAATCCGCATTTTTGGGTGACTTAAGAATCCTCAAAATATCTTTCTTATTCATGGTTTCCTTCAAAAGTTTGATTCTTTCCTCATTCTCTCGGATATTGATGCCTAATATGTTAGAGACATATTTCTTTGTAAGATTTAGTCTCCTTTTCTTTGCTCTCTCACACAAGTTGGTTATATTTTTTAATGGTCTCTTCCTCTCTCGAAATCCTATTGGAGTTTGTCTCAAGCGTGTTAGCTTATCCTGCAATGACTTATTAACATTTTTCAAAACATCAATCTGACTTGTCAACTCTAAAATATTTTTTTGTGTAGTTTCTAGTGCTTTTTTCATTTCGTGCATTTGAGCTATATATGTGTAAGATGCAGAGTATAACCTCATACAGTAGCCAAGCATCCCATTGTAACCTTCTCCAACATATCTTATATAGTCATGGACATTGAAAAAAGGAGGTGGTTTACCTGTAAAAGGATCCCTGGGATAAATATTTCCGTCCACCCACAAATCTATATGCTTCATTCCTTGTGTTCGCAACCTGTTGGCTTCGATCTCATCTATCAATACTCGATGATGTATACTTCTCCAAGATGTGTAAATCGGATCTAGCTGAACAGTTAGCTTGTATTTACATGTGCTTGCGCCTGTGTTATTTAAAGAGGTATTGCTAGACATTCTAGCAAATGAACCGAGCAAGAATCTCACAGTAATAGGAAGCAAGTGCAAAAAAAAGAATGGCAAAAGAGAATAGTGTGTAAAAGGAAAACGCGGGAGTAAACAAATGCGAATTTCGTATAAAAATCTCGAAAATACAAAATCTCTCGAGTTCCAAGACAAAAACGGTCGAAAAGGTGACCCTTGACCTGGATTAAAAGATGAGGGCAATTAATGGCCAACCTCTTCAATGAATCAAATATTCTCTCATTAATCACATCTGGACAACCAAATTTAGAGGTTTTATTCTTCCTAAACCTCAACTAATTAGCAACTTAATCACTTTCTTACAAGTGCCATTTTTGAAGCGTTTTTGGCCCTAATGATTCTTTAAAATTATTTTTTGGACAACTTCTCAGAGTAGTAGGTTTGCCTATCAAAGTCCTAGACTCGGCCGTCTAAGGGGACTTTGTGATCATCTGAGTGATCAAAGATTCAGACTCAGACGAGTGGTGCTCATTTGAGTGTCTAAGTGAGGTTGTTTGAGTTGGAGTATCCGAGTGGACTTGTCCCAATGTCAGAGTGTCCAAGTGGACTTGTTTGAGTTTGAGTGTTCGAGTGGACTTGTGCGAGTTCGAGTGGGACTAAAGTTACTTAGGTGTCTGAGGGCAGCCTTCCCAACCTTGAGGATGCCATTTGAGGAGCGGAGGACAAAACATACCAAATGACAACAAATTGATTGAAACAATAAAATGCACTACTTATTGTTGCGTTCAGGGTTTTGACTTCATTCAATAAACATTAGGGACTCCTCAAACCATATCTCAAACATAAGAATACGATGACACCACAGATTGGTGTTACTACTATCCACTTGATTCGTGCCTCTCTCTCTTCTCTCAATAGCTCTCTCTCTTTCAATCAATGACAGAAATATATGTCCATGAAGGTGAAAAACAACCAATATAAGTGCTCATTTAACAATGATAGAAATAAGAAAGATGCATATATATATATATATATATATATATATAGAGAGAGAGAGAGAGAGAGAGAGAGGTGATCCAAGGTGTTCTGAAATATTAGAGCTCATATGCAAGGTAATGAAGCATTTAAAATGCAAAGGGAACCCTATTCTTCAAAGATGCCAAGTTTGCTTCACTTTCAATATCTTAAGAATTAGTGGTGTGCATAAATTTGTTTATTTGGTCATTTAGATCTTATTTATTGTTTTACTTATTTAGACCCAAGATGGTACGCATTATTTAGAGTTTCACAATTTGTCTCTATTTAGATATGTAGCTTAAACACTAAAAAACTAAATAAGCCCATCTGTAAACATCTCCTTAAGAGTCTCTAAATGCTTTGGTTAAAATTTTGGGTAAATGGCTACTTAAACATCTCATTAATGTCCTATTAAAACTAATTTTAATGCCTATTTAAACATGACTCTAAAGGCACGTGTGTCTTGATCATGTTTTTGTGCACATTAGGACAATATGAGAGCCTTAGTAGTGCCACTTTCTGTCATATAATTGACATGAAAAAGCATTGCTATCCACATTGCTTCTATGCAAAGCTTATGTAATGCCTTTGACAATAGAAATTGCTTATGCAATACAAGTATTTCATATGCCATGGCCCCCATGATATAGTAAAAGGCTATGAATAAAGTGTTGTTTAAGTGATAGTACTTGTATTCTTTAAGAAAGCCTTAGCATATTTACTCTTGCTCATGGTCTCTCTCTCTCTCTCTCTCTCTCTCCCTCCCCATTCACACACGCACACACACACACACTCTCTCTCTCTCATTCTCTCTCTCTCTCTCTCTCTCTCTCTCCCCACTCACACACTCACACACACACACACACACTCACTCATCTCTCTCTCTCTCTCTCTCTCTCTCTCTTCATCTCTGACTTCCTCACTCACTCACACATTCTCTCTCTCTCTCTCTCTCTCTCTCTCTCTCTCTCTCTCTCTCTCTCTCTCTCATCTGCACACACTACTCGATGGGTACAATAGGAGAGTGGCATCATACAAGTAGCAAGTTGAAGAATGTATACATGATAGGTTAGTGACAGTTAATATACTTTTCTATTAATCTTTTTAGAACCTATAATTTCACCAAGGACAAGTTGAAGCATATCTCTTATGCACCTAGTTTCAGTACATCTCTTTTGCACTTGTGGATAAGTCATAGATACCCTAGGCCCACTATCCCTTATATTGTTTCCATGAGTGTTCAGGGTGCAATTGCACATGTATATAGCTCTTATCCTTCTAATAGGACATATACACTTGCATCTTATATATAGGTGTATAACCCATCCCTGTTTGTTACACCTTATCCCTATCTCATAGAACTCTACCATTTACACATCCACATCAACCCTCGAATAGATCCATACCACCTCTTGTAAGTTAAATACTTTTCACCTACCAATGTACACATGCACATCTATTTAAACAACTTAAATCTAAGCAATATCTCAAGGGGTCCTTTATGAATATATATGCATATCATGCGAATTTAACATAGCCTATTTTCTGCATATAGATAGGTACATCAAGAGTCCTAAGGCCATCATAGCCTAGAGTCCAATCGAAAAATACCTTAAGTTGAAAAATCCATTATCTTCTTCCATTTACATACATTGGGTTCTCAAAGCATATAGGACATCCAACATCATAGCCTAGAGTCCTAAGGTACTTTAAACCACAAGGCCAATCGCTTCTTGATGAAATGAAACTAGAGTCACCCAAGTTGATGTCTTGCCCACAACTCATAGTAGCTCATAAGCCACACCACGAGTGTTAGAAGTTCCTAGGATACATAAAACATATATAGAGAATCTAGTCTCCATCATAGGAAGTCAAGAGAAATCCCTTAGGCATGTGCTGTAACGTGTCCACTAACATCCTCTAGGACACGTCTTAGCAGTCCATCGGAAAGGTTGTCTAGAAGACTCCACCCGGCACTCCCATGGAATGTTGCGGGTTTTGTAATCTAGGACTTTCCGCGTCTGCCCCGTAACGGAAGTGTCCTGGGCACTTCCCACTTAGGATCGAATGGAATTGTTGGTTGTTTTGCTAACAGCGACTAACGTCAGACCTGATCGAGCTACTTTACGCAGAACGCCCGGTCTGAAGCGGATTCATGCTGCACTTGGTTCAAGGAGAATGGGGAAACGAGAGGGATGCAAAGCTCGACCTCTCTGCCAAAAGGCGTAGTCCCATTCCGTTCCCCTAAAACAGCCTGAATCGGATAATTTGTATTCCTAAGTCATCGTTCTCCTTTCTTGCTTTGGTGATGACGATCATCCTCTGTCCGATGAAGTCCTTGAGAAAAGTTCCCGGCTAACCGGGACCACCCATCCATAGGACGGACCCATGGTCCATCCTCCGCACTTTCCTCGGTTTGTTTTAGTTATGTAATTACCTACCACATTAGTTTGACACATACAAACAGCTTCCTTGATTAACCCTGTTAAGCACTGGTTCCTTCACGTAATCTTATCACAGGACATAAAGAAAACAATGTCAAACAACTCCTTTATTATCATTATATCCTTTTATCTTTGAAATACAAGGAGTTCCCGCCCGTAGGCGTATCCAGTAATCCTTCCTGTGATTACTATCCCAAGTTTCCGCCCGTAGACTAGTATGCGGGCCTCGAGATCCAATCCCGAGTCACGTTAGTCTCTTGTGCAGGGCCCGGAAGGCGAGGGATTTACAGCCAGAGCCCCCCCTGGCACCCAAGCGTCCTCCTGCTCCAAGCAGAACTCAACGGAGAGACCTCTCACGGCGGGTTCGGTCCACGTTCCCGGCGCGGTTCACAACCGCCTTGGTTAGGGTCAGGCAGGCAGTCGGGGGTAACTGAGCTGCCTCTCAGGCACCAACCTGAAGTATTTAAATATATTTTCATCCTTTAGTTCATTGAGCAAACAATGCAAACAGTCCTTTCTAAACTGTTACAAGCACAATCAATTTCAGTGGTCTTTTAGCTGGCAAACTGTTAAGGATTGACTCCTTATCTCCGAATGCAACCCGCATTCGATCCGGAATCAATTGCAACTTAGCAAGATTCCTATCATTCTTGGGTTAGGGTCATACCCTTCCAATACATTAGGTTTATTGTGGCAGGATCCAGCGACCATGTCGCTTTAGTTTATTGTCGGTCAACTGCTTCAAGGCAATTTACTTAACTTTCCTTTTCCTTGGCAACTTTTCCCAAGGAAAGTAAATAAAAGGATGATTACTCATCCTCAATAAATTAACTTCCTTCAATAACTTATCAACCTCATTTCGAGAGGTGACAAGACTCTTTGCGGACAACTCCATGACTATACAATGTTGCGGCTTGTGCGCAAGTATTGCATCCATTCTACGGAATCCTCCTATCCATTTCCTTAGTGTTCCGACCACGGGTCTCTAACCCTAGTCGAGTAACAGGAATTTTGGGGTATCCTTCAAGTCATTTCTAATTAGGTTTGGCTCATGATTCTAGAATATGCAACTCCGTCGGAGTTCCATCATGATCCTTAGGTTCACAGTTTTTGTCTAAGCGATATCGAGTTATCCTTGTACTAAATCCTAGTTATCTCTTAGGATTCCTATGTTATACGATTCCTTGTGATTCATATTACTTAGTCAATTCATTTATGCCTGTTTGTGACAAGGATGATCCTTCTAGGGTGATAAACCAAATCTACGGAATCGAATTCGCGTAAACAAGCGATTGATTGCCGTTTCCTTGGTGAGGTAAAATTACTTGCTAATCTGTACGCTAACTTTCCTAATTAATCAAGCCTATACTTTGTAGTCTATGCTCTCGAACTTATGGATTGGCGAGTCATACAATCTTTCCTTGGTGCATGCTAATTTGGTTACTAACTTTCCCTAGGGCCTACTAGGTCTTGCATCAACAATCGTACCTACTACCTTGTAGTTTATCCCTTGGCATCCCATGCATTTACACCTAGTTAGGACTCTTTAATGATTGATCCTTTTCTCATGAAGACTACGCAATTTCATAACATTCTTCTAGTCACTAAGTCGTGATGATACTCAAGCGAAAACTAGTGTTGCTCTATTCCATCGTATAACTATGTTGCAAGTCATACGTTCGTTTTAGTGCCCTATTAGTTCTTTCCGAATGAAATCTTATGGTGCTAGACTTTTCCTATGAAATCATAATGTGCATATACGCTTAATTCATCATATCTAGGATGGCAACTAATGCACATATAAACTTCGTCTTCTTGCTTAGGATTAGATTCTTACCTTTAAAAATACCATCTACATGCATCTAATTCCCTAACCGTTCAATCTTTCATAATGCTCAAAAAGATGCATTTCTTTCAATGCTTTTAATTTAAACGTAACTTGAATTTCCCTTCCTAAGCGCGCCTAATCATTTCTTATGCGGAATTTAACACGGAAGAACCTGGACTTGTGGTGTCGGGGTGATGTCCACTTGCACGTTTGGAGTCGAACCTCCCGCGGTTGCCTCCTACGATCTTTTAGGAGCCATCGTAGTCGTAAATTCAATTTACGATCCGCCTTTGTGCTCGTATGCGGATGGTTTCCTCTTCGGAATAGAACTTCGAATTGGCGCGGTAATTGGACTACTTGCGGTTTTAACAATCTCGTCTGAAGTCTTGTTGACGGTCCTTGAGAGATCTTTATGGCCTCACCGTCTCATTCTTCGGAGTCCCGGTCTTTAAGGGATGTTTGGGAAATACGCCGTGGGAAGGGCCCTTTGGGCCAAACGGTGGGAAAAATGGCCTTAAAGGGGTGACAAAGGGTAGGAGGTTGGGGGGTCGTGGGAAAGGCCTTTAGGGAGGCCCCCTATGGAAGCTTCTATAGAAGCTTCCAAAGAGCTTCTGGTGGGCACGTGGATAGGCCGTGGGCGACGTGGCGCAGGATGGCGGCTGGCGAGGTGATCAGCGGCGGACGGGGGTCAGTCTGCGGGAGTCCAGGGTCGGCCGACGGCAGCACGGCGGAGGTGCAGCAGTCCGTGGCGAGGCTGGCGGCCGGCAGCACGGCGGACTTGGCGGGCAACACGGGGGCTGGAGGAGCAGCAACACATCGGCGGGCTTCAACGGCAGCGGCGGCTTTCTGGCGGCCTCTCCTCTCTCACCTTCTCACCGACTTCCTTAAGCACACCCCCCATCAAGTGGGTGTTTATATAGGCCGTGGGGGTGGGGAGTGGGTCTTCCCCCACGTGGGGGAAACTGCCCATGCAACCCCCACTTTCCCATCCCCCCCACATACTCCCTTTCCTCCAGCCATGCATCGGCTGGGGGAAAGTGATAAATACATAAAAAAATTTGCAATTAATTAATTGAATTGCCCCTCCCAAGAGGGTGTTCCCGTGCGGTTAGCGGTTTTTATTCCCCGGGTCATTTTACCACTCGCAGAGGATCCTATTTTCCTCGTGCGGCTCACACATTACGCGGCCCATAATCAAAATGCGAGAGATACCCTTTGCACAGGGTTTACACGGTATACGGAAAGTTAATATTTACGGTACGGTACGCGGAAATATTACATTCTCTCCCCCTTAGAAGAATCGAGATGTCCTCATCTCGAGATAAATTGGGGATATTGAAGATTGAGAGAGCTTTCATCCATCCAGGTAGCATCCTCTTCGGAATAATCTTGCCACTGGACGAGGCATTCTCTCAAGGTTCTAGATCTCAACTGTCCCTCCCTGACCGTGGCCAATACCTTGACAGTGTCCCTCGCTGAGCTTGGGGCATTGCCTTCTGAAGTGACCGAGTTCATTGCAGTGGAAACATCGGATGTTTCGGCCATTACCGTGAGTAGGAACAAAGTTGTTGACGTTATTTGTCCTTGCCTTCTTTCTTTGTCCCTGATTGTGGCCTTGAACTCTCTTAACCTGGGATCTGAATGCTCCTTCGCTTGGGTCGCTATAAGACCAATTCTTAATACTCCTTGGTTTAGCTTGCACTTCCTGAATTATGGGTACCGCTCGAATGAGTGCATCCTGAAGATCTGATGGTCTCATAGATTCGAGACGGGTATTTACAGGTGGATTTAAGCCTGCGCAAAATTTGGACACCTGCTGTATCGTGTCCATTCGTGGCGCATACTTCAAGAGTGAGACAAACTTAGAGTAGTATGCGTCAAGCGTGAGTCCTAACTGTTTTAACTCATAAAACTCATTCATTTTCTGAGTACGATATGCGGGTGGCAAATATCTCCCTTGCACGGCTTGCTTTAACTTCTCCCAGGTAACGGAACCCTCTGAGATCCCTTGATCCCTGCACCATTGCTTCCACCATAGTCTGGCTTCACCGGTGAGTTTCAATTTGGCGAGCATGGCCTGATTGGTAGGTGCAGTGCCAGCGGCTTCGAAGTAGTCCTCCATAGATTCAATCCAAATCTCAGCGTCTGTCTGGACGAATCTGCCTCTCCCGTCAAACTCGGGTGGCTTAATCTGTTTGAGGAGGAACTTCTTCTCCTGGATCACAGTCGTACTTGCCGTAGGGGACGAATTTGGAACCTGTACCTGGGGTTGTGCCTAGCGTAAAAAGTTTTCTTAACGTTATTATATGATAATTGCCATTAGCTTATCTTTAGTTCAGCTAATTCGTAACTCATGAAGCAACTAGACTTTTTGCAACAACCCTGATGCACAATCGGATAGTGATAAAAAGAAGTCCTTATTTATATTTATATGGCGTAGCCTCATACAACATCTCCAGTCATTACATCTAGTTTGGGGAGAACAACATAGTATTGGATTTGTCTACAGGAATTGTGTAATAGTAGGGTTTTGGGTCATGTATCTTTAGGAATCGATAATGCATCGGAAGTTCGGGATATCCTTTCCGCTGGAAACCATACTTCCTATGGCGGCCCAATACCTTAACTCTATCAGCTGGAATTACACGGGTTACTTCCTCATAACATATGAGTTTAATTCAACTCTACGACCTCGAATATGCAAAGTCGGATTCACGTGAGCTTCCACAAAAATGAACAGCTTCACGACTTTCAAATCTTCCAATCACTTGATCCTCTTCAAGTTGGTTTGTAGATAAGCAAACTGGTGGGCAGCTATGTAGTAGATTCCTGAAGACCCAGTCCATCTTTGCTCTATATATAGAGGTGATGGGTTATAAATCCGCTCCAAGATGTTCATCATCTCAATTTTCTGCCTATAATGCGGAGGATGCATCGCAGTCATGAACATGATCCGGAACACCAGAAATTTATTCCACGCCTCGTAATTCTGGAAGACAGTATTGAAGATGAGAAAATGTTTGGACAGGAACAAATTCTTTACTTCACTTCTAATGAAGTCTTATGAAAACAATTCCATTGTAAGTCGGCTCTGATACCAACTGTAACGTGTCCACTAACATCCTCTAGGACACGTCTTAGCAGTCCATCGGAAAGGTTGTCTAGAAGACTCCACCCGGCACTCCCATGGAATGTTGCGGGTTTTGTAATCTAGGACTTTCCGCGTCTGCCTCGTAATGGAAGTGTCCTGGGCGCTTCCCACTTAGGATCGAATGGAATTGTTGGTTGTTTTGCTAACAGCGACTAACGTCAGACCTGATCGAGCTACTTTACGCAGAACGCCCGGTCTGAAGCGGATTCATGCTGCACTTGGTTCAAGGAGAATGGGGAAACGAGAGGGATGCAAAGCTCGACCTCTCTGCCAAAAGGCGTAGTCCCATTCCGTTCCCCTAAAACAGCCTGAATCGGATAATTTGTATTCCTAAGTCATCGTTCTCCTTTCTTGCTTTGGTGATGACGATCATCCTCTGTCCGATGAAGTCCTTGAGAAAAGTTCCCGGCTAACCGGGACCACCCATCCATAGGACGGACCCATGGTCCATCCTCCGCACTTTCCTCGGTTTGTTTTAGTTATGTAATTACCTACCACATTAGTTTGACACATACAAACAGCTTCCTTGATTAACCCTGTTAAGCACTGGTTCCTTCACGTAATCTTATCACAGGACATAAAGGAAACAATGTCAAACAACTCCTTTATTATCATTATATCCTTTTATCTTTGAAATACAAGGAGTTCCCGCCCGTAGGCGTATCCAGTAATCCTTCCTGTGATTACTATCCCAAGTTTCCGCCCGTAGACTAGTATGCGGGCCTCGAGATCCAATCCCGAGTCACGTTAGTCTCTTGTGCAGGGCCCGGAAGGCGAGGGATTTACAGCCAGAGCCCCCCCTGGCACCCAAGCGTCCTCCTGCTCCAAGCAGAACTCAACGGAGAGACCTCTCACGGCGGGTTCGGTCCACGTTCCCGGCGCGGTTCACAACCCCCTTGGTTAGGGTCAGGCAGGCAGTCGGGGGTAACTGAGCTGCCTCTCAGGCACCAACCTGAAGTATTTAAATATATTTTCATCCTTTAGTTCATTGAGCAAACAATGCAAACAGTCCTTTCTAAACTGTTACAAGCACAATCAATTTCAGTGGTCTTTTAGCTGGCAAACTGTTAAGGATTGACTCCTTATCTCCGAATGCAACCCGCATTCGATCCGGAATCAATTGCAACTTAGCAAGATTCCTATCATTCTTGGGTTAGGGTCATACCCTTCCAATACATTAGGTTTATTGTGGTAGGATCCAGCGACCATGTCACTTTAGTTTATTGTCGGTCAACTGCTTCAAGGCAATTTACTTAACTTTCCTTTTCCTTGGCAACTTTTCCCAAGGAAAGTAAATAACAGGATGATTACTCATCCTCAATAAATTAACTTCCTTCAATAACTTATCAACCTCATTTCGAGAGGTGACAAGACTCTTTGCGGACAACTCCATGACTATACAATGTTGCGGCTTGTGCGCAAGTATTGCATCCATTCTACGGAATCCTCCTATCCATTTCCTTAGTGTTCCGACCACGGGTCTCTAACCCTAGTCGAGTAACAGGAATTTTGGGGTATCCTTCAAGTCATTTCTAATTAGGTTTGGCTCATGATTCTAGAATATGCAACTCCGTCGAAGTTCCATCATGATCCTTAGGTTCACAGTTTTTGTCTAAGCGATATCGAGTTATCCTTGTACTAAATCCTAGTTATCTCTTAGGATTCCTATGTTATACGATTCCTTGTGATTCATATTACTTAGTCAATTCATTTATGCCTGTTTGTGACAAGGATGATCCTTCTAGGGTGATAAACCAAATCTACGGAATCGAATTCGCGTAAACAAGCGATTGATTGCCGTTTCCTTGGTGAGGTAAAATTACTTGCTAATCTGTACGCTAACTTTCCTAATTAATCAAGCCTATACTTTGTAGTCTATGCTCTCGAACTTATGCATTGGCGAGTCATACAATCTTTCCTTGGTGCATGCTAATTTGGTTACTAACTTTCCCTAGGGCCTACTAGGTCTTGCATCAACAATCGTACCTACTACCTTGTAGTTTATCCCTTGGCATCCCATGCATTTACACCTAGTTAGGACTCTTTAATGATTGATCCTTTTCTCATGAAGACTACGCAATTTCATAACATTCTCCTAGTCACTAAGTCGTGATGATACTCAAGCGAAAACTAGTGTTGCTCTATTCCATCGTATAACTATGTTGCAAGTCATACGTTCGTTTTAGTGCCCTATTAGTTCTTTCCGAATGAAATCTTATGGTGCTAGACTTTCCCTATGAAATCATAATGTGCATATACGCTTAATTCATCATATCTAGGATGGCAACTAATGCACATATAAACTTCGTCTTCTTGCTTAGGATTAGATTCTTACCTTTAAAAATACCATCTACATGCATCTAATTCCCTAACCGTTCAATCTTTCATAATGCTCAAAAAGATGCATTTCTTTCAATGCTTTTAATTTAAACGTAACTTGAATTTCCCTTCCTAAGCGCGCCTAATCATTTCTTATGCGGAATTTAACACGGAAGAACCTGGACTTGTGGTGTCGGGGTGATGTCCACTTGCACGTTTGGAGTCGAACCTCCCGCGGTTGCCTCCTGGGATCTTTTAGGAGCCATCGTAGTCGTAAATTCAATTTACGATCCGCCTTTGTGCTCGTATGCGGATGGTTTCCTCTTCGGAATAGAACTTCGAATTGGCGCGGTAATTGGACTACTTGCGGTTTTAACAATCTCGTCTGAAGTCTTGTTGACGGTCCTTGAGAGATCTTTATGGCCTCACCGTCTCATTCTTCGGAGTCCCGGTCTTTAAGGGATGTTTGGGAAATACGCCGTGGGAAGGGCCCTTTGGGCCAAACGGTGGGAAAAATGGCCTTAAAGGGGTGACAAAGGGTAGGAGGTTGGGGGGTCGTGGGAAAGGCCTTTAGGGAGGCCCCCTATGGAAGCTTCTATAGAAGCTTCCAAAGAGCTTCTGGTGGGCACGTGGATAGGCCGTGGGCGACGTGGCGCAGGATGGCGGCTGGCGAGGTGATCAGCGGCGGACGGGGGTCAGTCTGCGGGAGTCCAGGGTCGGCCGACGGCAGCACGGCGGAGGTGCAGCAGTCCGTGGCGAGGCTGGCGGCCGGCAGCACGGCGGACTTGGCGGGCAACAAGGCGACTGGAGGAGCAGCAACACGGCGGCTGGAGGAGCAGCAACACGTCGGCGGGCTTCAACGGCAGCGGCGGCTTTCTGGCGGCCTCTCCTCTCTCACCTTCTCACCGACTTCCTTAAGCACACCCCCCATCAAGTGGGTGTTTATATAGGCCGTGGGGGTGGGGAGTGGGTCTTCCCCCACGTGGGGGAAACTGCCCATGCAACCCCCACTTTCCCATCCCCCCCACATACTCCCTTTCCTCCAGCCATGCATCGGCTGGGGGAAAGGGATAAATACATAAAAAAATTTGCAATTAATTAATTGAATTGCCCCTCCCAAGAGGGTGTTCCCGTGCGGTTAGCGGTTTTTATTCCCCGGGTCATTTTACCACTCGCAGAGGATCCTATTTTCCTCGTGCAGCTCACACATTACGCGGCCCATAATCAAAATGCGAGAGATACCCTTTGCACAGGGTTTACACGGTATACGGAAAGTTAATATTTACGGTACGGTACGCGGAAATATTACATGTGCCTCCCTTTAAGTTATCCTTGGTAATGTAGACCCTTATGAACTCCAAAAATCAATCATAGTTAGGTTCTCTAATGACCACATTAACTCAAAAGGATTACATCTAGCCTAGATATAAGGTGTAGCGTATGGCACAAGAACACTCGATTGATTGGTAGATGATTGCTTATACAATGCTTACATGCCTGACCTCCCTTATACACATTAGGTTACAAGAGTGATAGGTTAGGATTGCATGTAAAATATCCATCATATTTTGAGAAATATTGAGACTAAGAAAAGGGTCCTCAAGTGGAACTCTTAGTGAAGGTCACATTGCAACCATTGAAGAGCTTATTAGACTTGCTCTTAAGAGAAAACCCATGTGTCTTTGGGTTCAATGGATTTCCCTCTATAATACAAAAAGATGTATAGACACAAGAATGTGGTAAGGATATTATAAACCATAATTAAGACTGACTAACAAGGCCTATCGTAGCCCACCTTATCGTCTACATGTTGGAGTGCCCAGGCATGCCAAAAATTTGCATGTAGAACATTCCAAACCTCCTCCGCCATGATTGTAATATGCAAAGAAGTGTAATTGGACTACACTAGTCAGTTCACGTGTAAGATTGGGCTATGCTTTACATTACTTCATATTTTAGGCATTGTATGGTGGTCATCTTAGTGATTATTTAGGCATTTATTGTTGGCTAACCAAGTACCATATTTGAAATATTTTGGGCCTATTTATGGCTCCTCTTCCTTCATTCAATCATCATAAATTTTCAGGTGTTCTTCTTGTTGGAGAGAGGAGCAATGCCGATGGTCACGTAGGTTGTGACTCGCTATTGTATGCGTCATTCTCATGTTTGTATGTGGATTCCATTTCCCGAGCACCTCTCTGATTTCTCTTTCTTTACAATATTTCTTTATTTTTTCATCTTGTGTTTAGTAGTTTATTTTAGCACTCCTCTATGCTTCTGTTCTGCTACACCACTTCTCACATGGTATTAGATTATAGGATCTTAGTTCTAATTACAATTTTTCTACTGACACTACAAGGATTTGAGCTAGTAGCGACGTTTAAAGCGACAAAAATACAAACAACAAAATTTGCCCGTGTCGTCGCAAAAAGCGTCGTTATTGACAACGCCATAGAAACTTCGCTATTGGCGTCGCGACGCAAGCAGTAAATTTGCGACGCACAAAGCGACGCAAATAGCGACGGTAACAGGGAAATTTTTTTTTGTGGCAGATAGCACTGTGTGTTGTATGAGAGCCATACAAAATAGTTTCTGCACTACTGCATACAAAGCGCTTGCAAACAAAAAGAATGTATACTGAAATCATAAAATTGATACATGAAATAAATATATGATCGCATAAAATGTGATTGATACAATCATGAAAGGATATCACTAATACATAGAAAATGTCTACATAGATCAGGCATCTAAAAACTAAACATGTGTGAGCTCCAAGGATCCACGGGCGAGCTACAAATCCTCGTCCCCCGAAAGCTCGTCCCGCCGCAAAGGAGCATCGAACGGATTCTGCAGAAAAAGAAACAACACATCAATCCATCATACAATAATGCATTTAAATATCTCATGGTAACTACGGACAAGAAAGATGAGTGACTTACAGAGCCGCCGTGTCTATACAATCGATCGATCAATGGATTGAGACCGTGCCTCTTTGCATATCGAGTCTCAAGGCCTTGCAGATCGCGATTTGTAATGGAGTGCTGCAAAGAAAACAAAATGCTAACTATTAGAAACATGATTGTCAGTACAAAGAATATTTCAAAAAAACAAACAAGCAAAACAAAAGAGAAACTTACAAAGTCCTCCAAATATGTCCTGTGGCCGCCACTCCCAAGATGATGGACCACGAGACAGGAGGCTCCATTGAGAAATCTGTCCCTTCGCTGGATGCTGCGGTCAAGGCTCCATGCAACCATCGTGTTGAGATAAACCGCGGTATCTTCTCCATGCCTTTGGGATATCCAATCGGTCGATGATACGTACTGCGTTGGAATTCAGCTCGCGCTTCCTCTCGATCTTGCCTTGCAATCTGGTACTTGGCGAGCCACGTCTCCATGGAGGCATGGTGCAACATACAAAAGCGATTCACCTTCTCTTCCATTGAGGCATCCATTCTTTTTTCTACCCCATTTCCAACCACCACATCTCCAGTCAGTCTATCATCGTTCTTCAGTGTCCATAGCATTTCATTGTCTGGTTCCATCGTTGGTAGCCATTGTGAGATATGCACTAACGCCTGTGACACCAACAAACCTTCCGCCATGCTACCTTCTGGCCGAGCTCGTTGTCGCACAAAGCCTTTCAGGGTTTTCATGAAGCGCTCCAGGAAGAACATCCATCACGTATGGACAGGTCTAGCAATCTCCACTTCGTCCACAAGATGCACAAGAAGGTGGACTTGTATCGTGAGCATGCTAGTGGGTAGATATTTCTCAAAGAGACAGATCGTCTCCACTGCTCCCCGCCTCGCGGATTCAATAGAGGACGTCTTAATCTCTTTCTGTGAGATCAATTGCACCAAAGTCGACAACTTGTAAATGGCCCCACGAATTTCTGGAGTAAGGCATCCTGCGATCGCGATCGGTAGGAAAAACTGCCACAAATGAGAAAGCATTATGAATAATGGCCACTTTTCAAATTGCAAAATGCCCACGCTAATTACAATCATTCTATTCACAAACCTGACATATCTTATGCCAATCATGGGATTTTAGCCTCGACAATTGGTCATCTTTAGAAAATGCGGACCTGAGAGAACGCATCATACCCATTGGAGTGCGGATAGACTTGATTACTTGCTTCACAATGTGCTCTTCTTTGGTGGACAAAACCCAAGGAGCGCGAGGAAGCTGCACTCCCCCTTCAGCACTCGACTACGGCCAAAGCGCCTCCATCTTACCTACCTCCTTCAAATCCATTCGTGACCCTATAGTGTCTCTCTTTCCTGTGATGTGGTCCCATAGCAAGCGGCCCACATTCTTGAAAATATGCATGGGATCCAACAAGTGGTTGACCTGTAAAGTGGGTCCAATATGGCAACTCGTAGAAAACTGAGAACCCTCGCATTCCATTTGGATGTGATTCCAGGTTTACCATTTTCAGCTCGTACAAGCTTGTGGCGTTCATACGTGTTGGAGGTCGTCCAAGAAAACCTTCCCTGAGTTCATGATCCTCCGGCAAGAAAGCGGCGTATCCTTGATATACCATCTTCTTCATGGTTCCTGACCTTCGGGAGTCTAACTGTGGCCCACACAATGGACATGCATGATAACCTGAGGTAACCAGACCTGTAAGGCGAGCCACGACCTAATGAATACTTGATTGAATGAGATAAAATATAGATATTACCAACGAGAACGGAGGTCTGCTCACCTGAGCACTCTCCCAATCCCGGAAAGTCATGCATCGTCCACATGAGAATGGCTCCAATGTTGGCTGACCGCCGCCGACCATCGCGCGTGCTCATATTTTGCACAGTGACCCCCTCCTCCCATAAAATCTTAAGCTCATCGACTAATGGACGAAGATACACGTCCATATTTTTTACTTTGTAGCGGCCCGGGACAAGCAAGCTAAGGATGAGATGTCCTTTCTTCGTAGAAAGCCATGGAGGGATGTTTTAGTTGACAAGCACTATAGGCCACACACTGTAAGAAGTCGAGTGCAGACCGAATGGGTTCACACCATCAATGGCAAGACCGAGCCGAAGATTCATTGGCTCTCGCGCAAAGCCTGGGAAGGTAGAGTCAATGTGGCTCCATGCGCGCGTATCCGCTGATATTTGTTGTACTCCATCCATGGACCTATTCTGCACATGCCACATTGTCAAGCTTGCCATGCCGGACGTGCGAAACATGTGGTTTATGCGGGGGATGAGCGGAAAGTGTCTGAGAACTTTTTGAGGGATAGTTTGCCCTTGCAAGTCCTGTCGATACCTGTGAGCACCACACTTTGGACATGTCTCCATAGTCTTGTATTCATCTCGAAACAGTATGCAGTCGTTGATACATGCATGGATGTTATTGTAGTCCATGCCAAGCTTCCGTAAAACATGTCGTGCATCATCACGAGACTCAGGCATGGTATTTGCAGGTGGTAATATATGATATTTCAATAACGTGAAAAAAATCATAAAACACCTTGAAAAAGCACAAATGTTTGCAATAATACTGTAAAAAATAATAATCAATGAAGCCTATGTGCAAGGTACCTGAATAACTCGGTCACACTCGTATCGCTCCAACCGTATTTTGCTTGCACACTTAAGATTGCAAGCAATGTCTTCAACCGAGATACTCGGCACCCATCATATAATGGTATGGATGCTTCCTCTCTAAGTGGGTCAGATGTCTCAACATCCATGGGAATCAATGCATCGATCATTGCCTCCATCTCAGGCTCCAAGATTGTAGGTAGGTTGGGAAGGTTGTATGTCTCCTCTGGCATTGACGGTATAGATGGGCCTTGCGAGTAGTGGATTGGCTCCTAAAATCCATCCATTGCACGTCCATGAACTCTTCTAATTGGCCGCAAAGGGTGCACTCCCCCTTGGGTCAAGACATCACCCCCCTGGATAGAAAATTTGCCAATAAGACCCAATCTTATTGTGTATGGTTTTCAATTAGCTTACGAGTACAATGCATGATTAATATTAACTTCAAATTACCGTTTGCTGAAAATCCGCAATTGCCTGATCAATGATCTCAGATCGAAACTCGCCAAATCGTTGTACGTGTTCTATAGACAATCGGCGTTTTCCTCTAATTTCCAACTTGCATTGAGAGCAAGGACATGGGACACGCTGATTAAGATACGTCTCCTGATCTTGAACAATAAGACCTTCTTCATTTACCATCTTATCTACATTACAGCAAATGAGACTTAAATGGATAGCTTTATGGAGATGTACATCAAGTGCAAGTTGACTATAAATCTTGCATTGTACATAGTACTTGAGAGATTTATTGATGTTATATCTCGGCCTTGTATCATGCTCAAGGATTTGTTTGTCCTGGTAGATAATTATTCGTTATTGTAAAAAACTGCACTAGAGGGCTTTGAGTATAAGTAATCCATTTATGAGCATCATTGAGGATCTCTTAGTCTAATAATAAATCAGTCTCAATAAAAAGCATCTTAGAAATGTGGTTTTTTCTTATTCTACAGTAGATTGTAGCAATCGTAGCGACAAGAAAACACTCATGTGAAAGGCCTTGTTATGTGGCATGCATAGTTTTGTTTCTTTTCTTGAGAAGCGTAAGGTTGAGACTCCAGGGGTGCACTACAACAGAAACGAGGCATAGACGTGCATGTTAGATGTGCAAAGTCGGGCGCGTCTATCATTGCGTCTATATGTGCATGTAAAAGAGTGTGTAAATAGACACGAATTTTGCGTCTATATATCCGCGTAAATAGACGCTAATATAGACGTGTCTTCAGACGCGTAATTATTTAACCACCTGACATTGGACTTAATATAGACGCGCCTTCAGACGCATAATTATTTAACCACCTGAAATTGGACTTAATATAATTAAAAAACCAGATTTAATAATTATTTAATCACCTGAAATTGATTCTTGAGTATGCACGTGTGCGCATGATAAAAACCATAGAATTAAGAATACACATTGAATCATTGAATAAGAAAACCAGAGTTAATAATTATTTTTGCATTGCTCTCTAATGAATGGCAGTTCCTGTAGTTGACAAGCCTAATATAAGTAATTAGCGACAAGCAACAGAAATCTTATTATACAATTAGTAGCAAGCATTGCAATATGTATCTCCTAATTTCTCTACTTGAAGATGATAAAAAATACTTCCTTTTTATTATGGAAAATTCAATTTAACTTTAAACTTGACTATTGATTATTGAGTATGCACATGTGCGCATGATAAAAACCATAGAATTAAGAATAGACTTTGAATCATTAAGCAAATTAAGTATGCTATAGTGAATGATCCATCTCATCTTCAATGAGATCAGCCCTTGCTAAACTATCTACTTCTAGGTCTATGTTACCAAGAGGTAACGAAACAAATAAGTCTATCCCACTATCAGATGTGTTGCTATATTGCTCATAACTTTATCAATATCATCGACAATCAAATTATTGTCTTCTTCTGTGTTTCCTTGAACATCCTCACGAGGTTCATCTTGTACTATATCACACATATCATCCATTATGGTGTCATCATGTACATCATCATTAATTGTTGGATTGTCATCTGCTATCTCTATGTTGGTAATATTACCATATATTGGTTTTGAACGATTAGATATAGGGATGACATACCACCATCAGTTATTGTTTACCATTGAATGATATACAACCTGTATTTGAAAAACAAAAGCAAGAAACTTAAATACTTATTATATTGTGTATCTGTATCACATGTATACATATAAAAAAGTTAGCTTTTGCATATATACCTACTCGCATTGTTGAGATAGTACTAATGTATCATTCTTGTTTTGGTGAAATTTTGTAGAGTCAATGATTACAAAACCACTTGGATGACGTTTGATTGTGCAATGCTCACCATTTCTTACCACTTCTTTAAACCACTTCACATACAGTACATATATAAAGAATCCTCTGAAGTCAAGCTTCAAAATGTCTTGGATCAAGCCACAATAACCTTCCATGGTACCATTGGCATCCTCGAAGTGAGCAAGGACACCACAATCTTGGGTATTTCTCTTTTTATCTATACGTTGAGTTCGAAGATGCTTACCCTCACACCAAATAGCATTGAATAATGTGCACTAGTAGTAAAAGATTAAGATCAAACATGTCAATTATTTATATAAAATATAACTTATAGAAATAAATTAATTGATAGTATGTCTCACCTTTGATAAGAAACCTCGTGCGTATTCCCACTCTTCTTGAGATATATTAATTTCCTCATCTTTTTCCATTCTCTCCATTTCCTCATGTAACCAATCTATATCAATATGACATGGGTGCGCATTTAGATGATCTGGAAATGAGACATTACGTCCATATCTAGTGCGAAATGCTTCTCTTTCGCTTTTTCTTCTTGCCCTTGCTTCATTATATAGTGTCACCCATTTGCTCATTATATCACTATTGAGCACACAAAAACTATTGAACTTACGAAGTTCTTCTTTTGTTAACACTTTACTCATTCCTTTTCCTTGAGGTATTATAGAGGTCATCCTCAAGTCTTCATCATCTTTCCATAGTCGTGGTTGAGAGGGGTCCAATTCAGCAAGATATTCAGAGATATAAACAAGGGATGATTGCACTAACCAACTCTCAGCCATACTTCCCTCAGGCCGTGATTTTTGCCTCACAAAATCTTTCAAGGTTTTCATGAAGCACTGAAGAAAAAATATCCACCTTGCATGAACTGCCCTACAAAGTGCCATCTTATTAATCAAATGTACGAGTAAATGTAATTGAGTAGTCAAAATGGATCGAGAAAAAAATTCCTCACTACAAGATATAGACCTTATGCCGACATTTAAAGCGAAAAAAATACAAACAATAAAATTTTCCCCCATCGTTGCAAAAAGCATCGTTTTATTAACGATGCCATAGAAACGTTGCTATCAGTGTCGCTATTGGCGTGAATGTGACGCTGATAGCGACGCCAATAGCGACGCAACCAGTAAATTTACGATGCGCATAGCGACGCAACCAGTAAATTTACGATGCGCATAGCGACGCCAATAGCGACGCGAGCAGTAAATTTACGACGCCAATAGCGACGGTAACGGGGATAATTTTTTTTTTGTGGAACAGTTTCTACACTACTGTATACAAAGCCCTTGCAAACAAAAAGAATGTATATTGAAATCATAAAACTAATACATGAGATAAATACATGATCGCATAAAAAGCGATTGGTACAATTATGACAGGATATCACTAATACATAGAAAATGTCTACATAGATCAGGCGACTAAAAAATAAAGGTGTGTGAGCTCCAAGGATCCAAGGGAGAGCTACAAATCCTCATCCCCCGAAAGCTCGTCCCGCCACAAAGGAGCATCGAACGGACTCTGCAGAAAAAGAAATAGCACATCAATCCACCATACAATAATGCATTCAAATATCTCATGGTAACTACGGATAAGAAAGATGAGTGACTTACAGGGTCGCCGTGTCTATACAATCGGTCGATCAATGCATTGAGACCGTGCCTCTCTGCATATCGAGTCTCAAGGCCTATCGGATCACAATTTGTAATGGAGTGCTGCAAAGAAAACAAAATGCTAACTGTTAGAAATATGATTGTCAGTACAAAGAATATTTCAAAAAAACAAACAAGAAAAACAAAAGAAAAACTTACAAAGTCCTCCAAATATGTCCTGTGGCTGTCACTCCCAAGATGATGGACCACTCCGGCCTCGAGCCGTGCCCTTGCCGTCTCAGGCTGCTGACTCCAACGTCCTGGAGAATCTATAGCCTCCTCCCTCATTCGGTGCCAATCGTTTGCATCTAACCACTCGGGCTTTACAGCCCCACTCTTGATTGCCTTGCATGTGTCGGATCGTCTATGTGACACGTATGCACGCATGCAATCCATCATCCAGTCCATAGAGAATCTATCTACTGCGGCTAGCACCGAAAACTCCTCGCGCAATGATGCTTCTATGTAGTCATTGCTCCCCTCCGGTATGCTCTTCCAATGATCCAGGACGTTGTGCCGAAAAACTTGTTGGTACAACTCTCTCATGCGAGCCATCACCCTCCTCCCCTTATCATTCATGATGATGGCTCCTGACCTACTATCAACCAGATATCCATAACCCCTAGGAGTCTGCCTAAGATGGGTCCTCTCCCATCTGCGTCCATGCTCTTGGGCATATCCAGGAGACCCCTCTACATCCAGTGTACCAACAAGGGTAATCTCTCTCGGATTGGCACCCAAAGGGGTGCCAACTGGTGATGGCTGCACAAAAGCCAGAGTAACTGGAGTATTAGATATGATCAATGCCCCACCCTCATTAGGTGCTACCAATGATCCATGGTGCTCAAAGTTGTAAGGCCCCCATTATGAGGAGAAGCCAAATGTGAGCCCGGACATTGGTTGAGTCATGACTTGTATATCAGGTGAGGTCTATGTGATCGGATGGCAAAACGGTGACCATTGTGGGTCTAAT
Organism: Lygodium microphyllum; assembly: GCF_053477565.2. NCBI lineage: Eukaryota > Viridiplantae > Streptophyta > Polypodiopsida > Schizaeales > Lygodiaceae > Lygodium > Lygodium microphyllum. Next base: position 57,036,817 of record NC_141142.1, on the reverse strand, counting down.
CTTTGGGTTAGACAGAGTGGTTAAGCTGGTAGCAACTCCAGGCACATTGCATCGAGTTGCGGGGTAAGGGAGTTAAAAAGGGGCCCTATTGTGGGGTTCGGGGGCCGCGGAAGCGGCCCCTGGCTGGGGGATCCTAGGGGGCTGCAGAAGCGGCCCCTGGGGGGGTCCCAGATGGTAAAGGGAATATTCCCTGGAATATTCCCTGGCCGACTAGTGGAGGCTTATATGGTAGGTCGGTCACGCCAACCTCACGGCCTTCGCAGGCTATAAAAGCTAAACCCCTTCACAGCCATCGATCACTCATCTTTCATCCAGTCAGAGTTGTTGTTCCAGCTAGCCTTAAGCTCTTCACCTATCTTCTGTCTAGATCGCCATCTGAGCTTCACACAGTGGAAGCGCACGGGTGGACAGAGCCATCTTTGTATCAGTTTTTTGAAGTTAAAGAATTTACTGATTCTCCTCTTATCTGTTGTGTACTCTCTATCTCTTTCTCAGATTCTGTTTGCTGCGCCGTGTAATATTTTACATGGTATCAGAGCCCAGGGGGCTGTAGAGATCGGAGAGTGTGCAAGAGGCAAAGGCTTCAATAGCAAAGAGAAACTGTGTCGACTTCCAGAAGTGGTTCTGATACATCAGGAAGCGGTGCAGGAGGTGGTGTTGCTGTACTGGCTATTCAAACAGTGAGGATTCATCCACTAACGTTCAGCGAAGGCAAGTTAGATGGTCCAAACTACACCTTGTGGAAGTTCAAAATTACAACTATCCTTGATTCTTATGAGCTTCTGGAGACTGTGCTGGGGACTGACGCAGAACCAAAGCCTACCCCCGACCCATCAAATCCTAGTGTGATGATTCCTCCGAATGCAGATCTTCTACGAGCTTGGAAACGAAGGAATGCAGATGCATTGTGTGCCTTAGTTACAAGCTGCTCTGATAGTGTTCTGACTTTGATTCAGCATACAACCAAAGCGTTAGAGGCTTGGAATGTACTAAGGAGTCAGTATGAAACACGAAACCAAACAAGGATTCAAAACAGAGAATCAACTAGCAGTGGAGAAGTTTGCTGAAGGAGAGACGGTTGAAGCATTCATCACTCGGATTAAGAATCTGCTTAACCAGATGGCTAGCGCTGGGATACAAAAGACTAGCGAAAAGCTAGCTCGGAGGTGTCTTCGGATTTGTCCACAAAAGTTTGATGGACTAGTAACTGCCCTTAATACTCAGGTGAGACCTCAAGCTTTGACTTTTGAGGAGTTTTGTGCATTATTAATGGAGGAGGAGTTGAGGCTAAAAGCTCGAGAAGGAAGCAACAATGGAGATGCTGCATTCTCTGCCAATGCAAAAGGCAAAGGTGGTTCCTCCACCAAAAATGATGGTGATAAAAAGAACAAGGGCGGCAAGAAGAAGTTTCAAGGAGAGTGCTTTTACTGCAAGAAGAAAGGACATGCAATTGCATATTGTCGTGTCAAGAAGGCAGATGAAAAGAATGGTACCCTTAAAAGTAAAGGGAAAGAGATAGCCAATACGGCTGAAACAGAGCTGGAATTATTCATGGCGACCATTGAGGAAGTGTGCTCCTCAGCGCAAGAAGAATCTACCACTGACTCATGGGTGTTGGATAGTGGGGCCTCCCGTCACATGACCAACAAGAAAGGTCTATACAGTTCTATGCAACCTCTACAAGAATCCATCACTGTGACAGTTGGAAATGATGCCAAATGCCCTGCTGCGGGCACATGTACTATTTCTTTTGTTGCTGCAAATGGTGAAGTCAAAAAGCTTTCAAATGTGTTATATGTTCCCGAAATTAGGAGAAATCTCTTATCAGTTGTTGCTGCCATAATTGATCTTGGTCATGAAGTGAGGTTCAAGAAGACAGGTGCAGAAATTCTTGATAGTACTGGCACAATTGTTGGCAAAGGAGAAATAAGGAACAACCTGTATGAGCTAAGTGCTCTTACAGCCACCGCTGGAGTGGGCACAAGTAAGCTTTAGCATGAAAGGTTTAGACACATCCGATTTGCAGTGTTGAAGGAGATGCAAAAGCAAGGTATGGTTGCTCACCTACCTACAATAACTGAATTGAAGGAACCATGTGAAGCTTGTATGATGGGCAAGCAACAGAGAAAGGCATTTCCACAAGAAAGCAAGAATAGAGCACAGGCTCCTCTAGAGTTGGTGCATGCTCACTTGTGTGGTAAGATGCCTACACAGGCCTTGGGGGGATCTTCTTATTTTATGTTGATTGTTGACGACTACAGTAGGAAGATGTGGGTGTACTTCCTTCGTGATAAGGCTCAAGCTTTTGGTAAGTTTAAAGAATGGCTAAAACTTGTTGAGAATGAAACAGGGAAAAGTGTGAAGAAATTTAGAACAGATGGTGGTGGTTAGTTCAACTCAAAGGAGTTTGAAGGCTTTTGCAAGAGCAAAGGGATCAAGCGTCAATTGACGACGCCTCACACACCTTAGCAGAACGGTGTTGTGCAACGCAAGAATCGCACCATTGTGGAGATGGCAAGATGCATGCTATTAATACTGTAGTCTACATTCTAAATCGGAGCTACACAAAGGCTCTCAAGGGAAAAACACCTCATGAGGCTTACACTGGTAAGAAACCATCTGTCTCACATTTCAGAATTTTTGGATATGATTGTTATGCACATGTTCCAGATGAGAAGAGAAACAAGCTAAAACCAAAAAGCAAAAAATGTATCTTCTTGGGTTATAGTGATGAGCAGAAGACTTACAAGTTATATGATCAAGAGGCAAATAAGATCATCGCAAGCCGTGATGTGGTGTTCAAGGAGGAGCCGCATACAGTGGAGGAGGAGAAGGCAAGTTCTTCCACTTTGTCATCAAGCGAGGAAGTAGTCCACTATGAACTTGTCTCGAGAGCTATCCCTATCCTTAAGGAGGAGGAAGCATCATCTTCAGATGATGAGGGAAAAGTTCACCAATCTGATATCACCCCACCGGAAAAGCCATTGCCGCGCTGGGTGAAGCAGCTCTATGACCACAATAATCCTATGCCTGCATCTATTGAGGAGAAGGCAGATGGACCAAGGAGGTCTCAGAGAATAGAGGAGCAAAGGAGGGCTTTTGCTCACATAGTCAATATGGCCTTGATGGTTGAGATTATGAGAGAAGTAAAGAAGCCAACTGACTTAGAAGAAGCACTTGCAGATCCACCATGGAAGGCTACTATGTAGGCGGAGTATGACAGCATAATGAAGAGTGACACTTGAGAGCTAGTGGATCGACCAGCAAAGCGGAAGGTTATTGGCATCAAGTGGATCTGGAAGGTAAAGTACAAGGCTGATGGTACCTTAGAAAAGTACAAAGCTAGACTGGTTGCCCAAGGATTTTCACAAGTTGAAGGGTTTGATTTTCAAGAGTCATTTGCCCCAACTGCCAGAATGACCACTATTCGCACGGTACTTGTAGTGGCTGCCCATAAGAAGTCGCCAGTGTACCAAATGGATGTTAAGTCAGCGTTCTTAAATGGTAACCTCAAGGAGGAGGTGTACGTGGCTCAGCGACTAGGGTTTGAGGCCCCCCAGTCTGAGAACAAAGTGTGTAAGCTGAAGAAGGCATTATATGGGCTGAAACAAGTCCCCCAGAGCATGGTACCAGCGGATAGATAAGTTCTTTTTAAACCTAAACATCAAAATTAGATGTGCCTCAGATGCTAACTTCTATGTTTACAGGGATGGTAAAAAGTCTGTAGTGATTTTCCTATATGTGGACGACCTTCTTATTACAGGTGACTATGAAGATATGATCAACCAAACTCGAAAGGCTTTGAGTTCTGAGTTTGAAATGACAGACTTGAGCTTGCTGCACTATTGTTTGGGGATTGAAGTCTGGCAAGAGCTAGGAAAGATCTTCATCTCTCAGAAGAAGTATGCATGGGAGATCTTGAAGGCATTTGGCATGATCGAGTGCAAGGAGATAGCTACACCTAATGCAAAGTTATCCGTCGAGGATACATCAGCACTGGCAGACATTGGGAGGTATAGGAGGTTGGTCGGTAGTCTGATCTACTTGTGTAACACTAGACCGGATATCAGTTTTGCTGTTGGTGTTTTGAGCAGGTTCTCAAACAAACCTCATGAGAGTCATTGGAAGGCTGGAATGCGGGTGCTTAGATACTTGAAGAAAACTCTTGACTATGGTATCACATACAGTTTCGGAACTTCTCTTTTGGGAAACTGTGACTCAGATTGGGCAGGAGACAGTGATTCCATGAAGTCAGTTTCTGGTTATTGTTTCTCTTTGGGCTCAGGAATTTTCTTTTGGATTAGTAAGAAGCAGCCAATAGTGGCATTATCCTCTACGGAAGCAAAGTACAAGGCAGCTTGTTTTGCTGCATGTGAAGCAATATGGTTGAGAAGGATTCTATGGCATATGGGAGTGCAGGATGAAGAACCAACTGTGCTGAGATGTAACAATCAGAGTTGCATCGCCATTGCCAAAAATCTAGTGTTTCATGCACGCACCAAACATATAGAGATCTAATATCACTATGTGCATGATTTGATGGAGGATGGGATAGTGGAACTGGTCTACTGTCCAACAGAGGAGAATGGAGCAGATATCTTCACCAAAGCACTTACGAAGGATCTGCTTCAAGTTCATCTTTAGAGACTCGGCATTGGGCCGAGGAGATAGTTTACCTATGGGTGGACATTGAGGGGGGGTGTTAGATATGATCAATGCCCCACCCTCATTAGGTGCTACCAATGATCCATGGTCCTCAAAGTTGTAAGGCCCCCATTATGAGGAGAAGCCAAATGTGAGCCCGGACATTGGTTGAATCCTGACTTGTATATCAGATGAGGTCTATGTGACCGGATGGCAAAAAGGTGACCATTGTGGGTCTAATCTTTGGGTTAGACGGAGTGGTTAAGCTAGCAGCAACTTGAGGCGCATTGCATCGAGTTGTGGGGTAAGGGAGTTAAAAAGGGGCCCTATTGTGGGGTTCGGGGTCCGCAGAAGCAGCCCCTGGCTGGGGGGTCCCAAGGGGGGCCGCGAAAGCGGTCCCTGGGGGGGTCCCAAATGGTAAAGAAAATATTCCATGGAATATTCCCTAGCCGACTAGTGGAGGCTTATATGATAGGTCGGTCAGGCCAACCTCATAGCCTTCGCGGGCTATAAAAGCTAAACCCCTTCACATCGATCACTCATCTTTCACCCAGTCAGAGTTGTTGTTCTAGCTAGCCTTAAGCTCTTCACCTATCTTCTATCTAGATCGCTATCTAAGCTTCACACAATGGAAGCGCACGGGTGGACAGAGCCATCTTTGTATCAGTTGTTTGAAGTTAAAGAATTTACTGATTCTCCTTTTATTTGTTGTATACTCTCTATCTCTTTCTCAGATTCTGTTCGCTGTGTCGTGTAATATTTTACATGGAGTAGACGTCCCCATAGGTGTGACAAATCCTGGAGGTGACGCAGCTCCAGCTGAACGACAAGACGGAGACACCACATCCGTGTCTCCACAGCAGCATCCCCCTAATCCCGATGCACTCCCTCCCTCTGGCCCAAGTCGTGAGCGTCGAGATCGTCTGCTCGAAGCCGAAGCATTCGATGGCGCTGAAGGAGATCTAGCAGAGTGCCCTGACGAAGAATGAGACAGCTCCTGGTCTGCCATCTCTCTGAATCTCGCGAACTAATCTAGAGACATGCGTGCGAAGATATCCTGCAACTCCTCATCGCTCATCCCTCGACTCAACCTGAAAATGTCACCTGCATAGATAAGAAATTATGTTAGAATAATCAATTTAAATTATACAAAGCACAGTAATATAAATCATTTTTAAAAAATCTCTCTTAAAATGCATATCTTATGTACCTTTATAAGAGATTGGTCAACGAATTGAGTAAGTGGATGCTCCAAGTATGAAGTATCCTATGGTCCCATATTAATCTCCTGACACAACTCCGCACACACTGGAAGGTTGATAGACGTGTCACCACAAAAGAATGAGTCTGCCTCGTTCTCAAAAATTCTTGGACTCCTGTATTTCCATCATTGTTAGCCGATGCTGGCTCCAAGCTTTCGACGGCCTCCACCCCTTGTAATATCGACCCCTCTATTTGCATATTATCTTCATCTTTGCTCGGAACATCGCTTTAATCATATACTCTCGCACTTCGGGGTGTTGAAGGTATAACATACCACCATCGAGGTTGTCGGGGGTTTGGATAGAAGATTACCTGTTCACAAACACGTATAAGAGAGTGATTAACCATTGTGACATAAACCATGTCGTAATACAATTAGCAAGCAAATGACTCCATGCACCTGTTCACAATGGGCCGGCAACACAAAGGTGTTGCGCAAATCCGTCCATTTTTTTCGGATTCTATTTCGAGAAATCCCGATGAACCTCGTCGAACTGTTGCTCCAGCTCCTCCAAGTACCACTTTGAACCATTGCACATCGAATAGTATCATGGAGAAGCTACGGTAATCCACCTTAATAATACTTTGCAAGTTTCCAAAATACTCCATCTCATCCACAATCGTGTTCGGATCCATTGCTCGTCGCGCCGGTTCTCTTGCTCGAACCTTGCCATGACACTGCACTATATATTTTGTATTGTACATTGAAACACTCAAATTAGATGTCGCATATAAAATTTAGATACGAGAGATTCTAAACCCCTCATCATCTTTGGACTACATCCCCTCGAGAATTCTCACTCCTCCATCGAGATCTCTGTCCCTTTGCTGGATGCTGCAGTCAAGGCTCCATGCAACCATCGCGTTGACATAAACCACGGCATCTCCTCCATATCTTCGGGATATCGAATCGGTCGATGACCCGTACTGCGTCGGAATTCAGCTCCCGCTTCCTCTCGATCTTGCCTTGTAATCTGGTACTTGGCGAGCCACGTCTCCATGGAGGCATGGTGCAACATACAAAAGCGATTCACATTCTCTTCCATTGAGGCATCCATTCTTTTTTCTACCCCATTTCCAACCACCACATCTCCAATTAGTCTATCATCGTTCTTCAGCGTTCATAGCATTTTATTGCCTGGTTCCACCATTGGTAGCCATTGTAAAATATGCACTAACACCTTTGACACCAACCAACCTTCGGCCATGCTACCTTCTGGCCGAGCTCGTTGTCGCACAGCCTTTCAGGGTTTTCATGAAGCGCTCCAAGAAGAACATCCATCACGTATGGATAGGTCCAGCAATCTCCACATCGTCCACAAGATGCACAAGAAGGTGGATTTGTATCATGAGCATGCTAGTGGGTAGGTATTTCTCAAAGAGACAGGCCGTCTCCACTGCTCCCCGCCTCGCGGATTAAATAGAGGATGTCTTAATCTCTTTCTGTGAGATCCATTGCACCAAAGTCGACAACTTGTAAATGGCCCCGCAAATTTCTAGAGTAAGGCATCCTGTGATCGCGATCGGTAGGACAAACTGCCACAAATGAGAAAGCATTATGAATAATGGAAACTTTCCAAATTGCAAAATGCCCACGCTAATTACAATCCATTCGTAGCACAAACCTGACATATCTTATGCCAATCATAGGATTTTAACCCCGACAATTGGTCATCTTTAGAAAATGCAGACCTGAGAGAATGCATTGTACCCTTCGAAGTGCGGATAGACTTGATTACTTGCTTCACAATGCACTCTTCTTTAGTGGATAAAACCCAAGGAGCACAAGGAAGCTGCATGCGACCATCAGCACTCGACTACGCCAAAGCGCCTCCATCTTATCTACCTCCTTCAAATCCATTCCTGTCCCTATAGTGTCTCTCTTTCCTGTGATGTGGTCCCATAGCAAGTTTCCCACATTCTTGAAAATATGCATGGGATTCAACAAGTGGTTGACCTGTAAGTGGGTCTAATATGGCAACTCGTAGGAAACTGAGAACCGTCGCATTCCATTTGGATGTGATTCCGCGTGGACCATTTTCAGCTCGTACCAGCTTGCGGCGTTCATACGTGTTGGAGGTCATCCAAGGAAACCTTCCCTGAGTTCATGATCCTCTGGCAAGAAAGCGCCGTATCCTTGGATATACCATCTTCTTTATGGTTTGTGACCTTCGGGAGTCTAACTGTGGCCCACACAATGGACATGCATGATAACCTGAGGTAACCAGACCTGTTCCAATACAACGACCTAGTGAATACTTGATTGAATGAGATAAAATATAGATATTACTAGCGAGAACGGAGGTCTGCTCACCTGAGGACTCTCCCAATCCGGGAAAGTCATGCATCGTTCACATGAGAATGGCTTGAATATTGGTTGACCATCGACCATCGCGCTTGCTCATATCTTGCACAGTGACCCCCTCCTCCCACAAAATCTTAAGCTCATCGAATAATGGACGAAGATACACGTCCATATTTTTTACTTTGTAGCGGCCTGGAACAAGCAAGCTAAGGATGAGATGTCCTTTCTTCGTAGAAAGCCATGGAGGGATGTTGTAGTTGACAAGGACTATAGACCACACACTGTAAGAAGTTGAGCGCAGATCGAATGGGTTCACGCCATCCATTGCAAGATCAAGCCGAAGATTCCTTGACTCTCACGCAAAGCCTGGGAAGGTAGAGTCAATGTGGCTCCATGCGCGCAGATCCGTTGATATTCGTTGAACTCCATCCATGGACCTATTCTGCACATGCCACGTTGTCAAGCTCGCCATGCCGGACGTACGAAACATGTGGTTTATGCGGGGGATGAGTAAAAAGTGTCTGGGAACTTTTTGAGGGATGGTCTGCCCTTGCAAGTCCTGTCGATATCTGTGAGCACCACACTTTGGACATGTCTTCATAGTCTCGTATTCTTCTCGAAATAGTATGCAATCGTTGATACATGCATGAATGTTATTGTAGTCCATACCAGGCTTCCGTAAAACATGTCGTGTATCATCACGAGACTCAGGCATGGTATTTGCAGGTGGTAATATATGCTATTTCAATAACCTGGAAAAAATCATAAAAAACCTTGAAAAAGCACAAATGTTTGTAATAATAGTGTAAAAAAAAAAATCAATGAAGCCTATGTGCAAGGTACCTGAATAACTCGGTCACACTCGTATCGCTCCACCCGTATTTTGCTTGCACACTTAAGTGTTCAAGCAGTGTCTTCAACCAGATACTCGGCACCCATCATATAATGGTGTCGATACTTCCTCTCTAAGCGGATCAGATGTCTCGACATCCATGGGAATCAATGCATCGATCATTGCCTCCATCTCAGGCTCCAAGATTGTAGGTAGGTCTGGAAGGTTGTCTGTCTCCTCTGGCATTGACGGTATAGATTGGCCTTGCGAGTGGTAGATTAGCTCCTGCACTCCATCCATCGCATGCCCACGAAATCTTGTAATTGGCCGCAAAGGGTGCACTCCCCCTTGGGATGAGACATCACCTCCCTAGATAGAAAATTTGCTGAAAATCTGCAATCGCCTGATCAATTATCTCAGATTGAAACTCGCCAAATCGTCGTACGTGTTCTATAGACAATCAGCGTTTTCGTCTAATTGCCAACTTGCATTGAGAGCAAGGACATGGGACACACTGATTAAGATATGCCTTGCGATCTTGAACAATAAGACATTCTTCGTTTTCCATCTTATCTACATTACAACAAACGAGGCTCAAATGGATAGCTTTATGGAGATGTATGTCAAGTTACAAGTTGACCATAAGCTCTTGCTTAAGAGGTTTTAGCCTGTGTAAGAGATTGAGAAGCAAATTTTGTAAAACATTGAGGTTTTGTTTTTCCCGGTAGATAATTATTCATTATTGTAAAAAAAAAAGCATTGGTTCATAAGGTTCATGAGTCGAAGACTAAATGTTTGGACTTGACTAAAAGATTGGATAATGCCTTAGATGCTAAAAGGAAAAGTGATGAATATGTTACTTCATCATTGCAACAAAAAGATTGGTGACAAGGATGCTATGATTAATGAAGTTCTTCACGAGGTGAATATAGAGTTGAAGGGGATGGAACACGATTCTTCTTTGGGATTTAGTGGTGATCAATCAATTATTGAGGTGTCTTCTTGTGCAACCATTATACCTTATATACCTAGCTACTGTCTCTAGGTTATGTACTTTGAGTATCTTAGAGGGGCTCTACTAGGATTACTTATACAACTGTACTAGAGGGCTTTGAGTATAAGTAATCCATTTATGAGCATCATTGAGGATCTCTTAGTCTAATAATAAATCATTCTCAACAAAAAGCATCTTAGTAATGTGGTTTTTTTGTCCTAGGTGCATGTATAAAAATTAATGCCATCTATGAAATTTATCAACTATAGTAATAAAATTTGTTTCAATCAATTCTACTCATAGTCATAACATTTGAAGAAAATATCCTATGCTCAATTTAAGCGATTCTTCTTCTATCGCAATACTTTTGGGTTCATTTTGATGAAGTACCATAATGACCATTAGCTAGGGTATCATTTTCTTTTAGTCCTTCCGTTGACTAGTTGGCATGATTACTAATTTGTTATGCCTATAAAGTTAATACAAAAACAATGAATTATGCATATCACAATTAGATCCCCTACTTGGACATTATGAAGGATATAACGGATTTTAAGCCAACTTAAAGAGTCACCAATGTACGTGGCCCATGGCAAAGCACATTGCATACCATTATTGAGATAAGTCTATTATCGTGCATCTTAAATCTCCTAATTAGACTTTATAAAGTGTATGACTAATTTTTAGCCCTCTTAAGGAGTCGATGTAATGGTACCTATAAAAAAAGCAAAGTGCATACCATTACCATAATCATGGATATGTTATCGTTCCAATATATACACACACAGGTGGACTACATCTTGAGTAGACAAAAGCTATCCATTTGAGTAGACATACATTTCCATAAAGCTATCCATTTGAGTATAATTCTCTTTCTCTTTCTCTCCCTCTCTCTCCCTCTCCCTCTCTTTCTCTCTCATTTCCTCTCCCTCTCACAATATATCCTAACACTCTCCAAAAGCAAAAGGGAGAGGGAGAGAGAAAATGCACTCTCCCTCCCTCTCCCTCTCCCTCTCTTTCTCTTTCTCTCCCTCTCTCATTTCCTCCCCCTCCCTCTCCCTCTCCCTCTCTTTCTCTTTCTCTTTCTCCCTCTCTCTCTCTCTTTCTCTCCCTCCCTCTCCCTTTCCCTCTCTTTCTCTCGCATTTCCTCTCCCTCTCACAATATATCCTAACACTCTCCAAAAGCAAAAGGGAGAGGAAGAGAGAGAATGCACTCTCCCTCCCTCTCCCTCTCCCTCTCTTTCTCTTTCTCTTTCTCTTTCTCTTTCTCTCCCTCTCTCTCTCTCTCCCTCTCTCTCCCTCTCCCTCTCTTTCTCTCTCATTTCCTCTCCTAAACAAGCAAAAGAGAAAGTGATTTAAACCTTAAAAAAGCAAAAGGGAGAGGGAGAGAGAGAATGCATTCTCCATCCCTCTCCCTCTCTCTCCGTCTCCCTCTCTTTCTCTCTCATTTCCTCTCCTAAACAAGCAAAAGAGAAAGTGATTTAAACCTTAAACAAGCAAAAGAAGGAGAGAGGGGGACTCACCAATGAGATATGGCGAGTGTGGGGCGGCTCCTCTTTGTGATGAAGGCTCCTCCTCTCCTTCGCGAATAACAGCGGCGGCGGCAACAACGGCAAGTCTTCTTCCTCTCCTTCTCTCACGTATCTATTTCACCGTCACTATAAGCTCAAATCCTTGTAGTGCCTCCACCAAACAAAGTATCTCAACAGATAATACTCGAGCATCTTGCAATGTGTTTGGATCAATTTCCTTCGAGCTCATGTATCTATCAGGATGTATTTGAGAATTATTTATTTTTGTGTAGAAATTCAAAGATATATAATGAAAAAATACAATGTATACACACCTCACAAGCTCTCCCATCTTGTAAATGATATCACGTACATCTTTGGATATTACACAATGGGATATGCTAGTAGGAAGTACGAACTGAATGTAAACAATATTCATAGATCAAATGATTAGTTGAGGAAAAAGTCATCATGCCCCAAATTTTACACATAGTTACTCCACTAATTACTATATTCATGTTTAGAGATACCCTAACTTGAATCATTTTGTGCCAATCGTGGGACTTAAAACCAAATAGTTGCTCCATACCTCTTTTCTTTTTCTTTATGAAGGCTCCCTTGAGACATCTCATACATCCTGTGGGTGTTCGAAAGCTACATATTTGTTCCTTCACTATTTTTTCCTCGTTCTTTGACAACATCCAAGGTGCATGGGATAGCTCAATCTTTCCTCTAGGTCCAATGCGTGGCCAGGCTCATCTCATGCGACCAATGTTACGTAAATCCTCCCTTACATTGGACTGAATCACGAGCCCCTATCAAGTGATCCCATAATGTAGATACAACATTTTTCAATATGTGCATAGGGTCCAACAGGTGATTGACAGTCTAGTACAAAAGATGAAAAAATATAGGGAACCTAACAAATAAACAATATATTATGTAAACAATTCATAATGCTAAATACTTTAAAGTCAATCGAGAGAAATGCACTTCTTATTGACTCATGCCGAGTGGAGGGTGGCTGTCGGCATTAATCCATCTCTCCTTCCAATCTCGAATGGTTAGAGATTGTGGAGTCATTCCATTAGTAGAGAGAACATATTTGGGATGGTCAATAGAAAGAAATCGATGATGATTGTCGTAGATAACCTTCTTTAAATGTGCTGGCCTAGAGGAAACAAGAGAGTGACCACAAATAGGATATGCATGATATCCTGATGTGGTTAAACGTGAACAAACAAGTGAATTAATAAAATGCAATTGATTCAAGTCTTGAATTTCAAATTATATAGAGTTATATACATGTACCTGAACACTCTCCGTATCTTGGAAAGTCATGCATGGTCCACAACAACATGGCCTTCAATGTGAAATCTCTAGAGGATGCAGATGCACTTGTATCTTACACCTCAATACCTTCCCATAACATTTCTAACTCTTCAATAAAAGGCTCCAAGTACATGTCCATGTTTTTTACCTTGTGCTTTTCAGGAATCAGAAGGGACAACATTACATTTCTCTTTTTAATTACAATGGATGGAGGAATATTATAGTTCACCAATACCACTTGCCATACACTGTATGATGTGCTTTTGATGCCAAATGGATTGATTCCATCCATACCTAAACCAAATCTCAAATTTCTTGTCTCTTCTTTGAAAACGGGCCACAAATTATCCATATGTTGCCATGCCGGTGTGTCTGCAGGGATCCTCCATTTTCTATCACTTGAATGATGACTAACATGCCATGACATGAGCTTTCCAATAGACTTATACTTGAACATAAGTTTTATATGTGGAACAATCGGAAAATGTCGCAAAACCTTACGAGGCACATCCATTGACTTCATCTCCACTTCGTATCTTGATTCGCCACAAACAAGATACTCTCGTGCGAACTCATGAATCCCATGAAATAAGACACAATCATTGACATATGCATGGATCTTGACATAATCGAGGCCTCCCAGAGATGTCAAGTAATGTCTTACTTGCTCTCTCTTAGTTGGCAATTTGTTTCCTTTTGGAAGCATTTGTGATAATAACCTACATATATTTTTAAAAGTGAGTTAAAAAACCACCAACATATATTTCTATCTGATTTCAAAATAGAACAATTAATATTATGATTCATAAGCGAAAATGAATTGATACCTACTTCAATAATGCATCCAAACTGACATTACTCCATCCATAAATTGTTTGCAAGTTAATTATCTCGAGGGACGCACGAAGAACGGAGTACGTACAACCTTCATACAACGGAGTAGATGACGCTACATATAGTGGATCATCTGGCTTCATAGAGTGACCTTCTCCCTGAACCGGTTGCGAAAATAGATGGTGTACCATGTTGTCCAAAATCTCATCCTCTACGACTTGATGGGGTATTTCATGAGGGCTACTATCATGGTCGTCAGTCTCCACTCTTCTTGAAGACTCTGCCTCCTCGCGTCGACGTTTTGCAGCCTCTCGATGCTTGGGAGAGAGCATCTGAGGATGTGGCACCGCATCCTGCTCAACCACAAAAGGAAATTTCATGTACATTGATATATATTGAGTAACATAGACTAGCAATCTTAGTGTTTTAAAAAAACAATGAATACCGATGATTTCTCTCGGTCCCATTCTTCATACATGCTGAGGTGTGACATTGCAACTCGACGTGCTCGAAAAATACACCCTCGACAACGATCACATATGCATTTAATTTTTCGTCGTAGCCATGCATCTCGATTATGAAGACGTAATGTTTCATCCTCACTTGAGGATGTGCTCATTGACTCATGAGCATACATCGCACTAGGTGATGATGATGATATGATTAAACCTAATTCATGACAACATCAAAATATTTGTCATTCATATGTTTACATAAAAACTTCAAGCTGGCGTATTAATTATTCTAAGATCTCAATTTTAAATACATAAAACTCATCATAAATACATTAAAACTTATGATCATAATTCACCATCAAAACTTATCTTAAAAATAAAAAATTATGATAAAACCTAAATGCGCATCTATATCTACGTTTACGTACGCGTCTAAATTAACGTCTCTTTGCGCGTCTAAGTTCGCGTCTATACGTATGTTTACGTAAACTTAGACGCGCATATACACGCCAAGATAGATGCACACGTCAAAATTCAAAAGATACTTAAATCATTTCTTTTCAAACCGCGCCTTTGCTTTCCTGCGTTTTTTGCGGTTCTGAAGCTCGAGTTTAGCCGACATGTAGTCTCTTCATGCCTCACCTCCTTATGACTCACCTCTTCTTTCATTTCAAACACACAACATGGGGAAAAGGAAAGCCAAGAAGAGGAAGAAAGAGAAAAGAAGAGAGAGGAGAACAAGAGGAAGAAGAAGCAAAGGGAAGAGACAACAAGCAGCAAGCAAGCATCAAGGGAGAGTAACTCACCAAGGAGAGGAAGAAGGAGAAGGAAAAAGCGCCACCACCCGCCACACCAAACACCCAAGGTGAGTCCTCTCTCTCTCTCTCTCTCTCTCTCTCTCTCTCTCTCTCTCTCTCTGTGTATATTAGGTCAAATGATTGCATTTTATATTGCATTTTGTAAATCATAAATGGCGGTCGTGTGGACGAAAATCAGCCGACTGAGTGCGTCTACAAACTCGTCTACATTTCAGTGCAAACACAGGGATAGATGCAAAGAAATGTTTTCTCTCATTGCATCTGAGGCCGCGTCTCAGAGCGCGTGTATTCTGCGTCGGAGACACGAGAATACACGCGCTCTACACAGAGGCTTTGACTTCAGAACCGCATCTCCAGGTGTGTGTATTCTGCAGTCGACACACGAGAATACACGGGCACGCCAGAAGCATTGACCTAGAGATCGCATCTGATAGACGCGCTCTGAACAGATGGTTGACTTTAGGGACGCGTCTGAGAGCACGTCTATCATGCATTTTAGACGCGGTTATACACGCGTCAACCAGCTTTGATAAAAAATAATTTCCATTGCCTAAACAATATATTTTTGCAATGATGAATGTGACCAATCCCATGTTTGTGTTTATAAGTTTTCTTGATTCATGATCAAATTTTTAGAAGCTTTAGCCTCCCAACGTAGTGAATTAGGTAGCATTATACTTTCGATACCATATTAGAGATTTTGGGAGTCTTCCAAGCTCCACTTTCAAATAAGGAGTAAAGATTTGACCAAGTGGCTAATCTTAATCCCATATTTGAGAGTGGGACTCCCAGAGATTTCTTATTTATGAGAAGCATTAGCACTTAAGTTTTATGCTCAATGTCTAAAGAAAACTAGATTATTTGCACTTTCAAGTGCCATGAGCATCCATGTATTTTTTCTATGGGATTTTCACACCTTCACTTACATGGACCTTAGTAAGTGCTTGCAAAATACACTTGAAGAAAATGAAAATGTGTGAGCATCAAAATCCTTCTCTTACATAATGATTCTAGGCTCACTAAATGATTTTTCATAATTAATGTTGGATTGGATCAAGGATTATGGCTCTTTGAAAATGTTTAGGTGTGGATGAAGGTAATATATGATTTTTTGTATGCAAACAAATTTATCTTTTTCCTGTGTTTTTTTGGCAGATGTTGCATTTTGCTTCATCTAGCAATGACCCGGATTTGGATCGCATGAATGATACATTGGCCTTGTTCGGCAAGGGGGTCAATGCATTTTTTGGAGGTTTTCCTAGTAGGGAAGACTTCATGGGAGAGATGACCAGACACCTTCCTCGCTCTTCCACAGTAGATGAGGTGTTCAGTGTCATGTCTGGAAAGTCTCTAACGTCTTTCCCTGGCACTACTTCCCAAACTCCAATTGCAGGTACTCCAGGTGCAGCACTTGTACATGCATCGGCTGAAGCACAAGCATCAGCCAATGCACATGTATCTGCAGAAGCATGTGCGTCAAGCGAGGCAGAGGGTAGTCAACAGAGAGGGAGGAGGGAGAGTCGAGGGGGAGGACGAGGGTTGTGTGGGGGTTGCCTAGGAGGTGGCAAGCAATCACCCTCACCAGTAGATCATGTAGAGGAGCCAGTACGCCAGTACTATAGAGTTACAGATTCTGGTGGCATCTTCCATGATGATGAAGGAAGGGATGTTATGACGTACATGAGGAGCGTCGTACATGCGACGTATAAAGATTGTTTCGTCTACTTCAAAAATCAGAAAAGCGGCTTGTGGTAGGAGGTGTTGAGGGCAGTCCATAGGAGGTACCCAAATCCTGAGGGTCAGTGATTCTTGGATGATTGGGGACGCACAAAAGTGAGGGATTTGCTTCACAACAAAAGATCCCACCTCATGACACGCGCCAGGGACTCACTGCGGAGACAGGAGGAGGGGCGTGGAGCCTATAGCCAACCATCTATGTGCCACCGCATAGAGTGGAAGAAAGCTAAGAAGAAAGCATTAGAGAAAGTGAAGAGGCGCCAGCATGCAGAGGCGCGACGCATCCAAATGGAAACCATGGGATCGTCGCATTACGAATCGGGCGACAAAGAGTTGTGGGAGTCAGAGTTTGTAAGTATATTTTGATTTCTAGTTTTTAAAATTTTATATTTCTTTCAATTCTTTATATGATTTGTTGTAATACATTGTGTCTCATAATTGTTTGTATATATCATAATTGTGAGGGATTTACTTCAATTAGGCGTGTCTATATGCCCGTCTAATTTGCCAGGTAGACGCGCTGGTAGATGCACAAATTAAATTAAATCAATAACAATTTTGGTTTTTTTATGCACTCGTATTCACGCATGTATATGTGCATCTGTTGCACGTCTATTTCTGCGTGTAAATTCCTTAATACATGCGATTATAGACACGAATTTATAGACGCGCAAATAGATGGGCGAGTAGACGTGCTCGTAAGATTTTCTCTATATTCAAAAATCGCGTCTAAAAGTGCGTCTAAGAGGCCTTGTTGTTGTAGTGGTGGGTCATAGATGTGGTTTGTGGAATGTAATTTGAAAGGAAGATGTGTGGAAAATATAGCTTTAGTATTTGGAAGGCATTGTTGTCTCATATTACAACTTGGAAGCAAACAATACATGAAAGTAGGATAATACCTTGTGGTTTTCTCCATCCTTGAAAGCGTTGACTTTAAGAGCAAAGTGAAAAGCTTTTCCTACCAACCAACTAAGCTCTTCACCTTGCAGATTTATCTAGGACGCTGGTGTTGGTCTAGTTTTGATTAATGAGAGAAAACATGTTTCTTGGCCTCTTCTATAATTGCCTCTCTAAAGTGCTTTGGTTTTGGGAAATGGGATATAAACATGGTAAAAAAACAAAAAGGGATTTTGGAAAGTTAGAGGGAGCTCGTGACTCGAGTTCCTATACGTAACATGAGCTTATTACCTATCTTTTGGCATCTAGGAATGCCCTCAAGTAGCGAGGTTTTGAGAGCTACGTCCACGTAATTATTGTTATGTCCTTGAATCAATGCAGTGGAGGGACGTGAATTACATAATGAACGACCAAGAAAGCGAGATATCGAAACTCACCTCATATGAAGGTCCGTATGAAGCTTCAAATTTGACGCCCAATGTTGGGCTTCAATCAAATTTTACTAACACCTTTGGCCTTTTTTATTGGCATCAAATTGGGGCTTTCACAGTAATTTTGGGCATCAAAACTTCCAACATGTGTTACTCATTGATTAATGATTGCTAATAATTGTCAAAAAGTGGAGTCGACATATGAATTTAGGGGTTGACTGTTTTGGAGGAGCCTACCACAATCGCTATGAGGGGTACAAAGATAATAGTAGGGCATAGCCTGCATGTAATAGAGGGTAATGTAGGAGCTTTAACTCAAAGAGCTTTTAAAGGTTGAATGTGTGATGCTAAAGGCAACTAAATACTTTGCCACTACACTTGTATGAACCTATATAGCCTATCAACATTCAGCCTTTGATTACTCAACCCTCGATGCTTGCACCTTCATAAGTTATGAGTGTAAGTTGAAACACATCAGTTAGAGCATGCATAAATAAGTTGGGTCAAGCTAATGAGGACAAATCAAGCAAAAGGGGTAGAGTCACAATGTAAATGTGATTTATAGTAGATATTCACAAGTCACACGAGTATAGGTTTCTCCTTAAAACATGCAGCTCCATATCTTAATATGGAGTAGACAAATGACTTAAGAAACACAGTAACTTGTAGCTTCAAAAGGAAGGAAACATGCTTTATATTGATGTGAATATCTACTACATCATCCCATGAGTAGTAGGCACACTACAAGCATCATGAACTAATATACCTCTTCTTCTTCTAGCTCCTCATCCACCACACCTGCCAAAATTGCATACCCCCATCACTACACCTTCTCGCCATGACCTTCCTCATTTCCATCGATCCATGCTCATCCCTACAACACAAACAACATTGGTTTTTTACACTTATCGTATGCAAGTGACAAACAACGCTCAAACTTCCTTTGTGTGAAAGTAAACTGAACAAGGAACTTAGTTAATCATCAAGCTTCATTTTTGTATATTAAACATATTACATGTTCAAGAATAAACCTGAATCAACGCTCGTTGTCGAGCTTGTTGGATCTTGATTGAGGATGTAGCTGTTCATTGACTAGTGACACCAAATCTCGCAAGCTGAAGAAGTGCACGCAAGTGTTGAAAATGCATTGAGCATGATTTGAGTTTGGGTCGTTCAAAATTTTCTATGGTGGGAAAAAATAAATTACGGATTGATAGGGAAAATAAGTGAGCAATCAAGTGGATCGCAGTTCAAGGGTAAACACAACTATTAAAAATTGTAAATTTGAATATTTAAATTAATGCCTTAGATATTTAGGCTAGACTATATAGCCTTATAGATTTGAAAGTGGTTCTGGATCCCACTCATTGCGAATTCTAAGGCTTAATTCTATGATGAGTCATGACCAAGCTTTCAAATCAATGCTAAAAAAAGTGATTGAGCATGGGAATTATGCTTGTGTGTCTTCTCACTTCATTTTCATTCTACATGTATGTACAAATGTGTATGGTGACAGTGCCTTACCTAACATTATTAGACTTCAGCTGCAACCTTGACCTTAATTCTTAGACTTCATCTTGACACCTTTCCCCAAGTTTTTAGGTGTCGTTTGATGCCCAAAATGGCCATGACGCCCATTTTGGGCTTCAGATATAAACACCGTGCAGCAGCAGCCAAGATACCTAGCAACCGAGCCCCTGTCTATAGAGCTAGTTTCGCGGATTACAAAGCTACGTGCATGCGTTGGAACCGGAAGGCAAACTTGAAGACTAGCTTGCGAACTGCCGGGTGACGTCGGTTGGTTGGGCAAGATATATATGATCAGTAGTCGGTCCATCCGCAGGTGGAGCATGTACACATCACTTGACCAGAGACATCATTCGTCAAAGCAGTAAGTGAAGGCAAGCTTATCATCATCATGTCGATCTGCAAGGCGGGCCTGCATGTGCAGGCGCTGGTGGTCCTCCTATTCCAGGTCTATACGATCATCATCAACCCGCACATTGATAACATCGCGGGTGCGGCTGACATCGGACCGGACCATAATTATGTGGGGCTCCAGATGGACATCCTTCACAGGAGCGATGTGCACGAGGAATGTGCTAAGCGCGGCGCAGCAGTTGTTGAATATGGGGTGGACCATGGCTGTAAGCGCCTGGAAAGGGACGAGGCCCGTGTTCAGTCCCTCCTGGGTATTCTTGTAGGCGGTGCTGCCACCGCAGCGCGCCAGCAGCTAGCTGAGGTGGTACCTGCCTTGAAACTCTCGGGAAGTGGGGATTATTTCGTCAGGCTTGCGTTGGGCGGGGGCTACCATAATTACATGTCCCTCGACACGGGCAGTGAGCTGTCGTGGATCCAGTGCAAGCCCTGCGGCGGCAAGTCGTGCATCCCGCAGGTGGACCCTTCCCTCTTCGACCCCTCCGCCTCTGCCACCCTGCGCAACGTCTCCTGCAAGTCGCCTGTGTGCCATCGCCGACTCACGACAGGGCTCGTTGGCTCATGCTATGCGGGCACTTCCAACTGCGCCTACAAGGTGGACTATGCAGACGGCTCTTCCACCGCAGGAAGCTTGGTCATGGAGGCCATCACTGGCTTGAACAACAACAGCAAGCAGGCCGTTGAAGTGCTGCTGGGCTGCGGCCACGACAACACGGGCATCTTTGGAGGTGCGGCGGGAATCGTAGGTCTTGCACGCGGCCCACTCGCCCTTGCGTCGCAGCTCAGCGCGGATCGCAATCACAGACCCACCTTCTCCTACTGCCTCCCTCCCAGACGGCTACCCTCAACTCTTATAGGCCCATCAGTTGCAAGGGCCGCGGCTACAGGTAGCCTCGTACTTGGATCAGCAGCAATTAGCCCAGCAGCTCTACTTGGTCTCCGCTATACACCACTTCTCCTTCACCCCGATCCCGCTCTCCGGACCTTCTACTACGTCTCTCTCACCGGCATCACCGTTGGCTCCTCCCTCCTCCCCATCGCCCCCTCCGCCTTCCAAATCGACAGTCGCACCGGCGGTGGCGGTGTCATCCTCGACTCCGAAGTCGCCATCTCCCGCCTTCCCCCTGCTGCTTATGCGGCTCTTCGCACCGCCTTTGTCCGTGAAGCCGCGCCCCACCTTGGCCACCCGTCGCCTGTTGACAGTGGATCCTTCCTCGACACCTGCTTCGACACCACCCACATCCAGCTACGTGCTCAACGTCAGCACGATCAGCCTCTCCCTATTCCACGCGTCGTGCTTCACTTTGCAGGTGGCCTCGACCTCGAGCTACCTCCCTCCAATGTCCTCGTCTGGCTGGACGACTGGGCGAGCACCGCGGACGGAAGCCCCCCGTCCACGAGGAAGCTATGTCTCGCGTTCGCCCCTGCCCCTGATGCCATGTCCTTCTCCATCATCGGCAACGTCCAACAGCAAGGCTTCCGCATTCTCTACGACGCAGCCGGTGCTAGGCTTGGTGTCGCACCGCACCAATGCACCTAGACTCCCTAATTCATTGCACACCTTACTGGCTTCTCAGAGTCTCTGCGGAATTGTCGGTGGAGCCTTGTCCTCCTTCATGTAAACAGAATATTATTTCCAAAGAAAGAAAAGTTCTGACATTCTTTCTAAAATCGAATATCAATCCTGCTCATTACCTGGCTTCATAGATGGATATGAGTTCTCATTCCTGCTGATCAGGTGGAATGGAATGGACGATGTGTCGCTGGTCGGGTCTATGTAGATTAATGTTGGTGAAATCTCGTTCTCTCGCTTTGATCTCGCTCCTACGCTGCACCACTAGAGTTATACACAAGGGACTTTTAGTCAATCCCTATATAGGAAATCTTGTAAAATGTAGGAAATGTTGCAATATTTCCTATGTTTGTATGCATGTATTCCATATATACAACTAGGGAATGACATTCCCCACATCTAATAGTAGGGAATTAAAGGTCACTATAGACTATTTCTTAAGTTATGTAAAAATTCCCTATATAAGTGTATACAAGAACATGTTTGGATTAAAAACCTTATAGGTTTTCATGCATGCCTTGTGTGAATTGGTCTATAGCTCATGGTTAATTTAAGAGCAATAGTAAAATACTCACCCTTGCAAGCTTGGACATGCCAATGTAAACATAATCTTAGTCTAGCACCCTATGAGCCTTTGGTGAGAAACAATCAACCTTTTGAATTGTTGTAGTGTTTGGACTAATGACCTAGATGGTTAAAATGATCTGATTTTTTTGAGATATCCTATTGCTCTTATTAGTAGAAAATGTTGGTATTTGTATCGCTTCTTTAAATGAGCAAGATAGTGCTTCCCTTTGATTGCCATAGTGATAATAAGTGTCCAATGAGCCATAATTTTCCTTTTGTATTTCTTAAAATGGCAGGATACATACGTTGTATACTCTAGATAACTCAACAACCTTGGGATCTCCTAGTAGGGCCTCTTATGGAGGACTAACTTTTAGAGGCCCCTAAAAAGTTGGAGTTACACTCTATGACTATTATAACCATGAAAAGAAAAATACAAAATACAATGCAACATAGCTCCATTGTGATGGTTTAGCTGATAGTCAGGGTGATAGAATAATTCTCCAAATGAATGTAAGGCTGGAGTTATAAGTGTGGGTTGGGGCCTTAGCCATAGACAAGAACTCACCTTTTTCTTCTTTATCACAACCCAGTCTAGAGGGACGATGTTAGCAAACATCCATTTTTTAGCGATGTCCATGTAATTCGTAAGGGATCTAAGCATAAAATTAAGACAAAAAAATTTGCCATTTGGATTGATGCTCTAGAATGACTAAGGGCCATTTTATATTCATTTGGGAACAAATGTGTGCAACAAAGCTATTAATTGAGGTAGCAATTATCAAATGGGGGATAGAACTATCTTAGTGTTGTTGACTTTGATAAGGAAGAGGTGTTTGGATAGTTTTTTGTGGTACACAAAAAAGAGTGGCTAGCCATTGGCAGCACCGATCAAATGCATGCAGGTATCCAGACAAATTTCAAAGAAAAAGTGCCCAAATCATGTTTGATCTACCTTTTATTGCTTTTGGTTTATGTATTCTAAGGTGTTTGTTTGTATTGATGTTCATGAAACCTTCCTAAGGTACCAATTTTTCTCAAGGTGATGAGGTCCACAAGTTAGCTTTCCCTCTTTACATCCATAACCTAGTACATCCAACCAAGAGAGCACCATTCCAAGTCTATTCATAACCTAGTATGTCTAACCAAGATCATAGAGAGAACCATTCCAAGTCTACTCACAAATCACACTTGTTGTCTTGTAGGGGCTAAAATCTTATCCAACTTACAATTATAAAAGGTATAATTCGAATATAGTGATGAGAATACATCTCACATGATGCAATTATCAAAGATGCCACAAAGAGAATTGAATTACACCAATCAAAATACATCATAGAGAAAAAAAATGGTTGCACACAAAATAGGAACAGAGTTTGATTCTAGTTATGGCATGTGAGCTTTTGGACGACTTGTGCGTATGTGTTTTTTGAAGAGTACCTCAATCACTTTAATATTATAGTGTTAGGAGGTAAAACAAATCCCATAGAATTGCATGTACTAACGGAGACCTGAAAGGCAGTCGCGTTTATTGAAGGTAGGTTATGTGTACTTGGATCTACTTTAATTTTCTAGGAAGAAAGGACATGAGAAGTGGGAAATTCTATTGGTATAGTTGCCCCTCAATCTGCCACCAATGTATTCAATAGTCAATTTTTTGCATGTTTCTACTAATATATAAATAACTAAGGTATATGTTTCTCAATTGAAGCTTCAATAGTTTGTCAACCTCTTGCTAGTTGTATGATAATTCAACTATGAATCATCAAGCCACAAGTACCTAAACAAAACAAATAGGGGGGACCTACTCCTAGAGAAGCAAAGAAGGAACAAATTATGGTGGGCCCATGAGAACCTTGAGTAGGGGTTGCTACTATCTTTCAAGGAAGACAAATGATATTCTGGACCTACATCGAGAAGAAAACCATGGTATAGAATGTGGCCAAATCGTGAAAAGAGGATGATAAAAAGAGAACCAGTGATTACAGTAAATAATCAACAAAAGGGTAGACAATGTCTTTTGAAAGCAAGACAAAGGGAGTGTTGCAACAAAATCAGCTTGGGCTTCTCATGCATTGTACAACCTCACATTCCAGGTATTTACTTCCACCATAAGGGAGGTTCTTTAGAAATACTTGCAGACCATCATCCACAAGTAGAGAGCCAGCACAGTGTAAGCATAAAGATGATCAAACTATCATTATGGAAATCAACAAAAGCACTATTGTGTTTCCATGTCTACAGGCTACAATTGTGCTACTATTGAGATCCAAGATGGCTACTTCTGCAAAATAAATGATGGCTGATTTGTAATATGGGAATATAAGAAGAGGGATGCTCTTTTGAGGTAGATAATATGGAGATTCAACACTCGCGTCTGTCACTGAGTTATAAATCCTCTATATCATGTGCATTCATGGCATGTTTTATATATACATACAAAACCTATTTTGCGATATTTTCTTGACCCTTCTATGACTTTTTACTATAATTTAGGAATCCCTTAGTGTAACTTTATTTTTTTCATAAAAGAATTTAACAAATCCTTATGTAATAGATACAAAAAACTAGCTCTGTCATAGAATTGATCACGAACTAGCTAAGGAACAACTTCAAGCTATTCTATGGAAGGGTGCAAGCATATTAATGGTTCTCACCACTGAACACCATGAAGGTCGCATCTAAAGAATATATGACAAGCGGGCACAATGTGCGACCAAATGTTTGCTGAACTAAAAATACATTCTAAACTTGGTCAACTCATTAAAACAACCCCATAACATATAAGATCCCAAACTTCCAAGCTTTCATTAAAAAGAAAGTGATCCTAGAAAGTTTTAACACATTTTGGCATTGCCTAAAATTCACAAGCTATGGTCTACATGTGCTAGTAAGCTCGTTGCTCAAGCCTACTTTTCAAAGTGAGTGAGAAGTGAGCCTTGTGGATTTTTAAACATGAAAGCTAAAATAGAAATAGAAGAATATGAAATTTCACCATCATAATACTATCTTTGAGCTCTCATACATTACGATATTGATCTCAGTCTTGTCTTTTAGTGATAACATTAGACTATATCATTGTATCTTTTGTATCTAATTCATCTTAAATAATTGTCTCCACTATTTCTACAAAGTGTATCAATAAGAAATGCACATACACACACACACACAAAATCTAAAGATAACAAGAAATAATCACACAGAATTTTTTAGTTAGTTAATATTAAGTCTTAAAAAAAGCCAAATAATATGAGTTTAACTTGTAGCTAAAAAGGATAGATATATCCACAACTAAGTTCCATAATTATTTGCATGAAGATGTAACTAAAAGCAGGATGTTTTATATTTGCACCTATACAAAGATTATCTCATTTTCTTTTATAAAGTAGATATGGCTATACAAAATTTTCCTCTAGGCCATGCATTCTACTCATCACCTCAACATTGTTGAAGCTAGAGTTCATTGTCATTTTCATATACGTAGATGCATCATCGCAATCTGCCAGTCATGTTCCTGAAGCAAATATACAAATACAAGAAATTAAAATCAAGGGAAATGCTAAGACTAAGCTTAATAAGAGGAATAGCTCCACACGCAATATACCAAATCCACTTATGCATAAACCAAGCTTTAATTACAACACTCCAGAAAAGATAGTCAAGTCCATGTAACTTATCATTCGTAGAAGTGTACGCAAGAGCCATTTGGAGAGGGAAAGAAGAGAAGATGGAGGAGAGAGGGTATAAGAAGAGGGAATACAACCAAACCAATAGCAAAGACTTCATGAAATGACAATTCACATGTAGTGTAACCAAAAAAATGATAAAAAACAAATGCCAACTGCTATAAAATGAGGAAAAATCAGGCAATAACTACAAAAGACAACAAAAACGGCATGTTCAAACTATTGTCTAGCCATCTGAAGGGTAGAAAATGAAAAACAAAGACTGGTTGAGCATTTAATGTAGTAAACTATTGAGATTATAGGCTAAATCCAAGCGCAAGCTAAAATAATAGGTTGGTCATCTAAAAAATGTAGGCGTGATCAGTAGGGGGAAGAAAGACTTGTAATGAGTAGAGAAATCACAGTAGGAACTGAGATCCTATAATATAATACCATATCAAAAGTGGTACAACAAAACGAAAGCATAGATGAGTGTAAAAATAAACTACTAGATACAATATGAAAAAACAAAAAAAAAATTGCAAAGAAAGAGAAATCAAAGAGATGCTCGGGAAATCAAATCCACATACCAAACATGAGAATGATGCATACAATAGTGAGTTACTAGCTATGTGAGCACCGGCACTGGCTCGTCTCTCCAACATGAAGACCACCTAAAGAATGATGATGACTCAATGAAAGGAAGAGGAGCCACTAAATAAATAGGCCCAAAATGTGCCTAAAATACCAAGTAATGTCAAGCATAGCCATGTCTCACACATGAACTAACTAGACTAGACTGATAGCACTTCTTTGCCTATTGCAATCATGGTGGACAAGGATCGGAATGTTATACATGGAGTTTTTTGGCATGCTTGAGCATTCCAACATGTAGAAGCTAAGCTAGGATAGGATAGGACTTGTTAATGATCAGTCTTAATCATGGTTTTATAATATCCTTACCACATTCTTGTGCCTATATATATTTGTGTATTATAGAGGGACATGCATTCTGCAACCATCGATAGCTACGTGGAAGTTTCCAACAATGATGAGTAAGCCCTCCTTCAAATAATTTCCAAGCAATCCATTAGCATTGGTATCAACACAAGAGTGATAGAGATTTCCAATTATGTGCCACCGTAATATACAATCCGACATCTTTGTTTACCATTTTGTTAGCCATTAGGGATCAACTTGAGTAAGAATATAGTACCAACATGTTATGGCATCATATAAATTAGTAAGGCCTTGATAATAGAAAAGAATGAGAAAAAATAGTTGAGGAATGGACAAAGGTTGAATCAAAAGGGAATGACTCCCAAGGACGATATAGAGGGTTTAGAAAAGTCAAAGAGTGAATGAAAAAGCTCATTCTTGTTGTGTGGCAAAAAGTTTCTCTCTTCTTATTTCTTGCTTCTTGCTTCATTCTTATGTATTAGAGAGAGAGAGAGAGAGAGAGAGAGAGAGAGAGAGAGAGAGAGAGATGGTGTGAAAGAGGGGGAGTGTGTATGTGAGAGAATGAGGGATTGTGGAGAAGCTCTTCTTCTCCTCTCTTCATCTTATTCTTTTTCTCTTATGTTTTCTCGTGTACGTGGCAATGAAGCTTGAAGCTTGGAGCTTTGAGACAGAGCTTGCTTGAAAGCATATCTTGGATCATCGAGCTAACAAAGGATATATGGGAGGAGGGGAGTTGATCAGATTCAAAGGTAAGCTCACTACACTTGTGGGTGAGAGAGTATGCACAACTATGTGAGAGGTAGCCATAGCTCTCGGCTTGAAATGCTTAAAGAAATAAGTAGTACATGGCTCTTGGTAGTGTGCTCGTGAGGATCAATGGATTCAATCTTCAGTGCTTACATGGTCCAAAATGAGCTTGAGTGCTTGAGTTCATCCACAAAAGTCTCCTTGATTTAGGTAGCAAGTGATGGAGTAAGAGAGTGTTTGATCTTCTTTTCTTGATAGTTTAGGTGTTGGAAGATTTCAGAGCATTAGTTAGATCAATGCTACGTTGTTTTACATTAGTAAAATGCATTAAGGTTTGGGAAATAAGATGGAAAGGACTAAAATATGTCATTGTAACAACTAGAAAATAGGTGAATAGAGAAAGAAGGAAAAAAGATTTTGAATATTTGCAAAGGAAGATAGATAGTAAGAAAAGGTGAGAAAGGGGGAAGGGAGATCAAATTTGGACACTTGGAGATTGAGAGAGAGAGAGAGCTATTGAGAGAAGAGAGAGGGCCCCAAGTCAAGTAGTCAGTAGTAACATCAATCTGTGGTGTCATTGTATTATTGTGTTTGAGATATGCTTTGAGTCTTCCCTAATGTTTATTGAATGAAGTCAAAACCCTGAATGCAACAATAAGTAGTGCATTTAAATGTTTCAATCAATTTGTTGACATTTGGTATGTTTTGTCCTATGCTCCTCAAATGGCATCCCCAAGATTGGGAAGACGGCCCTCGAACACCTAAGTAACTTTAGTCCCACTCGAACTTGCACAAGTCCACTCAAACACTTACACTCAAACAGTCCACTTGGACACTCTGACATTGGGACAAGTCCCCTTAGATACTCAAACTTGAACAAGCTCACTCAGACACTCAGAGGAGCACCACTCATTCGAGTCTGAGTCTTTGATCACTTAGATGATCACAAAGTCCACTCAAACAATGGTCAAGTTTAGGACTTGGATAGGCAAACCTACTACTCTGTGAGGTTGTCCAGAACATAATTTTTAAGAGTTTTGACCACTGCGTGACGTGCTCATGCCAACATCTAGCAAGCCCAGCAATCGAGGTTGGAACTCAGATATGTACATGAGACCATAGAGCCGATTGTCACTAGAACTTTAATGTAACAGTCATGGAGTAATTGAAATTACCAACCACTAACTGCTTGCTCCTTAGTAGAGACTCAATTTGACTGCCTGGGATCACCCACCAGACCATCTATCAAAACCCATGAAGAATCCAAAATTGACTAGTAGGAGTAATCACTATTCATGCAAAAGAACCACAACAGCATGAAATTGATTGGTAAAAGTGTGGAGGTGATTGATTTCATTGAAGGTTGCATCGTGCAACAAAAACACTTAAGTGCATGTCAAAATTGTAAAGCCTAAGCATAGCTCACATCGAGTTGCACCTCTCAAAAGTATAAGTGTATATACTTAAAGATTGATTGGATTAACAAGGAATACACTAAAGGGGATTAAGTTGAGAAATGAACACACTAGTAGGAGTGCAACCTCAAAAATCACACGAGTGATCCAAGACACCAAAGACAAGATCTTGGAAGATAGAACCATCAGACCATTGAGGGAAACAAGGACTAACCAAGATTAGGGGCACATGCCTAGTCAACCTCATAGAAATACTAGTGGTTCAAAGAGACAACCACCATGGTAGGTACCAATTCGAATGAGAATGACCTCAACTTTGACCTTGGCCTTAATGTAGTAGGGGTACCTGGATGAAATCCAATGACTTATCACATAGTATAACCAATAGACAAGTATAATGCATCATGAAAGAGCTATAGCTAATATCATAGTCGATCTTGAGAAGGAGAGGAGTCCTAGAAGGATCACACTGTAGCACATAGCAAGGCATAACCAGGAGTAACACGCTTAGAGGCCACGTGAGGACAAAGAGATCAACAAGGTTCACAGGATACTAGCCATCTCAGGTAGAAATAGAACGAGAGGAAATGCCAATAGAGAGAGAGTCTTAGAAGCTGATTTTACATTGAGAGAGCTACTCACAAAGCTATTCCTAGACGATACTAGTGCCGAGCAAAGTGGAGTAGCCTTGGTAGCATTATTGTTAGCTGGAGTCACCTCCAATACGAAGAGCCAAACAAAAATACCCATAGTTTCCAAGCAACTTAATAAATATCAAGCAAACAATGATCTTTATCGCTTCATCAAGCAGTTTGAGTAGGTCTGCAAGGCCAAATCCCACTCAATGGGCATAAGCATTCGATCTTTGCTCAGGAGACAAGCAACATACTTGTTTTATCATTCTAAACAATATCAAATGTAATAATTTCAATGATCTAAAGGATCTCTTTATCAAGAGATTCTCAAAGGCAAGATACTCTAACAAACTCATCTGTTAAGCTAGTGAATGTCATCCAAAAAGACAAAGAGGAGATAGAAAACTACGTCACTTATGTTAGGAGTCTCCACAAGAGGATACCTACAGGTGAGCTACCCAATGTGAGAGCAGTATCCATCATATTCATCAATGCGATCCAGAACGAGGAACTCTGTAAGGCCTGTAGCGAGCAACTCAAACCTGCAAAAGGATGACATATTCACAAGAATCTTTAAGGAGGCTATATAAGTGGATGATTTAGTAAGAGAGATAAGATCTGGGGTTACATAGCAAGAAAATAACACGTTTAGAAGTGCTGAGAGAATTGTAGCACTTAGCAAAGGATCAGTCCCTAGTGAGAAAGTTAAAGCAAAGAGTGTTGACTAGATCCAAGCGATAGTTGATCTACTGAGATAACCAAACTATAGGATTCATTGCGAAGGCCAGTGCAACCTCACATGCAGTGTGTACATTATGAAGGGAACCATCTACTATCTAAGTGTCCCAATCCTAGTTCTTCATCTTTTGCCAACTGCGGAAGATTCAGACATGATGCTATGCACTACACCGATTGCCAAGATGATTACCATACCAAAAACCCTATGCTCAACCATACTATCCAAGAGGCAGATAGCCTAACTTTGAAAGAGGAGCCCCTTCAACTCTACCCATGCCTAAGGATTTAGAGCTAGCCGCTCCAAGGATCAACATCAACCCAACAGGAGTTCCTAGACCTTTAGGACCTATAGTGACCCATCCACCAAGCAATACTCTAGTGCACTTGGTAGAGAAACCACTGGAGGGAGACTCATACATGAACCCTTATGTCTCTTATGACAAGGAGGGTAATGACATACTAATGGAGTTTAGGCCTATGCTACTCATGGCTTTAGGTAGAGGGAGTGGTAGAGGCCTAGGAGGAGGTCATAACCATAAGCCCATAACATGTTGTATGTGTGGCCATCCAAGGTATATCTCATCCCGCTATCCTAAAAATAAGCAAGCAAATAGAGAGAAGGTTGACTTGAGGTGTCCCAAATGCAGAGTCACACATCTATTTTCCGATTGCCCTAGGTAAAAAACCTCCATTATTTTGGCAATCGTGTCACCTAAAAGAAAGGCCACACCCATCCCCATAAATGTCATGACACGATTACAAACAAGGCAAGCTGGTATTTCATTACCTAGATCTAGTAACCTAGATGTAGTCTCAATAGGGAAAAAGAGTCAACAAAGGAGGAGGAAGAGCAGTGATGCAAAAATAACACTCAAACAGAGAGCGTGAACACTTTAATAAAGAGATAGTAGGTTAGTAAAACAGAAAAAAAAACATCTCATCCCAAGATGAGGGAGAAGGAAAGCCTAAGGTTGTGGAGAGTACCCTAATCCCAACCAACAACTAAAGGCTGTGGATCCACTTTCTCTTAGTTCATAGCTTTTTGCTCTAGTGCATCCAACTGGTTGTATCGCTCCTTAAATTCGTGCAACAATTCAAAGGTAGCAAGTCCTTTGTTGGGTTGATAAACCCACTCTCTGAATGTCTTTTGCATAGCAATACTGTAATCCTCCAAAAAATATTCATCTTTGAGGAGATTCTTGAAAGCATCCTAGTTAGAGACCCATACAAACAAATTTGTCACTCTAACATGCAAAGCAGGGACAAGCCATAAGAAATAGTTGCTCTAGTTGGTCGAAACTCCGAAGAAGTGCATCTAGCTTTTAAAGGATTTAATGTAGGCAGAAACATTCTGGCCATCAAATAATTTTTTCTCACTAACCGCAGCCTCAATCGCCTGGGTCGCACCATGCATATGCTCTTGTTCTTGATGTAGCAGTTGTTGTTGATCCAACTGTTGTTGACGCAACCACTGCTACTGCTGTATAGATAATTTCATCTGTTGGTTTTGCATCATAATGGCTAAAGAAAGAGTTTTTCACAAAGTCTTCATCTCGTGGGTCAAAAAGGAAGAAACTGTTGATGATGAAGGTGGATTATTCAAAGAGTTTCCCATCTCAATGATGAGAAGCGACACTTTCACATCGGGTTCACCAGATGTCGCACAAAATAATACATCCAAGAGTTCGTGAAAGTCACTCATCGCAGGTATTCTATGTGAAATGGCAGTTTTTAGTACAAATCCAAAGCTTAATCAAATCAAAGCATGAACATACACTTTACATCCTTGAATCCATACTTCAACAATTTATCAAAGATAATGGCACAAGTCCATGAAGTTTCTCCCAGTTAATTATGGTGGCAACCAATAGTATAAATTACTCAAGACGGTGTAAGTGATGACAATGGGGACAAGAGGGTATGTTGGAAACACAACCGAGAGATGATCCAAAAGCTAGCTCAAAGTAGGGTATTGTGCACTTGTACATTGCAGTTTGCTCCTTTTGCCGATCAAAGTAATGATGCTATCGATATTGTTGCCTCTTTTGCTGACTACAATGATGATAATGATGATGTAATTCAATGATGCTTAGAATGATGATATGTTAGGTGGACTATGGTTCAAGGTGATCTCTACCAAGCATTGGCTTTATAAGGTTTCGTGTATCCATTGCTCCATTGGTAGCACTTGCTCCTACAATTGTATGTCCTTTGAAGCTTTTTTGTGTCATTTTAAAGATTTTTGTTTTAACAGTCTATATTTTATATCAGTGAACTGATGAAATTTTAGTGTACAATTCCATCCACCATGGGAAAGGCCTTTCACAGTACAGTTTTCCATCCATATCTATATTGGCAAGGCCATTGCAACATCTTATCCAAACTGGTAAGAGGTTCATTCATGATTTCCTGATCAGATGATGGATAGGAAAGGAGTTTAGTGGTTGTCAGCCCGTGTGATATCCAAGCTGAAGGGTTGTTTCAGTAGCTCTGATGTTGGAGTCATTCTGCTGCACAAACGCAACCATATTTGCTAGCCTTAAAGATGACACCTCGATTGTTGCAAGCTTTCAAGACTTCAAACTTGATGTATCCTGAATGCCTTGGGTACTAATTACACCATGTGCTTGTATCACTGACAACTCAGAAATCTTAGATTTCAATAATTCATTCTCCTAAAGGAGTAGATGCTTCTTTTTATGTAGGTTCACAACCTGTTCCACTAGCAATTGGGTTTGCTTGTTACACAACAAGGTCAGTAGTACATAGCCGACACTGCAAAAGCCAATCAGTCGAGTGTCTTTTCCCCCCTGCGAAATCGTCCCCTCCTCCTCAGACTCATTAAAGCGTGTCTATATATCAACCTTTGTCCAATCTACAGCACGCGGTGTCCGAAAAGGTCATAACTTTTCTTATAAAAGCTTATGACTTTTAAAAGCTTTTTCTAAAGCTATTCTCCTTTTTCTCCTTCCTGTCTCGTTGATTAATCCTCCATGTTAGCTCTCTTTGAGAGCAACCGTCAACTTACTACACATTGCTCCAAAATGAAGAGTAGAGTTCTAGAGAAGCCTCATTGCCTCCTTAGATGTCTTGTAGTTATTCTTGAAGATTGTTCCTTTAGCACACTAGCACATTGTAGTTTGTAATTGCACATAAGCTTGATGTCCCCCAAGATTCACCAATCATCTTCTTACTTATCAAATTTGATTCTTCAGTCGTTCCAATTTGGCGTAGTACAAGGCCTTGTTGTTTTCGATATAAGCTCTTCATATTTTCCAATTGGCCTTTCCTCTTAATCCATTGGCTTGAAGTGTAGTAAAATTGGAGATTCTGCAAAATTGGATGGCAAAGAACTACTTGCATAGTCCTTTTCTTCAAGGTCATGCTTCTTGCATCTAAACTTTTGTGAAGGCCCATTCCATAATGATATGTTTTTTAAAAATATCCTCTTAACTACATTCTTTTCAATTTCTTCAAATAGAGAACCGCTTTCCAACCTTCGTCATTTAGGAAAGCTACAATTATCTCCTGGCTCATAGGATCAATAAATCCCCTCCACCAAGCACAATGTTTCTATACAAGTCCTTGTGAATATTATCATCATACTTCATGATAGCATTTTATGTGGTCTTGTGATTACCAAGATCTCCAATTTGCGAGAGGATTTCTAATCTTCTTTGATGCATTCAATGTAGTTCATATGATACCCAAACAGTATCCTATTTAAGTATTCAGAAAAGAGAATTCATATAACATGAAGCTCTAATAGAATGTCCAATAAACACTACTCCACCATAGTGGGAACCCTTACATTGTTTCAAAGATGTGAGCACTATCTTAATTCCTTGCTTCTTGTTTTCCTCTCCCAATTGTTAGCTTTACATTGCCATCACTTCCTCCTTTGATTGATACATTGTGTCCTAATAGAAATCTATTTTAAAACAAAACTGTGTGCTTAATCATTCATGATTTAAAGAAGACATAAAATATCAAATCCATGCTATGCAACCAATCACGTGATGCTCACACGAAAACTATGGATGCAGTAAAGAATTGTGCCTATCCTATCTACATGTGCTTATGCATTATGCAAAATGCAAACGAAAAGACACGCACAATGGAAAACAAATTCCTAATGATGCTAACTAATGAGTTTAAATTTCTGGCAAGAAAAACTCCGCCCTCAGGTCCGCGGTGGGGGATGCGCAATGACATGACAACGCAGGAGCCATCTGGAGAGGAAAAGAAGGGAAGATAGAGGAGAGAGGGTATACAGAGAGGGAATACAACCAAACGAGAAGTAAAGACTTCATGAAATGAGATTTTACATGTAGTGTAACCAAAATTCTAATAAAAAACAAATTCCAACTCCTACAAAATGAGGAAAAATCAGTCAACAACTATCAAAAACAACAAAAATGGCATGTTTAAACAATTTCCTAGCCATGTTTAGGGGTAGAAAATAAAAACATAGGAATGTTAAGCATTTAATACACAAAACTGACGAGATTATGTGCTGAATCCAAGCACATGCTAAAAACGTAGGTTGTTGATATGAAAAATGCAAGCCTAATCATGAAGGTGTGAAGAAATACTTGTAATCACACTACAAGGATTTGAGCTAGTAGCGACGCCGATTAACGATGGCGGATAGTGGCGTTGCTATTGGCGTCTCTATTGGCATCGCTATTTGTGTCGTATTTGTGACGCAAATAGCGATGCTCCACAGGGAAAAAAAGCGATCGAAACCAAGCGTGTTTTTCATTTCGCATTTGCGGCTTGTGAGTTTTGAGAGCGAGAGCGAGGAAGAGAGCGACCGTCGTGAGAGAAGGAGAGGAAGAAGACTTGCCGCGCCGTCGCCGCCGCCGCCGTTGTTCGCAAAGGAGAGGAGGAGCCTTCATCGCAAAGAGGAGCCGCCCCACGCTCTCCATATCTCATCAGAGAGTCTCCCTCTCTCTTTCTTTTGCTTGTTTAAGGTTTAAATCACTTTCTCTTTTGCTTGTTTAGGAGAGGAAATGAGAGAGAAAGAGAGGGAGAGGGAGAGAGAGGGAGAGAAAGAGAAAGAGAAAGAGAAAGAGAGGGAGAGGGAGGGGGAGGAAATGAGAGAGGGAGAGAAAGAGAAAGAGAAAGAGAGGGAGAGGGAGAGGGAGAGGGAGGGAGAGTGCATTCTCTCTCTCCCTCTCCCTTTTGCTTGTTTAATGTTTAAATCACTTTA
The DNA here is from genome assembly GCF_053477565.2 of Lygodium microphyllum. Taxonomy (NCBI): domain Eukaryota; kingdom Viridiplantae; phylum Streptophyta; class Polypodiopsida; order Schizaeales; family Lygodiaceae; genus Lygodium; species Lygodium microphyllum. The sequence goes on along the minus strand of NC_141142.1, from coordinate 57,001,311 downwards.
TTTTTTGCTTGTTTAGGAGAGGAAATGAGAGAGAAAGAGAGAAAGAGAGGGAGAGAAAGAGAGGGAGAGGGAGAGGGAGGGGAAGAAAATGAGAGAAGGAGAGAAAGAGAAAGAGAGGGAGAGGGAGAGGGAGAGGGAGGGAGAGTGCATTGTCTCTCTCCCTCTCCCTTTTGCTTGTTTAATGTTTAAATCACTTTATTTTTTGCTTGTTTAGGAAATGAGAGAGAAAGAGAGAAAGAGAGGGAGAGGGAGAGGGAGGGGAAGGAAATGAGAGAGGGAGAGAAAGAGAAAGAGAGGGAGAGGGAGGGAGAGTGCATTCTCTCTCTCCCTCTCCCTTTTGCTTGTTTAATGTTTGAATCACTTTCTTTTTTGCTTGTTTAGGAGAGGAAATGAGAGAGAAAGAGAGAAAGAGAGGGAGAGAGAGGGAGAGAAAGAGAGGGAGAGGGAGGGGAAGGAAATGAGAGAGGGAGAGAAAGAGAAAGAGAGCGAGAGGGAGAGGGAGAGGGAGGGAGAGTGCATTCTCTCTCTCCCTCTCCCTTTTGCTTTTGGAGAGTGTTAAGATATATTGTGAGAGGGAGAGAAAATACGAGAGAAAGAGAAAGAGAGGGAGGGAGAGGGAGGGAAAGAGAAAGATAACATATATTGGAATGATAGCATATCCATGATTATGGTAATGGTATCCACTTTACTTTTTTTATGGGTACCATTACATCGACTCCTTAAGGGGGCTAAAAATTATTCATACCATTTATAAAGTCTAATTAGGAGATTTAAGATGCATGATAATAGACTTATCGATAATGGTATGCAATGTTCTTTGCCATGGGCCAGGTACATTGGTGACTCTTTAAGATGGCTTAAAATTGGTCATGTCCTTCATAATGTCCAAGTAGGGGATCTAATTGTGATATGCATAATTCATTGTTTTTGTATTAACTTTATAGGCATAACAAATTAGAAATCATGCCAACTAGTCAACGGAAGGACTAAAAGAAAATGATACCCTAGCTAATGGTCATTACGCTACTTCATCAAAATGAACCCAAAAGTATTGTTATAGAAGAAGAATCCCTTAAATTGAGTGTAGGATATTTTCTCTCAGGTCTTATGACTATGAGTAGAATTGATTGAAATAAATTTTATTACTATAGTTGATAAATTTCATAGATGGCATTAATTTTAATACGCAATCCTAGGACTAGTTTCCTCTCCTCTTCTAGGTCTACTATGATATCCTCAAATGGCCTACCATGGTGGTCCATGTGGGTTTGCAAGTCGTAGTTGCTCACCATCTATTGGATTTCATCAGGGAAATCCCCCAGATCGGGCTCTTCATTGTGTCTATGATTCATGCTGCTCTCTGCCATATCTGTGGTCTCTTGTTCCACTAGGGTGTTGATGAGGCTAATTAAATCATGTAGATTCATGCTTGCAATGATGTCAAGGTGGGCCTCCGATTCATCTAGCTCATGTGTCGTGTCTCCCTCTTAGTCCTACCACTTGGGGTTCTCGATTACCCATCCAAGTTTCAGGGTCTTCTCCTACTGGTGGGTTTGTTCAATTTCCTGAGTTTGAATGAGTTCCTTGTTGTTTATAGACAATCCTCAATTTAAGTTCACTCAGAGTGTATGGTGCCCTTTTTCGTGCACTATGAAAAATCAAACTTTTGGCTTTTTAGTGCACTTCAAGTGATAAACTCAATGTGGGGTGCGAATGCAAAATGGAAAATGTCGCTCATGTTATTCTCCTTTTTGTTCGTAGCCTAATGTGGTTCTATGCGTGTTCTCTGGCTGCTACTAAGACTTGTCTAGGGTCTTTACTACTCCTTTCTACTCAATCAGGGTGGAATTGGGGTCTATGAGTTGGTTTTCGCTCTAAGTGGGATTGGACTCTCAACTAGGCTACTAGAGGGTGCCTCTAGGCCGTATGTTACAATTTCCCATATTCTCGACTTCTGTAAGCTAGGTCATTTATCTCGAGGGGTTCTAAAGTTTGTTTTAGCTAGTTTTGGTCAAAGGGGCTAGGTGATTTTTCCTTTTTTTTTTCTACCCTTGTTGGTGCAATTCCTAGAATCAGATGGTCTGATTTTGGGTGGTCCGACTCTAGGAGTCCATTCAAAGGTGCACCTTCTCTTTTTTAGCACTTTTTGGACTCCGATGGCCACACCTTGGAATTCTTGTGGCCATGCATGCACTTTTGGGCTCTTCCAGGTCCGATTTCCTTTTGGGCCGTCTCTTTCAGCTCCCGACTTGAGCTTTTCCATTTTTTTCACTTTTTCTGCTTTTTATTGTGCTTAAGTTAATAACCCATGAAAAATGTATTGTAGTCAATGGGAATATAAGTCTACTTACAAAATACTTGCTTTAGTTTCTTGGCATAGCCTTGAACATTCTCGTGAGGTTCTTAATGTGTTACATTGAGAATGCATAGCCAATACTCACCTCCCCTTTCAGGGGAAAAATCTCTTCAAAAGGCCACAAAAAATAGATCAATCATAGTTATGGTTCTAATCTCTAGGTTGTAATACCATACTACAGCTCATCCTTTCAGATTCATATTAAATAACATCATTAAGTGTCCTTCATCTTGGATTTGACAGTTGAACATTAACTTTTGAAACTCATTGATATGAAGTTCCACATCTTTCTTTGCTAACCCATTAAAAATGAAAAAGAGGAAATCCTAAAGTTTGGCAAGTCCAACATTCCTGTTGGGATTGCAATGGCTTGCACCATTATGACCAGATTTACTAAGGGTCCTTGAACTATGGGAACTATTACTCCACTCGAAGTGGGCTGACTAACTGGAGGGGATGTTCTAGAACTTCCTCCTCCTAACGAATTATTCATAGAACTAGGATTGCTAATATCTCTCCCCTATAGGGATATCGAACCACTCTGCTGAGGAGAACATATCCTAATAATTCGGCCCACCATCTAGCCCTTTCAACTCTTTCTTGCTTCTGAAGCTTGGCTTGATGGTCTTTTGGATCTATTTTACTACCTTTTGGTATACACTAATAAATTGTTCCCTATCAACCAAGATTCAGACACCACCACTTATTAGCACCTCCTATTAAACGCACCACTTGTAGGGACCTAAAATAGGTCTGACACTAGCTCTAAGGCTCTAGTCATGCCTCAAAGCTCAACCAAAACACCCCGGGGCCTTGCGGCCCTGGGGCCACGAGTGTTCGGAAGCTATACACCGATCTAACCAAATAAGCATTTATATGGCTCGTAGTCCAACGAATAACCCTTCCCAAACTCCTCATCACTGGGAGTCCCTACACATATTGTTGTTTTATACCACATCAAAGAGACACAATGAGCACCCCTTGGCTAATTGTCGTAGCCCCTCTATGACTCTTCTACACCTCAAGGATTTGGCCTGAGGAGATGCATTGTAAACATGTAAAGCACATATGATACATAGTCCTCTCTTTAATCAATCGTTCCAAGAGATAAAGATGATCCTCATTTAATACTTTCCCAAATAAACTGAGCACTAATCCTACACCTTGGGATATCTCACTCTCAACATGGGTCAATGTTTATGAAGACAATTGTCATGCATCCATGATAACACCATGTATTGAATGCAATGCAATTGTGAATGATTCATAGTGCTCAAACATTTTTTTCATTTGAAACAACACTGTGACCATGTGAAACCATTTCTTTTCATACCTTTGTTCTAAATGTAATTGTTGTGTTGCATACGGTCAGCGCATGCTCGTGCTACTGAACCCTTTAATTCTCAAAACACCCGCCCTATATGCAAAGTGCATTACAAAAATTCAGATTTAGTATATAATCATTACTTATTATCCCTCCTCTCCCTACCGTTTAGGGTTGTGCATTCAATGGTAGGTTTAGAGAGCATTTTGATGTATTTTTATTCATAAAGAGCTATAAATATTCACTTTAATATAAAGATAGGACTAAATTGAGGCTAAATGTCATGCTTTAGTCATACCATACATCCGTGGACACATATATTATCTTTTTTCATTTAATCATAAAAACTCTATTTTTCTTATTTATTTATTAATAAATACTATTTTTTTATTTTTTTATGCGACTTGATTAGATTTATTGAGAATTATTTTCATCATTCATTTCATCCCATATGAACTCCATTGACACATCAAAACCCCCAAAATCCATAATATACCTTAGAACTGCAATTTACAGGTTTCACGTGTTTATAGAAAAAAGTAATCAATTATTGATTCTTGCTATTTTTCTTAAATTTTCTCATAAAACCAATTATTAACAATCAAGAATAATCATTTTCAACCATTCGCAACAAGTAAGATTTATCATAAAACGATGAAATATATCACTTACTCATAAAACCACGCTTTATCTCACACGTATCTTGTATTCGGAAGGCCATTGACACTGACTAACAGTCGCTAATGCTCCTCCAAACATCGATCTACGCTCCATCAGAGCTGATTTCAAAGATACTTTTTGAAGTGGAAAAGAGCCCGAGATTCTGTAAAAGACCAAATTTTCATGCAAAATGAAACAGTTGTGGATCAATGAGATAGAGTTTTCCTAGATGGAGTTCAATGCCAAGACCCAACACAAGTCTTGGTTCATCGATCGGAGTTTATTTGACCCCCTATTTAATTTTGTAGATTTTGATGTCACAAAGTCATCTGGCTAGACCAATCTCAAATCCGCTTCGGTTTTACATTGTGAACAGAAAGAGACAAAAACACATAAGCCTTGTAACCCCAAACTTGAGCTACGCTCATCCCGCTAACCTGATTTTGAGTGAGAAAGGTCTTTTGAGTTTTACAGGATGACGGAACCACATATGGATGATCTTATGGCTGAAGATGACCTACCTGAACCTACGATGGAGCAAAAGCTGGACTTAATCATGATACAATTGGAAGAAGAACGAAGGGCTAGGCAAGCATTGCAAGTGCAACTGGCAAAATTACAAAGAGCGTCTACCGACAAAGAAGAACCTCAAGCTGAATATTTGATTCGACGTACCATCGACGCCACTCTTGAAGCTCAAACCATTCGCAAGGAATCAAAGATAAGTAAACGAAGTTTCAAATTTCGTACTTTCAATGGCATATGAGAAGGAAAGACTGTTCTAGCATTCATTAGTCAGTTTGATGACTATTTCCATGAGGAAACCTATGCAGAAAAAGATAAAATCAAGTGTGTTACTAATCATTTGGTAGACAGAGCATCACTTTGGTGGACTGTAGTACGCAAGAGCATAGAATGTCCTGTTACTTGGGAAGATTTCAAGAAGAAGTTCATGCAGAATTTCCTTCCACCGCAATTTCATGAGAAAGCTATTAGGCAATGGGATCTACTCCAGCAACGGGATCGTGAGCCTATACCTCAATATACAGAGCGTTTTTGGAATGCACTCCTACAGCTACGCATGCTTGAAGACGTACCAGAGGTGATACATAAGCGCAAGTATATGTCTGGACTCCTTGGGCATTACTACGCTGAAGTTAACATGTTCAAGCCTGCTACTCTTGAAGACGCCATTTCACTAGCTCACGACACTGAAGATAAGCTACGCGGTAGAGACAGACGACCACAGCAGTTCCAAGCTAATGGTAATTATGGATCTAAACAATTCAATTCCAATTTTAGAAGATTTAATCCAGGTCGTTTCTCTTCATCATCTTTCCGCAAGAATTGGGCAAAACCACCTGCATTACCATCCAATGTAAATCAAAATCCTAAGCCTATTCCACAATCAAATCCAAATGTACCTAGACTTCCCGCCATTGCAAACAATGTAACCAAAGCCAAGCCAATAGTATGCTATAAATGCCACCAGCCTGGACATTCAGCAGCAAATTGTCATTCAAAGAAGCCACCAGCTCATATCAACTACCTTGGAGCCATGGACGAAGACAAACATGAAGATATGCCTGATTTCACTGAAGATGAGGACGACACTACTACTACTTCCGATACTTTACTAGGTATGCCTACTCCACATTCTTTATTGACTATGAAATGTTTGGTGCATGGAAAGGAAAAGACTATTTTGCAAAATTGGTTAAGGAATTGAAATTACAGACTGTATCTATGCATTATCGCATAAAAGCTGCATTTTTAGGCACTAGGTATAATGGTACACAGGAAGTGCAAGACTTAGAGATTCAAATTGGCCAATACATTGAAAGATGAAATTTCTTAGTTGTTCCATTACAGTCGAGTGACATTATTTTAGGTATGCCTTGGCGACACCAGCATAACCCAGATATAGATTATTCCACACATACAATGAATATTAATTTTCAAGGAAAATCTATTACATTATATGGTATGCATGCATCTAATGTTTTTCCACTGCTTTTGCATACTCAAGCTAAACGTGCATTACGCAAGAGTAGTAAATCCTATCTCATTTGGGTGAATGAATTGCAAGTAAATAAAAATCATATGCACTCTAGGCATAAAGAATTTCTTGCATATTTTAAGGACTATTTTGCAGAAGACCTACCACCAGGTTTACCTCCTTCACATCCAGAAGACCATAAGATAGATTTGATCCCTGGCACACAACCACCTTGCAAAGCACCATATAGGCATAACCAGATAGAGCAAAAAGAAATCCAGAGTCAAGTTGAGGAATTACTAAATAGAGGATTGATTTGACCTAGCAGTTCTCCATTCGGTGTACCTGTATTGTTAGTCAAGAAAAAGAATAATACCTATCGTATGTGCATTGACTATCGAGCTTTAAGTAAGATCACGGTAAAGAATAGGTACCCTATTCCTAGAGTTGATCATATCAAATGGGCTTCCTTTATTCAAAGTTTTCATCCTATCATTCAATACCAACCCGGAAAAGAAAATGTAGTGGCTGATGCATTGAGTAGAAGACCTGCCATTCATAATATTTCTGTCATATCTTTTGATTCTTTGATTGCTATGAAAGATACATATCACCAAGATATTACTTTTCATTCTGATTGGAATAAATTAGTTCAAAATAATTTCATTCATGTTGATTCATTGTCATATAATTATGGATTTATGTTTTATGAAAAGAGATTGTGTGTTACAATTCCATTCCGATCTTTTGTTTTGAATGAAATTCATTGTCCCCCATATTAAGGTCATAGAGGTATCATATCTACCTTACGTATGTTAATTGAAGATTTTTATTGGCCGCATATGGATGCTGATGTATCTAACTTTGTTTCTGAATGTTTGATTTGTCAAAGAGTTAAGAGACATCATGGTAAACAGTATGGATTACTTACGCTTTTGTCTATTCCATCTAAACCTTGGGAACAAATTTCTATGGATTTCATTACTGATTTACCTAATACTAAATCTAACCATGATATGATTTGAACAGTTGTAGATAGATTTAGTAAACAAGTATATTCATCCCATGTAAGAAAACTTTAACAGCATCACAAGCAGCACAAGTATTTTTGAAAACTCTTTTTACTAACCATGGATTGCCAAAAGTTATTATTTCAGATCGTGATTCTAGATTTTGTAACAACTTTTGGATTACTCTGTTTGCTAACCTAGGCACAAAGATTGATTTCTCATCTGCGTTTCATCCAAAAACTAATGGACAAACAGAAGCCACAAATAGCACCATTCTAGATCTTTTACGTGCATATACTATCTCTAAACCTCAGACATGGGACACTCATTTGCATTTATTACAGTTTGCATATAGCAATACACCGCACACATCTACAAAGAAAGCACCGTTTGAAGTCATTTATGGATATTGCTAGTATGCATAATAGTATTTTTGATGAGGTTAAATATATGATTGCTAAAGCCCAACAATCATATACCAAACAAGGCAACAAGAAAAGACAAGCCATGAATTTCAAAGTTGATGATTATGTTTGGCTGAGAATAGAAAAACGTAGACTGCAAAGTGTAGATAGACATCCAGTTGTCAAATTAGCTCCCAGATTCTATGGACCATTTAGAATCATTCATAAAATTAATGACAATGCATTCAAGTTAGAATTACCATCTCATTGGAAAATTCACAATACATTTCACATTAGTTTATTGAGACCATTTAGAGGCCAATTACCTGTACATCCTATTTATGAAAACCCACCTTTATTAGAGAAAGAGACTGAAATACTTGAACCAGAAGCTATCATAGACACTGACTTTATGACCACTAGAACTGGCCGAAGGTATTCTGGATATCTAGTTAAATTTAAGAACCATCCTGTAGAAGAAGCAAAATGGATGCACGCTAGAGACTTAAATGCTTTCCCCACTCTGTTAGCTCCACATTGAGCTAATAGCAATTGAGGTCAATTGCTATCCCACCCCGGGGGTATGATGCCAGGAGGCATATTTCACGGTGGATTCCGTGAGGTTTTACGGTGGATTTCGTAAACTTTGATGACCAGGGCTCATACACAAAGTGGATTCTTTGTGTGAGAAGTTGATGGGGATGCCTGTCCTTTTCGGGCGTTTCATTAATTTAGTGTGTACATGGGTGATTCCATAGCGGGTGATTCTGCAAAATGCATATTAAATTAATAAACGTTTATGAGTTTAGAGTGCGCACTCGTAATAAATCAAGGTTAGGATTTATTTCTAACCAGTTGATTTATTTATGTGGCTGAAGACTGCTAGGTATTCACTTTTGTCGGTTTAATTATATTATTTTACTAACGATTGTGAATGCTTCAGTTGATGTGTAGAGATAGCAGCAGTGGCGGAGGAAAGCATTGGAGTTTAGCGAGTATTCGATCTATGGATTATATTTTGATAGGCGCCATGCCTATATTTTGTCATGTCTATTGAGGCATCGATTATTTATTATTATTTTGTATGCGCCTATGCGCACAGATATGTTATTTCTATTTGGACATTATATTTGGACTACTACAACAATAAACAAGAAAACAAAAAAAACCATTGCTACAACAACAACAACAACAAACAAGAAAACCACTACTACTACGACGACTACGACTATGACCACGACTACGACTAGCACTAGGACTATGACCACGACCACAACCATGACTACAACTACGATCACGACCATGACTACGACTATGATGACGACCATGACCACGACTACAACTATGACTATGACCACCACGACGACAACTATGATGACGATGACGACGACAACGATGATGATGATGACGACTACGACTACGACACGACCACGACTACCACTACCACTACCACTACCACTATAATAAACAAGAAAAGAAGAAAAAACAAGAACAACAACAACTACCACTACTACAATAACCACGACCACGACTATGACTACCGCTACCACTACCACTACCACTATAATAAACAAGAAAAGAAGAAGAAGAAGAAGAAAAAAAAAAACAACAACTACTACTACTACTACTACAACAACAAAAAACAAGAAAACTAAATAACAATAAACAAGAAAAGAAAAGAAAAAAAACTACTACTACTACTACTACAACAAACAAGAACACAAAACCTCTCCCTCCTCTCTCTCTCTCCCTCTCCCTCTCCCTCTCCCTCTCTTTCCCTATTAGGATTAATATTTTCTCCCTCTCTCTCTTGTTATTTCTTTCCTTTTCTCTCTTCCTCTCCCTCCCTCACCCTCACCCTCTCTTTCTCTCTTTCCCTATAATGTTTAATGTTTTTTCCCTCTTTCTCTCGTTTCTTCTTTCATTTTCTCTCTTCATCTCCCTCTCTCATTTCCTCTCCCTCTCTTTCTCTTTTTCCCTATTATGTTTAATGTTTTTTCTCTCTTCCTCTCCCTCTCTCATTCCCTCTCCCTCTCCCTCTCCCTCTCCCTCTCTTTCTCCCTTTCCCTATTATGTTTAATATTTCTTCTCTCTTTTTCTTCCTCTCTCATTTCCTCTTTTTCCCTCTCCCTCTCTCTCTCTTTCTCTCTTTCCCTCTTTCCCTATTATGTTTAATGTTTCCCTCTCTTTCCTCTCCCTCCCTCTCTCATTTCCTCTCTCTCCCTCTCTTTCTCTCTTTCCCTATTATGTTTAATGTTTCCTTCTCTTCCTCTCCCTCCCTCTCCCTCTTCCCCTCCCTTCCTCTCTCATTTCCTCTCCCTTTCTCTCCCTCTTCCTCTCTCATTTTCTCTCCCTCTCTCATTTCCTCTTCCTCCCTCTCCCTCTCCCTCTCTTTCTCTCTCATTTCCTCTCCCTCTCTCAATACACATGAATTTAAAAAAAACAAGTTAAAGAGAAAGAGAAAACACAAAAACAAAGCAAGAAGGAACAATGTACTCACCATAAAGGCTCGAAGAAGGGTTTGGTGGCTCCTCTTTGTGATGACGGCTCCTCTTTGCTCTCCGTACACTTCCTCCTCTTCTTCGCGAATGGTAGTGAGAAGCTTTCTTTCTCCCTCTTTCTCTCTTTCTCTCCCTCTCCCTCTCAAATATAAGATGTTCGCTCTCCCTTTCGCTCTCTCTTTTGTGTATGCACGCAAAATAACACGCTCGGGTTTCGGCCCGCGTTTTTTTTGTCTGAATACTGTCGCTAATAGCGACACAAATAGTAACGCCACTATTTCGTGTTGGAAACTGCCGTCGCTATACCTCTATATCCTTGTAGTGAAAGATTTGGATGCTAACCTTGATTAAGCATTGTTGGCTTTTAGGACATCATATAAGGTTACCATAGGGCTTACACCCTTCAGAAAAGTGTATGGATTAGAGGCTTTGGTGCCTATGGAACTCGTGGCACCAAGCTTGAGAGTTGCTGTTACATATAAGTTAGATCCTGAGAAGTTAATGGAGTATAGATTGGAACAACTCTTGAAGTTAGAGGAGGACAAGGTGGTAGTTACCTACATTTCAGGAATTACATAGCACAAAGATAGACTTGGGTAAATAGACATATTAAAAAGAAAAATTTTCATGAAGGAGATTGGATTGTTGTTTATAATTCTCGACTTGGAATTTTTTCTGAAAAACTAAATCTTTGGTATGCAAGCCCATTTGTAATCTTCAAGGATCTTGGTCAAGGCACATTTTTATTAAAAGATTTGCAGGGTAATTCATTGAAGCCTACAGTTAATGGGTTTACAATGAAAAGGCTTATGCAACCTTATTACTCAAATATTAACTTAATTGTACCTTGGTGTACAAACTTATCACTGACAAGCAGTGATGACAAGGGGTGGTTTTTTGTTTCTCATGGTGACAACTTGCACAAAAAGTCCTCAACACAAAGAAAACTTCCACTTGTGGGTTCAAATGAAGAAGATGATTGCTTCATTTGTTTCTTCTTCTTTTTCATCATTATCTTTTGTGAATAGGTCGGTCTCCCATGCTATGAATCATACACACCGTAGTTGAGTCTGATGGTGGTTGTTTATGCAAAAGTGTGCTAGATCAAATGATGACAATGATGAGGATTTAAACTCAAGTTCCAAATTCCTGTAGGCATGGTTACTAAATCAATAACCCATCTATAGTGAATGGATAAAGGATAGGTAGGCTGAAGCCCATCTCTATGCTTTACCATAGAGTACATTTGACAAACATGACAAGACTCAACAAAATGCTCAATGCCTTTATACATGTTTTGCCACCAAAATTTCTCTTTTATTTTGGCAAAAGTGCCCCATATGCCTCTATGACTAGCTAGTAGGCTTTCATGAAATTCTTGCATAACTTGTCTTTGAGTCTTTTTGTCTCCTAAGACACGAACAGGCGCCCTTGCTTTCTTTTTCGCATGCCTCCAAAGGTAACAATCTTTAAGAAAAAAGCCATAAGCTTTTCTCTTAATTCTCTTAAACTCTTCATTAGTCCAAGCTTCCTTCTTTTTCATGTGCTAAAAAATTGGCCAATTTTTAGACAATCATCTACATAATACTCCTCTTTAAAGTATGGACAAACCATAACAAAACATTGAGCATGCTGTTTACTAGCTGTCCACTGTCCTTCTTTGGTTGTTTCATCCTTCCTTGCTGATATAAAATTTGTTTTAGCAGCTGAACTATTGTACTTGCTGTAATTATTATTGTATCTGCATTTTTTACTGCTGAATCAATATTAGATTCAGCTGTACTTGCTGTTTTCAAATTTGTACCTGCATTTACATCATCATTTATAGACTCTGATTCTTCTTCATCCATCATTTCTTCTTTATCCTTATATCTGGCACGCGAAAGCATGTAGCAAACTGGATTATCTCTTCCTACAATATGTTTCAAATCGGGATTTAAGGATTTAATATAGGCTATCCATCTTAGCATGGCTATGTCGGGAGTGGAGCAGTTGGCAATCATGCCCAAGAGTGGAAGGCAATCTGTTTCAACTATTACGTGTGCACCCATGAAGTACTCCCTGTCACATTTCAATGCAGTTACTACTCCCCGCTCCAAAGCGGATTGCATATCTATTTCCTTCAAGGTCATCTTGACCAACTGCCCATCCTATTCCAATAGGACTTGTGTCCACTGTGAGTATAATGGGCTGTCCATTAGAGTAATTAGCCCTCTTTAAGGTGGGGGCTGAAATCAACAATTTCTTCAGTTTTCGAATTGCTTGAGTATGTTCTTTTTCCCATATAAACCTTTGATCTTTTCTTAGTAGTTGATAAAGTCTTTCAGCAACATGAGCAAAATGTGGTATCCAAATAAGGTAGAAGACACATGCACCAAGAAATCTTCTCACTTTTGAAACATTTGTACATATTTCCTGCATTTTGTTAATAGCATCTATTTTGGATGGAGAAGGCTTTCGACCATATGGACCACACATAGGCCCGACCACAAGAACTTTTTCGACTCCAAAAACAGATTTAGCTCCTGAAAGAGTAAGATGGATTTCTTCTAATTTAGACAAGATTTGAGCACAATCATTAATATGATCGGAAACAAACTTATGACATCCAAGTTCATTGAGTTCTTCATTTTTCTCATAAACTTCACAACATCATCAAGAAAAGGAAGAGTTAATTGAGGAATATAATCCCTCAATACTTTATGCATGGCATTCATCATGTGAGCTACTGAATTCGTAGCCCCTTGAGGTAGAGTACACATGCGGACTAAGCCAAGAGGCGTCTTCATTGTGGTAATGTCTCGGCTTTCCAAAGCAAGCTGAAATTGGTCATAGCCTGAATATAAATCTCCCATGGAATAGATTGCTCTTCCTGCAAAAGCTTCAGCAAACTCATCAACAATTGGCCTTGATCCAACATTTCTAATAGTGACTTTATTGACAAGCTGTAAATCTTGAACGAATCGCAAAGATCCATTCTTCTTAGGCACGATAAACCATCGGTTGGAATATGGAGCTGAAGATGGCTCCAATATTTGCATTTTTATCTTTTCATTTAGAAGTTCCAATAACTTAGGCAAATGAGCCCTTGGTACCGGAATTGGTTTAAGATTCCAAGGAACGTGTGGGACCGTAAAAATCACCATTGGTGCCACAATGCTTGGATCTACACAGCCAATTTCATGTGGCTGAAATGAAAAAGCTTTGCCATGATTCTTTAACATCTGCATGAAGATTTGCTTTTCACCCAGCAAGAGGAAAGAGTCTTCACCAATTTTCAGTTTTTGTAGACTTTCTGTTGTAAATTGGTGACCAATATCTTTAGGATCATGAAGGCTTGGTTGTTTGGATACCCTTTCTGCTAGTCCTTCGCTTTCAGGTGGTAAAGGAGTAGCTACCGGCTTGACCTTTTTATCAACTGTTTTATACTTTGTTTCTAGTCTTACTTCATCCTTGTTTGGCTATCCAAAAGCTTCATAATCTGCAAATTCTTGAATTATATTATACATATCCAATGTACATACTTGTATGGAGTGATTTTCAGCTTGATTTTCTGCATGAATGGCTGTATAAATTTCAGCCATTGTATCATTATAATTCAGCCCATAAAATAGCCCTAAAATTTCTTCATCTTTAGGTAAAACATCAATTTGCTTCAACTTTTGTTCCATATGGCACAAATACTTTCTTTCAGCCCTATTCATGGCTGAAAATTGTTTATAACAGGCCATAGTATTGGCTATAAAGACCTGCAAATCAACTTTTGGCCTTGCCTCCTTTATAGGTGGAGGTAATTTTTTATGACATGATGCACTGCCATAGCCTCCACTTATAGCAGCACTACCCGAAAACCCTTAAATTCTCACGCATTAGAAGGAACAGGATGATCTCTCAATCGATCCCTATTCCGGTGGTGATTAACATAGACGGTCAGGAATTGGACAGCTTTGTCATTATCCTTACTTCTTATCCGAGCATATGATGAACCATCATCAAGAGCCTTTGTCTCTAAACGAGACTCGGAAATAAATGGTTGTCCAAGAATGATAGGATACCTGCAGGAATCTTGAACAAAGAAATGAAATTCATCTTTTACATTACCAATAGTAACTTGTACATAAGGACATGCTGCATAAAGATCGCCAGAAGAGTTATTGGTTGCCTTCATGCACCATCCTAGGTCCACATCAATGGGCCATCCGCCATTCTCATAGAGACTTCTTGACATAACATTAATCTCCGAACCATGGTCTATAAGGGCAATGCAAGGAGTTTCTTTTTCACCGATTTTAACAACGGTTTCAGTAGTCGCCCTTGCCCAATGGGTACGAGAGTAGTGACTACTAGGAATAAAGTGAGCATCACTTTCTTCTTGCATATTATGAAGATGAGCTTCTTTCTTACACATGGGCTGCACTTTAGATTGAGAAGTTCCCACCATAACGGCTTCTTCAATTTCTGCTTCATGAATGTCTTCATCTTTGGTTTCTATGGCTGCAATCAATTCTTTGATTGCCTCCAATCGAATCCCTTGAGTTTTCAGCTTCTCTTCATCCTGCAAATACACATGAAGTGCTTGCAAAAAAGCATGTACAGATTCTTCAGTTTCCTCACCAACATATTGTCTTTTTTGTTTAATTACATCAATTATTACATCATGAAATCCTCGTTTTGCAATTCCGAGAATTTCACCTAATGTAAATTCAATTCTACTTCCAAGAATCCTCTCTTCTAGGATCCGTTTTAGATCCGTTGTTGCAGACTCTATGTCTGACTGCAACTTGTAATTCGGATGTTTGCTTTTTCTTTTTCCTTCTGTCTTCTTTGCTTGAGGGGCATCTCCCATGTCAAGCTCTGGCGATGGAGGATTTTCAGCAGCCTTCTGTTGGTCTGGTTTACTTCTTGTTACGTGTTTAGTTGGCCCTGAAGAAGAGGGACCGGCAATATCCTCATCTCTTCTTCTCTTTTCTTCTATCATGGCTTCATGATTATTAATTTCAGCTAACCAGGCAAAGCGGAAAATGAATCCACAAGCTCGGTCCAACCGGTTCTTCCTCGTATACATTGACTGGTAGTGGTTAAATCATCTTTAGTTGCCTTGCCTTGCTCCATGCGATCCAAGGCCTGCATCCATACTTTAGATTTAGCATTAGTTTTACATGCTTTAACAATTTCATTAGTTGGTTCAATTTGTAGCCCATAGGTTGCTGCATCAACAGCTGCATAGGCTGTTCTTGTTGTCAAATCCTCCAATCTTTTCTTCATGCCACCGTTACCGAAGTTTGGTTCATGAGGAAGCCCGATTTCGGTTGCATGAATTTTATCATCCTTCCAAAAGACTAATTTTTGTGCTTCACCCTCACGGAATGCACTGCACTCCCTTTTGTCATGCAGTAGGCTATCACACCAAATACAACGTCTTTTGAAGCCTTCTCGTATAGGCCTTTGGGCAGTTGATCGACCCCTTTCTTCTACTTTTACATCAAGCCTTTCCACTTTAGAATTAATCTTTGTTAGATTAAGATGGAGATCCCGCATGCTTTTAATTAGCTCGTCCATGACATCCTTATTTGGAGATGGAACATCAGAATTTCTTGGTTGCTCGGCCATAGAGACAGGAGGTTGAGAAATTGGAATAGGCTCCTTCATGGATTCAGTTATTGCAGGGGTTGATCCCCATCTTAGGCGCAACTGCTCTCTTCGAGTAATCATATTGACTGCTTTAGTGACATCACTCCAAGCAGTCTTCAATCCCATCTCAGAGCCAGGGTCTTCAAGTCGATCAGTTAATTTCTCCTGAAGAGAAGAATCTGCACCCTTTAGAAATAATTCAATCTTTTGACTTTCCATACCTTGTTGGTCATCAGGATCTAGTTGGGCAAATTTGCTTTCAAATTCTCGATGAAGAGCAATGGTGGTTAGACCCTTTTTGGGCCTTTCGACCCATTCGGTGAAGACTTTCTTTGTCATAAGGCCAAAATCTTCAAGAAAAAAATCTTCTTGAAGAGCCTTCTTGAACATGGTCCATCCCGCATCGTTTTGGAAAAGACCATGAATTCGGTCCTGGAGACCATGCACAGCCAGATGGGCAAAATAACGGCTCCAGGCATGTTGAGGGACTCCAAAGAAGACCATCTTGTCAGTATAGAGGCGGATAAAAGAGGACACATTTTTCCCATTAAATTGCTCGAGAGCTCTTGCCCAACTGCTTCTAAGGCTTTAATGGCAGCAACATCAATCCGCTCTTCTTCTTGTCTATCTCCGTTGTTGTTGCAATTGCAACTGCTGCTGAAATTGCAATTGTTGTTGTTGACTTTCTTTCATTAGATGAACCAATTGTTGCAAGGCATCTCCTCCCGAACTTGATGATTCTCCCATTGGACTTCTTCTTCCGCAGCGGACCTTCACGTCGGGTTCACCACTGTCGTCGTGTTAAGGGCTGAAGGTCTACCACCGAGGCTTAGTGCAGAAGAGGAGTATGGGATTCAAAGTTCAGGAATGAGAAATAGATTGGGGTTTAATAAGATCTGGGATTTAGAAATGATTTAGATATGGAAGAAGAATTCAAGCTTTTTCTCTATGTATTTAACATACATGAACGTAAGAAATAACTCTATCTTGATTACATCAAATGCCTCTGAATACATACATCATGACATAAAGGATATTTTCAGCTTCTCAATCCAAATATGAATATCAAATGCAAGTTCTAATGGCTTTTATTTCAAGTACATAGACGGATTTCAACTCTTTGGGACAAGTATTATGTTAATAGACTTCAAATACATTCAAGATTTGGGCCAATGGTACATGAAATGCATTGAAGGAGCATAATTTTAGCTTCAGCCCTGTTCTAAAATAGAAATTTCCAGCCCATAATCAAGCTCAAAAAGAGTGTATAAACTCATGAAGAAGCTCCTCTAATCATTAATGAACAATGTCCTGATGAAAAGAGGTCATTTCCTTCCATTACAACCACATAAATCTCTTGTTTGCTCATAAAAATGGACAAGAACAGTGAGCTACCCTGTTTATGACTGGTTATTTTAGCCCATAACATCCCATACACCTTCAAAATCCTCACCCTTTGCTTGCCCCAAAGTCACTCAAGTACTTGGGTACAAGTCGGGCTTCATTGGACCAAGAATGAGGTAGACAAAATGAGAGATTCAGTCGTGCATAAGAGTAGGTTGAATACTTTTCTCTCAAAATTTCCCCTTTTATAGACTGTTAAAACATGCATTTTCGTCAGGCCAAATGCATAGATAAGTGGAGCTCTCAATGTGTTTACATCTTCAGCTTCTGGTCTTGTTGATCTCCAGTTTGCATGCTCCAAAGCATGCACCATAGCTTCAGCTTTCTCCAGTTGTGCTCAGGCTGTGCAGCCTGCATTTTGCGCCGAAAAATGCGGGCTACTCCCTGCTCAGGCCCAAGTCACTTTTTGACCTACTCAGGTCACTTGCTGGTCACTTTAGTTTATTACTTCAGGTCCCTTGTGAACCTAGTGGACTTTTGGCAACTTTTGGCAATTTTCTTGAGTTCTGACCATATTTTTACACCTAAATCAATGTGATTTATCCTGCAGACTGTCAATTACTTCCAGTTAACCAAGTTGTAGGTTCCCATAGTCTTATTTTTCATCAATATACATGGTATAACTGAAAATTATATGCTAAATACAAAAGAGCTTATGTAACTAAGTTGGTTATTGGGTAACAATGTCTGAATTTTGTATGCAAATTCCTCATTTAACTCCTAGTGAAGTTCTTCTATGTTCATAAGAATCCCATGATTTATATGATAAACAATAAACTCTTCGACAGCGTGTATAGACGCACAATATGAATATATCCACTTTTTTATAAATAGGATTATATATTTACGTAGCGCGTCAATACGCGCGTCTATATGGGCGTGTAACTCTGACTATAAGTGCGCTTTTAGACGTGAAATTATAGACGCGGCAGTAGACACGGTAATAAATGCGCCCGATATTTTTTAACACAGCTCAAATATTGCATCTACAAGCGCGTCTATGGAGACTTTTTGTTGTAGTGATGTAGGTCCAAAATATCATTTGCCTGCCTTGAAATATAGTAGCAACCCCTACTCAAGGTTCTCATGGGACCACCCTTATTTGTTCCTTCTTTGCTTCTCTAGCAGTAGGTCCCCCCTATTTGTTTTGTTCAGGTACCTGTGGCTTGATGATGCATAGTGGAATTATCATACAGCTGGCAAGAGGTTGACAAACTATTGAAGCTTCAATTGAGAAACATATACCTTAGTTATTTACATATAAGTAGAAACATGCAAAAAATTGATTGTTGAATACATTGGTGGCACATTGAGGGGCAACTATACCAATAGAATTGCCCACTTCTCATGTCCTTTCTTCCTAGAAAATTAAAGTAGATCCAAGCGCACATAATCTACCTTCAATAAATACGATTGCCTTTTAGGTCTCCGTTAGTACATGAAATTCTATGGGATTTGTTTTACCTCCTAACACTATAATATTGAAGTGATTAAGGTACTCTTCACAAAACACATAGGCACAAGTCGTCCAAAAGCTCACATGCCATAACTAGAATCAAACTATGTTCCTATTTTGTGTGCAACCATTTTTTTTCTCTATGATGTAATTTGATTGGTGTAATTCAATTCTCTTTGTGGCATATTTGATAATTACATCGTGTGAGATGTATTCTCATCACTATATTCAAATTATATACATTTTATAATTGTAAGTTGGATAAGATTTTAGCCCCTACAAGACAACAAGTGTGATTTGTGAGTAGACTTGGAATGGTTCTCTCTATGATCTTGGTTATACATACTAGGTTATGAATAGACTTGGAATGGTGCTCTCTTGGTTGGATGTACTAGGTTATGGATGTAAAGAGGGAAAGCTAACTTGTGACCTCATTAGCTTGAGAAAAGTTGCTACCTTAGGAAGGTTTTATGAACATCCATACAAACAAACACCTTAGAATACATAAACCAAAAGCAATAAAAGGTAGATCAAACATGATTTGGGCACATTTTCTTTCAAATTTGTCTAGATACTTTTATGCATTTGATCGGTGCTGCCAATGGCTAGCCACTCCTTTTTTGTGTACCACAAAAAGCTATCCAAACACCTCTTCCTTATCAAATTCAACAACACTAAGATAGTTCTATCCCTCATTTGATAATTGCTACCTCAATTAATAGCTTTGTTGCACACATGTGTCCCCAAATGAATATAAAATGGCCCTTAGTCATTCTAGAGCATCAATCCAAATGGCAAAATTTTTTGTCTTAATTTTATGCTTAGATCCCTTACGAATTACATGGACATCGCTAAAAAATGGATGTTTGCTAACATCGTCCCTCTAGACTGAGTTGTGATAAAGAAGAAAAAGTGGAGTTCTTGTCTATGGCTAAGGCCCCAACCCACACTTATAACTCTAGCCTTACATTCATTTGGAGAATTATTCTATCATCGTGACTATCAGCTAAGCCATCACAATGGAGCTATGTTGCGTTGCATTTTGTATTTTTCTTTTCATGGTTATAATAGTCATAGAGTGTAACTCCAACTTTTCAGGGACCTCTAAAAGTTAGTCCTTCATAAGAGGCCCTACTAGGAGATCCCAAGGTTGTTGAGTTATCTAGAGTATACAACGTATGTATCCTGCCATTTTAAGAAATGCAAAAGGAAGATTATGGCTCATTGGACACTTATTATCACTATGGCAATCAAAGGGAAGCACTATCTTGCTCGTTTAAAGAAGCGATACAAATACCAACATTTTCTTCTAATAAGAGCAATAGGATATCTCAAAAAAATCAAATCATTTTAACCATCTAGGTCATTAGTCCAAACACTACAACAATTCAAAAGCTTGATTGTTTCTCACCAAAGGCTCATAGGGTGCTAGACCAAGATTATATTTACATTGGCATGTCCAAGCTTGCAAGGGTGAGTATTTTACTATTGCTCTTAAATTAACCATGAGCTATAGACCAATTCATGCGAGGCATGCATGAAAACCTATAAGGTTTTTAATCCAAACATGTTCTTGTATACACTTATATAGGGAATTTTGACATAACGTAAGAAATAGTCTATATTGACCTTTAATTCCCTACTATTAGATGTGGGGAATGTCATTCCCTAGTTGTATATAGGGAATACATGCATACGCACATAGGAAATATTCCTACATTTTACAAGATTTCCTATATAGGGATTGACTAAAAGTCCCTTGTGATATATATAGCTCTAGTGGTGCAGCGTAGGAGCGAGATCCAAGCGAGAGAACGAGATTTCACCAGCATTAATCTACATAGACCCGACCGGCGACACATCGTCCATTCCATTCCACCTGATCAGCAGGAATGAGAACTCATATCCATCTATCAAGCCAGGTATTCGATTTTAGAAAGAAAGTCAGAACTTTTCTTTCTTTGGAAATAATATTCTGTTTACATGAAGGAGGACAAGGCTCCACCGACATTTTGGCAGAGACTCTGAGAAGCCAGTAAGGTGTGCAATGAATTAGGGAGTCTAGGTGCATTGGTGCGGTGCGACACCAAGCGTAGCACCGGCTGCATCGTAGAGAATGCGGAAGCCTTGCTGTTGGACGTTGCCGGTGATGGAGAAGGACATAGCTTCCTCGTGGAGGGGGGGTTTCCGTCCGCGGTGCTCGCCCAGTCGTCCAACCAGACGAGGACATTGGAGGGAGGTAGCTCGAGGTCGAGGCCACCTGCAAAGTGAAGCACGACGCGTGGAATAGGGAGAGGCTGATCGTGCGGAGGTTAAGCACGTAGCTGGATGTGGGTGGTGTCGAAGCAGGTGTCGAGGAAGGATCCAGTGTCAACAGGCGACGCGTGGCCGAGGTGGGGCGCGGCTACACGGACAAAGGCGGTGTGAAGAGCCGCATAAGCAGCAGGGGAAGGCGGGAGATGGCGACTTCGGAGTCGAGGATGACACCGCCACCGCCGGTGCGGCTGTCGATTTGGAAGGCAGAGGGGGCGATGGGGAGGAGGGAGGAGCCAACGGTGATGCCGGTGAGAGAGACGTAGTAGAAGGTCCGGAGAGCGGGATCGGGGTGAAGGAGAAGTGGTGTATAGCGGAGACCAAGTAGAGCTGCTGGGGCAATTGCTGCTGATCCAAGTACGAGGTTACCTGTAGCCGCGGCCCTTGCAACTGATGGGCCTATAAGAGTTGAGGGTAGCCGTCTGGGAGGGAGGCAGTAGGAGAAGGTGGGTCTATGATTGCGATCCGCGCTGAGCTGCGACGCAAGGGCGAGTGGGCCGCGTGCAAGACCTACGATTCCCGCCGCACCTCCAAAGATGCCCGTGTTGTCGTGGCCGCAGCCCAGCAGCACTTCAACGGCCTGCTTGCTGTTGTTGTTCAAGCCAGTGATGGCCTCCATGACCAAGCTTCCTGCGGTGGAAGAGCCGTCTGCATAGTCCACCTTGTAGGCGCAGTTGGAAGTGCCCGCATAGCATGAGCCAACGAGCCCTGTTGTGAGTCGGCGATGGCACACAGGCGACTTGCAGGAGACGTTGCGCAGGGTGGCAGAGGCGGAGGGGTCGAAGAGGGAAGGGTCCACCTGCGGGATGCACGACTTGCCGCCGCAGGGCTTGCACTGGATCCACGACAGCTCACTGCCCGTGTCGAGGGACATGTAATTATGGTAGCCCCCGCCCAACGCAAGCCTGACGAAATAATGCCCACTTCCCGAGAGTTTCAAGGCAGGTACCACCTCAGCTAGCTGCTGGCGCGCTGCGGTGGCAGCACCGCCTACAAGAATACCCAGGAGGGACTGAACACTGGCCTCGTCCCTTGAACTGCGATCCACTTGATTGCTCACTTATTTTCCCTATCAATCCGTAATTTATTTTTTCCCACCATACAAAATTTTGAACAATCCAAACTCAAATCGTGCTCAATGCATTTTCAACACTTGCGTGCACTTCTTTAACTTGCAAGATTTGGTGTCACTAGTCAATGAACAACTATATCCTCAATCAAGATCCAACAAGCTCGACAACGAGCGTTGATTCAGGTTTATTCTTGAACATGTATGTTTAATATACAAAAATGAAGCTTGATAATTAACTAAGGTCCCTTGTTCAGTTTACTTTGACACAAAGGAAGTTTGAACGTTGTTTGTCACTTGCATACGATAAGTGTAAAAAACCAATGTTGTTTGTGTTGTAGGGATGAGCATGGATAGATGGAAATGAGGAAGGTCATGGTGAGAGGGTGTAGTGATGGGGGTATGCAATTTTTGCAAGTGTGGTGGATGAGGAGCTAGAAGAAGAAGAGGTATATGAGTTCATGATGCTTGTAGTGTGCCTACTACTCATGGGATGATGTAGTAGATATTCACATCAATATAAAGCATGTTTCCTTCCTTTTGAAGCTACAAGTTACTGTGTTTCTTAAGTCATTTGTCTACTCCATATTAAGATATGGAGCTGCATGTTTTAAGGAGAAACCTATACTCGTGTGACTTGTGAATATCTACTATAAATCACATTTACATTGTGACTCTACCCCTTTTGCTTGATTTGTCCTCATTAGCTTGACCCAACTTATTTGTGCATGCTCTAACTGATGTGTTTGAACTTACACTCATAACTTATGAAGGTGCAAGCATCGAGGGTTGAGTAATCAAAGGCTGAATGTTGATAGGCTACATAGGTTTGGACAAGTGTAGTGGCAAAGTATTTAGTTGCCTTTAGCATCACACATTCAACCTTCAGAAGCTCTTTGAGTTAAAGCTCCTACATTTCCCTCTATTACATGCAAGTTATGGCCTACTATTATCTTTGTACCCTCATAGCGATTGTGGTAGGCTCCTCCAAAACAGTCAACCCCTAAATTCATATGTCGACTCCACTTTTTGACAATTACTAGCAATCATTAATCAATGAGTAACACATGTTGGAAGTTTTGATGCCCAAAATTACTGTGAAAGCGTCAATTTGATGCCAATAAAAAAGGCCAAAGGTGTCAGTAAAATTTGATTGAAGCCCAACATTGGGCAACAAATTTAAAGCTTCATACGGACCTTCATACGGGGTAAGTTTCAATATCTCACTTTCTCAGCCGTTCATTATGTAATTCGCGTCCCTACACTGCATTGATTGAAGGACATAACAATAATTACGTGGACGTAGCTCTCTAAACCTCGCTACTTGAGGGCATTCCTAGATGCCAAAAGATAGGTAATAAGCTCATGTTACATATAGGAACTCGAGTCACGAGCTCCCTCTAACTTTTCAAAATCCCTTTTTGTTTCTTTACCATGTTTATATCCCATTTCCCAAAACCAAAGCTCTTTAGAGAGGCAATTATAGAAGAGGCCAAGAAACATGTTTTCTCTCGTTAATCAAAACTAGACCAACACCAGCGTCCTAGATAAAGCTGCAAGGTGAAGAGCTTAGTTGGCTAGTATGTAGGAAAGACTTTTCACTTTGATCTTAAAGTCAATGCTTTCGAGGATGGAGAAAACCACAAGGTGTTATCCTACTTTCATGTATTGTTTGCTTCCAAGTTGTAATATGAGACAACAATGTCTTCCAAATACTAGAGCTATATTTTCCACACAACTTCCTTTCAAATTACATTCCACAAACCACATCTATGACCCACCCTTGGAGTCTCAACCTTACCCTTCTCAAGCAAAGAAACAAAACTATGCATGTCACATAACAATGCCTTTCACATGAGTGTTTTCTTGTCGCTACGATTGCTACAATCTACTGTAGAATAAGCATTCCATCTTCAAGGTTTGTGTATCTAGTAGATAGATACGCTCATAAACACTCACGTACAAAGCGTTTCTATGCTTGCTTTCTAGTGGAATGAAAGAAACCAATTTCCTATGGGTGTCTTTGGACTTGAATGCATGTACGTAGCTTTGTAATCCACAACACTAGTTCTATAGACCTTGCTATTTAAGGGCACCAAAGAATCTTCACACGATGTGAGCTTCAATATCACTTTCTCGGCCCTTGATTATGTATTTCACCTCCCTCCACCAAAC
Organism: Lygodium microphyllum; assembly: GCF_053477565.2. Classification (NCBI taxonomy): domain Eukaryota; kingdom Viridiplantae; phylum Streptophyta; class Polypodiopsida; order Schizaeales; family Lygodiaceae; genus Lygodium; species Lygodium microphyllum. The sequence continues at coordinate 56,977,009 of NC_141142.1, read as the reverse complement.
ATTGCTTCAAGGCCATAATAATAATTAGGTGGATGTAGCTATTGAAACCTTGGTACTTGAGGGCATTCTAGGATACCGAAAGATGGGCAATAACCTCATGTTACATATAGGAACTCCTGTTGCTACTCATCAAGAGCTCCCTCTAACAAAAAAAACTTTCAAGAGCCTCTAAGGACATGTTTATGAATCTCCTCTCTTTTCCATTTTTAAGTTTTTTGGCAAAGGAAAACTTTATCTAGAAATAGTGGAGCTGGATGCTTTATAACATAATGGGATTCTCCCATTTGCTAAGATTCAACCTTTGATGCAACATTACCAATTGTAGCACACAACTATGTCTTGCAAATCTAGTAACCTTGAATGTCAAGAGGTTGTTCTGATAGCTCACTATGTCTTAATAAAGATCACTTATATTGTGGAGAGATATGGGTTCTCATTGAGAAATTCTTCTATGCACAATTAGTTGTACTGACTCTCCCTCTCACCATGAAAGAAATATAAGATTGATAGCGAGAAAGAAAAGAGCACAAGTGTATATGCAATATAAAAAATGTTGCATGAAGAACACAATAATGTATTCAAGAGAATAATTATTGTATTGAGTTGTATTAATAGGAGTAGAACAAATACAAGCACAACAGAGTGGTAGATGAGCTCCACAATTAGTGGGTGGTAGCTATGACTTATTACATGTGAGAAGCAGTCACCTTTAGTTCTTGATGGAATAGCTACTTAAGCCTATCAAATATTATCTTTCATTACTTATCTAGTAGTACATTCCCCTTAGGAAAATACTAGGACCATCTTGAATATTCTCTACAATAGAATAAAAGCACAGATACAAACGCTATAATTGCTAAAAAAAGGCATCTTTCAAAACATGTTTAAATTTTCTTTTTAACTCATAACTATTAATAAGCTATCGGAGAAGACAAATCACACCTTTAGACATGTCAATGAATATGAAAAACGAACAATATATGTACTCATAACTATTAATAAGCTGTTTGAGAAGGCAAATCAAACCTTTAAACATGTCCATGAAGGTGAAAAACAACCAATATATGTGCTCATTTAATAGTGATAGAAATAAGAAAGATGTAAAGAGAGAGAGAGAGAGAGAGAGAGAGAGAGAGAGAGGTCATCCAAGGTGTTGTGAAATATTAGAGCTCATATGCAAGGTAATGAAGCCTTAAAAATGCAAAGGGAACCCTATTCTTCAAAGATGCAAGGTTTGCTTCACTTTCAATATCTTAAGAATTAGTGGTTTGCATAAATTTGTTTATTTGGTCATTTAGATCTTATTTGTTGTTTTACTTATTTAAACCCAAGATGGTATGCATTATTTAGAGTTTCACGATTTGTCTCTATTCAGATATGTAGCTTAAACACTAAAAAACTAAATAAGCCCATCTGTAAACATCTCCTTAAGAGTCTCTAAATGCTTTGGTTAAAAGTTTGGGTAAATGGCTACTTAAACATCTCATTAATGTCCTATTAAAACTAATTTTAATGCCTATTTAAACATGACTCTAAACGCATGTGTGTCTTGATCATGTTTTTGTGCGCATTAGGACAATATGAGAGCCTTAGTAGTGCCACTTTCTGTCATATAATTGACATCAAAAGACATCACTATCCACATTGCTTCTATGCAAAGCTTATAGAATGCCACTAAGAATAGACATTGCTTATGCAATGTAAGCATTTCATATGCCATGGCCCCCATGGTATAATCAAAGGCTATGAATAAAGTGCTTTTTAAGTGATAGTACTTGTATGCTTTAAGAAAGCCTTAGCGTATTTAGTCTTGCTCATACTCTCTCTCTCTCTCTCTCTCTCTCTCTCTCTCTCTCTCTCTCTCTCTCTCTCTCTCTTAATCTTTGACTTCCTCACACACACACACACACACACACTCTCTCTCTCTCTCTCTCTCTCTCTCTCTCTCTCTCATCTGCACACACTACTTGATGGGTACAATAGGAGAGTGGCATCATACTAGTAGCAAGTTGAAGAATGTATGCATGATAGGTTAGTGATAGCTAATATACTTTCCTATTAATCTATTTAGAACCTATAATTGCACCAAGGACAAGTTGAAGCATATCTCTTGTGCACCTATTTTAAGTACATCTCTTTTGCACTTGTGGATAAACATAGATACCCTAGGCCCACTATCCCTTATATTGTTTCCATTAATGTTCAGGGTGCAAATGCACATTTATTAAGCTCTTATCCTTGTGATAGAGCATATACACTTGCATCTTATATATAGGTGTATAACCTAGTTTCCTATGTCCTCTCTATCTTTTTGGATGACATTCACTAGCTTAATAGTGAGTTTGTTAGAGAATCCTGCCTTTGAAAATATTTTCATGAAGAGATCCTTCAAATCATTGAAGTTATTACACTTTATATTATTTAGACCGATAAACCAAGTCCATTCCTTGTCTCCTAAGCAAAGATTGAATGCTTACACCCGTTGAGTGGGGTCCATGAGGTTGTTAGCCTCGCACAACTGCTTAAACTACTCGATGAAGTGATAGAGATCATTACCTGCTTGATATTTGTCAAGTTTCTTGGCAACTATGGGTATCTTTGTTTGGCTCTTGGTATTTGAGGTGACTCCAACTAGCAATGATGCTACCAAGGCTACTCCACTTTTCTCGACACTCATATTTTCTAGTAATAGCTTCGTAAGTAGCTCTCTCAATGTATGATCAGCCTCAAAGACTCTCTCGTTATTGGCATTTCCTCTTGTTCTATTTCTACTTGAGATGGCTAGTATCTTGTAAACCTTGTTGTTCTCTCTCTCCTCACGTGACGTCTAAGTGTGCTACTCCTGGTTATAGCTCGCTATGTGCTGTAGTGTGATCCTTCCAGGCCTCCTCTCATTCTCAAGATGATCGATTATGATATTAGCTATAGGTCTTTCATGATGTGTTATCCTTGTTTGTTGGTCATACTGTGTGATAAGTCACTGGATTTCATCTTGGTACCCCTACTACATTAAGTTCAAGGTCAAGATTGAGGCATTCTCATTCAAATTGGTATCTGAAATGGTAGTTATCTCTTGAACCACTAGTTAATGATGTGTCTCTAATCTTGGTTAGTGTTTTCTTCCCTTAACGGTCTGATGGTCCTATCTTTCCTAGATCTTGTCTCTGGTGCCTTGGATCACTCGTTCGATTTCCTGGATCGCACTCCTACTAGTGGGCTCATTTCTCAGCTTAATCCCCTTTAGTGTGTTCCTTGTTAGTCTAATCAATCTATAAGTATACACACTAATACTTTTGAGTGGTGCAACATAGCTAGTGAGCTATGTGAATTACTCCTTGCAATCAATTTTGGGTTCCTCATGGGTTTTGATAGATGGTGTAATGGGTGATCAGTCGTCCCAGGCTGTCAAATTGAATCTCTACTAAGGAGTAAGGAGCCACTGGTTGGTAATTTCAATCACTCCATGACTATTACATTAAAGTTCTTAAAAAGTGTGTTTTGGAAAACCTTTCGAAGTAGTAGGTTTGCGTATCCAAGTCCCAAACTTGGTCGTCTGGGTGGACTTTGTGATCGTCTGAGTGATCAGACTCAGATTAGAATGAGGGGTGCTCATCTAACTATTTGATCGAGCTTGTCCGAGTCCCAGCATCTGAGTAGACTTATCTGAGTCAGGGTGTCGAAGTGGACTTGTTCGAGTCTGAGTGGACTTATGGGAGTTTGAGTGAAGCCTCGGGGAAGTTACTGTATGTATATACGCTACATCACATGCATTCAAGGACTATTTATAAATATCATTTTCTATGAATTTTTTTAAAATAAAACATAACCCTTTTCTATTCACTCTATAAATAACCCCTTTATATTGATGCCAGGAGGCATATTTCACGGTGGATTCCGTGAGGTTTTACGGTGGATTCCGTAAACTTTGTTGACCAGGGCTCATGCACAAAGTGGATTCTTTGTGCGAGAAGTTGATGGGGACGCCTATCCCTTTCGGGCGTTTTATTAATTTAGTGTGTACATGGGTGATTCCATAGCGGGTGATTCCGCAAAATACATATTAAATTAATAAACATTTATGAGTTTAGAGTGCGCACTCGTGATAAATTAAGGTTAGGATTGATTTCTAACCAATTTATTTATTTATGTAGCTGAAGACTGCTAAGTATTCACTTTTGTCGGTTTAATTGTATTATTTTAGTAACGATTGTGAATGCTTCAGTTGATATGTAGAGATAGCATCAGTGGCGGAGGAAAGCATTGGAGGATAGCGTGTATTCGAGTTATAACTTATATTTTGATGGGCGTATACCTTAGGCATGGCGCCTATATTTTGTCGCACCTATTTATTAAGGCGTTGGATATTTATTTATTATTTTGTATGCGCATGGGCGCACGATTATGATATTTGTATTTGGACATTGTATTGGGTATGCCTGACTCTTTGGGCGCCCGCCCATTAGCTTTATTTCTACTTTGTGCTAAAGCAAACTCAAAAGCCAAGAGCGTGCTATTTTGTAATTTGGGCTATTATTTGAGCTTGAAGATGATTAATACATAAAATACATGCTTTGTGGAGCGCTCACACAAGGCATGGGGGGAGATTGCACCCAATTGGTCTCTTGTTCATGTCGTGCATGCTTTCTACCTTGAGTTTTGTGCAAAAAGTAGAGTTCTTTTATTCTTGGGGACCTTCCGGCGTTCACTACGCGAGTATACAGCATCCGATTTGCGCACCAGTGGGGGTATGATGCCAGGAGGCATATTTCACGGTGGTTTCCGTGAGGTTTTACGGTGGATTCTGTAAACTTTGTTGACCGGGGCTCATACACAAAGTGGATTCTTTGTGCGAGAAGTTGATGGGGACGCCTATCCTTTTCGGGCGTTTCATTAATTTAGTATATACATTGGTGATTCCATAGCGGGTGATTCTGCAAAATACATATTAAATTAATAAACGTTTATGAGTTTAGAGTGCGTACTCGTGATAAATTAAGGTTAGGATTGATTTCTAACCAATTTATTTATTTATGTAGCTGAAGACTGCTAGGTATTCACTTTTGTCGATTTAATTGTATTATTTTAGTAACGATTGTGAATGCTTCAGTTGATATGTAGAGATAGCATCAGTGTGGTGGAGGAAAGCATTGGAGGATAGCGTGTATTCGAGTTATCACTTATATTTTGATGGGCGCATACCTTAGGCATGGTGCCTATATTTTGTCGCACCTATTTTTTAGGGCGTTGGATATTTATTTATTATTTTGTATGCGCATGGACGCATGATTATGATATTTGTATTTGGACATTGTATTGGGTATACCTGACTCTTTGGGTGCTCCACCCATTAGCTTTATTTCTATTTTGTGCTAAAGCAAACTCAAAAGCCAAAAGCGTGCTATTTTGTAATTTGGGCTATTATTTGAGCTTGAAGATGATTAATACATAAAATACATGCTTTGTGGAGTGCTCACACAAGGCTTGGGGGAAGATTGTACCCAATTGGTCTCTTGTTCATGTCGTGCATGCTTTCTACCTTAAGTTTTGTGCAAAAAGTAGAGTTCTTTTGTTCTTGGGGACCTTCCGGCGTTCACTACGGGAGCATACAACATCCGATCTGTGCACCATATATTACATCCTTTAGTATGTAAAATATATATAAAAATTGTATTTTAAAAATACATTATTTTGAACCCATGTGGTTCACACATATATTTATGAGTAACTTACCCGAGAGTGGGACTAAAGTTACTTAGGTAAAGATTTGGTTATCCGAGTCCTAGGGACACCGTCTGAGGAGCGGAGGACAAAATATGCCGAATGACAGAATATTGATTGAAATAATTAAATACACTACTTATTGTTGCATGCAGGTTTTTGACTTCATTCAATAAACATTGGGGAAGACTCAAAGCATATTTGAAACACATGAATGCGATGACACCACAGATTGTTGTTATATTGTTGTCAACTTGACTTGTGGATCTCTCTCTTCTCTCTATAGCTATCTCTCTTAATCTCCAAGTGTCCAAATGAGTTCTTCCTTCCCCTTCCTCACCTTTTTTTCTCTTTCTTTCCTTTCCCCCATGTATTCAAAATATTTTTTCCTTTCTTTCTCTATTCACTTGCTTGCCAATTGTTAGACTTATGTTTTACTTCTTCTCTTCTTATTTCCCAAACCTTAATGCATTGTACTAATGTAAAACCACATACCATTGATCTAACTAATGCTCTGAAATTTTCAAACACCTAAACTATTAAGAAAAGGAGATCAAACACCCTTTGACCCCATTGCTTCCTATCTAAACCAAACACACTTTCATAGATGAACTCAAGCACTCAAGGTCGGTTTGCAAGAACTCAAGCTTGAATTCGTTGGTCTTGACAATTGAACCAAAATGTCTGTACTCTCACGAGAACACTATCAAGAGCCACGGATTACTTATTGCTTCAAGTTTTTCAAGCCAAGAGCTATGGCTACCTCTCTCACAAGTGTAGTGAGCTTCTCGACAATCCCTCACTCTCTCACATACACACTCCCCCTCTCTCACACCCTCTCTCTTTGTCTCTCTCATACATAAGAATGAAGCAAGAAGCATGAAACAAGAAGCAAACAAGTTTTGGCCACACAACAAGAATGAGATTTTTCATTCACTTTTTGACTTTTCTACATACTCTATCTCCTCCTTGTGGCCATTCCCTTTTGATCCAACCTTTGTCCATTCCTTCACTATTTTTTCTCATCCTTTCCTATTAGCAATACCTTAATAATTTCTATGATGCCATAATATGGTTGTACTATATTCTTACTCAATTTGATCCCTAATGGCTAACAAAAAGGTAAAAAAAGATGTTGGATTGTATATTACCACGGCACAATTTGGAAATCTATATCACTCTTATATTGATGCCAATGCTAATGGATTGCTTGGCAATGGATTGAAGGAGGGCTTGCTCATGATTGCTAGAAATTTCCACGTAGCTCGATGGTTACACAATGCATGTCCCTCTATAATAAAAAAGTTGTATAGGCACAAGAATGTAGTAAGGATATTATAAAACTATGGTTAAGATGAGGTTAAGACTAACTAAGAAGGCCTATCATAGCCCACCTTATCTTCTACATGTTGGAGTGCTCAGGCATGCCAAAAAATTACATGTAGAACATTCCAAACCTCCTCCACCATGATTTGAATATGCAAAGAACTGTTATTGGTCTACTCTAGTCAGTTCATTTGTAAGATTGGGCTATGCTTTACATTACTTTGGATTTTAGGTATTTTATGGTGGTCATCTTACTGAATATTTAGGTATTTATTGTTGGCTAACCAATTGCCATATTTGAAATATTTTGGGCCTATTTATGGATCCTCTTCCTTCATTCAATCATCATGAATCTTCAGGTGATGTTCTTTTTGGAGATAGGAGCCAATGCCAATGGTCACGTAGCTAGTGACTCACTGTTGTATACGAACCGAGCATGATTTCTTACTGTATGATAGAAAAAATGCATCACAAAGGCCTAGATCATCTGGAATCAGAGGGAGTGAAGCAGTCACAAAAGATGCAAGGATAGCTTTTGCAATAGACTCAAAAGTTAGTAGGGAAGAATAATCCCTACTAATCAATGGGACATACTGAACAGGAGGAGGAGCTTAAGGCACCATTCAGATGGAATATACATATATACCACAAACACAGACAATCATAGTGAAGTCTTGTAAAACAACAAAATAGCTATAACAAAGAAATCGATCAAAATAAGCACACACAGACGTAACTAACCAACTGACCACCCCTACATATATGTGACCGAAAGCTTCATGCTATGCAACAAATAGGCACCCAAGACCCCGTATCAGGTAAAAAAGAAAACTACAGACCGCACCCGTAATCGTATCACACAATCAAACTATAATATCTCAATAACCTAATCAGGACATAAGCAGAATTTTGATAAACAATGTCTGCTTAAAGGACTGCACGTGCCCATTCCACGAAGCGTATTTATTAAAAATAAAAAAAAGTGCAGTGAGGGAATGGTTTTAGTGAAGGATTCGCTTTAATAAATTATTAACAATGGTTGAAATTTTATTAGGTTGTAAACCTTAATAAGAAAACGGTGGTTCATTGTTAAATTGTTAGTTACAATTTATTAATGTGAAACGGTGCTTTTAATTATTCCCGGACTTCCATACCTAGACTTAGGTCTCTAAATGCATATTCATTGATTAAAAATTTAATGTGTCTCAAGTGCTCTTCTTTTTCAGCGCATGTATTTTTGTGACAGCTGGTTCATTTTTATTTAAAAATAAGGTGTCTCTAAAGCAGACATAGCGCATGTAAAGTGAACATCGAGTGATTTTAATTTATGTAATGTAAGCATTTCATATGCCATGGCCCCCATGGTATAATCAAAGGCTATGAATAAAGTGTTGTTTAAGTGATAGTACTTGTATGCTTTAAGAAAGCCTTAGTGTATTTACTCTTGCTCATAGTCTCTTTCTCTCTCTCTCTCTCTCACCACTCACACACACACTCATTCTATCTCTATCTCTCTCTCTCTCTCTCTCTTGATCTCTAACTTCCTCACTCATATACACACACACACACACTCTCTCTCTCTCTCTGTCTCTTGATCTCTAACTTTCTCACACACACCCACACGCACACACACACACACACACACACACACACACTCTCTCTCTCTCTCTCATCTGCACACACTACTCGATGGGTATAATAGGAGAGTGGCATCATACAAGTACCAAGTTGAAGAATGTATGCATGATAGGTTAGTGATAGTTAATATACTTTCCTATTAATCTTTTTAGAACCTTTAATTGCATCAAGGAAAAGTTGAAGCATATCTCTTATGCACCTAGTTTAAGTACATCTCTTTTGCACTTGTGGATAAGTCATAGATACCCTAGGCCCACTATCCCTTATATTTTTTCCATTAGTGTTCACTGTGCAAATGCACATGTATTATGCTCTTATCCTTGTGATAGGGCATATACACTTGCATCTTATATATAGGTGTATTACCCATCCTAGTTTGTTACACCTTATCCCTATCTCATAGAACTTTACCATATACACATCCACATCAACCCTCGAATAGATCCATACCACCTCTTGTAAGTTAAATACTTTGCACCTACCAATATACACATGCACATTTATTTAAACAACAAATCTAGGCAAGAACTCAAGGGGTCATTTATGAATATATATCATGCAAATTTGACAACATAAGAGATTTTTCAAGTACTATTTTAAACCATTTTCTACATATAGATAGGTGCATCAAGAGTCCTAAGGCCATCATAGCCTAGAGTCCAACAAGATTTCGAAAAATACCTTAAGTTGAAAAAACCATTATCTCCTTCCATCTACATACATTGGGTTCTCAAAGCATATAGGACATCCAACACCATAGTCTAGAGTCTTAAGGTACTTTGCACCACAAGGCCAATCACTTCTTGATGAAATGAAACTAGAGTCACCCAAGTTGATGTCTTGCCCACAACTCATAGAAGCTCCTAAGCCACACCAGGAGTGTTAGAAGTTCCTAGGATACATAAAACGTTTGTAGAGAATCTAGTCTCCATCATAGGAAGTCAAGAACAATCCCTTAGGCATGTGCCTCCCTTGAAGTTATCCTTGGTAATGTAGACCCTTATGAACTCCAAAAGTCAATCACGGTTAGGTTCTCTAATGACCACATTACCTCAAAAGGATTACATCTAGCCTAGATCAATACCATCCACTAGGTAAAAGGTGTAGCGTATGGCACAAGAATGCTCGAGTGATTGGTAGATGATTGCTTATATAATTCTTGTGTGTCTAACCTCCCTTATACACATTAGTGATGGGACATAAAATGGGCGGGCACTGGCTATAGCACTAGGTGGACCTCTAACATACATAAGACAACCCCACGGCCTCGCGGTCAGGAGCATCTATAGGACACATTGCCTTGCCATCATACATACATTTTGCATTTGTATCGTGTTTTGTAGTCTAACCCTTAACCTTCTCACACTCCTTAAAGGGAGACCCTACACATTTTGGTGTAATTCACAACGTAGAACAACATAGGAGGCACCCCTCGGCTGATTGTTATGGCCCTACTGCAACTCTTCTACAGCTTGGGGATTGGCCCCAAGATGTGTCGCTAACACATATGACATATACGAAACAGACTTCACTCTTGGTACCAATATTATATCATTCCAAGAATGTACCAATCCTCACTTACTTGTTCCATTAGACCCACTGTCTATACTTACAGCTTGGGTGCCTCACTCTCTCCAATGTGGGTCATTTATACTTCAACCAAGTGCTATGCATGCCAATAATAGATACCATGCGTATACGATTTATGCAAAAGTGTATGCTTTATTTCGAACACAAACAATTAGGGCTTGAAATCAGCCTAGATATCATGCAAAAACAATCCTTTTAATGAATTTTCGCTAATACGCAATGCTTCGTTGTAGGAGTCTAGCACCGAGGCTAACCTCGTGCTGCTAGATCCATTATTTTCAAATAAACCACATCTTGAATGCTATACATAAAGAGAAAAATCAGACTTTTTATCATTTCAACATTTAAACTATTGTATAACATCATCCTCCCCCTCATCGTTTAAATTTTGCTGCGGTGCATAGGTATAGAGGTTCTTTTATGTCATTTTTTGTATGTAAAAGCAATCAATATGCACTTTAACACAAAGGACAAGGCCAAAATGAGGCTTAACTCCATGCTTCAGCCCCGCCAGACATTCACATATATAGATCTTATTTTTCCATTTTTTTCTAGCGCAACAAAACCATTTTTTTATTTTTCTCTATTTTTTCTATTTATTTTTAATAAAAATATGTATTTTTTGGTTTTTTTAAATGATTGATCTTTTGAACAAAAACTTAGCATTTTTTTAAATTTTATCCCATCTCCACTCATTTTTCCCCATTCAAAATTTTAAAAACTATCAATTTCTATCAAAATTAGTATTTTTTTTGGGTTTTGAAAGTTTATAATTGCTATAAATCAATACAGGTTCTTCATAACAATGATTGCAACCCTTAAACATAATGCAATGAACATTCAAATAAACTTTCAGCCCATGGGCACACTATTAGACCATGAACGATAAAAAATAAGCAAAATTCTTTCATAAAATAGAGCATAATGCCTTTTTGTGTGTTTTGGGTTTTTTAAATATTTAATTGGGACTGTGTATCGAACCAGCAGCCATGGATTTCAGCATAGATATTCAGCCTTCAGCCTCCTCAGCCTCTTGGAACAATCCGGTGCCTCCCTCGGATAAGCATCCATCACCCAATTCTCTTCTTGATTCTTGCCACATGAAATGCCTCTATGCAAGAGAGAGAGGGAAGAGAGAGAATGAATAAAAATCAAAATTTCATTATGTTCATCATATTGCACGTGGTTACTATCAAAATCTTTCCCTCTCTGCATAGATCAAGGATCTCCCCTTCTCTCTCTACATGATTGAGCATCCAAGAGGCACATGCATCCCCAAAAAATGGGGTGTCAATCAAGAAACGCCCCTCCCTGCATCACGACATATTTTTGCATGTTTTCTTCATTTAGATTTTCATTTCAATTCATTTATAAAATGTCCACTTTAAAAAAAACCACTTTCACACTACTATGGAAGGGTTTTCAGCCTGTTTGGGGATGCAAACGGATCCATGTTTTGCTTATACGACAATGCATGTGGTGATGGTGCTTCTTTTATCCATTCTTTGACCTTATCCACAACAATGTCTTCCAATCAGACTCTTTTTTGTCGACTCACTTGACAACAATGCCACACCCATTCCCATAAATGTCATGACACAGCCCAAACAAAGAAAGCTGGTATTTCATTACATGGATCTAGAAACCTAGATGTAGTCTCTATAGGGAAAAAGAGTCAACGAAGGAGAAGAAAGAGGATTGATGCAAAAATAACACTCAAAACAATGAGCGCAACCACATTAACAAAGAGAAAGCTAGTTACTAAAGTCAAAGTAGAAACATCTGCTCCTAAGACAAGGGAGAAGGAAAGCTTAAGGTTGGAGAGTACCCTGATTTTTGCATGCCAAACTACTGGAGGGTTTTTACCTAGCGCAATCAGCAAGCAAATAGGTGTGTGACTCTGCCTTTGAGACATGTCAAGTTAGCATTCTCTCTATTTTCTTGCTCATTTTTAGGATAGAAGGATGAGATATACCTTGGATGGTCACACATCCAACATGTTATGGGCTTATGGTTATGACCTCCTCCTAGGCCTCTACCACTCCCTCTGCCTAAATCCATGATTGGCACATGCCTAAACTCCATTAATATGGAATTCCCCACCTTCTCATAAGAGATATAAGGGTTCATGTATGAGTCTCCCTCCAGTGGTTTCTCTACAAAGTGCATTGGAGTATCGTGTGGTGGATGGGTCACTATAGGTCCTAGTGGTCTAGGAATTCCTATTGGGTTGATGTTGATCCTTTGAGTGGTTGGCTTTGAATCATTAGGAATGGGTAAAGCCAAAGGGCATCCTCTTCCAAAGTTAGGCTATCTGCCTCTTGGGTAGTATGGTTGAGCATAGGGTTGCTGGTATAGCAACCATCTTGGCAATCGGTAGTGCATAGCATCATGTCCACATATTCTGTAGTGGCACAAGACCAGGACCTAGGATTGGGACAGTTAGATGGTAGGTTGTTCCCTTCACAATGTACACACTTTGCATATGTTTGCAATGAATCCTATAGTTTGGTTAGCTCTGACATTAGATCCAACTATCACTTGGATTTGGTCAACATTCTTTCCTTTATCTTGTTCACAAGGGACTGAGCGCTTGCTAAGTACTACAGTTCTCTTGACACTTCTAAACATGTTATTCTCTTGCTTCGTAAGCCTAGAGCTTCTATCTATGAGTAAATCATCCACTCATATAGCCTCCTCAAAGATTCTTGCCAACACATAACACTATATTTGTGAATTTGAGAATTTCCAACCCCCAATACCTTTATTATTTGGCCACATGGTCTAATCTTGTTGTCTTACTTAAAGGTGGTCTACCCTAAATACTATATAATCTACCTTCCCAAATCTCACTTTTAAATATGGATAAAGATTTAGTCACGTGGTCAAATATTTATCACTTTTTGGAAATTGGGACTTGGAAAATTCCCAAATTCTCTAATATTATGTTACATCCTTTTTTGCAGGTTGGAACTGCTTGCTAAGGTCTTATAGAGTTCCTCCTTGTGAATCCCACTGATGAATACAATGGATATTACTCTAACATTGGGTGGCTCAATTATGGGTATCCTCTTGTAGAGACTCCTTACCTAAGTGACATAGTTTCCTATGTCCTCTCTGTCTTTTTGGATGACATTCACTAGCTTAACGGTGAGTTTGTCAGAGTATCTTGCCTTTGAGAATCTTTTGATGAACCGATTCTTTAGATCATTGAAGTTATTACACTTGATATTATTTAGACCGGTAAACCAAGTCCATTCCTTGTCTCCTAAGCAAAGATTGAATGCTTACACCCATTGAGTGGGGTGCATGAGGTTGTTAGCCTCGCACAACTGCTTAAACTACTCGATGAAGTGATAGAGATCATTACCTGCTTGATATTTGTCAAGTTTCTTAGCAACTATGGGTATCTTTGTTTTGCTCTTGGTATTTGAGGTGACTCCAGCTAGCAATGATGCTACCAAGGCTACTCCACTTTTTCTCAACACTCGTATTGTCTAATAATAGCTTCGTAAGTAGCTCTCTCAATGTAAGATCAGCTTCTAAGGCTTTCTCACTATTGGCATTTCCTCCCGTTCTATTTCTACTTGAGATGGCTAGTATCTTGTGAACATTGTTGATCTCTCTCTCCTCGCATGACCTCTAAGCATGCTACTCTTGGTTATAGCTCACTATGTGCTGCAGTGTGATCCTTCCAGGCCTCCTCTCATTCTCAAGCTTGACTATGATATTAGATGTAGGTCTTTCATGATGTGTTATCCTTGTTTGTTGATCATATTGTGTGATAAGTCACTGGATTTCATCTTGGTACCCCTACTACATTAAGTTCAAGATCAAGATTGAGGTCATTCTCATTCGAATTGGTATCTACAATGGTAGTTGTCTCTTGGACCACTACTTAACAATATGCCTCTAATCTTGATTAGTCTTTTCTTGCTGTAATGGTCTGATGGTCCTATCTTTCCTAGATCTTGTCTCTGGTGTCTTGGATCACTCGTTCGATTTCTTGGGTCGCACACCTACTAGTGGTTTCATTTCTCAGCTTAATCCCCTTTAGTGTGTTCCTTGTTCATCCAATCAATCTATAAGTATACACACTTCTACTTTTGAGTGGTGCAACGTAGCTAGTGAGCTCTGCAAAATTAGGTTTTTCAATTTTCACATGCACTCAAGTATCAATGAGGCATAGTGAAACCTTCAATGAAATCAATCATATCCACACTTTTACCAATCAATTTCATGCAATTGTAGCTCTTTCGCATGAATCTTGATTACTCCTTGAAATTGATTTTGGGTTCCTCATGGGTTTTGATAGGTGGTCTAATAGGTGATCAGCCTCAGGTAATCAAATTGAATCTCGACTAAGGAGTAAGCAGCCAGTGGTTGGTAATTTCGATCACTCCATGACTGTTACATTAAAGTTCTTAAAAATTGTGTTTTGGACAACCTGTCACAATAGTAGGTTTACCTATCCAAGTCCCAAACTCGGTCGTCTTAGTGGACTTTGTGATCGTCCGAGTGATCAGACTTAGATTAGGATGAGGGGTGCTCATCTTAGTGTTTGAGAAAGCTTGTCCAAGTCTGAGCATCTAAGTAGACTTATCCAAGTCGGAGTGTCGAAGTGGACTTGTTCGAGTCCGAGTCCGAGCATCTAAGTAGACTTATCCAAGTCGAAGTGTCCAAGTGGACTTGTTCGAATCTGAGTGGACTTATGGGAGTTTGAGTGGGGCCTCGGGAAAGTTACTGTATGTATATATGCTATATCACGTGCATTCAAGGACTATTTATAAATATCCTTATTTGTCAAATTTTTTAAAATAAAACATAACCCTTTTCTATTCAATTTGTAAATAACCCCTTTATATTACATCCTTCAGTATGTAAAAAATATATGAAAATTGTATTTTTAAAATACACTATTTTGAACCCATGTGATGCACACATATATTTATGAGCAACTTACCCGAGAGTGGGACTAAAGTTACTTAGGCAAAGATTTGGTTATCCAAGTTCTGGGGACACCGTCTGAGGAGCAGAGGACAAAACATGCCGAATGATAGAATATTGATTGAAATAATTAAATGCACTACTTATTGTTGCACGCAAGGTTTTGACTTCATTCAATAAACATTAGCGAAGACTCAAAGCATATTTGAAACACATGAATGCGATGACACCACAGATTTTTGTGATATTGTTGCCCACTTGACTTGTGGCTCTCTCTCTTCTCTCAATAGCTCTCTCTCTTAATCTCCAAGTGTCCAAATGAGCTCTCCCTCCCCCCTTTCTCACCTTTTTTTCTCTCTTTCTTTCATTACTATCTATTTTTCTTTCCCCCATGTATTCAAAATCTTTTTTACTTTCTTTCTCTATTCACTTGTTTCCTAGTTGTTAGACTTATGTTTTACTTCTTCTCTTCTTATTTCCCAAACCTTAATGCATTCTACCAATGTAAAACCACATACCATTGATCTAACTAATGCTCTAAAATCTTCGAACACCTAAACTATCAAGAAAAGGAGATCAAACACCCTCTGACCCCCTTACTTCCTATCTAAACCAAGCACACTTTCATAGATGAACTCAAGCACTCAAGGTCAGTTTGGAGCATGCAAGAACTCAAGCTTGAATTCGTTGGTCTTGACAATTGAACCAAAATGTTTGTACTCTTACGAGAACACTATCAAGAGCCACGGACTACTTATTGCTTCAAGTGTTTCAAGCCTAGAGCTATGGCTACCTCTCACAAGTGTAGTGAGCTTCTCGACGATCCCTCACTCTCTCACATACACACTTCCCCTCTCTCACACCCTCTCTCTTTGTCTTCTCATACATAAGAATGAAGCAAGAAGCATGAAACAAGAAGCAAACAAGTTTTGGCCACACAATAAGAATGAGTTTTTTCATTCACTTCTTGACTTTTCTACATACTCTATCTTCTCCTTGGTGGCCATTCCCTTTTGATCCAACCTTTTTCCATTCCTCCTTTATTTTTTCTCATCCTTTCCTATTAGCAAGACCTTAATAATTTATATGATGCCATAATATGTTGGTACTATATTCTTACTCAAGTTGAACCCTATTTGCTAACAAAAAGGTAAAAAACGATGTTGGATTGTATATTACCATGGCATAGAATTGGAAATCTCTATCACTCTTATGTTGATGCCAATGCTAATGGATTGATTGGCGATGGATTGAAGGAGAGATTGCTCATCATTGTTGGGAAATTCCACATAGCTCGATAGTTATAGAATGCATGTCCCTCTATAATACAAAAAGTTGTATAGGCATAAGAATGTGGTAAGGATATTATAAAAGCATGATTAAGACTCATTAACAAGGCCTATCGTAGCCCACCTTATCTTCTACATGTTGGAGTGCTCATGCATGCTAAAAATTTACATGTACAACATTCCAAACCTCCTCCGCCATGATTGTAATATGCAAAGAAGTGTTATTGGTCTACTCTAGTCAGTTCATGTGTAAGATTGGGCTATGCTTTACATTACTTTGGATTTTAGGTATTTTATGGTGGTCATATTATTGATTATTTAGGCATTTATTATTGGCTAACCAACTACCATATTTGAAATATTTTGGGCCTATTTATAGATCCTCTTCCTTCATTCAATCATCATAAATTTTCAGGTGATCTTCTTTCTGGAGAGAGCAGTCAATGCCGATGGTCACGTTGTTGCAACACGTAGGGTTGAAGGTCACCACATGGGTTTGGCAAGAGAAGAATGTATGGGGGTTCAAGAGCTTAGACTCTAGAGATGGTAGAGATAAGAGAAGGGTTGAAGGTTTCAAGCCAAGTTCTTGAAGATAAGTGATAGTAGGGTGAATGTAGATTCAAGGAGAGAAGTAGATGGAAGAGAAGGGGTTCGAAGAGATTGAAGATGTATAATAATAATTCAAAAAATAATTAGAAAATATAGAAGAATACTAGCAGAGATGAATCTTGTTAGTTCCTTTCAGCAGTATGAGAAAATATAACTCCCATACACAAAAACGTGTACAAAATAATACATTCCTCTATGCTATTCAGATCACCAATGTGATTCTTCTAATGGCTCCGAAAGGGGGATTGAATACCAAAACACCTGTCTAGAATCCTGCCGGATCACTCCTTCATCTCCCACTTTCAGAGTGTTCACTGCCTGAAAATAGCAATCGCGCGTCGCGCGATTTCGCTAATCTCTCTTTTTACATAAAATCCTCTCAAATTCGCTGAAAGCTACATGTGTTCTTTTACATATCATTCTTATCTAGAAGTTGTCTATAGTTTTGTAGATTTTTTTACAAGAGATAATATCTAGAATATTAAAAATTGACTAAAATCTAATATTTTTGAGCCACGGATACTAACACTAATGTCTAAAATGGCATTGTCTCTCTAAATCTAAAAGGAGGCCACACTCTAGATTTTTTTACACGGTGTATGCGTGGCGGCACAAGATCCATCCCCTCCTAACCTAAACATCCTCTAGCATGTGTCAAAGTCTTACGGATTTGCAGTGTTAGAAGAAGTATCTTTTGCCATGTCAATGTCTTCATCTTCTGTCTCTTCTTCTTCCTCTATGTCTTCATGCTCTTGAATTATATTCAAGTCTTCTAGCTCATTTGTTGAACTTTCTCTTCGTTTGAAGAGCTTGATTCTTTTTCCAGCTATGGGTATCTTCATGCTTGTTCCATCCAATTCAGCCAATGAATATGTGGCATTGTCATGAACAACCTTTACCACATATGGGCCAAACCAACGCTTCACCATCTTTCTAGAAGCACTGTATTGATTCTCTAAGCTACTGTCATAGAAAAGCATCCTATCATTTTCTTGAATTGCTCTTGTCTGAAGTCAATGTCGCTTATCAAATCTTCTTTTGTTCTTTAGTCTTGATGTCTTTAGCTTCTCAATAGCTGCTTGAACATCTTCAAGCCTTCTTTCTAGCTGCCATATGCGCAAAGTCAGCAACTCTTCTCTACTGATGCTTTCCTCCCAAGGTAGAAGACTCCATGTGAGAATATATTTTTCAATTGGCATAATTGGTTTTTGTCCATGCATAAGTTCAGTTGGCATATAGCCAGTCACTGAACAGTGAGTAGTCCGGTCAACCCATAATGCAAAATGTAGCATTTTAGGCCATTCTTTGATCTTTCCTCTACAAGACTTTGCTAGAGCTTTGAGAATAGGTTGATGACCTCTCTCATTCTTTCCATTGCCTTCAGGGTTGTAGGCTGATGTTAAAACCAACTTAATACCCAATTGAGCAAAAAAGTTGCGTGCCTCATCAGCATCCAATTCTCCTCTATCTACAGTTACTTTACCCACACAAACATATCTACAAAACACTTCTTCAAGAAAAACATGACAAACAGCTTGAGTGGATTTGGTTGTTAAGGCTTTCCCTTCAACATGATTGGTTAGATCCTCTCTTGCAAGCACTAAATACCGCATATTCCATATTCCTGTAGGCATGGTTACAAGATCAGTAACCCATCTATAATGTATAGACAAGGGATAAGTTGGTTGTAACCCATCTCGATGCTTAACCATAGAATACATTTGACACACATAATAGGTCTCAACAAAATGTGCTATGTCCCGATACATGTTTTGCCACCAATAATGTTCTTTGACTTTACTAAAGGTTCCCCATATGCCTCTATGGCCAGCCCACAAGCTTTCATGAAATTCCTTCATTACCTGTTGTTGTAATCTTTTGTTTCCTAAAACTCGGACAAGCGCTCCTTTCTTCTTCTTTGTATGCTTCCATAGATATCCTTCTTTAAGAAAAAAGCCATAAGCTTTCCTCTTGATATGCCTGAAATCCTCATTAGTCAAAGTCTCCTTCTTCTTCATTATGCTCAAATATTGGCCGATCTTTAGTCAAAATCTTCTTCAAGGAAATGAACTAGAACTTGAGCAATCCAATGAGCATGCTGACCATCCTGTTGTTTTTAGCTTTGGACCATTATATGCAGTAACTGAAAAGATATTTTCAGCTGCCATGGAATGAAATTCAGCGAGTATAGATTCTTCAGCTTCATCTTCTTCCATAAGCTCTTCTTCATTGTCATATCTTGCACGTGATAGCATGTCAGCAAAACTGGATTCGCCTTTCCCACAATATGATTTTATTCGGGGTTGAGAGATTTAATATATGCAATCCATCTTAGCACAGCAATGTGCGGTGTAGAGCAGTTGGCAATCATGCCCAAAAGTGGAATACAATCAATTTTTACCACTATGGAAGCACCTATAAAGTATTCATGATCACACTTTAATGTTGTTACAGGTCCCCACAATTCCCTTTTTACTTGTGCATATCTTCTTTGACGTTCGTTGAGAACTTTTGTTCCAAAATGAATTGCATACCTATTACCTTCAAGATCCTCTTGGCCAACAGCCCATCCTATCCCAATGGGACTTTTATCCACAGTAAGGATGATGGGTTGACCATTTGAATAATCAGCCCTTTTGAGAGTGGGGGCTGAAATTAACAGCTTCTTTAATTTACACATAGTGAGAGTATGCTCATTACCCCAAGAGAATCTTTGGCATTTTCTTAATAATTGATAAATATTTTGGGCTACATGAGCAAAATGTGGTATCCATATGAGATAGAATACACATGTGCCAAGAAATCTTCTCACCTCTGAAATATTTGTGCATTTTTCTTGCATTCTGGTGATGGCATCTATCTTGATTGGAGAAGGTTTGCATCCATAGGGGCCACATAGATGGCCGACCATTAGGACTTCTTCTACTCCAAAAATCCACTTAGCTCCAGAAAGGGTAAGATGTACCTCTTCTAGTCTTGTCACAATCATGAATATGGTTAACTACAAATATCCTGCAGCCATCTTCATCAAGCTCCTCATTCTTTTCATTGACTTCACATCCATTGATAGGTACATCATCAAGAAATGGAAGATTAAGTTGTGGAATAAAGTCCCTTAAGACTTTGTGCATGGCATTGATCATGTGGGATACGGAGTTTGTTGCACCTTGTGGTAGAGTGCACATGCAGACCAATCCAAGAGGTGTCTTCATTGTGGTAATGTCTCAGCTTTCTAATGAAAGCTAAAATTGGTCATATCCTGAAATATAGGTTGCCCATAGAATAAATTGCTCTACCTGCAAAAGCTTCAACAAACTCATCAACAATTGGACCCGAACCAACATTTCGGATTGTGACACGATTAACAGGCTGTAGATCTTGAATGAATCGTAAAGATCCATTTTTCTTGGGCACGGTAAACCATCGGTTTGAGTAGGGCACTGAAGAAGGTTCTAAAATCTTCATTCTAATCTTTTCATTTAGAAGTTCCATTAATTTGGGCAAATGCACCTTGGAACAGGAATAGGCTTGAGGTACTAAGGCACATGTGGGACCATAAATGTGACCATAGGAGCCACAATATTTGGATCCACATAGCCTATTTCACTTGGTTGAAATGCAAAAGATTTTCCATGTTTCATTAGCATTTACATAAAAGAGTGTTTTTCAACCAGCAAAAGGAAAGAAGTTTCACCTATTTTGAGCTCTTTTATACTTTCAGATGTGAACTTGTGACCAATGTTGGAAGGATCACGAAGACTTTGCTGATTTGCTACCCTATCAGAGCCAGCCCTTCACTTTCAGGAGGCAGGGGGACTACCACACGTTTGACTTTCTTATCCACCATCTTGTATTTTGTCTCCACTTGCGCTTCAACCTTGTTGAGTAAACCAATGTCTTTCTGCTCAACAAATTCTTGAATTATTTGATAAAAATCCAATGTACATACTTCTATGGATTGATTTTCTGCCTCATTTTCTGCATGAGCAGTTGCATATATTTCAGCCAATGTATCAGTAGTAATTAGCCAAAAAAAAAACCGGAAATATCTTCATTTTCAACCATCATTTCATAAGTTTTTAGCTCCCTTTTTACATGACATAAATATTTTCTTTCAGCCTTAGTCATGGCTGGAAGAGACTTATAACAACCCATACTATTGGTTGTACATACATACAAATTTACTAGAGACACAGTTTCTGTAGCATAAGGAGGTTCAATCTTTTTACATGATGCACTAGCATAGCCTCCTTTTATAGTAGTGCAATCTGAAAACCCTTGAATTCTTGGGCATTAGGAGGTAGAGGATAATCATGCAGTTGGTGTCTATTTCGATAATGGTTAACACACACAGTAAGAGATTGGACAGCTCATTCATTATCCTTGCTTCGGATTCGAGCATAGGAAGAACCATCATCAAGAGCTTTTGTTTCCAAGCGGGCTTCATAAATGTAAGGTTGCCCAAGAATGATAGAGTAACTACAAGAGTCTTAAACAAAAAAGTGAAAATTGTCTTTTATGTCTCCAATAGTTACCTGCACATTAGGACGTGTAGCATATAACTCTTTAGAAGATTTGTTTGCAGCTCTCATTCACCATCCTGGATCAACATCTATGGGCCATCCACCACTTTCATAGAGAGTCCTTGCCATGACGTTTATCTCTGAGCCATGGTCTAAGAGTGCAATACATGGTGTTTCTTTTTCTCCAATTTTGATGACTATCTCCATTGTTTCTCTTGCCCAATGGATATGGGAGTAGTGATTGCTTGGAATGAACCGAGCCTCTTCCCCCTCATGCATGTGCTGTAGACGACCTTCTTTTTGAGAGGTGGGCTACCCAACTGGTTTGGACTAGCCGACCATTACATTTTCATCTTTCACTTCTTTAATTTTTGCATTCATGTTTTCTTTATCTTCAGCTTCAATTACTGCAATTAATTCTTTAAGTGCTTCAAGATGAATTCGTTAGCTTATCTTCATCCTACACAAAAACTTGAAGAACTTGCAAAAAAGCATGCATTGTTTCTTCAACTTCATCACCAACATATTGAGTTTTCCTTTTGATTACATTAATAATTACATCATGGAATTCACGTTTGGCAATTCCAAGAATTTCGGCTAAGGTGGATTCAATTTTGCTTCTTAGAATTTGTTCGTTTAGGACTCGTTTGAGATCGGTTGAAGATTCTATATCAGACTGCAAATTGTAGCCTGGTTGCTTGCCTTTTTTCTTTCCTTCGGTCTTCTTTGTTTGTGGTGCATCTTCCATCTCTTGATCTGGGGTTATATTTTCAGCAAGCTTTGGTTGTTCCGCTATTCTTCTAGTTACCCGTTTTGGAGGACCAGAAGAGGAAAGCCTTGGTCCATATTCTCTTATTCTCTTTTCTTGAGTGAAGACTTCTTTATGATTGATGTTAGTCAAATGTGCAAAGGTGAAAAAAGAATCTACTGGTTCTTTCCAACCAATTATTCCTTGAGTGCACTGACTAGAGTTAGCCAAATTTTCTTTGGCTGCTTTACCATGTTTCATTTGATTTAGTGCTTGCATCTATACTTTAGATTGCACATTAGCTTTACATACTTTCAAACTTGATTTAGTTGGCTCAATTTGCAGCCCATAGGTAGTTGCATCAATTGCTGCATAGGCATCCTTTACAGCTAAATCTTCTAATCTTTTCTTCATTCCACCATTGCCAAAATTTGACTCCAGCACTACAACAGAAACGAGGCATAGACGCGCATGTTAGACGTGCAAAGTTGGGCGCATCTATTAGTGCGTCTATATGTGTATGTAAAAGAGTGTATAAATAGACACGAATTTTGCATCTATATATCTGCGTAAATAGATGCCAATATAGACGCACCTGCAGATGCACAACCACCTGAAATTGGACTTAATATAATAAAAAAACCAGAGTTAATAATTATTTAACCACTTGAAATTGATTCTTAAGTATGCACGTGTGCGCATGATAAAAACCATAGAATTAAGAATACACATTGAACCATTGAATAAAAAAAGCAGAGTTAATAATTATTTTTGCATTGCTCTCTAATGAATGGCAGTTCCTCTAATTGACAAGCCTAATATAAGTAATTAGCGGCAGAAACCGTATTATACAATTAGTAGCAAGCATTGCAATATGTATCTCGTAATTTCTCTACTTGAAGATGATAAAAAATACTTTCTTTTTATTATGGAAAATTCAATTTAGCTTTAAACTTGACTATTAATTCTTGAGTATGTACGTGTGCGCATGATAAAAACCATAGAATTAAGAATACACATTGAATCATTAAGCAAATTAAGTATGTTACAGTAAATGATCCATCTCATCTTCAATGAGATCAACCCTTGCTAAACTATCTACTTCTAGGTCTATGTTACCAAGAGGTAACGAAACAAATAAGTCTATCCCACTATCAAATGTGTTGCTATATTGCTCAATAACTTCATCAATATCATCGACAATCACATTGTCTTCTTCTGCGTTTCCTTGAACATCCTCGCGAGGTTCATCTTGTACTATATCACGCATATCATCCATTATAGTGTCATCATGTACATCATCATTAATTGTTGGATTGTCATCTACTATGTCCATGTCCGTAATATTACCATATGTTGGTTTTGAACGATTAGATATATGGATGACATACTACCATCGGTTATTGTTTACCATTGGATGATACACAACCTGTATTTGAAAAACAAAAGCAAGAAACTTAAATACTTATTATATTGTGTATATGTATCACATGTATACATATTAAAAAATTAGCTTTTGCATATATACATGCTCACATTGTTGAGGTAGTACTAATGTGTCATTCTTGTTTTGGTGAAATTTTGTAGAGTCAATGATTATAAAACCACTTGGATGACGTTTGATTGTGCAATGCTCACCATTTGTTACCACTTCTTTAAACCACTTCACATCCAGTACATATATAAAGAATCGTATGAAGTCAAGCTTCAGAATATCTTGGATCAAGCCACAGTAGCCTTCCATGGTACCATTGGCATCCTCGAAATGAGCAAGGACACCACAATCTTGGGTATTTCTCTTTTCATCTATACATTGAGTTCGAAGATGTTTACCCTCACGCCAAATAGCATTGAATAATATGTGCTAGTAGTAAAAGATAAAAGATCAAACATGTCAATTATTTATATAAAATATAACTTATAGAAACAAATTAATTGATAGTATGTCTCACCTTTGATAAGCAACCTAGTGCGTATTCCCACTCTTCTTGAGATATATTAATTTCCTCCTCTTTTTCCATTATCTCCATTTCCTCATGTAACCAATCTATATCAATATGACATGGGAGCGCATTTAGATGATCTAGAAATGAGACATTACGTCCATATCTGGTGCAAAATGCTTGTCTTTTGCTTTTTCTTCTTGCCCTTGCTTCATTATATAGTGTCACCCATTTGCTCATTACATCACTATTGAGCACACAAAAACTATTTAACTTACGAAGTTCTTCTTTTGTTAGCACTTTACTCATTCCTTTTCCTTGAGGTATTATAGAGGTCATCCTCAAGTCTTCATCAACTTTCCATAGTCGTGGTTCAGAGGGTTCCACTTCAGCAAGATATTCAGAGATATAAACAAGGGATGATTGCACTAACCAACCCTCAGCCATGCTTCCCTCAGGCCGTGCTTTTTGCCTCACAAAATCTTTCAAGGTTTTCATGAAGCGCTCAAGAAAAAACATCCACCTTGCATGAACTGCCCCACAAAGTGCGATCTCATCAATCAAATGTACGAGTAAATGTAATTGAGTAGTCAAAATGGATTGAGGAAAAATTTCCTCCACCAAACAAACCACCTCAACAGATAATACTTGAGCATCTTGCGATGTGTTTGGATCAATTTTCTTCGAGCTCACGTATCTGTCAGGATGTATTTGAGAATTGTTTATTTTTGTGTAGAAATTCAAAGATATATAATGAAAAAATACAATGTATACACACCTCACAAGCTCTCCCATCTTGTAAATGATATCACGTACATCTTTGGAAACACAATGGGATATGCTAGTAGGAAGTATGAACTGAATGTAAACAATATTCATAGATCAAATGATTAGTTGAGGAAAAAGTCATCATACCCCAAAGTTTGCACATAGTTACTCCACTAATTACTATATTCATGGTTAGAGATACCCTTACTTGAATCATTTTGTGCCAATCGTGGGACTTCAAGCCAGATAGTTGCTCCACACCTCTTTTCTTTTTCTTTATGAAGGCTCCCTTGAGACATCTCATACATCCTGTGGGTGTTCGAAAGCTACATATTTGGTCCTTCACTATTTTTTCCTCGTTCTTTGACAACATCCAAGGTGCATGGGGTAGCTCAATCTTTCCTCTAGGTCCAATGCGTGGCCAGACTTGTCTCATGCGACCAATGTTACATAAATCCTCCCTTACATGACTGAATCACGAGCCCCTATCAAGTGATCCCATAATGTAGATACAACATTTTTGAATATGTGCATGGGATCCAACAGGTGATTGATCTTAAGTTCAGTCCAGTAGGAAAGACAAAAAAATATAGAGAACCTAAAAAACAAACAATATATTATGTAAACAATTCATCATGCTAAATACTTTAAAGTCAATCGAGAGAAATGCACTTCTTACTGACTCATGCCGAGTGGAGGGTGGCTGTCGGCATTAATCCATCTCTCCTTCCAATCTTGAATGGTTAGAGATTGTGGAGTCATTCCATTAGTAGAGAGAACATATTTGGGATAGTCAATAGGAAGAAATGGATGATGAGTGTCGTAGATAACCTTCTTTAAACGTGTCGGCCTAGAGGAAACTAGAGAGGGACCGCAAATAGGACATGCATGATATCCTAATGTGGTTAAACCTAAATAAACAAGTGAATTAATAAAATGCAATTGATTCAAGTCTTGAATTTCAAATATAGAGTTATATACATGTACCTGAACACTCTCCGTATCCTGAAAAGTCATGCATGGTCCACAATAACATGGCCTTCAATGTGAAATCTCTAGAGGATGCAGATGCACTTGTATCTTGCACCTCAATACCTTCCCATAACATTTCTAACTCTTCAATCAAATGCTCTAAGTAAATGTCCATGTTTTTTACCTTGTGCTTTCTAGGAATCAGAAGGGACAACATTACATGTCCCTTTTTAATTGCCATGGATGGAGGAATATTATAGTTCACCAATACCACTGGCCATACATTGTATGATGTGCTTTTGATGCCAAATAGATTGATTCCATCCATACCTAAACCAAATCTCAAGTTTCTTGGCTCTTCTTTGAAAACGGGCTACAAATTATCTATATGTTGCCATGCCGGTGTGTCTACAGGGATCCTCCATTTTCCATCACTTGAATGATGACTAGCATGCCATGACATGAGCTTTCCAATAGACTTACACTTGAACATAAGTTTTATATGTGGAACAATCGAAAAATATCGCAAAACCTTACGAGGCACATCCATTGACTTCATCTCCACTTCGTATCCTGATTTGCCACAAATAGGACACTCTTATGCAAACTCATGAATCCCACAAAATAAAACACAATCATTGACACATGCATGGATCTTGACATAATCGAGGCCTCCTAGAGATGTCAAGTAATGTCTTGCTTGCTCTCTCTTAGTTGGCAATTTGTTTCCTTTTGGAAGCAGTTGTGATAATAACCTACATATATTTTTAAAAGTGAGTTAAAAAACCACCAACATATATTTCTGTCTGATTTCAAAATAGAACAATTAATATTATGATTCATAAGCCAAACGGAATTGATATTTACTTCAATAATGCATCCAAACTGACATTACTCCATCCATAAATTGTTTTCAAGTTAAGTATCTCGAGGGACGCACGAAGAACGAAGTACGTACAACCTTCATACAATGGAGTAGATGACGCTACATATAGTGGATCATCTGGCTTCGTAGAGTGACCTTCTCCCTGAACTGGTTGCGAAAATAGATGGTGTACCATGTTGTCCAAAATCTCATCCTCTACGACTTGATGGGGCATTTCATGAGGGCTACTATCCTGGTCGTCAGTCTCCACTCTTTTTGAAGACTCTGCCTCCTCGCATTGACGTTTGGCAGTCTCTCGACGCCCGAGAGGGAGCATCTGAGGATGTGGCACTACATCCTGCTCAACCACAAAAGGGAGTTTCATGTACGTTGATATATATTGAGTAACATAGACTAGCAATCTTAGTGTTTTAAAAAAAACAATGAATACCGGTGATTTTTCTCGATCCCATTCTCCATACAAGCTGAGGTGTGACATTGCAATTTGACATGCAGATGTTGCATCCTGGTTCATCTAGCAATGACTCGGATTTGGATCGCATGAATGATACATTGGCCTTGTTTGGCAGGGGGTCAATGCATTTTTTGGAGGTTTTCCTAGTAGGGAAGACTTCATGGGAGAGATGACCAGACACCTTGGCCGCTCTCCCATAGCAGACGAGGTGTTCAGTGTTATGTCTGGAACGCCTCTGACTTCTTTGCCTGGCACTACTTCCCAGACTTCAATTGCAGGTACTCCACGTAGAGGTACTCCAGGTGCAGCACTTGTACATGCATCAGCTGAAGCACAAGCGTCAGCCGACACACGTGCATCTACAGAAGCACGTGCATCAAGCGAGGCAGAGGGTAGTCGATAGAAAGGGAGGAGGGAGAGTCGAGGGGGAGGACGAGGCTTGTGTGGGGGTTGCCTAAGAGGTGGCGAGTGATCACCCTCACCAATAGATCATGTAGAGGAGCCAGTATGCCAGTACTATAGAGTTACAGATACTGGTGGCATCTTCCATGATGATGAAGGAAGGGATGTAATGGCGTACATGAGGAGCGTCATACATGTGACGTATAAAGATTGTTTCGTCTACTTCAAAAATAAAAAAAGCAGCTTGTGGCAGGAGGTGTTGAGGGCAGTCCATAGGAGGTACCCAAATCCTGAGGGTCAGCAATTCTCGGATGATTGGGGACACAAAAGTGAGGGATTTTCTTCACAACAAAAGATCCCACCTCATGACATGTGCCAGGGACTCACTGCGGAGGCAGGAGGAGGGGCATGGAGCCTATAGCCAACCACCTATGTGCCACCGCATAGAGTGGAAGAAAGCCAAGAAGAAAGCAGCAAAGAAAGTGAAGAGTCTCCAGCACGCAGAGGCGCGACGGATCCAAATGGAAACCATGGGATCGTAGCATTATGGATCGGGCGGCAGAGAGTCGTGGGAGGCGGAGTTTGTAAGTATATTTTGATTTCTAGTTTTTTAAAATTTATATTTCTTTCAATTCTTTATATAATTTGTTCTAATACATTGTGTCTCATAATTGTTTGTATATATCATGATTGTTTTGCAGGCTACTATCGTTGGTAGGATACCTACTCCTAGAGAGGTAGGTTACCATCGAGGCCATAACCGCGTAGCCACATGGCTTCACTTCTATGAGGAGGGTCTCATCACTGAGGACCAATACAACTGGGCTATGAGGATTCGACAGTCAGAGGAGGTATGTTTTTCTTACTTTCCTATTAAAAGTATAGCTAATTATAACTTCTTCTCCACCATGTCTACGTAAGCAACCTTGATCTTTTGTGTGTGTAGGCGAACCCGAATGTGGAGCATAGCGAGGAGGGGGATAGCGACGCTAGTAGCCATGGTGGTGCTAGCGAAGATGTTTCTTCTTCAGATTCGTAGAGGAGCACCATACCTCCTCTATGGCCTTGTTTTCTTGTATATGTATTATCCATCTTTGAGCCTACTGCTTGCAGCCACGCTTTAGGTCGCAAGCACTTAAACTCCCCATGTAAATGCTTTTGATCTATAATGAATACATGAACTTTTATTTTCAATTCTCGTGCTTTTAGATCCATTGTCTTTTTGCCAAATACACAATCTGATGTATGGGAGGGGGAAAAAAAAACCAGAGAGCAAAGCAACCACATGCTCTCTAGTTTTTTTTTTTCAGTTCTATTTTGTGCATCTATCCGCGCGTCTAAATTGCAGAAAACACGCGTTTATAAGTGCGTTTACAATGCAGAGTACACGCGCTAGATAATTCAAATTTTAAAAAAATTTAAATATCTTTTTTTTATAAAATGAGACTTTTTGTTTTCCGTTTGCGTATATGGGTGCTTGTAAAAGCGCGTCTACATGCGTGTCTATATGCCCGTCTAATTGCTAGATAGACGCGTTAGTAGATACAGAGAATAAAT
Organism: Lygodium microphyllum; assembly: GCF_053477565.2. NCBI lineage: Eukaryota > Viridiplantae > Streptophyta > Polypodiopsida > Schizaeales > Lygodiaceae > Lygodium > Lygodium microphyllum. Next base: position 56,947,639 of record NC_141142.1, on the reverse strand, counting down.
CAAATAAATAACAATTTTGGTTTTTTATGCGCTTGTATTCACGCGTTGTTGTACTGCTGCGCATCCGAGGTGTAGAATCCACCCAAAACTTGGGTGTGTGGGATTTGATACTTTGTACATACTTAGTCATTATGTTTGCATTTTTATTCTGCGTGGTAATATAGTGAAGAGGGGTTCTGCTAGAGGAACTTATCCGTAATGCTCTGGTTAACATGTACGCTAAATGTGACATGCTTGTAGAAGAAGAGGGAGTTTTTGATAGATTGGTAACTCGAGATGCAGTCTCATGGGCTACACTTATTTCAGGATATGTAGAATGTGGGCTTCGTAGACAAGTGTTGAACTGTTTGGAACAGATGCAAGTGGAAGGTCTGACTGTGGAAGCTGTCATGTTTGTCAAGGGGTTAAGGCTTCTGGTGCCAATGGAACCTTAGAAATAGGAGAAGTCTTGCATGCTGAAGCAACCAAAAGAGGTGGAGTAAAGTGATGGATAATTCGAAGTTTCATTGTCTTCTACTCTCCAAGTACTCAAGTTCATTGAAGAAAATCGCATTGGATGGCAACAAAATTGTTTGCACCGAAGTACTCGAGGTTCCAAGATAAAGCATACTTGGCTTAGACTTGTGATGTGGGTTAGAGCATCAAGATGAAGGCTTGTATGCTTTTCTAGAGGACGCTTTTCTAGGGCCTATTGTGAAAGGATTGAATGTCTGGGGAAAGAAAAAAAAATAAAGCCATGGATGGCTATTTTCAAATGGGGCTTTTTGGGGGGAAAGAAAAAGCTTGCGAATCAGAGGATCTCGGAAACTTCGAAGGGGAGTTTAGGACAAAGTCTTCAAAAAAAGCATAAGGAAAGGAGACTGAAGACGGTGGATGAGGAGGCGAAGAACAGCTGACTTGGTGCTTCCTTCTTGAGGACTAGCTACAACTTGTCTCTACGCACTGTCGATTGCATCTATCAAGAAGGACTGTTCTGAGACATCTTAACAACGACAGAGAGGAGGAATAAGAAACGTTGGATTGTAATGGTGAAGAAAAATGTCAATGTAATGATGCAAGAACCGGTAACAAAGAGACAATAGAAGACTGGGATTTGATGACAATGTGCCATAGAGAGCCAAAAGGGAAGTCAACCTGCGTAGCTGCTAAGATCACCCACTTACCTACTTTGATAACACAATTCTAACTGGCAGACATCCGCTGAGAAAAAAAAAACAGAGCGATAGCAGAGGTAAAGGAAAGGAGACGTAGGAGAGCTCGAATGAAGTCGAAGGCGAGACAGTTGTTCTGACATCTAGCGAAAGCTGAAGGAATTGGCAGTTTCGTTGGACTTTGATGGCGGACAGAAGCTGCTAGTACAATACGTGAGAGGATTAGAAACACCATTCAGTTGTGGGTGATGAAGAATCTATAAACGAAGAAAAAGCATCTTCGGAAGACTGCAACAACGGATGACATGGAGCTCGGAAGAAATAGAGAGAGATCTTTGGTGACAATCAGAGGATGCTGTGAAAATTAAGGTGAAGATCGATGAAGGAGGAGAAGCTCTGACAATCTTTATTGACCTGAAGGTCCTCCGTGTTGTCGAAGCCTTCTGAGGTGGATGTCTGCATCAGAAGGTGGTGAATCAAGCTAAATAGGGGCGTGTCCATGCCCTATTATATTTATAAGCATAGTAAGACAACTATTATGCAGAGAAGGGGAACTTTAGTGGCAACAGGCTCTTTGAAAACAATCATATGTGTACATGGATAAGGTGCTGAAGCAGGTGGTAAAATGAAACAACAGTCTTTATGTTGAAGTGAAAATACTCGGTTTGTTGAAAGCTTTTTGTCAGTTATATATTGTATACTGCATGCCTGCTGTATGTTTACTGAGAGAAATTGCTGAAACAAATATAGAAGCAGGAAAGATTCTCAAGGATGTAAAAGTCAGAATGCAGAATTACATGACTAGTTAAGTGGGAAAAGTTTAAACATTTCAGACTGAAATTATGGTGTCTTGCAGAAAAGATGACATGACACATGCAGGAAATTCTGTCAAGAAGAACAACTTTCTTATGCATTACAATCTATGGACTGCATGGTCCAACAAAGGCATAATGTCTCTTCTAGCATTGCATTTTGCCTTATACAGGGTTGTATAGGAAAGAAATACCTGCTTATAGTTTGCTGGATGAAGATGCTCTTGTTGATATGTATACTAAATGTGGAAGCCTAGAGAACGGATAAGTTGTCCAACATAACCTGATCTTGCTTGATTGATCTTCTATCCTAGAATTAGTCAAGGACCTCTGTGGTTGCAATTTTTCTTTGAAAATCCTTTGACATCTTTGGTGAACCCGACGTGAAAGCGTCGCATAAATTTCAGGATGGGAGATACTTCAACATCCATTTCAGCCTCTTCTACGATTCCTGCTGTGTCATCTACTTCAGCTCCATCATTGACTGCTGCTTCAAGTACTTCAACGGATGATCTAAAGCAGATTTTGCATAATATGTCTATGTATATGCAGCTTCAAAATCAACAGACACAATTATATATGCAACAACAATAGCAATTTCATCAACAACAGTTGTCTCAGCAAAGGCCACTATATTCAGAGCAGGAAAATGCAATCAGCGCGACTAAGGCGATTGAAGCAGTTGAGAATGAGAAGAAGCTATTTGATGGCCGTAATGTTTCAGCTGACTTGAAGACGTATGAGATCAAGATGGGATTTTTTGGAGTACCAACTGGAATTATGAGTAAGTATTTCCTTTGTCTTGTCACACCCGCCTTGAGGGCAAAAGTGATTGATCTTTTTACTCAAAATTCGCATTGGCAATATTTTAAGAAGGCCCTGAAAGAAGAGTATTTCCTTGAGGACTTTGGGATGGCAACACGATGGTCATTCCAAGAGTGGGTCTACATGCCAAACAAAGGTCTAGCTGCTTCAGAGTTGATACGAGAATTTGAAGAAAGGTATAGTCAGCTTGATTCCATTGAACAAAGAGCATTGGATGTTGAGAAAGTTGAGCTTTTCTTGCAACCTGTAGATCTTGCACTTCAGGAAGAATTAGGAGAGCTTCTTGAGGATCGCACGAAGCCTAGGGGTCTTAAAATGGATTGGCAAGATGCCCAGAATGCAATCTCAACTTTGACCAAGAGGAGGATATGGAAGACTTGCCTACAGAATGGATCTATGACACCGACGCCGTCTTCTGCTCCTATGCCTGCTTCTATCCCTGTTATTTCTTCTTTTCCTCTGCTAGTTTCTTGAACTATGCCAGTGCCTACTGTTTCTACTCCTCCTGTTCCTCCTGTTCCAAGACTGATGCTGGCTCCTTCTGCTCCAAAACCATCCACTCCGTCAGTGCCTTCCTCTCTTGATGATATAATCAAAGGCATAACGGATTTGACACTAGAGTCTGTTAAAGCAAAATTGGTGGGAAAATTGAAAGAGAAGTTTGCTTCGACTGCGCCTACTATTTCTTCTAGTGCTCCTACTACACCTAGGAGTGCTCCTAGTGCACCTAGGAGAGATCAAAGATGTATTTGGTGTGATAGTACGGACCATCAACATTGCAGGGATTGTGAATCTTTTCAGGATGCAAGGATGAAGAATCTGGTATTTTGGGGACAAGATGGTAAGATCTGGTTGACTGAAACAGGAGCTCCGCTTGCTACCAACTTTGGGAAAGGCGGAATGAAGAAATTAGTGGATGACATGGCTACGCATACTTCTTATGTGGCAACTAGAGGAGATGCTTCTGCATATGGAGTTCACATTGAGAAAGGATCAGAGAATCAGTCAGCATTATGGACTTATGCTATGGAGACAACAAACAAGGGACAAATTCAGCAAATTGTTTTGACTAGTGCAGGCTCTAGCATCAGATCTGAGACAGGTTGGGATTCACCTGTTGACAGTTACACTATTTATGCCTACTTGGCTAAGTCTCAGGGAGCAGATGTACTTGTTGAGGAGAAGCGTAAGAGGGATGAAGAAAATCCAAATGTAGCTAAAAAGACTAGAGGGGGTGAGTTTGTTACTCCACCTACTATAGGACCGTCTTTGAGACAAGGGCCAGAACGATAGATGGAAGATGCTCAAAAGAAAGAGAAGAGGCAAGAGCCTAGAGAGAGAAAGTAGCCAGGGTTTGGATTGATGCCCGATATTGAGACATCTACGGACATGAAGAAAATCTTTAATGACAAGATACTTGGCAGTGAGGTGACTTTTACTATTTCTCAGGTTTTGGGCATCTCGAAAAGAGAGTTTCAAGATCAGTTTCAAGAGGTCTTGAAGAGGAAAAGACATGCATTGCCTACTACTGATACACAGGGAGTTTTGATTGGGGAGTTGGATGAGGATGAGGGTGAGGTTATGGTTGAGAATGCTTCTGTTTTTCCATAGATAGAGAAGAGGGTTCAGCCTATGCATTATGCTGAAACTGATGAGCCTGTCTTGATACCGCATAGTCACTTTTCGCGGAGTCATTGGGCTAGGGTAGCTACAAAAACGATGGTAAAAATTGGAGAGAAACAGGTGCCTTATGTTGCTTTGGTGGATCATGGTTCAGAGATTAATCTCATAGTTCGTGGAGTTTATGAAAGTAATAGATGGCCTATGGATGTAGAGCATGGGTGGCGTATGAGAGCCGCCAACAACACTGTAGGTGATTTGTATGCTGCCTGTCCCAGTGTCAGGGTTTCTATTGGAGATGTAGAGGAGGATTTCCATTTCTTTGTGCAGGATTCATACTCTTATCCCATAATTCTTAGACAGCCATTCATCATAGAGATGCGCATGGAAACAAAGGTAATGGATGATGGATCTGCTTATGCACGGATTCGCAGTAAAGATGGCATGAGAGGAGTTTAGTTTATGTCTCTGTGTATGAACCATGTTAGCAACAGGGATACTCTTAGAGATGCACCTTTACCCACTGTGAGGGATTCAGGTTTTCATTAGGTACCGTTGTTTCGCAAGACGATGGTGATACAGAGCAAAGGAGATTGGAGTTCTCGCCTCCTGGCAGTAGTGTTTTCTCCTCCAGTTTTGTTGAAATTTCAGCAAACAGTTCGATGAGTTATCAGAAGACTTCTAAGTTGCCTAGAGCTGCCAGGCAGTACATATGCAGGAAGGAGAAAATTTTGAAAAATGCAGGTATTTTAGAGGATGATGAGCATATAGATGGGATGTATGATAGTATGATTTGTGCAGATACGATGACAGAGATGGAAAATATGCTGAAAACTGATATGCAGAGTTGTCACAGTAATGTATTAGTGCAATCCCTGGACATGTTTCATGAAATTGCAGATTTTGTGTCACAGATAGAGTCAGAGGCTGAGGTGACTCAACAAAAAGTGTTGAGTGCTGAAGAAATTCAGCAAACAGAGTTTTCGGCTGATTATGATCAGCTTACAGAGACATAGAGGGCTGAAAACTTTTAGCCAACAGATTTTAGTGTGCTAAAATATTTCAGCATCCAGAGTTTAGGGTTGTTCCTATGCAGTCCATAGAGTGGAGGGCTGAGGATATTCAGCCGCTAGAGTGCAGAATTGCTGATTTACAGCAAGATTTGAGTAATGCAGAGGATCATAATGAAGCTAGGGTTGACACGAAATACAAGACTGTGGATAAGAAGGTGAAGCCAGTAGTTGCACCGCTTCCACCTGACAGTGATCAGCAAATAGAGAGGGCTGCCAAACAGCCAATTTTGAGGAATCCAGAGCATATAGACCATAAATTTTCAGCAGAGACTCTTGCTGAATTAAAATTTGGAAATGGTGATTTCTTGCTACCCACAGAGAAGTAATGCTTTCAGGAGATGCTTGAGCGACATGGAAGGAGGTTTTCTTTTTTCCCGCATGAGATTGGATGTGTGAATCTGGATATTGTTGCTCCTATGGTGATCTTTACTATTCCTTATATTCCATGGAACCTCCGACCTATTCCAGTGCCTAAGGCACACCTGCCAAAGCTGATTGATTTGTTGAATGAGAAAATCAGGATGGGAATCCTAGAGCCTTCATCTGCACCATACTCAAATAGGTGGTTTACGGTTCCAAAGAAGAATGGTACTCTCCGATTTATTCAGGACATGCAGCCAGTAAACAGAGTTACTATCAGGAATGTTGGTATAGGTCCAGTTGTGGATGAGTTTGCAGAAGCATTTGCTGGACGTGCCATCTATTCTTTAGGTGATTATCAGTTTCAGCTAGCTTTGGAAAGCAGGGACATAATCACTATGAGAACTCCTATTGGGCTTGTCGAGATGTGTACCTTGCCTCAAGGTGCCACTAATTCTGTTGCGCATATGATGAATGCCATGCATAAGGTCCTTCGTGATTACATACCTCAACTTACCATGCCTTTCTTAGATGATGTGCCCATTAAGGGGTGTGCAGAAGAAGAGAAGAATGAGAGTCTAAATGAGCAGGGATGCAGATACTTTGTGGCTAATCATATTTCAGCTTGTGAGAAGATTTTGGCTAGGTTAGAAGAAGTGAACTTGACACTATCAGGGCAAAAATCTATTTTTGGAGTAAATGAGGTCGTTATTGTTGGACATGTGTGTGGATATTATGGCAGGAAACCCTCACCTGAGAAGGTGGATGCTATAGGCAAGATTACGGAGTATTGTTCTACCATGTCAGAGGTACGGAGATTCATTGGAGCTTGTGTGTTTTATATGATTTGGATACCCCATTTTGCACATATAGCAGATTGTTTATATCAGCTCCTTCGAAAGGGCCAGAAATTTTATTGGGATGAGAGCCATACTAGAGCCATGCGGAAATTGAAGAAGTTATTGCAGATTGCTCCTCTTAGGAAAGCGGATTATAATTGCAGAAGGCCTATTGTATTGACAGTTGACACTAGTCCAATTGGCATAGGTTGGGCTGTGGGTCTAGATGATGCAGATGGAAACAGGTATGCTGTTCGGTTTGGGGCAAAATTCCTAAACGAGAGATAGAGGAGATATCTGCAAATCAAGAGGGAGTTACTGGGGATTGTTACGGCTCTCAAATGTGACAAGGAGTACTCTATTGGAGCCTCAGTTGTGGTAAACACAGATTACTTGCCATTGATAGGTATGATTACGAGTTGTTCTACTCCAGATATAGCTATGCTGAGATGGATTGCATACATCAAGTCATTAAATCAAGAATTTAAACACATAGTAGGAAAGGATAATCCAGTGTGGCAGATATGCTGTCTAGAGCTAGATATGATGATGAGGAGATACTACTTGCAGAAGAGGATGATGCAGAAATTTCAGCCGCTATAGTTGATCATGTTTGCCATGTCTATGATATTGTGGCTTTCATAGAAGAACTCTATGTTGGAGATTGGTTGTTGCAGATTGGCAAGTACCTTAGTACATTAAGCAAAAGAGATGAATGGACATATGAAGAGTTCAAGAAGACCAGAAGAAAAGCCTATGGTTATTTTCTCAAGGACGGATTTCTTTGGAAGCATCCGAAGAAAAGAGGTGGATTACCCTTGCGGGTTGTCTGCGATAGAGAGACACAGTTACAGGTGATGAGGGAGTTTCACGAGAGTCCTTGGGCTGGTCATAGAGGAGTGTGGGCTACTTATGAGAAAATCAGGGAGAAATATTGGTGGAAAGGCATGTATAGAGATGTTTCTCACTTTGTAGAGACTTGTAGAGACTGCCAGATATATTCGGTAGTGCGTCATCGAGATGAGCTTCATCCGACCTATCCGCTATGTATTCATTATAAGTGGGTAGTTGACTTGGTTACTATGCTTATGGGTCTATGGAAGATGAGATATATTGTTTTGGCTAGAGAGGATCTTACCAATCATATTGAGGGCAGACCTTTGAGAACGAAGACTACTAGTGCAGTGTGTAAGTTCTTATTGGAAGAGATTTTCTGCAGGTATGGTTGTGTGGGTAAGATCATTGGAGATCGCGGTGAATTGGATGCAGATGAAGCTAGGGAGTTTTTCTCTCAACTAAGAATCAAGTTGGCTCTAACCACAACATACAATCTAGAGGGAAATGGGAAGAGTGAAATAGGACATCCGCCGATAGTGAAAGCATTAGCCAAAGCATGCAGAGGAGGGATTGGAGAATGTCCAAGACTTCTACCATTTTCTTTGTGGGCTGATCGTACGACTCACAGTGTTACCATAGGATATATGCCCGCAAAGTTGATGTATGGTCAGAAACTGGTTATGCTGACTGAGACTTGTGCTTTGACTTGGTCAGTTTTACCTTGGCAGGAGGATTTGACGAGAGAGGAGCTCTTAGCTCTTCAGATTCGGCAGTTGGAGAGAAGACCAGAGGATATTCAGCTAGCTATTGATAGGTTGAAGGTTGCTAGACTAAGAACTAAGGACAAGTTTGACAGTAGGCATCGCTTGCGGCCTAGAGCAATAGAAGAGGGAGATTGGGTATTAGTCTTTGATAACAGCCTTGAAAATCAGCATACTGCACTTTGGAAGATGGTGAAAAGATGGTTTGGACCGTACATAGTCAGACATGTCTTTGATAATGCAACATATGAGTTAACAGAATTGGATGGGACAGTGCTTAGAGTGCCTATTGCAGGAAAAAGGATCAAGATTTTCAAGAAAAGAGATGATGAGGATTATGCATTGGAAGAATTTGCAAGAGAAGAGCAACGAGAAGAAACTCCAATAGAAGAGACAGATGATATGACAGATAATCTTGTTGATATACCGGAAATACACAATGAAGAGATTGATTTGTTCATGGATCTTGATGATAATGATCATGGGTAGTTGGCCCATCCGGAGGATGCGCAGGATTAGAGGGGGTGGATGTCGTACTGCTGTGCATCCGAGGTGTAGAATCCACCCAAAAGTTGTGTGTGTGGGATTTGATACTTTGTACATACTTAGTCATTATGTTTGCATTTTTATTCTGCGTGGGTAATATAGTGAAGAGGGGTTTTGCTAGAGGAACTTATCCGTAATGCTCTGGTTTACATGTACGCTAAATGTGACATGCTTGTAGAAGAAGAGGAGTTTTTGATAGATTGGTAACTCGAGATGCAGTCTCATGGGCTACACTTATTTCAGGATATGTAGAATGTGGGCTTCGTAGACAAGTGCTGAACTGTTTGGAACAGAAGCAAGTGGAAGGTCTGACTGTGGAAGCTGTCATGTTTGTCAAGGGGTTAAGGCTTCTGGTGCCAATGGAACCTTAGAAATAGGAGAAGTCTTGCATGCTGAAGCAACCAAAAGAGGTGGAGTAAAGTGATGGATAATTCAAAGTTTCATTGTCTTCTACTCTCCAAGTACTCAAGTTCATTGAAGAAAATCGCATTGGATGGCAACAAAATTGTTTGCACCAAAGTACTCGAGGTTCCAAGGTAAAGCAGTCTTGGCTGACTTGTGATGTGGGTTAGAGCATCAAGATGAAGGCTTGTATGCTTTTCTAGAGGCCACTTTTCTAGGGCCTATTGTGGAAGGATTGAATGTCTGGGGAAAGAAAAAAAAATAAAGCCATGGATGGCTATTTTCAAATGGGGCTTTTTGGGGGGAAAGAAAAAGCTTGCGAATCAGAGGATCTCGGTAACTTCGAAGGGGAGTTCAGGATGAAGTCTTCAAAAAAAAGCATAAGGAAAGGAAATTGAAGACGGTGGATGAGGAGGCGAAGAACAGCTGACCTGATGCTTCCTTCTTGAGGACTAGCTACAACTTGTCTCTGCGCATTGTCAATTGCGTCTATCAAGAAGGACTGTTCTGTGACATCCTAACAACGACAGAGAGGAGGAATAAGGAACGTTGGGTTGTAATGGTGAAGAAAAACGTCAATGTAGTGATGCAAGAACTGGTAACAAAGAGACAATAGAAGAGTGGGAGTTGATGACAATGTGCCATAGAGAGCCAAAAGGGAAGTCAACCTGCGTAGCTGCTAAGATCACCCACTTACCTACTTTGATAACACAATTCTGGCTGGCAAACATCCGCTGAGAAAAAAAAACAGAGCGATAGCACAAGTAGAGGAAAGGAGACGCAGGAGAGCTCGAATGAAGACGAAGGCGAGACAGTTGTTCTAACATCTAGCGAAAGGTGAAGGAATTGGCAGTTTCGTTGGACTTTGATGGCGGACAGAAGCTACTAGTACAATACATGAGAGGATTAGAAATGCCATTCAGCTGTGGGTGATGAAGAAAAAGCATCTTTGGAAGACTGCAACGACGGATGACATGAAGCTCGGAAGAAACAAAGAGAGATCTTTGGTGACAATCAGAGGATGCTGCGAAAATTAAGGTGACGATCGATGAAGGAGGAGAAGCTCTGACAATCTTTATTGACCTGAAGGTCCTCCGTGTTGTCGAAGCCTTCTGAGGTGGATGTCTGCATTAGAAGGTGGTGAATCAAGCTGATTAGGGGCGTGTCCATGCCCTGTTATATTTATAAGCGTAATAAGACAACTATTATGCAGAGAATGGAAACTTTAGTGGCAACAAGCTCTTTGAAAAAAATCATATGTGTACATTGATAAGGTGCTGAAGCAGGTGGTAAAATGAAACAACAGTATTTATGTTGAAGTGAAAATACTCAATTTGCTAAAAGCTTTTTGTCAGTTGTATATTGTATACTGCATGCCTATTGTATGTTTACTGAGAGAAATTGCTGAGACAAATATAGAACCAGGAAAGATTCTCAAGGATGTAAAAGTCAGAATGCAGAATTACATGACTGGTTAGGTGGGAAAAGTTTAAACATATCAGACTGAAATTACGGTGTCTTGCAGAAAAGATGACATGACACATGTAGGAAATTCTGTCAAGAAGAACAACTCTCTTATGCATTACAATTTATGGACTGCATGGTCCAACAAGGGCATAATGTCTCTTCTAGAATTGCATTTTGCCTTATACAAGGTTGTATAGGAAAGAAAGACCTGCTTACAGTTTGCTAGATGAAGATGCTCTTGTTGATATGTATGCTAAATGTGGGAGCCTAGAGAATGGATAAGTTGTCCAGCAAAACCTGATCTTGCTTGATTGATCTTCTATCCTGGATTTAGTCAAGGACCTCTGTGGTCGCGATTTTGCTTTGAAAATCCTTCGACAGCGTGTATATGTGCGTCTATTGCGCGTCTATATTTGCATGTAAATTCATTTTTACATGCGATTATAGATGTGACAATGTAGACGCACAAAAAGACGGGCAAATAGACGCGCCCGTCAGATTTTCTCTATATTCAAAAATTGCGTCTAAAAGTGCGTCTATGAGGCCTTTTTGTTGTAGTGCAGTGGAAGACGAGTTTCAGCTGCATGGATTTTTCCCTCTTTCCAAAAGAGGAGCTTCTTTGCTTCACCCTCATGGAAGGCAGAACACTCCCTCTTGTCATGTTGTTGGCTGTCTCACCAAATATAGTGCCTCTTAAAGCCTTCTCTCATGGGCCTTTGAGTTGATGATCATCCTTAATCTTCAACTTTGACATCTAGCTTCTCTACTTTGAAACTAGTTTCTATAAGATTCAAATTAAGGTCATGCATGCTTTTAATAAGTTCTTCCATGACATCATTTTTAGAAGGAACAAAAGAAAAAAGAGTTGGTTGATTAGACAAAGGAATAGGGGATTTTGAAGGTGAAACAAGCTCCATCATTGGAGTTGTTGAAGTTAAAGTAGAGCCCAATCTTAGTCACATACGCTCTCTTCAAGTGATCATGTTAACTGTATCAGTAACATCTGTCCATGCAGTCTTCACTCCTGATTCGGAGGTAGCATCTTCTAGGCGATTAGCAAGCTTTTCTTGCAGAATGGGATCTGCAGCCTTAAGGAATAATTCAATCTTCTGACCTTCCATACTTTTTTTGTCTTTAGCATCAAGTTGTCCAAATTTACTTTCAAATTCATAGTATAGAGCTGTTGCAGCTAAACCTTTGTTGGGTTTTTCAACCCATTCAATGAAACTTTTCTTCGTCATAAGGCCAGAGTCCTAAGAAGAATTCTTCGCGTAGGGATTTTTTGAATGTAGCCCAACCTGCATCTCGTTGCAAAAGACCATGGATTTTTTCTTGAAGACCATGCTTGGCTAATCTGGCAAAATTACGGCTCCATGCATGTTGCGGTACACTAAAAAAGAGCATTTTCTCAACATACAAATGAATGAAAACATAGACATTTTGACCATTACATTGTTTTAATTCATGCCCAACTTCTTCTAGGGCCTTGATAGCTGTGGAATCAATCTTCTCTTCTTCTTTCCTTTGTTGTTGTTGTTGTAACATTTGGATTTGTTGTTGTTGAGTCTACTGCAGTAGGCGCACCAATCGTTATAGAGTATCTCCTGAAGAATCCCCCATCTTAGAGTTCTCTTACACCAGCCTTCACGTCTGGTTCACCAATGTGGTAGTGCATAGGATTGAAGGTTACCACAGGGGTTTGGCAAGAGAAGAATGTATGGGCGTTCAAGAGCTTACACTCCATAGATGGTAGAGATAAGAGAAGGGTTGAAGGTTTCAAGCCAAGTAATTCTTGAAGATAAGTGACAGCAGGGTGAAGGTAGATTCAAGGAGAGGAGTAGACGGAAGAGAAGGGGTTTGAAGAGATTGAAGATGTAAAAGAATACTTCAAAAAAGAATTAAAAAATATAGAAGAATACTAACATCGATGAAGCTTGTCAGTTTCTTTCAACATTATGAGAAAATATAACTCTAATAGATAAAAACATATACAAAATAATACCTTCCTCTATGGTGCTCGGATCGCCAATCTGATCCTTTCAATGGCTCCAAAAGGGAGGTTAAATACCATAACACTAGGCCAAAATCTTACCGGATCACTCCTTCTTCATCTCCCACTTTCGAAGTGTTGTTCACTTCCTAAAAACAGCGATCGCGCGTCGCGCGATCTCGCTAATCTCTCTTTTTACATAAAATCCTCTCAACTTAGCTGAAAGCTACATGCTTTCTTTTATATATCATCTTAATCTAGAAGTTGTCTATAGTTTTGTAGAGTTTTTACAAGAGATAATATCTAGAATATTAAAAATTGACTAAAATCTAATATTTTTGAACCGTGGACACTAACACTAATGTCTAAAATGGCATTGGCTCTCTAAATCTAAAAGGAAGCCACACTCTAGATTTTTTTACATAGTGTGTGCATAGCGGCATGACAACGTAGCTAGTGACTCACTGTTGTATGCGTCATTCTCATGTTTTGTATGTGGATTTCATTTTTCGAGCACCTCTTTGATTTCTCTTTCTTTGCAGTTTTTTTTTTTTGTCTTGTGTTTAGTAGTTTATTTTAGCACTTGTCTATGTTTATGTTCTGCTGCACCACTTCTGACATGGTATTAGAATATAGGATCTCATTTCTAATTACAAATTTTTTACTGATTACGAGTCTTTCTTCCCGCCCTGCTCATTACGCCTGCATTTTTTAGATCAGCAACCTACGATTTTAGCCTGCGCTTGGATTTAGTGCATAATCTCGTCAGTTTGCTGCATTAAATGCTCAACGAGCTTGTGTTTTTTATTTTCTCTCCTTAACCATGGCTAGGAAATTGTTTAAACAGGTCGTTTTTGTTGTTTTTGGTGGTTGTTGACTGATTTTTCCTCATTTTGTAGTAGTTGGACTTTGTTTTTTATTAGCATTCTGGTTACACTACATGTGAACTATCATTTCATGAAGTCTTTGTTGCTAGTTTTGTTGTATTCCCTCTCTATATACCCTCTCTCCTCTATCTTCTCTTCTTTTCCTCTCCAGATGGCTCCTGCGTTGTCGTGCCATTGCGCGTCCACCATTGCGGACCTGAGGGCAGAGTTTTTTTTTGCCAGAAATTTAAACTCATTAGTCAGCATCATTAGGAATTTTATTTCCGTTGTGTGTGTCTTTTTGTTTTCATTTTGCATGATGCATGAGCACATGTAGATAGGATAGTCACAGTTCTATGATGCATCCATAATTTTCGTGTGAGCATCACGTGATTGGTTGCATAGAATGGATTTCATATTGTATGTCTTCTTTAAATCATGAATGATTAAGCACAAAGTTCTATTTTAAAATATATTTCTATTAGGACACGATGTATGAATCAAAGGAGGAAGTGATGGCAATGTGAAGTTGACAATTGAGAGAGGAAAACAAGAAGCAAGAAATTAAGATAGTATTCACATCTTTCAAGAAACAATGTAAGGGTTCCCACTATGGTGGAGCAATGTTTATTGGACATTCTATTAGAGCTTCATGTTATATGAATTCTCTTTTTTGAATACTTAAAGAGGATACTATTTGGGTATCATATGAACTACATCGAATGCATCAAAGAAGATTATAAATCCTCTCGCAAATTGGAGATATTGGTAATTACAAGACCACATAAAATGCTATCATGAAGTATGATGATAATATTCACAAGGAGTTGCATAGAAATATTGTGCTTGGTGGAGGGGAATTGTTGATCCTATGAGCAAGGAGATAACTGTAGCTTTGCTAAATGATGAAGGTTGGAAAGCAATTCTCTAATTGAAGAAATTCAGAAGGATGTAGCTGAGAGGATATTTAAAAAAACATATTGTTATGGAATGGGCCTTCACAAAAGTTTAGAAAATGTAGAAATGCAAGAAGCATGACCTTGAAGGAAAGGACTATGCAAGCAATCCTTTGCCGTCCAATTTTGCAGAATCTCCAATTGTACTACACTTCAAGCCAATGGATTAAGAGGAAATGCCAATTGGAAAATATGAAGAGCTTATACAGAAAACAACAAGGCCTTGTACTATGCTAGATTAGAATGACTCAAGAATGAAATTTGATAAGTAAGAAGATGATTGGTGAATCTTGGGGGACGTCAAGCTTATGTGCAATTACAAACTACAATGTGTTAGTGTGCTAAAGGAACAATCTTCAAGAAGAACTGCAAGATATCTAAGGAGGCAATGAGGCTTGTCTAGAACTCTACTCTTCATTTTGGAGCAATGTGTAGTAAGTTGATGGTTGCTCTCAAACAAAGATGACATGGAGGCCTAATCAGTGGGATAGGAAGGCAACAAAGGAGAATAGCTTTGGGAAAAAGCTTTTAAAACTCTTAAGCATTTATAAGAAAAGCTACGAGATTTTTGGACACCATGTGCTACGGATTGGACGAAGATTGATATATGGGCACGCTATAACTAGTCCAAGGAGGAGGGGACGATCTCACAGGGGGGCAAAGACACTCAACTGATTGGCTTCTGCAGTGCCGGCTATGTACTTTTGACCTTGTTTTGTAACAAGCAGACCCAATTGCTAGTGGAACAAGTCGTGGACCTGCATAAAAAGGAGCGTGAATGAACCTTACTAGTTTGGATAAGATGTTGTAGTGGCTTTGCCAATATACATATGGATGGGAAATTGTACTCTAAAAGGCCTTTCCCATGGTGGATGGAATTGTACACTAAAATTTCATCAATTCACTGATATAAAATATAGATGTTTAAAACAAAAATCTTGAAAATGATATAGACAAAGCTTCAAAGGACATACAATTGTAGGAGGAGGTGCTATCAATAAAGAAATGGATACAGGAAAGCTTCTAAAGCCAATGGCGCTTGGTAGAGATCACCTTGAACCAGTCCACCTAACATATCATCATTCCAAGAATCATTGAATCAAGCCACATCATCATTATCATCATTGTAGTCAGCAAAGGAGGCAACAATATCGATAGCATCATTACTATGATCAGCAAAAGGAGTAAACTGCAATGTACAAGTACACAGTACCCTACTTTGAGCTAGCTTGTGGATCATCTCTCGGTTGTGTTTCCAACATACCCTCATGCCCCCATTGTCATCGCTTACACCGTCTCGAGTAGTTTATACTACTGGTTGCCACCATAATTGACTTAGAAAAACTTCATGGACTTGTGCCATTATCTTTGAAAATGCATTTTTTAAAAATTTGTTGAAGTATGGATTCAAGGATGTAAAGTGTATGTTCATGCTTTGATTTGATTAAGCTTTGGATTTGTACTAGAAAATCCCATCTCGCATAGAATCTCTACAACGAGTGACTTTCATGAACTCCCACATGTATTATTTCATGCGATATTTGGTGAACCCGATGTGAAAGTGTCGCTTATCATCATCGAGATGGGAGACTCTTTGAATAATTCACCTTCATCATCAACAGTCTCTTTCTTTTCAACCAATGAGATGAAGACTTTGTTACAAACTCTTTCTTCAACCATTATGATGCAAAACCAACACATGGAATTATCTATATAGCAGTAGCAACAGTTGCATCAACAGCAGTTGGATCAACAACAATTGTTGCATCAAGAACAGGAGCATACGCATGGTGTGACCAACGCGATCGAGGCTGTGGTTAGTGAGTGAAAATTATTTGATGGCCAGAATGTTTCAGCCTACATTAAATCCTTTAAAAGCAAGATGCACTTCTTTGGAGTTTTGAATAACTAGAGTGAATTCTTCTTATGGCTTGTCACGCCTACTTTGCGGGTTAGGGTTACAGATTTTTTTGTATAGGACACTAACTAGGATGCTTTCAAAAAGTGCTAAAAAATGAATATGTTCTGAAGGATTACAGTATCGCTACGTGAAAGACATTCAGAGAGTGGGTTTATCAGCCCAAAAAAGGACTTTTTGCCTCTGAATTGTCGCAAGAGTTTGAAGAGATATACAACCAGATGGATGCACTAGAGCAAAGAGCTATGAACTCAGAGAAAGTGGATCCATAGCCGTTAGTTGCTGGTTGGGATCAAGGTACTCTCCACAACCTTAGGCTTTCCTTCTCCCTCATCTTAGGACGACATGTTTTTTATTTTCCTTTAATAACCTACTTTCTCTTTGTTAAAGTGTTCACACTCTTTATTTGAGAGTTATTTTTGCATCACTACTCTTCCTTCTCCTTCGTTGACTCTTTTTTCCTATTGAGACTGCATCCAGGTTACCAGATCTAGGTAATGAAATACTAGCTTGCTTTGTTTAGGCTCGTGCCATGACGTTTATGGGGATGGGTGTCAGAGTATCTTGCCTTTGAGAATCTCTTGATAAAGAGATCCTTTAGATCATTGAAATTATTACATTTGATATTGTTTAGAATGATAAGCCATGTTCCTTGTCTCTTGAGCAAAGATCGAATGGTTACGCCCATTGAGTGGAATTTAGCCTCGCACACCTACTCAAATTGCTTGATGAAATGATAAAGGTCATTTTTTGCTTGATATTTGTCAAGTTGCTTGGCAACTATGGGTATCTTTGTTTGGCTCTTCGTATTTGAGGTAACTCCAACTAGCGATAATGCTACCAAGGCTACTCCACTTTGCTCGGCACTAGTATTGTCTAGTAATAGCTTCATGAGTAGCTCTCTCAATGTAAGATCAACTTCTAAGACTCTCTCTCTATTGGCATTTCCTCCCATTCTATTTCTACTTGAGATGGCTAGTATATTGTGAACCTTGTTGATCTCTCTCTCCTCACATGACCTCTAAGCATGTTACTCCTGGTTATACCTCACTATGTGCTGTAGTGTGATCCTTCCAAGACTCCTCTCATTCTCAAGATCGATTATGATATTAGTTGTAGGTCTTTCATGATGTGTCATCCTTGTTTTTTGGTCATACTATGTGATAAGTCACTGGATTTCATCCGAGTACCCCTACTACATTAAGATCAAGGTCATTCTCGCTTGAACTGGTACCAACCATGGTGGTTGTCTCTTGAACCACTAGTATTTCTATGAGGTTGACTAGGCATGTGCCTCTAATCTTGGTTAGTCCTTCCCTCAACGGTCTTATGGTTCTATCTTCCCAAGATAGTGTCTTTGGTGTCTTGAATCACTCGTGTGATTTCTTGGGTTGCACTCCTACTAGTGCGTTTATTTCTCAGCTTAATCCCCTTGAGTGTATTCCTTGTTAATCCAATCAATCTATAAGTATATACACTTATGCTTTTAAGTGGTGCAACTCGATGTGAGTTGTGCTTAGGCTTTCCAATTTTCACATGCACTGAAGTGTTTCTAATGCACGATGCAACCTTCAATGAAATCAATCACATCCACACTTTTACCCATCAATTTCATGCACTTGTAGCTCTTTCGCATGAATCGTGATTACTCCTAGCTATGAATTTTGGGTTCTTCATGGGTTTTGATACATAGTTTGATGGGTGATCAACCCCAGGCAGTCGAATTGAGTCTCTACTAAGGAGCAAGTAGCCAGTGGTTGGTAGTTTAAATCACTCCATGATTGTTACATTAAAGTTCTAGTGAAAATGAGCTCTACGGTCTCATATGAATGTCTGAATTCAAACTTCGATTGCAGGGCTAGCTAGATGTTGACATGAGCAGGTCACGCAGTGGTCAAAATTCTTAAAAATTATGTTCTGGACAACTTCTCAGAGTAGTAGGTTTGCCTATCCAAGTCCTAGACTCGGCTGTCTAAGGGGACTTTGTGATCATCTGAGTGATCAAAGATTCAGACTCAGATGAGTGGTGCTCATCTGTGTGTCTAAGTGAGGTTGTTTGAGTTCGAGTATCTGAGTGGACTTGTCCCAATGTTAGAGTGTCCAAGTGGACTTGTTTGAGTTTGAGTGTTCGGGTGGACTTGTGCGAGTTCGAGTGGGACTAAAGTTACTTAGGTGTCCGAGGGTGGCCTTTCCAATAGAGAGAGGTGATCAAGGTAATGAAGCCTTTAAAATGCAAAGGGAACCCTATTCTTCAAAGATGCAAGGTTTGCTTCACTTTCAATATCTTAAGAATTAGTGGTTTGCATAAATTTTGTATTTGGTCATTTAGATCTTATTTATTATTTTAGCTATTTAGATCCAAGATGGTACGCATTATTTAGAGTTTCATGATTTGTCTGTATTTAGATATGTAGCTTAAACACTAAAAAACTAAATAAGCCCATATGTAAACATCTCCTTAAACGTCTCTAAATGCTTTGGTTAAATGTTTGGGTAAATGGCTACTTTAATTTTAATGCCTATTTAAACATGACTCTATAAAGGCACGTGTGTCTTGATCATGTTTTTGTGCACATTAGGACAATATGAGAGCCTTAGTAGTGCCACTTTGTGTCATATAATTGATATCAAAAGGCATCACTATCCACATTGCTTCGATGCAAAGCTTATTTTGAACTTGTGGGTAAGTCATAGATACCCTAGGCCCACTATCCCTTATATTGTTTCCATGAGTGTTCAAGGTGAAAATGCACATGTATTAGGCTCTTATGCTTCTAATAGGGCATATACACTTGCATCTTATATATAGGTGTATAACCCATCCGTGTTTGTTACACCTTATCCCTATCTCATAGAACTCTACCATTTACACATCCACATCAACCCTCAAATAGATCCATACCACCTCTTGTAAGTTAAATACTTTGCACCTACCAATGTACACATGCACATCTATTTAAACAACTTAAATCTAGGCAAGAACTCGAGGGGTCATTTATGAATATATATGCATATCATGTGAATTTAACATAATAGATTTTTCAAGTACTATTTTAAACCATTTTCTACATATAGATAGGTGCATCAAGAGTCCTAAGGCCATCATAGCCTAGAGTCCAACAAGATTTTGAAAAATACCTTAAGTTGAAAGATCCATTATCTCCTTCCATCTACATTTATTGGGTTCTCAAAGCATATAGGACATCCAACACCATAGCCTAGAGTCTTAAGGTACTTTAAACCACAAGGCCAATTGCTTCTTGATGAGATGAAACTAGAGTCACCCAAGTTGGTGCCTTGCCCACAACTCATAGTAGCTCCTAAGCCACACCACGAGTGTTAGAAGTTCCTAGGATATATAAAACGTATGTAGAGAATCTAGTCTTCATCATAGGAAGTCAAGAACAATCCCTTAGGCATGTGCCTCCCTTGAAGTTATCCTTGGTAATGTAGTCCCTTATGAACTCCAAAAATCAATTACAGTTAGGTTCTCTAATGACCACATTACCTCAAAAGGATTACATCTAGCCTAGATGAATACCATCCACTAGATATAAGGTGTAGCATATGGCACAAGAAAACTCGATTGATTGGTAGATGATTGCTTATACAATGCTTACATGCCTCACCTCCCTTATACACATTAGGTTACAAGAGTGATAGGTTAGGATTGCATGTAAAATATCCATTGTATTTTGAGAAAAGTTGAGACTAAGAAAACGGTCCTCAAGTGGAACTCTTAGCGAAGGTCACATTGCAACCATTGAAAAGCTTATTAGACTTGCTCGTAAGAGAAAAACCATGTGTCTTTGGGTTCAATGCATTTCCCTCTAGAATACAAAAACATGTATAGGCACAAGAATGTGGTAAGGATATTATAAACCATGATTAAGACTGATTAAAAAGGCCTATCGTAGCCCACCTTATCTTCTACATATTGTTGGAGTGCTCATGCATGCCAAAAAATTGCATGTAGAACATTCCAAACCTCCTCTGCCATGATTGTAATATGCAAAGAAGTGTTATTGATCTACTCTAGTCAGTTCATGTGTAAGATTGGGCTATGCTTTTTATTACTTTGTATTTTAGGCATTGTATGGTGGTCATCGTAGTGATTATTTATGCATTTATTGTTGGCTAACAAACAACCATATTTGAAATATTTTGGGCCTATTTATGGCTCCTCTTCCTTCATTCAATCATCATAAATTTTTAGGTGATCTTCTAGTTGGAGAGAGGAGCCAATGCCGATGGTCACGTAGGTTGTGACTCACTATTGTATGTGTCATTCTCATGTTTGGTATGTGGATTCCATTTCCCGAGCACCTCTCTGATTTCTCTTTCTTTGCAGTATTTCTTTATTTTTTCGTCTTGTGTTTATTAGTTTATTTTAGCACTCCTCTATGCTTTTGTTCTGCTACACCACTTCTCACATGGTATTAGATTATAGGATCTCAGTTCTAATTACAATTTTTCTAATGATTACAAGTATTTCTTCCCGCCTTGTTGATCAGGCTTGCATTTTTCAGATCAGCAATCTATGTTTTTAGCATGCGCTTGGATTCATCACATAATCTCGTCAGTTTGGCAGAGACTCTGAGAAGCCAATAAGGTGTGCAATGAGAAGCCCAAGCTGATTTTGTTGCAACACTCCCTTTGTCTTGCTTTCAAAAGACATTGTCTACCCTTTTGTTGATTATTTATTATAATCATTGGTTCTCTTTTTATCATCCTCTTTTCACGATTTGGCCACATTCTGTACCATGGTTTTCTTCTCGATGTAGATCCAAAATATCATTTGTCTTCCTTGAAAGATAGTAGCAACCCCTACTCAAGGTTCTCATGGGCCCACCATAATTTGTTTCTTCTTTGCTTCTCCAGGAGTAGGTCCCCCCTATTTGTTTTGTTTAGGACCCTGTGGCTTGATGATGCATAGTGGAATTATCATACAACTGGCAAGAGGTTGACAAACTATTGAAGCTTCAATTGAGAAACATATACCTTAGTTATTTACATATTAGTAGAAACATGCAAAAAATTGACTATTGAATACATTGGATGCAGATTGAGGAGCAACTATACCAATAGAACTGCCCATTTCTCATGTCCTTTCTTCCTAGAAAATTAAAGTAGATCCAAGCGCACATAATCTACCTTGAATAAACACGATTGCTTTTCAGGTCTCCGTTAGTACATGAAATTCTATGGGATTTGTTTTATCTCCTAACACTATAATATTGAAGTGATTGAGGTACTCTTCACAAAACACATAGGCACAAGTCGTCCAAAAGCTCACATGCCATAACTAGAATCAAACTATGTTCCTATTTTGTGTGCAACCATTTTTTTTCTCTATGATGTATTTTGATTGGTGTAATTCAAATCTCTTTGTGGCATCTTTGATAATTGCATCGTGTGAGATGTATTCTCATCACTATATTCGAATTATATACATTTTATACTTGTAAGTTGGATAAGATTTTAGCCCCTACAAGATAACAAGCGTGATTTGTGAGTAGACTTGGAATGGTTCTCTCTATGATCTTGGTTAGACATACTAGGTTATGAATAGACTTGGAATGGTGCTCTCTTGGTTGGATGTATTAGGTTATGGATGTAAAGAGGGAAAGCTAACTTGTGGACCTCATCAGCTTGAGAAAAGTTGCTACCTTAGGAAGATTTCATGAACATCCATACAAACAAACACCTTAGAATGCATAAACCAAAAGCAATAAAAGGTAGATCAAACATGATTTGGGCACATTTTCTTTCAAATTTGTCTGGATACTTGCATACATTTGATCGGTGCTGCCAATAGCTAGCCACTCCTTTTTTGTGTACCACAAAAAGCTATCCAAACACCTCTTCCTTATCAAATTCAACAACACTAAGATAGTTCTATCCCCCATTTGATAATTGCTACCTCAATTAATAGCTTTGTTGCACACATCTGTCCCCAAATGAATATAAAATGGCCCTTAGTCATTCTAGAGCATCAATCCAAATGGCAAATTTTTTTGTCTTAATTTTATGCTTAGACCCCTTACGAACTACATGGACATCGCTAAAAAATGGATGTTTGCTAACATTGTCCCTCTAGACTAAGTTGTGATAAAGAAGAAAAAGTGGAGTTCTTGTCTATGGCTAAGGCCCCAACCCACACTTATAACTCCAGCCTTACATTCATTTGGAGAATTATTCTATCACCATGACTATCAGCTAAGCCATCACAATGGAGCTATGTTGCGTTGCATTTTGTATTTTTCTTTTCATGGTTATAATAGTCATAGAGTGTAACTCCAACATTTTAGGGACCTCTAAAAGTTAGTCCTCCATAAGAGGCCCTACTAGGAGATCCCAAGGTTGTTTGAGTTATCTAGAGTATACAACGTATGTATCCTGCCATTTTAAGAAATGCAAAAGGAAGAAAGAGCAATAGGATATCTCAAAAAAATCAAATCATTTTAACCATCTAGGTCATTAGTCCAAACACTACAACAATTCAAAAGCTTGATTGTTTCTCACCAAAGGCTCATAGGGTGCCTGACCAGGATTATATTTACATTGGCATGTCCAAGCTTGCAAGGGTGAGTATTTTACTATTGCTCTTAAATTAACCATGAGGTATAGACCAATTCATGCGAGGCATGCATGAAAACCTATAAGGTTTTTAATCCAAACATGTTCTTGTATACACTTATATTGGGAATTTTGACATAACGTAAGAAATAGTCTATATTGACCTTTAATTCCCTACTATTAGATGTGGGGAATGTCATTCCCTAGTTGTATATAGGGAATACATGCATACACATATAGGAAATATTTTCCTACATTTTACAAGATTTCCTATATAGGGATTGACTAAAAGTCCCTTGTGTATATATAGCTCTAGTGGTGCAGCGTAGGAGCGAGATCGAAGCGAGAGAACGAGATTTCACCAACATTAATCTACATAGACCCACACATCGTCCATTCCATTCCACCTGATCAGCAGGAATGAGAACTCATATCCATCTATCAAGCCAGGTAATGAGCAGGATTGATATTCGATTTTAGAAAGAATGTCAGAACTTTTCTTTCTTTGGAAATAATATTCTGTTTACATGAAGGAGGACAAGGCTCCACCGACAATTCGGCAGAGACTCTGAGAAGCCAGTAAGGTGTGCAATGAATTAGAGAGTCTAGGTGCATTGGTGCGGTGCGACACCAAGCCTAGCACCGGCTGCATCGTAGAGAATGCGGAAGCCTTGCTATTGGACGTTGCCGATGATGGAGAAGGACATGGCATCAGGGGCAGGGGCGAATGCGAGACATAGCTTCCTCGTGGAGGGGGGGTTTCCGTCCGCGGTGCTCGCCCAGTCGTCTAGCCAGACGAGGACATTGGAGGGAGGTAGCTCGAGGTCGAGGCCACCTGCAAAGTGAAGCACGACACGTGGAATAGGGAGAGGCTGATCGTGCAGAGGTTGAGCACGTAGCTGGGTGTGGGTGGTGTCGAAGCAGGTGTCGAGGAAGGATCCAGTGTCAACAGGCGACGCGTGGCCGAGGTGGGGCGCGACTTCACGGACAAAGGCGGTGTGAAGAGCCGCATAAGCAGGAGGGGGAAGGCGGGAGATGGCGACTTCGGAGTCGAGGATAACGGTGCGGCTGTCGATTTGGAAGGCGGAGGGGGCGATGGGGAGGAGGGAGGAGCCAACGGTGATGCCGGTGAGAAAGACATAGTAGAAGGTCCGGAGATCACAAGGAGCTTTAAACATGTTTCCATATAGTAAAAGAAGAGAGATTTTCTAGATACTTATCAAAGTATCTAGAAAAAGTCTCAACTAGTAGAAGTTGAACACTTTACAAGTTAGTGATCTAGTAAAATATTTTTATATAGAATATTTTTAAAATTCCTAGTTGATGATCTAGTAAAATATTCCTAGATAAGAAAACTAGTTGAAACCATAGATATAGTAAATTTTTCCTATACAAGAAAACTAGACGAAACCATTAATACAAGCCATTATCACACCAATATATCATGTTAAGAAAACTAATCACGATTTATTTACAATGTTGTATTGTTAGCAATAGAATTGTGATTGAATCCACTAAAAAAGTTGTCTTGAACACTACATTCTCTCTACTTCACCATGTTCTACAGTACCTAAGGTAGATCTAGAGTTGTCATTCTCTTCGGATCTGCTCCACCATTAAAAAATCAAGTCTTGTTAGCTCTTCTTAAGCCTCCCTTCCTTTTTTTTGAAATCTAGATCCTTGCTGCTTCAGCAACAATGTTGTCTCGAGATTCGTTTTGTGCTTACAATCAACAAGGATATCAAAAGGCTCAAACATGTACATAGCGAAAAAAGCTCAGAGCAATAAGAGAAGACCTACCATTTTTAGCAGACTTCCTTCCCTTTGATCCTAAAATCATTGCAATCTCCCATAGCTCCACAATATAGATCTACTGTATTGGTTGTATGCTTCAAACCCTGTATCCTATCCACAACAAGACAAATAATGAAATGACATTTAAATTATTTGCTCATGGAATCATATTGTATCATACTTACTAATCGGGATAAATGTAATGCCCATCCAAATCAATGCATACTCTTGTGGGAATATGAAATGCTATCTAGACTCTCAAACAATAAGATTTACCAAACACATATGCTAGTGTTGAGTTTTCCCACAAGATAGGAATCCAATAGATTGAAGTATCATACCAAGTCAAATTGATTTAGCTTACCAGTATATGTAAATAGGATATCAAAACCTTGAATTTACATTCTTCATTTTCAATGTTTTAGCAAGTTGTTTAAATAGGTGGATGAAACATACAGATCCATCAAGCTCAAACTTCAACCAATCTAGCCTTTTATTGGCCTTGCTACAACCAAAGTAGCAAGAGGTGCATCTAATGTAAGAGCACCAAAGTAGCAACAATTGTACCTTCTATGAATTTCCTTCATAAGGATACATACCTTGTGGTGGCAATCGAGGGTTTGATATGCTTCCTCTCCTCCAAGCACCTTGTTGGTGTTGCATGTGTCTAGAAGACCTACTATCATGACCACTCTAACTCCATATGAAAAAGTTGCTAATAGAACAAGCCTCTTAGTAGTGAGGTTTCAAGTGCGCATAGGCTTCTTCTAAAAGATTAGATAAATATTCACAAGAAATACTCCTTGATTTGTTCAAATGCTAGCTAAACATTGATACTCTTATTAGAAATGATGATGCCGATGAAAAATGTCCTACAAGCAAGCCATATTCCACAAGAAGTTAGATTGGTCTTAGCTATTAAATATCCAAGGTGAACTAAAGTACCAATCCTTAGATTGTCTCAAGAAACTCAGGAAGCCACTCCTTCAAATCCAATATGCCCAATGATTCTTATTAATTCATTAAGCTCCAAGAAGTCAATACGAAAGGGATCATTTTTTATTTTGCTTCTATAGATTTTGTGCATCATGGAATTCAGTGTGATCTCTATTGAATACATCTCCTACTTCTTCCACGTGTCACCATGAGCCTACAGCCCTTCGCTTACTTACCCATTGCTACTAGTGATATTTGCACTGATGACTATACTCCCAAACATGTCTATCCACATGCTTTTTGACAGGGCCTATGATAGGGGGTGCTTCAAAGGAGAAATGCATGCACTGTGTTGTTATTTGATATCCTAGACAAAGTTTT
This sequence comes from Lygodium microphyllum, assembly GCF_053477565.2. Taxonomy (NCBI): domain Eukaryota; kingdom Viridiplantae; phylum Streptophyta; class Polypodiopsida; order Schizaeales; family Lygodiaceae; genus Lygodium; species Lygodium microphyllum. Next base: position 56,921,526 of record NC_141142.1, on the reverse strand, counting down.
GATAGTGATTGTGCATCAAAATTAAGATTTTTGTTGGTGAAAATTGGTACCTGAGAAATTTAGGGATCAATAATTTCAAATGATGTGTTGCTACTCCCTCATCCATAACCTGTTTGAAGAGTTAAAATCAGCACCATGTAAAGTTGCAGCTTGCAATCCTTCACATGATGGCTGCAAATTTTGGAGTTAGTATACTGATAGCATTATAAAGAAACCAAATTCATTGTTTATACACTCGTACATACAAAACTTTTCCTTGGTTACACCTTAACACCACATAATATTACAGAATCATAGAAAAACCTATCAATAGTGTTTTACAAAATCATAAGGCAACCCCTCCCAGCTTGCCGTACCCATCCTTACTTGACCCACCCCCTCCTTTCTAGTGTATAAATTTCTATACATGATACATTAGCTCACTGCTTGTTATTCCTTCCTCGCGCTCTGTCTTTGACTTTCCTGCCCACCACTTAATGCCTCTTGACCCACCACTTCAACCTTTTCGGGCAAAATAAAGTGTGGCTAATTGTATTATTCAGAACCATTAAAGAACAATCAAGGGCTCAACAACATAACTGGAGCTGAAAGCTAACATCACAGCATGAATACAAGGCCTCCCAAGGCCATTTGGGGGGGATTGGGAAAGAGAAGCCAAGGAGCTAGGAAAACCCGATACAAAGGAACAACTGCCCAAGCTTTGTTGATGTCAAGTGTCTCTCTGAAGCTACTCCCAACCCAGAAGCTCTTCTCAAGCTCATATGCTACCACAAGCTCCAAAATAGTGGGAAAAGACCCTACCAACATGTAGCCAACAAACCATACTCTACACAACATAAAATGTTTCTCAAACCACTTCATAAACTATATGAAGTTTACCACCTAGTCTTGAGAGAGGAAAGAAATGCTCTAAATTTTCAAACACAACAATTCAATGCATCATTGGAGCAAACATACTCACTAAAAAAATTCATTAGACCACCCCTAAGCAGGAAAGTACCTGGCAATCCCAACCTAGTTACAAGTTGTCTTCATTTGCAACTACACGTTGAATGCCTTGTCCCTTCCTTCAAGTAGTTGTTGTGGTTTGCCTTCATAAATGGAGGCAATGAACTCTTTCTTTACCTCTTTCAAGTAGACCAACAAAACCACCACTTTTGATGCCTGTAGACATTTGACTACAAAACTTGTCCTCGTAAGAATCAAATCAATTTTGCATCTCTTCAAATTTGATCCACTATTTAAAAAACCATGTTGAAGAAAAGGACAAGAAGAATTCTTAAAACTCTCACCTGAGCATTTGTGGTTACTTCCTTTGTGTCCTGATTCTTTGGCATTTCATATTTGATTATACATTTGTTGGAGAAATGGGGAGCAAAGGCATTCTCTTTCAATGATGAGTAGATCCATGCTCTACATAAAGCTACAAATGATGAGCAAATCGATGCTCTACATAAAGCTGCAAAGGAAATATTGGAGAATCAGAATTAGCAAATCCTTTTAGTCCATGATGAAGAGGATTATGTGATTGGAAAGAATGGAGAACAAGTCAAAGTTGCAGATCTAGAAGGCAAAATTATTGCATTGTACTTTTCGGCACATTGGTGCCCACCGTATCAAAGATTCACACCAGTGTTGGCATCCATTTATAATCAGTTGAAGGAAAAGAACAAGGAATTTGAGGTTGTGTTTTTCCCATCTGATGAAGACCAATAATCTTTTGACAACTACTTCAATGACATGCCATAGCTTACTGTGCCATACAGTGATTCAAAAATGAAAAAAGTACTTAGTCAATGGTTTGAAGGAAGGCATACCTTATTCTAATCAATTCGCTTTCATTTTCTCGTCAAATACTCCACCTAAAATCTAACCTGCTTCTGAAGGGAAGGGAAAGAACTTTTAGAATTGAGAATTAGAAAAGTAGTTCTATCTGAAATCTATTCTATATCAACATAGTTCAACTAATCCTGCACATCAAATGATGCAAAGAGATGCTTGGATTTTAGTAGCTGTATATCCAACATGCATATGCTCTTACTGATTATTTTTCCCATCCATGAGAGAAGTTCAAGTTCTATACCTTGCTCTCTAAGTCAAAGTTGCTATTGCATTAAACCATATACCATGAAATCATAAACTCTTACATGGGACAGCATTGGCTTACAGCCATTCCAAGTCTCATAATTCGTGTATGCCATAGTTCCACCAAGTCTCAAAATTTATAAAATTTGGAGTTTTGGAATTTTTTGAAGTTTACTCTTAACTGGCTGCCATCTTGTACCAAGCTGGATTTCCATCTTGTGCTAATATACATGTTATGATTAGCTCTTATTTGATGTGGCTTCAACAGTCAAGTCAGATTATAGCTTACAATTAGCTAATTGAAGACATCTTCAAGCATAGATTTATGCATTCCCAATACTTCAATTGGTCCTTATTGAGTTGTTATCTAATCAACTAATTCCTATATTGTCTCGTGTATCCCTCAGTTTTGTCAGTAGGTAGGTGGAATTTATACCCAGAATTTGAGTTTAAAGAAATGTATAAACATCTTCTTCTATCAATTCTTATGTACTGTGTTTCAAGAAAGACATCTCTTCAGATGATGCATCTTCTTAAACACAATCAAAATCATCCATTTTTACAATTAAAATTAGTAGCACAACAGGCCTGCATAAACTTACATGCGAGTCTCGAAACTTACCTAAACATCTAAGTACGGGGACTTCTAAGTACTGCATCTTCACGGAGCTCGACTGGCCAGGACCTCGCATTCACAGATTTTGGCCCCCACTTTGGCGGCGAGCTAGACGGATCCTCAGAGACCTCACATTCGTAGATTTTGGCCCCCACTGGTGGCGAGCTAGACGGTTCCTCAACCTGCCTTTCTTCACGAGCCAGACCGTGCAACAGTGATGGCTGCCCACCATGGACGAATATGAGATGAGCTCCTAATAGGCCGACTTGCGTGCAAGCCTAGGGCCTTCATTCATGTCATCGTGCTACGAGGGAACCTGCACCTCATGGTTTACAATGCTCGAGGGCGAGGATGACAATGAGGCCTTTCGCTGAATTCAGGTGATCACATTCAAACCTAAATTTTGGCAATCCGCACAACCGATTAGGGGGTAGGGGAGGGCCTGCAATTTCGCGGCTTGAAACACTTTCACTTGCTCCACTAAACTCGTAGAAGACCTGGTGCGCAGATCGGTTGCAGATAGCTCACGTGGTGAATCCCGGAGGTCCCCAAGAACAAAGTACTCTATCTTTTTGCACAAAAACCCATGTAAAAGCATGCACGACAAGAGGCAAGAGACAAATTGGGTTCAATCTCCCCCATGCCTTGTGTGAGCGCTTCACAAAGCATGTATTTTATGTATATTTCCAATCTTCATGCTCAATAATAGCCCAATTACAAAAATATGACAAGCTTTTAGCTTTTGAGTTTGCTTTCTACAAAAATAGGAAAATAAAGCTAATGGATGGTGCCCATAGAGTCTAGCACGCCCAATCTCAATGTCCAAATAGAAATAACATATCCGGGTGCATAAGCGCATACAAAATAATAATCGATAATCAATGTCTCAATAGACATAACAAAATATAGGCGTGGTGCCTATCAAAATATAGTCCAAATATCGAATACCCGCTAGACTCCAATGCTTTCCTCCGCCACTGCTGCTATCTCTACACATCAACTGAAGCATTCACAATCGTTAGTAAAATAATACAATTAAACCGACAAAAGTGAATACCTAGCAATCTTTAGCTACATAAATAAATCAACTGGTTAGAAATAAATCCTAACCTTAATTTATTACAAGTGCGCACTCTAAACTCATAAATGTTTATTAATTTAATATACATTTTGTGGAATCACCCGCTATGGAATCACCCATGTACACACTAAATTAATGAAACGCCCGAAAAGGACAGGCGTCCCCATCAACTTCTCGCACAAAGAATCCTCTTTGTGTATGAGCCCCGGTCATCTAAGTTTACGGAATCCACCGTAAAACCTCACGGAATCCACCGTGGCACGGAATCCACCGTAGAATATGCCTCCTGGCATCATACCCCCGGGGTGGGATAGCAATTGACCTCAATTGCTATTAGCTCAATGTGGAGCTAACAGAGTGGGGAAAGCATTTAAGTCTCTAGCGTGCATCCATTGTGCTTCCTCTATAGGATGGTTCTTGAATTTTACTAAATATCTAGAATACCTTCGGCCAGTTCTAGTGGTCATGTAGTCAGTGTCTATGATGGCTTCGGGTTCAAGTATTTCAGTCTCTTCTTCTAGTAAAGGTGGGTTTTCATAGACAGGGTGGATAGGTAATTGGCCTCTAAATGGTCTCAATAAACTAATATGAAATGTATTATGAATTTTCCAATGAGATGGCAGTTCTAACTTGAAAGCATTGTCATTAATCTTATGAATGATTCTAAATGGTCTGTAGAATCTAGGAGCTAATTTGACAACTGGATGTCTATCTACACTTTGCAGTCTACGCTTTTCTATTCTAAGCCAAACATAATCATCAACTTTGAAATTCATGGCTTGTCTTTTCTTGTTGGCTTGTTTAGTATATGATTGTTGGGCTTTAGCAATTATATCCTTTACCTCATCAAAAATAGTGTTATGTATAGCAGCAATATCATCGGCACTTTGTATTCTATTAGACAAAGATGCAACAGGGGTAGATAATCTATATCCATAAATAACTTCAAAAGGTGCTTTCTTTGTAGATGTGTGCGGTGTATTATTGTAAGCAAACTGTAGTAAATGTAAATGAGTATCCCATGTCTGAGGTTTAGAGATAGTGTATGCACGTAAAAGATCTAAAATAGTGCTATTTGTGGCTTCTGTTTGTCCATTTGTTTCTGGATGAAATGCAGATGAGAAATCAATCTTTGTGCCTAGATTTGCAAACAGTGTAATCCAAAAATTATTACAAAATCTAGAATCTCTATCTGAAATAATCACTTTCGGCAATCCATGGTTAGTGAAAATAGTTTTCAAAAATAACTGTGCTGCTTGTGATGCTGTTAAAGTTTTCTTACATGCAATGAAATATGCTTGCTTACTAAATCTATCTACAATTGTCCAAATCATGTCATGGTTAGATTTAGTATTTGGTAAGCCAGTAATGAAATCCATAGATATATGTTCCCAAGGTTGAGATGGAATAGATAAAGGCATTAATAACCCATACTGTTTACCATGATGTCTCTTTATTCTTTGACAAATCAAACATTCAGAAACGAAATTAGATACATCTGCATCCATATGCGGCCAATAAAAATCTTCAGTTAACATGCGTAATGTAGAAATGATACCTCTATGACCTTGATATGGGGGACAATGAATTTCATTCAAAACAAAAGATCGGAATGGAATAGTAACACACAGTCTCTTTTCAAAGAACATGAATCCATCATTATATGGCAATGAATCAACAGGAATGAAATTATTTTGAACTAATTTTTGCCAACTAGAATGAAAAGTAATATCCTGGTGATATGTGTCTTTCATAGCAATCAAAGAATCAAAAGATATGATAGAAATGTTATGAATTGCAGGTCGTCTACTCAATGCATCGGCAACTACATTTTCTTTTCCAGGTTGGTATTGAATGATAGGATGGAAACTTTGAATGAATGAAGCCCATTTGATATGACGGTCAGAAATTTGGGGTTGGCTAAGTAGATGTCTAATGCTTTGCTGGTCGGTCTTTATCATGAATTCTGAACCCATTAAATAATGCTTCCATTGTTTTAATACTTGTACAACTGCTAAGAGTTCTTTGTCATAAGTGGAATATTTGAGCTCAGAGGGTTTCAGCTTAGAACTAGAATATGCTATTAGATGGTTGTCTTGCATTAATACGGCTCCTATTCCTGATCCGCTAGCATCGGTCACAACTAGAAAGAATGGTCTATTAAAGTCAGGCAATTGTAGAACAGGGGCATTGGTTAATGCACGTTTGAGTAAGTCAAAGGATTTCTGCTGATTTTCAGTCCATTGATAAACAATTCCTTTCTTAAGAAGTTTGGTCAATGGTAAAGCAAGTAATGAGAAATTATGTACAAACTTCCTATAGAAACTAGCAAGACCAAGGAATGAGCGTAGTTCATGTACATTTTTAGGAACAGGCCAATGCAATATTGCGTCAATTTTCTTAAGATCAACTTTAATTCCTTCTTTTGATACAATATGACCTAGATATTCTATTTCTGTCTTAAAGAATTCACTCTTGTCAGGATTTGCAAACAATTGATTTTCTTTCAGTAACTGAAAAACTAATGATAAATGCTCATAATGCTCTTTTTCACTTTGACTGAACACTAAAAATATCATCAAAGAAAATAATCACACAATACTGATATTTTAGAAAAATACGGTTTATCATTCTACTGAAAGTTAGCAGGTGCATTAGTTAATCTGAATGGCATGACTAAGAATTCGTAATGGCCAAACTGTGTTCTGAATGCAGTCTTAAATATGTCGGATCTATCTAGCCTCACCTGATGATATCCAGACTTAAGGTCAATTTTACTAAATATAGAAGATCCTTGCAGTTTGTCCATAAGGTCATCAACTCTAGGTATAGGATACCTATTCTTTACAATGATCTTATTTAATGCTCGGTAGTCAATACACATCCGATAAGTATTATTCTTTTTCTTGACTAAGAGCACAGGTGCACCGAATGGAGAACTGCTAGGTCGAATTAAGCCTCTATTTAGTAATTCTTCAACTTGACTCTGGATTTCTTTTTGCTCTATTTGATTGTGCCTATATGGGGCTTTGCAAGGTGGTTGTGTGCCAGGTATTAGGTCAATCTTATGGTCTTCTAGACGTGATGGAGGTAAACCTGGTGGTAGGTCTTCTACAAAACAGTCCTTAAAATATGCGAGAAATTCCTTATGCCTAGGGTGCATATGATTTTCCTTTGCATGCAATTCATTCACCCAAATGAGATATGATTTAGTATTCTTGCGTAGTGCACATTTTGCTTGAGTATGCGAAAGCAGTGGAAAAATATGAGATGCATGCATACCAAATAATGTAATAGATTTTCCTTGAAAATTAATATTCATTTTGTGTGTGGAATAATCTATATTGGGATTATGTTGGTGTCTCCATGGCATTCCTAGAATAATGTCGCTTGATTGTAACGGGAAAACTAAGAAATTTCTTCTTTCAATGTATGGACCAACTTGAATTTCTAAATCTTGAACTTCTTGTGTGCCATTGTACCTAGTGCCTAAAAATGCAGCTTTTATGCGATAGTGCGTAGGTACAGTATGCAATTTTAATTCCTTTACCAATTTTGCTAAAATAAAGTCATGGGTACTACCGTCATCATGCAATATAGTTCTTTCTTTTCCATGCACCATACATTTCATAGTCAATAATGAATGTGAAGTAGGCATACTTGGTAAAGTGTCGGAAGTAGTAGTAGGATCATCCTCATCTTCAGTGAAATCTGGCATATCCTCATGCTCTTCTTCATCCATGGCTCCAAGGTAGTTGATATGTACTGATGGCTTCTTTGAATGACAATTTGCTGCGAGACGCCCTGGCTGGTGACACTTGTAACATACTATTGGCTTGGCTTTGGTCACATTATTTGCAATGGCTGGGAGTCTGGGTATATTTGGATTTGCTTGTGGAATAGGTTTAGAATTTGGATTGACAGTGGATGGTAATGCAGGTGGTTTAAGCCAATTCTTGCGGAAAGATGGTGATGAGAAACGACCTGAATTAAATCTTCTGAAATTGAATTGAATTGTTTAGATCCATAATTACCGTTTGCTTGGAATGGCTGTGGTCGTGGATCTCTTCCATGTAACTTATCTTCAGTGTCGTGAGCTAAGGAGATGGCGTCTTCAAGGGTAGCAGGCTTGAACATGTTCACTTCAGCGTAGTAATGTCCAAGAAGTCCAGACATATACTTCCACTTATGCGTCATCTTTGGTACGTCTTCAAGCATGCGTAGCTGTAGGAGTGCATTCCAAAAACGCTCTGTATACTGTGGAATAGGCTCATGATCTCGCTGTTGAAGTAAATCCCATTGTTTGATAGCCTTCTCATGAAATTGCGGTGGAAGGAAATTTTGCATGAACTTCTTCTTAAAATCTTCCCATGTAGCAGGACATTCTATGCTCTTGCGGACTACAGTCCACCAAAGTGATGCTCTGTCTATCAGATGATTAGTAACACACTTGATTTTATCTTTTTCGGGATAAGTTTCCTCATGGAAATAGTCATCAAACTGGCTAATGAATGATAAAACAGTCTTTCCTTCTCTTATGCCATTGAAAGTGCGAAACTTGAAACTTCGTTTACTTATCTTGGATTCCTTGCGAATGGTTTGTGCTTCAAGGGTGGCGTCGATGGTACGGCGAATCAAATCTTCAGCTTGAGGTTCTTCTTTATCGGTGGACGCTCTTTGTAGCTTTGTCAATTGCACTTGCAAGGCTTGCCTAGCTCTTCGCTCTTCTTCCAATTGCAGCATGATAAGATCCAGCTTTTGTTCCATGGTAGGCTCGGGTAGATCGTCTTCAGCCATAGGATCATCCATATGTGGGGTAGTCATCCTATAAAACTCAACAAACCTTTCTCACTCAAAATCAGTTAGCGGGATGAGCGTAGCTCAAATTTGGGATTACAAGGCTATGTATTTTTGGGTATTTCTTCTTCAATTTTCAGAAATTCTACAATATTTCTGTCTCCGTTTGCTGAAAGTACTTCAAGGAACTTGTAGATAGGTAGAACAGCTTGCTGCGAACAACTTTCCAGTTCAGAGTTTTTGCATACGAACAAGTCTTCTAAGAGTTTTAAGCACTAGTCAGTTCTGATTTAGTCTGACTTGCAGAGTTGCAGACTTAGCAGACTTGCAGAGTTGTTGACTTGCTGGACTTAGGCCAACTTGCAGAACTTGCACAACTTGATTAGAGTCGACTTACGGAACTTGACTTCAGAAGTGCGAGACCCGGAGTTACTGAACTTGTCTGCCCAGTATAACTTGCAGAGAATTGTGTGACTTAGCTTAAGGAATTAAGCTTAAGCTTAATAAGCTCAATAACTTAGGCTTTGTGGAGATGAAGAGCCGTCAGAAAACGGCGCAAATCGTGGAGGACAAGAATATGTGTTTGATGACGTCGCGCAAATTTCGGACCCACTCAGTTACTTCGTTGATGAATTTTGTGGAGCTTCTTTACTTCCTTAAGCCTTTAAGCTTGTAGACTAAGATTTTTGAAGAAAAAGATATGGGCTTCTTACTGTTTTATCCACGACTTGTTTATGGAGATGAGGGAGTGGTCCTCCGCCTACAGAGCTTGGTCCTTCGTGATCTGACAGTGGAAACAGGGGTTCTTGATCGCCAGAAGTCTGCCTGTATCGACGGTTCGCGACGAGATTGACTGTAGAGCCCGTTTGTTCCTGGAGCTCCGCCTTCGCCCGAGATTGGTAGCGATTGGAAGCTCTTGATCTCTACTCCGCTCTGATACCACTGGTGCGCAGATCGGTCGCAGATAGCTCACGTGGTGAATCCCGGAAGGTCCCCAAGAACAAAGTACTCTACCTTTTTGCACAAAAACCCATGTAAAAGCATGCACAACAAGAGGCAAGAGACAAATTGGGTTTAATCTCCCCCATGCCTTGTGTGAGCGCTTCACAAAGCATGTATTTTATGTATATTTCCAATCTTCATGCTCAATAATAGCTCAATTACAAAAATATGACAAGCTTTTAGCTTTTGAGTTTGCTTTCTACAAAAATAGGAAAATAAAGCTAATGGATGGTGCCCATAGAGTCTGGCACGCCCAATCTCAATGTTCAAATAGAAATAACATATCCGGGCGCATAAGCACATACAAAATAATAATCGATAATCAATGTCTCAATAGACATAACAAAATATAGGCATGGCGCCTATCAAAATATAGTCCAAATATCGAATACCCGCTAGACTCCAATGCTTTCCTCCGCCACTGCTGCTATCTCTACACATCAACTGAAGCATTCACAATCGTTAGTAAAATAATACAATTAAACCGACAAAAGTGAATACCTAGCAGTCTTCAGCTACATAAATAAATCAACTGGTTAGAAATAAATCCTAACCTTAATTTATTACAAGTGCGCACTCTAAACTCATAAACGTTTATTAATTTAATATGCATTTTGCAGAATCACCCGCTATGGAATCACCCATGTACACACTAAATTAATGAAACGCCCGAAAAGGACAGGCGTCCCCATCAACTTCTCGCACAAAGAATCCTCTTTGTGTATGAGCCCCGGTCATCTAAGTTTACAGAATCCACCGTAAAACCTCACGGAATCCACCGTGGCACGGAATCCACCGTGGAATATGCCTCCTGGCATCAAGACCTTCAAAGAATTTTATTTTGAATGCAACTCTATTACCCTCCCTCTTTGTCAATGGCCCCCCACCCAATTACCCTCTTGAGCACACACCGTGACACCATCCCTGTATATTTAATAACTTCATGCCAATCTTATGAAGTTAGTAGAGCAGCAATCCTCTCCTTAACCTAGATTTTTCAACACCATGTTTGCTCGGTAATTGTCACTTCTCTTACACAATGTTAATTCTTATCATGCCCCCTCTTCTTCATAAAGGTGCCTCATATGTTGCCTCTTCACATGCGTATTCATGGCTTGAGAATCGCCTAAAGTATTGTCTTTTTCATTGAGTGTTCTGATCCCCTTTCTTAATGTTCCAATTAAGGATAATGAGATCCCCTCATAGCTAGTGAAATTTTAGCTTACACTTGCCCTAACTTCCTACTAAATCTTCTTAGGTCCTCTAGCCCTAACCTCCTAGTAAATTTATAAGTGTTTTCTATAACAACTTTTGCAAAAGCTGCAAGAAAAATCTTATTGGTTAAGGATCTTAGAAGAAATTTCTCAAAATGTATAGGATCCTAGGTTCCTTTTAAACTAAACTTTATTTAACTATATTTATTTTCAATGCTTCATAACAAGGGTAATGCCATACTAGTTTGATCTAAGCTAAAGATATAATATTCTATTAACCAATCTTTTCCGAGGACAAGGCCGTGTTGAATATGAATCATTAAGGTAATGTCAAGGTTATTCAACTTTGTCAAGCTTGGTTCTCCCTTTTTTGTTCAAATTAATGGATTACTACAACTCAATCTATCAACTTTTCTTGTCAAAAAAGGCTAATCATTTAATCTAACATTCCATTGAGCATAACTTCCTTAGGAGAAGCGAAGTATTTAACCCAACATTTCATCATGCATAAGATTTAATGATAGGTTTCTTTTGGCTATTAAATAATCATTCTATTCTTGCTAGTAATAATACTTTAACTGATCCATTCATAGTAAGAAAACACCCTACAGTTGCATCCATTCATTACATGGTGTGGCAACCATTCACTATGGGGCAAAACATGATTCAAAAACTCATTGGTGTAGCAACCCATGAGAATGCCACATCTCAAGATTTCATACCTACCAAACTAAGTTTTAGCAGATTCATAAGTGAGGCTTGGTGAATCACAAATAAGGACTCTCATTCTTGTGATAAGATGGATCTCAACAATTAGGACATTGTATGTACCACCTAGCTTGATCATGATTGTCTTATGTAGGGAAGGCTCTCATGCATAACATGGATAATGAGGGTAACATCACAAAACCAGAGGGCTTGATAATGGTCATCTTATTCAAGGAAGCTATCATGTATGATCAGGATTATTTCCTTGCATGACCAAGATTATGGTCATCATTTTGTTCAGATTTATTTATGTCTGAAAGAATTTTCAAGCCCAAATCAATTTCAAGTTACCTACTCTGAAAACACTAGGCAAGCTACTTGCTTTGAACTGTTATGACACCTAGACAAGCATCCAATATGTTATAGCTAGGTTGATTAATGTCATTAAGTATTTCTCTTGTTTCAATACATTTCAGTATTTTGTTTTTTCACCTTCAAGCCTATTGAAAGCTATGTTTAGACCCTGGAGTTTGTGCAAAACACCTAGTTGCTTTGGAACATTGCCAATTAGAGTGTTGCTCAAATTGGTAAGATAGAATATATGCATTGGAATGACTTCAAAAAATTGGTTGGTATTTAGGTACATGACCACCACCACAATACACTCCCTAGTTCAGTCTCATATACTTCTTGACATGATATTCTAGGGCATAGCTGCTACTTAAGATGGATGCCTATTGAAACCCAAAACAACTTACTTGTACCAAGCTACTCAAGAGCATTACCACACAACCTACTTGTACCAAGCTTCTCAAGAGGATAGGCTGAGGAGTGTACTAGATAGCCTACATGAACAAAGCTCAGAGGACTATGCCAGGGGACTATGTTGAGAGGACTATGTGGTGAACAATGCATTACATGAATTTATGTAATGGGACTAAGTCTCCTCCTAGTGATCTAGAATTGTACACATGCTTTAGTCATTTACTAGAATTTCTTCAAACTATTTTGATAGAAAAAGATATAGATAATTGCATGTAAGGCTTTAGATTTGCAAGCATAATCACTACATAAAGGGCATCATTAAAGTTTTTAATTTGTTATCTTTAAGATAACACACAAATTCAAGTGTATCCACCTATAGGTGATCTAGATCAACTCAAACTGGCATTGACCATCCCTCTCTTATTGTTGGCCATTACCTTAGTTACAATGCAGGAAACAAGAGTCCTACTTCACTTCTAGTGTCTTATATGATAATCTAGGCTATGGATTCTCAACCTTCATTAATCTCACCAGATTCATGATGCCAAAATTAGGCCTTTCCTATGCATGTATTTTTTGTCACTATTGCATGTTACTTGACTCACATCATACATAATGTACAAGATAATCAAATAAATTCATCCATCATATGCTCAATAGTTAAGGTTTGCTGCTAGAAATCTTGAAATCACCCAAATTCTTTAGAATCAAGCAACTACAACAATTCTGCTACTTGGAAGCCTGGCTCACTTAGCAACTTTGCTAACTCATTCAATCCTAGGTAAATAAGCTTGCTTTTGCTCACATTAGTCACAACCCTAGATAGCTCTAGAAAACTTTCATACACTTTCATCAAATACATCTACTAGTTGCTTCTCTACTTGCACAATATTAGTTAGTTATTGTGTTGGAGACCAAGTATTTTCTTAATGGTATAGGAAACCCCTTACTTACTCCATGTTGCACCTTCAAATTCAAATTCCTAAGCAAAGGGTTGGTGATTATGGTGGCAAAGAGTAATGGGGCAATGGGACACCCTTTCGCATCAACCTCTTTACCTCAAATGGACCTAAGCATAGACCATTTACAGACACATTCTAAAGAGATTGAAACATCCCTACAGAAACTCCATGATTCCTCCTCCATCATCTATCATAGTGATGAACTCTTGTTGCTTCTTTTGCTTCATCAATTAATTAAATTAATTGGTCGAAGCACTAGCCCCATAAGATACCATTTCCCTTAGACTAAATTTTGGCAACTTCACGTTTATGTTTTTGCAAGTCCTCCATGTAATGCTCCACTTCTTTGAGAAGTTGATAAAACATCCCATTACTAGAACACTTAGCAAGAGTCATAATAATATACTCCCTGCATTGCTAACTACTAGCATGCAACCCTCTTTGAAGTCAATCCTGATGTTTGCCATACATCTTGGTAATCTTAGTTATGATAGCTATGGATCTCATCTAGTTCTATGTTGGATTAGCGATTGGATTTGTTGGTTTGTTTCCAAGCCTCCTTCAGATATAGGTTGAATCCTTCCCTTTCTAGAAAGGAGGTGTTGAAAGAGAGGGGATTCCATTTCTTTCTCCTACTAAACACATCCTTCTTGGATGGACTTATTAGGCACCTCACATTCCAAGAGATTTATAGTGAGCCAACTAATTAACATTATATCTTTGTTCGAACCTCCATAATCCAAAATAGCAAAATATCTGTGTCAACAAAACATTTGCAAGAAGCTTTTAAAGGGAAAGTTTTTATTTCTTACCTCCATTAGACTTCAAAGAAATTGGTGGTTGAAATTATTTTTTTCCATCCTACTTTAACTTCAACATCTCTAGGATTGCCACTGATAATTAGGTTACTCCTTAGGTTCCTCCTTTTGAGGCTTGTTTGTTTCCTTGAATTTACCCTTCTCAACCTATGTTTTTTCCTTTTTGCTTCTTTTGAAGTTCTTCCTTATCTCCATTATTTTCTCATTGGCTTCTTCTTAGCTCAATTCCTTTTTGGGCATTCCTTTGCAAAGCACCCATCTTGTTTGCATTTGAAGCATGTATCCAACAAGAGGGAGAATTTGATATCGACCAACAACTCAATCCCATTAGGATAAAAAAGCTAGAGCATCCCAAGGATCTTCTTCCTCTTATCCCAAAGTACAAGAGGCCACTTGCTCCACTAGTTGATATTATTGTAAGAACATGGAGCATTCTACCTAGAACTTCTATTAGTACATTAACTTCTCCATCTAGCAAAGTAGGAAGCCCATGAAAACTAGCCCATATTGGGCATTTAATTTGCAAGACCTCCTCAGGAATAAAATCAATATGCCATGGAAGCATGTAAACAAGGCTCACTTTAAGCCAAACAAGTGAACCCAAAACCCAATCTCTTTTTGCTTTAGATGAAAGCAAGACCCAAAAGAAATCTAATGGCAAGTAAAACAATGTGAGCACAACTTTGATCCATAGGTGAGCCAAAACAATCTAGCAAACTCGTCCTTAAGGGGAACCTTCCCTTAAAATACATGTACATGTTGCATAGAGAATACTTAACATTGCTTTGTCGAATGCATGGCAACAAAGATACCACTCATGCACATAGCACTTGCTCCCCAAATTCTATTGTGACTCTTTTAATTCTCATTGAAATATTTTTGGTCACCCCACATCTTCTTCTCTAGCTCTTCCATGTTCATGCTAGCAATGACAATGTTAGCATAATCCATCTCTATCCCATTGTCTTGCTTCTATTGCTTTATGTTTGTGCTATGTGTTCCATCATCTCTTACTCCTTGTTCACCCCCTGAATATGCTACATGCATGAAAGTGGAAGTATATGCCAGATGTTGGTAGGAAATGTTGATTTTTTAATGAACTTAATACAACTACCCTTGTTAATAGACCATGTGCCATGACTGTCTATTGAGAGCTCCCCTCTTCAAGTTTCCACATACTTAAGAGGTTCTATGTCTTTCATTTAAGGAAAAGGCTTTTACAATTTGAACTGTTTCTATTTTGCTAATGGATGGATATGCTTCTAGTTTGTAAGGGGCTCAAATAACTTTTAATAACTATTTGTGCTTGTATGGATGCTAGGTATATCCCACACTTGAGGGGAAATTTGAGGGGAATTTTAAGATTTGAAGCCATGGCATTGAGTTGAATTGAATGAGATTCTTCTTTGTTTTAATATGATAAGGAAATATTTATATTGTTAAAAATGATATTTTATTTGTGGATGTGTAAACTATTTGTGCTAATTAAAAGTTATCAAAATGCACAAATGTATCTTACAGCACATGTACATTTTGGATGCATACAAACATATCCATTACAAGTGTGTATCAGCATTGTCTTATTTGAGATTGACTGCATGGCTTATGGTTAGGCCTATCCATTATGATGTGTATATTTACTTAGCATGACTATCTAAGCATGACTATGTTAGATCTTATATACAAATTTGTCTTGATTTACTATGCATGCACATTATCCTATGATCCATAGCTTCATAATTCTATCTAATAAACATGGCTATATTAGGTGATATATAGAAATTCACCTCGATTTACCATATAGACACTTATTTTACTAGTTATAGCTTCACATCTATCTAGTAAAATTAAAAACCTAGTTCCAATTTAAAAAACCCTAGTTAGTACCTGCATTTACTAGATATAAGGCTATTTACCATCTAGTTTAGTGTCTAAAGTTCCTTGTGCTAGAGCGGGATCGGGGTGAAGGAGAAGTGGTGTATAGCGGAGACCAAGTAGAGCTGCTGGGGTAATTGCTGCTGATCCAAGTACGAGGCTACCTGTAGCCGCGGCCCTTGCAACTGATGGGCCTATAAGAGTTGAGGTTAGCCGTCTCGGAGGGAGGCAGTAGGAGAAGGTGGGTCTATGATTGCGATCCGCGCTGAGCTGCGACGCAAGGGCGAGTGGGCCGCGTGCAAGACCTACGATTCCCGCCGCACCTCCAAAGATGCCCGTGTTGTCGTGGCCGCAGCCCAGCAGCACTTCAACGGCCTGCTTGCTGTTGTTGTTCAAGCCAGTGATGGCCTCCATGACCAAGCTTCCTGCGGTGGAAGAGCCGTCTGCATAGTCCATCTTGTAGGCGCAGTTGGAAGTGCCCGCATAGCATGAGCCAACGAGCCCTGTCGTGAGTCGGCGATTGCACACAGGCGATTTGCAGGAGACATTGCGCAGGGTGGCAGAGGTGGAGGGGTCGAAGAGGGAAGGGTCCACCTGCGGGATGCACGACTTGCCGCCGCAGGGCTTGTACTGGATCCACGACAGCTCACTGCCCGTGTCGAGGGACATGTAATTATGGTAGTCCCCCGCCCAACGCAAGCCTGACGAAATAATCCCCACTTCCCGAGAGTTTCAAGGCAGGTACCACCTCAGCTAGCTGCTGGCGCGCTGCGGTGGCAGTACGGCCTACAAGAATACCCAGGAGGGACTGAACACGGGCCTGGTCCCTTTCCAGGCGCTTACAGCCATGGTCCACCCCATATTCAACGTCAGCTGCTGCGCCGCGCTTAGCACATTCCTCGTGCACATTGCTCCTATGAAGGATGTCCATCTGGAGCCCCACATAATTATGGCCCGGTCCGATGTTATCAATGTGCGGGCTGATGATGATCGTATAGACCTGGAATAGGAGGACCACCAGCGCCTGCACATGCAGGCCCGCCTTGCAGATCGACATGATGATGATAAGCTTGCCTTCACTTACTGCTTTGACGAATGATGTCTCTGGTCAAGTGATGTGTACATGCTCCACCTGCGGATGGACCGACTACTGATCATATATATCTTGCCCAACCAACCGACGTCACCCGGCCATATCCCGCTTCCAGTTCGCAAGCTAGTCTTCAAGTTTGCCTTCCGGTTCCAACACATGCACGTAGCTTTGTAATCCGCGAAACTAGCTCTATAGACAGGGGCCCGGGTGCTAGGTATCTTGGCTGCTGCTGCACGGTGTTTATATCTGAAGCCCAAAATGGGCGTCATGGCCATTTTGGGCATCAAACGACACCAAAAAACTTGGGGAAAGGTGTCAAGATGAAGTCTAAGAATTAAGGTCAAGGTTGCAGCTGAAGTCTAATAATGTTAGGTAAGGCACTGTCACCATATACGTTTGTACATACATGTAGAATGAAAATGAAGTGAGAAGACACACAAGCATAATTCCCATGCTCAATCACTTTTTTTAGCATTGATTTGAAAGCTTGGTCATGACTCATCATAGAATTAAGCCTTAGAATTCACAATGAGTGGGATCCAGAACCACTTTCAAATCTATAAGGCTATATAGTATAGCCTAAATATCTAAGGCATTAATTTAAATATTCAAATTTACAATTTTTAATAGTTGTGTTTACCCTTGAACTGCGATCCACTTGATTGCTCACTTATTTTCCCGATCAATCCGTAATTTATTTTTTCCCACCATAGAAAATTTTGAATGATCCAAACTCAAATCGTGCTCAATGCATTTTCAACACTTGCGTGCATTTCTTCAGCTTGCGAGATTTGGTGTCACTAGTCAATGAACAGCTACATCCTCAATCAAGATCCAACAAGTTCGACAACGAGCATCGATTCAGGTTTATTCTTGAACATGTAATATGTTTAATATACAAAAATGAAGCTTGATGATTAACTAAGGTTCCTTGTTCAGTTTACTTTCACACAAAGGAAGTTTGAGCGTTATTTGTCACTTGCATATGATAAGTGTAAAAAACCAATGTTGTTTGTGTTGTAGGGATGAGCATGGATCGATGGAAATGAGGAAGGTCATGGCGAGAAGGTGTAGTGATGGGGGTATGCAATTTTGGCAGGTGTGGTGGGTGAGGAGCTAGAAGAAGAAGAGGTATATGAGTTCATGCTGCTTGTAGTGTGCCTACTACTCATGGGATGATGTAGTAGATATAGCATCGAGGGTTGAGTAATCAAAGGCTAAATGTTGATAGGCTATATAGGTTCATACAAGTGTAGTGGCAAAGTATTTAGTTGCCTTTAGCATCACACATTCAACCTTCAAAAGCTCTTTGAGTTAAAGCTCCTACATTACCCTCTATTACATGCAAGCTATGCCCTACTATTATCTTTGAACCCCTCATAGCGATTGTGGTAGGCTCCTCCAAAACAGTCAACCCCTAAATTCATATGGCGACTCCACTTTTTGACAATTATTAGCAATCATTAATCAATGAGTACCACATGTTGGAAGTTTTGATGCCCAAAATTACTGTGAAAGCCCCAATTTGATGCCAATAAAAAAGGCCAAAGGTGTTAGTAAAATTTGATTGAATCCCAACATTGGGCATCAAATTTACAGCTTCATTCGGACCTTCATACGGGGTGAGTTTCGATATCTCACTTTCTCGGCCGTTCATTATGTAATTCACATCCCTCCACTGCATTGATTCAAGGACATAACAATAATTACATGGACGTAGCTCTCGAAACCTCACTACTTGAGGGCATTCCTAGATGCCAAAAGATAGGTAATAAGCTCATGTTACATATAGGAACTCGAGTCACGAGCTCCCTCTAACTTTCCAAAATCCCTTTTCGTCTGTTTACCATGTTTATATCCTATTTCCCAAAACCAAAGCTCTTTAGAGAGGCAATTATGGAAGAGGCCAAGAAACATGTTTTCTCTCGTTAATCAAAATTAATAGACCAACACCAGCGTCCTAGATAAAGCTGCAAGGTGAAGAGCTTAGTTGGCTGGTAGGAAAGACTTTTCACTTTGCTCTTAAAGTCAACGTTTTCGAGGATGGACAAAACCACAAGGTGTTATCCTACTTTCATGTATTGTTTGCTTCCAAGTTGTAATATGAGACAACAATGTCTTCCAAATACTAGAGCTATATTTTCCACACAGCTTCCTTTCAAATTACATTTCACAAACCACGTCCTTGACCCACCCCTATATGTCTTCCAATACTAGAGCTATATTTTCCACACAACTTCCTTTCAAATTACATTTCACAAACCACATCCTTGACCCACCCCTATAGTCTCAACCTTACCCTTCTCAAGAAAAGAAACAAAACTATGCATGTCACATAACAATGACACGCACGTACAAAGCATTTCTATGCTTGATTTCTTGTGGAATGAAAGAAACCAATGTCCTATGGGTGTCTTTGGACTTGAATGCATGTACGTAGCCTTGTAATCCACAACACTAGTTCTATAGACCTTGCTATTTAAGGGCACAAAAGAATATTCACATGATGTGAGCTTCAATATCACTTTCTCGGCCCCTGATTATGTATTTCACCTCCCTCCACCAAACATTGTCTCACGGCCATAATAATAATTAGGTGGATGTAGCTCTTGAAACCTCGGTACTTGAGGCCATTCCAAGACACTGAAAGATGGGCAATAACCTCATGTTACATATAGGAACTCCTGCTGCTACTCATCAAGAGCTCCCTCTAACTAAAAAAACTTTGAAGAGCCTCTAAGGACATGTTTATGAATCTCCTCTCTTTTCCATTTTCAAGATTTTTGGCAAAGGAAAACTTTATCTAGAAATATTGGAGCCGGATGCTTCATAACATAATGGGATTCTCCCATTTGTCGAGATTCAACCTTTGATGCAACATTACCAATTCTAGCACACAACTACGTTTTGCAAATTTAGTAACCTTGAATGTGAAGAGATTATTCTGATAGCTCACTATGTCTTAATAAAGATCACATATATTGTGGAGAGATATGGGTGCTCATTGAGAAATTCTTTTGTGCACAATTAGTTGTATTGACTCTCACTCTCACCATGAAAGAAATATGAGATTCATAGCGAGAAAGAAAATAGCACAAGTGTATATGCAATATAAAAAATGTTGCATGAAGAACAAAAGAATGTATTCAAGAGAATAATTATTGTATTGAGTTGTATTAGTAGGATTAGAACAAATACAAGCACAAAAGAGTGGTAGATGAGCTCCACAATTAGTGGATGGTAGCTATGACTTATTACATGTGATAGGCAACCACCTTTACTTCTTGATGAATGAGCTACTTAAGCTTTTCAAATATTATCTTTCGTTACTTATCTAGTAGTACACTCCCCTTAGGAAAATACTATGACCATCTTGAATATTCTCTACAATAGAATAAAAGCACAGATACAAACGCTATAGTTGCATAAATAGGCATATTTCAAAACATGTTTAATTTTTCATTTTAACTCATAACTATTGATAAGCTATCGGAGAAGACAAATCACACCTTTAAACATGTCAATGAATATGAAAAATGAACAATATATGTGCTAATAACTATTGATAAGTTGTTTGAGAAGACAAATCACACCTTTAATCATGTCCATGAAGGTGAAAAACAACCAATATATGTGCTCATTTAACAATGATAGAAATAAGAAAGATACAATTTGTTTAGTTGGTCATTTAGAGCTTATTTATTGTTTTAGTTATTTAGATCCAAGATGATACACATTATTTAGAGTTTCATGATTTGTCTCTATTCAGATATGTAGCTTAAACATTAAACAACTAAATAAGCCCATTTGTAAACATCTCCTTAAGCATTTCTAAATGCTTTCCTTAAAAGTTTGGGTAAATGGCTACTTAAAAATCTCATTAATTTACTATTAAAACTAATTCTAATGCCTATTTAAACATGACTCTAAAGGCAAGTGTGTCTCTATCATGTTTTTGTGCAAAGTAGGACAATATGAGAGCCTTAGTAGTGCCACTTTTTGTCATATAATTGACATCAAAAGGCATCACTATCCACATTGCTTCTATGCAAAGCTTATGTAATGCCACTAACAATAGACATTGCTTATGCAATGTAAGCATTTCATATGCCATGGCCCCCATGGTATAATCAAAGGCCATGAATAAAGTGCTTTTTAAGTGATAGTACTTGTATGCTTTAAGAAAGCCTTAGCGTATTTACTCTTGCGCATACTCTCTCTCTCTCTCTATATATATATATCTATCTATCTATCTATCTATCTATCTCTAACTTCCTCACACACATACACACACACATACACACATACTAAAGAAATCTGGACAACCGAACTGGCATTAGGTCCAAGGATAATTATTAAAATGCAGATCATTCATTAGTTTTGAAGCCACAATAAGGTCGCATCTAACGCTGCAGCATCAACCTCAGATTTTTGCAAATCCTCACCCACCAGCAAATCAATAGTGGCTCCGCCCACATCAACCACAACAAACTTTTCTCCTTCTCTGATGGATAGGAATCTAGCATTTTGGAGACAATGAAAAGATGCAGCCTCTGGCTCCAGAACTACTCTTAATAGATGAGGGCTAGCATCCTTTGAGCATGTTCTGCTTGACACTCCCTTGACCATACCAGCTTCCTGAGCACATTTCCTCATCTTTTGCTTGGTAGCTTCTGCCCATATTGCTGGCGCGGAAAGACACTATCCTTCATCATCAATTGCCCACCATACCTGTCCCTCAGGTAATGCAAGATAAATTGTGATACTTTCTTGAGGTAGTCGACGATGAGAGACTCAATTGAAAGGCCTTGAGGAAGAGCCTTCGATTTGGATTGACCTTTGTAAGGAGCTTGTTCTGCTAGATATAACTTGAAACCACTCATGAAAGTACTTCCGCAAGGAAGCGATTACGTGCATGCAACAATTGTCTTGAAGGCAATCTGGTTTGTGTTTTGCAGTAGGGCACAGAGGAGGCCTCATGCTGCAGGGGCCAGTCGCTGTTGATGTTGTGCACAGATGTGGATGTCGTGCGGGGGCCATACCCTCTCTTGCTCTATTTGCCTATTATATTTAACATCTTATCTCTTTTTCTCTCTCCTCTCATTCTCTCTTTTTTTTTCTCTCTCTCCTCTTCCTCTCTCATTTCCTTTGGCTCTCTTCCTCTCCTTCTCTCATTTCTTCTCCCTCCCTCTCTCTCTCTCTCTCATTTCCCTATTATGTTTTCTTCTCTCCCCCTCTCCCTCTCCCTCTCCCTCTCTCATTCTGATGTACTGCAGTGTCTACATTTCAGTGTAGACGCAGATATAGATGCAAAAAATGTTTCTCTGAGGGCGCATCTTAGAGTGCGCGTGCTGGTGCATGTGCTCTGCAGTGTACACGCGATGATACACGTGCTGACAAACGCCCACAGAGACGCAGGTATAGATGTGCACAGAGACGTAGGTATAGGCGTTGTATGTAATATGTTTTATCTACACAGGGTAATATGATTTTTCTTGTGTAGATGTGGAATCCTGGATCCTGTAGCACCCCATTCAATAAGGAGCAATTCATGGGGGAGATGACCAATTATCTTGGTCACCCTCCCACTGCAGATGAGGTTTTCAGTGTGATGTCTGGGACACCTATCACATCTTTGCCTACACAGGGATCAGCTAAGGTACATGGATCGACCGAAGCATGTACATGTGCAGAAGCATGTGTATCGAGTGAGGTAGAGGGTAGTGCACGTCGAGGGAGGAGGGAGAGTGGTGCGGGAGGACGAGGAGGTCGAGGGCTTTGTGGGGGTTGCCTAGGTGGTGGCTCTCGATCACCCTCACCGGAAAATGAGAAAGGTGAGCCTCCACAAATGTACTACTCTATCACTGATGTTGGTGGTATCTTGCATGACTTTGAGGGAAGGGAAGTGATAGCCTACTTGAGGAGTATCGTGCATGCCACATACAAAGATTGCATGATTCCCTTCAAGCACCAAAAAAATGGTTTGTGGCAAGAGGTGTTGTGGGCAGTACATAAAAGATACCATAATCCCGAGAATTCACGATTCTCAGATGATTGGGGACGGTCAAAGGTGAGAGACGCGCTTCATAACAAGAGGTCTCACCTTATGACGCGCAGCAAGGAGTCATTGCGGAGACAAGATCAGGGGCGCCTTGGATATGGCCAACCACCCAATTGCCACCGCAAGGAGTGGAAAGAGGCCAAGAAGAGAGCAGCAGAGAAAATGACAAGTCGCCAGCATGCAGAGGCGCGACGTATCCAGATGACAACCATGGGATCATCGCATTATGGATCGGGTGGCAAGGAGTCATGGGAGTTTGAGTTTGTAAGTATTATTTGATTTTTTTTTTTAAATTAAATTTTGTAATTTGTTTCACTTCATTATGTAGTGTGTTTTAATACGTTGTATGTTCAAATTGTTTTGTAGTATCATATCGTTGGTAGGATGCCTACTCCTAGAGAGGTAGGCTACCATCGAGGTCATAACCGGGCATCCACTTGGCAGCATTTCTACAAGGAGGGACTCATCACGGAGGAGCAATATAATCGCGCAATGAGGATTCCACCACCAAAAGAGGTATGTTTTATTTTTTACGTGAAAAGTATAGATAACTCTAATTTATTATTTGTAATGGTATTTATATACCTTAATCCTTTGTGTAGGCGAACCCTAATGCAGTTGAGGATAGTGAAGGGGGGACTAGCAGTAGCGCTGGCAGCAACGGCAGCGGCACAGGCAGCGGTGGTGGTAGCGATGATGATGCTTCTTCTGAGGAGATATAGAGGAGCCCCATGCATGCATGCCTCCCCTTGGCTTGTAATTTTCATTTTTGATATGTATTACTTTCAGCTAGTGCTTGCGACCATAACGTCACAAGCACTAGAACTCATAATGTAAAAACATTTCATCTATATATATGAAACTTCGTGTGCTATATACATTGTTTTGTTTTCAGTATCCAATCTTCGAAATAATCTTTCTCTGTTTTCCCTAAGCTTACAATTCGATGTTGACGGGGGGAAAAGAACCAGAGAGCATGTGCAAAGCCACATGCTCTCTGGTTTTTTTTTTCATACCTCTGTTTTGCGTATCTATCAGCGCGTCTAAATTGCAGGATAAATGCGCGTCTATTCTCGTAAAAAACTTTCAGAGTAAACGTGGTTTTAGACTTGTAGATACATGCGTATATAGACGCACAATATGAATATATCCACTTTTTTATCAATATGATTATATATTTACATAGCGCATTTATACGTGCGTCTATAGGTGCGTCTAAGTGTGCGTGTAACTCTGATCATAAGCGCGCTTTTAGACACGATTTTGTAGACACAGAAATAGACGCGTTAATAAACGCACCCGACATTTTTTTCCACAATTCAAATATTGTGTCTGCAAGCGCGTCTATGGAGCCTTTTTGTTGTAGTGTCATAGTGTAACGTGTCCACTAGAATCCTCTAGAACACGTCTTAGCAGCCCATCGGAAAGGTTGTCTAGAAAACTCCACCCGGCACTCCCATGGAATGTTGCGGGTTTTGCAATCTAGGACTTTCCGCGTCTGCCATGTAACGGAAGTGTCCTGGCCGTTCCCACTTAGGATCGACCGGAATTGTTTGGTCATTTACTAATAGCAACTAGCGTCAGACCTGATCGAACTACTTTACACAGAAACGCCTGGTCTGAAGCGGATTCATGCTGCACTTGGTTCAAGGAGAATGGGAAACGAGAGGGATGCAAGGCTCGACCTCTCTGCCAAAAGGCATAGTCCCATTCCGTTCCCCTAAAACAGCGTGAATCGGGTAATCGGTAATTCCAAGTCATCGTTCTCATTACTTGTTTCGGTGATGTTGATCATCCTTCTGTTCGTCGAAGACTTTGAGAAAAGTTCCCGGCTAACCGGGACCACCCATCCGTAGGACGGACCCATGGTCCATCCTCCGCACTTTCCTCGGTTTGTTTTAGTTATGTAATTACCTACCACATTAGTTTGACATATAACAAACAGCTTCCTTGATTAACCCTGTTAAGCACTGGTTCCTTCACGTAATCTTATCACAGGACATAAAGAAAACAATGCCAAACAACTTCTTTATTATCATTTTATCATTTTATCTTTGCAATATAAGGAGTTCCCGCCCGTAGGCGTATTCATAATCCGCCCGAAGGCTATCCAGTAATCCACCAGGAATCACTAATCCAAGTTTCCGCCCGTAGACTAGTATGCGGGCCTCGAGATCCAATCCCGAGTCACGTTAGTCTCTTGTGCAGGGCCCGGAAGGCGAGGGATTTACAGCCAGAGCCCCCCCTGGCACCCAAGCGTCCTCCTGCTCCAACTAGAGCTTAACGGCAAGACCTCTCACGGCGGGTTCGGTCCACGTTCCAGGCGCGGTTAACAACCCCCTTGGTTAGGGTTAGGCAGGCAGTCGAGGGTAACTGAAGCTGCCTCTCTCTTCAGGCTTCAACCTGAAGTATTTAGATATGTTTTCGTCCTTTAGTTCATTGAGCAAACAATGCAAACAGTGCTTTTTAAACTGTTACAAGCACAATTAAATTCTAGTGGTCATTTAGCTGGCAAACTGTTAAGGAGTGACTCCTTTTCTTCGAATGCAACCCGCATTCGATCCGGAATCAATTGCAACTTGGCAAGATTCCTATCATTCTTGGGTTAGGGTCATACCCTACCAATACTTTAGGTTTTGTTGTGGTAGGTTCCAGCGACCGTGTCGCTTTAGTTTATTGTCTGGTCATTTGCTTCAAGGCAAACACCTAACCTTCCTTTTCCTTGGCAATTATCCCCCAAGAAAAGTGAGTAACAGGATGATTACTCATCCTCTTGTAAGTTAAATTCTTTCAATAACTTGCCAACCTCATTTCGAGAGATGATAAAACTCTCTTGTGGACAAATCTCAAGTCTATACAATATTGCAGCTTTTTGCACATGTATTGCATCTATTCCACGGAATCATTCTACCCATTGCTTAGCGTTTTCCGATCACGGAATTACCTCTAGCCGAGTAGCAGGGTTTTAGGGTATCCTCCAACCCATTCCTAACTATGTTGGCCCATGGTCCTAGAAATAGGCAACTCCGTCGGAGTTTCATCATTTTGAACGAATGATCCTTAGGATAAAACCTTAGATCATTTCATGCAGGAACATCCAATTGCTTCGACATTTCGTGAACGTGTGTAAGATCTTTAGGTTTGCGGGTTTTGTCCTGGCAACCAGTGTAAAACTAGGTCGAATTATTATTGCACTAAACCCTAGTTAACACTTGGGATACCTAACATATCGACTCAATCATGCCCATATGAATCCTTGTGGTTTAGGTGACCTAGTCAACTCAATAAACTTGTCTTGCATCAAGGATGATCCTTTCCTCAAGGTAATAAACTAAATCTAATGGAGAACAATAGTTACAACTGCACCAATACACGTAAACATGCGATTTATTGCTTCTATGCATCACATGGTTCACGATAACCCTATCCTTCCTTGGTAAGGTAAAATGCTTGATAATCTGTACACTAACTTTCCTAGGTCCTACTAGGATTTACATCAATTAATCATGCCTACAACCTTGTAATCTACTTTCGAATCTTGTGCTTTGACGAACCATGCAATCTTTCCTAAATGTGGCTTCTGATGAATGACGTTTTCGCCTGATGACTATGCAATACGCAACATTCTCCTAGCTACAATGTAGTTAACGAAGTTTATACCAAACTAAAGCTAGTGTTAACTCATTCCATTTTACATGCTATTTGCAAGTCCATAAGATCATTTTCGTACTCTATTATTTCTTTTCGGATAATATCTCTTGGTGTTAACCTTGCCTCATGAAATCATTACGAGGAGGATGTTGCCTAACATGCGGCACACGCTTATTCCTACCATGTCTAGGACGGAAGAGAATGCACTTATAAATTCCATTTCTTTGCCCTAAGTTTAGACTCATTACTTTGATAATGTACCAAAAACTACATGAAACTAGTCTTCTAAGGTGGATAACTCGTTCAAATTCATGACATATTTCCAATCCTGCCTAATGTTTCAAAGATACTTATCAAATGTATTTTTTTCCAATTTCCACATGCATTAAAGTTACGCGTAAAAATGCAATCCCCTTTATGAACTAAGCGCGCCTAATCATTTCTTTATGCGAAAATAACTCGAAAGAACCTGGACTTGAGGGGTCGGGGAGATATCCACTTGTATACTCGGAGATGAACCTCCCGCAGTCGCACCTTGTGATCTTTTGGGGGCCATCATAGGCGTAGATTCGGCTTCTGATTTGCCTTTGTGGTCTACGAATTGTCTTGCCTTGGCATGCAGCCTTCCGACCTTTGCCTTTCCTCGTATGCGGAAGACTTCTTTGTGGGATGGCGCTTGCGGCAAAGGGCTTTAGGAGTTCTTTTAGGAAAAACTCGAGTTGGCACGTAATTGATTCTTGGATGGCTTGCGGCCTTCAAAGTCCTTTTACGAAAGCCTTTTTCGAAGGGTCTTATGGGAGTCTTTACGGCCTTCACCCTCTCCTCTTCAAGTTCCGGGGAGGGGTATGAATGGGTCTTTTGGGGAATGTGGTGGGAAGGGGGCTTAAGGAGGCCCCCCCCTTAGAAGCTTCTAAAGAAGCTTCTAAGAAGCTTCAGCTTCTACAGGCCACGGGGGGGTCGTGCTTCAGGCGGGGGCGGCGGTCTGAGGTGGACTGGTGGTCTGGCGGCAGCGACGGCGGACTGGCGGTCTGGGCGGCAGCGACGGCGGACTGGCGGTCTGGGCGGCAGCGTCGGCGGACTGGTGGTCTGGGCGGCAGCGTGTCGCTTCACGGCGACCTCCCCCTTCACGTCCGGCACGGCGACCTCCTTCAGCTCCTCGTCCAGCACGTCCAGCACCCTCCTGCACCCTGTAGCTAGGGGGGTGTTTATATAGGCGTTGGGAGGGGTGGGGAAGAGGGCCTCCACACACGTGAGGACTCCCCCTCATGCAGCCCGACCTCACTCTTCCTTGGCCATTCCCCCCCACACTCCCTCTCCTCCAGCCATGCATCGGTTGGGGGAAGGGATAATAATAAAAAAATTTGCCTTGAATTTATCCAATTGCCCTTCCCAAGCGGTTGTTTCCTCGCGGCTATACGGTCTTCAACCCCGGCCTTTAATTCTCGACGTGGAGGCCTCATTTTTGAGCGTGCATGGTGTGGATTAGGTTACCAATAATCACGAAGTAGGGAATACTCTTGCACAGGGTTTACACGGCGTGCGGAAAGTTAATATTTGCAGTACGGGGTACGCGGAAATATTACATTCTCTCCCCCTTAGAAGAATCGAGATGTCCTCATCTCGAGATAAACTGGGGATATTGAAGATTGAGAGAGCTTTCATCCATCCAGGTAGCATCCTCTTCGGGATAATCTTTCCACTGGACGAGGTATTCTCTCAAGGTTCTAGATCTCAACTGTCTCTCCCTAACATCTAAAATCTTTTCCGGTCTTAGTTCAAGGACTCCTTGACTAGGCATTACAATTTGTTGGTCATCAAGTACATGATTTGGGTTGGGTACATACTTTTTTAAGAGACTAATATGGAATATATTGTGATCTTTTAGGTTATCAGGAAGTTGCAATTTATAAGCATTGGGTCCTAGGCATTTGAGGATTTTATATGGTCCACAATACCTTGGACTTAGCTTCTTGCATTTACCTAGAGATAAAGAGCTCCTCTTGGGGCGTACCCGTATGAAAACCATGTCTCCTTCTCCGAAGACTCTTTCTTGACGTTTCAAATCCGCATATGCCTTTTGTCTATCTTTGGCTGCTTGTATGTCTTGTCTTATTGACTTTATTTGGTCATCCATGTCCTCCAACATTTGTCTTGAAGCTTCCACTCTTAGGGTAGGATCTGAAAAATTTAGGGGACTTCGACAATCATGACCATACAATGCCTGAAAGGGAGTCATTTGAATGCTCTGCTGGTAAGAAGCATTGTAAGCAAATTCTACTAACGGCAAGTATTGAATCCATCTCGTCGGCTCTCGACAGCAGTAAGCCCTAAGCATATCCTCAATGATTTGATTTACTCGCTCTGTTTGTCCATCTGTTTGGGGATGGTAGGCAGTGCTAAAACAGAGTTGGGTTCCAATAGCTTCAAAGATAGCTTTCCAGAAGTGTGAAGTGAAAAGAGAATCTCGATCGCTAATGATCCTTCTAGGTAACCCATGTAGCTTGAGTATTTCTTTGATAAACACTCTAGCAATGTCGGAGGCTTTATAGTTTGTCTTTACTAGAATCAGGTGTGCAACCTTAGTAAGCATGTCAACTACAACCATAATGGAGTTGTATCCTCCTTGGACTTGGGGTAAGCCCACCACAAAATCCATACTGATGAATTCCCATTTCATTTGGGGAATGTCAAGTGGTTGTAATTTTCCTGGCATCATGACATGTTCAGCCTTGATACGTTGGCAAGACAAACATTCAGTGACATATTTGAGGACGTCACCTTTGAGCCTCTCCCAATGATAGCTCTTCCTGATTGCATTAAGAGTTTTTGCATAGCCGGGATGTCCTGCGAAAGGGGAGTCATGAGCTTCCCACAATATCTTCTGCTTAAGTGACTGGCTTGCTGGTATACATAGCCTTGTTCTATAGTAAATAAGTCCATTGTCAACAGAAAATTCATGATACTTGGCCTGTAGCTTCAAATTCTGATCCTTGGTAGATATTTCTTTTATCATTGCTTGGTAGGCTAAGTCATGGCATGCTTCCTCTCTAGCTAATTCGAGTATAGGGTTGCTTTGGCATAGATACCTTTGTAGCCAGAGATCTGGCCGTTGATGGATTCTGCAAGATTAGGGAGTTTAGGAATGCCTTGCGACTGAGTGCATCGGCAACTACATTCTCTTTCCCTGGTCGATACTTGATTTCAAAATCATATTCCTCCAATACTTCAATCCATCGGCGTTGCCTCATGTTGAGCTCTTTCTGGGTAAAAATCCATTTGAGACTCTTATGATCGGTTACTAGAGTGAACTTATTTCCCAACAGATAGTGTCTCCAAAGCTTTAGAGCATGGATGACAGCTAATAACTCCAGATCATGAGTGGCATAATTCTTTTCGTGACTCTTCAATTTCCTTGAAGAATACGCTACTGGATGACCTTCCTGCATAAGAACACACCCCAAGGCAAGAATGCTAGCATCAGTTACTACCTCGAACTCCTTATTGAGGTCAGGAAGTTTTAGAATAGGTGCTGATACCAAACATTGCTTCAATTGGTCGAAGCTATTTTGCTCGGGAGTTGACCATGTAATGGAAGTCTGCTTCTTTAGTAAGTCGGTAAGAGGTGCTGCAATCAAAGCATAGTTTTTGATAAAGACCCTATACCATCCTGTCAAGCCAAGAAAACTGTGTATCTCTTTGACGGATAATGGTATTGGCCATTCAAGCACATCTCTGACTTTGGTTGGATCTACTGATATTCCTTCTGATGATACTATGAATCCTAGATATTCAATCTGACGTTTGAAGAATGCACACTTCTTCATTTTTGCATACAGCTTATGAGACCTCATTGTCTCCAAAACAATCCGTAGTTGAGGTTCATGATCTTCTTCCTATTTAGAATAGACTAAAATGTCGTCGAAGAAGACAAGCACGAAGTCATCAAGATATGGTCTAAAAATATCCTGCATTAATCTATTGAAGGTGGCAGGTGCATTTGTAAGGCCGAATGACATAACCAAGAATTCAAAGTGCCCATATCTTGTATTGAAGGCCGTTTTTGGAATGTCCTCATCCTTGATCCTGATTTGATAGTAGCCTGACCTGAGATCAATTTTGGAGAAGATCTTTGCACCTTGAAGGCGATCGAGAAGCTCATCTATTCTAGGAATAGGATACTTGTTCTTGACTGTTGATTGATTCAGCCCACGGTAATCAATACATAGTCGAAGTGTCCCATCTTTCTTCTTCTGGAATAGAACTGGAGCTCCCCATGGTGAGTTGCTAGGCCGGATGTAGCCCTGATCTAACAGTTGCTTGAGTTGTTCCTTCAACTCAATAGCTTCCAGAATAGACATTCTATAAGGTCTCTTTGCAATTGGCACAACTTCAGGTATTAGCCTTATTTCATGATCAACTTCTCTTGGAGGTGGAAGTTCAGTTAATTCCTCAGGGAATACGTCAACATATTCTTTTAGCCAAGAGGGTCCCTCATGAGACTCTTGCTTTTGATCTAACTTGTTGAGTTTGATCAAGTAAACAGGTAATCCTTTCCTAACCCCTTTTATGATCCGCGATACCTTGGCTAGCTGGATTCTCGGCACTCCTGCCTCACCTTGAGTCGTAACAAACTCTCTGTCAGAGTTTCGAAAGGAAACTTGACCCTTTCCACAGTGGATGTGGGCATCATTGGGCTTAAGCCAATCCATCCCGAGTAGACACTCATGGATGCCTAAGTTCATGACTCTGAATTTGACTGAGGTTTTCTTTCCTCCTAGATAGAACTCCTCCTTAGCAGTTTGCCTAGCACAAGTTACCTCACGACCGTTTGCCAACTCTACAAGTAGGGTAGGTGCTTCTACTGTGGCTATTCCTAGTCTCTTAGCACACGCTGGTGAGATAAAGGAATGTGTACTACCACAATCAATCAAGGTTTTGAAACCTTTACCTTGATAGTCCGACGGTGTTTGAATTACCGAGAACTGGCGATTCGGCCCCTTCTTGTGTAGAGCGGCATGGACCGTCGCTCTTTCGAAATCAGCTTCCATAGTCGGATCTTCCTCTTCCTCTGCTTCACATCTTTGCCTATTGGTAATGCAGGCAGCTCTTCCCCTTCCACGGGCGGCGGCTCCCTGACCGCGGCCAGCACTTTGACGGTGTCCCTCGCTAAGCTTGGGACATTCCCTTCTGAAGTGACCAAGTTCGTTGCAGTGGAAACATCGGAGGTTTCGGCCATTACTGTGAGTAGGAACAAAGTTGTTGACGTTATTTGTCCTTGCTTTCTTCCTTTGTCCCTGATTGTGGCCTTGAACTCTCTTAACCTGAGGTCTGAATGCTCCTCTGCTTGGGTTGCTATAAGTCCAGTTCTTAATACTCCTTGGTTTAGCTTGCACTTCCTGAATTATAGGTGTCGCTCGAATGAGTGCATCCTGAAGATCTGATGGTCGCATAGATTCGAGACGAGTATTTACAGGTGGATTTAAGCCTGCGCAAAATTTGGACACCTGCTGTGTCGTGTCCATTTGTGGCACATACTTTAAGAGTGAGACAAACTTAGAGTAGTATGCGTCAAGAGTGAGTCCTAACTGTTTTAGCTCATAGAACTCATTCATTTTCTGTGTACGATATGCGGGCGGCAAATATCTCCCTTGCACGGCTTGCTTTAACTTCTCCCAGGTAACGGACCCCTCTGAAATCCCTTGATCCCTGCACCATTGTTTCCACCATAGCCTGGCTTCACCAGTGAGTTTTAAATTGACGAGCATGGCCTGATTAGTAAGTGCAGTGCCAGCGGCTTTGAAGTAGTCCTCCATAGATTCAATCCAAATCTCAGCGTCCGACTGGACGAATCTGCCTCTCCCGTCAAACTCGGGTGGATTTATCTATTTGAGGAGGAACTTCTTCTCCTGGATCACAGTCGTACTTGCCGTAGGGGGTGAATTTGGAACCTGTACCTGGGGTTGCGCCTGAGTAAAAGTTTTCTTAACATTATTATATGATAATTGACATTAGCTTATCTTTAGTTCAACTATTTCGTAACTCATGAAGCTACTTAACTTTTTGCAACAACCTTGATGCACAATCGGATAGTGATAAAAAGAAGTCCTTATTTATATTTATATGGCGTAGCCTCATACAACATCTTCGAGTGATGATAATCCAATCATTATATTTAGTTTGGGGAGAACAACATTGTATTGGATTTGTCTTCAGGAATTGTGTAATAGTAGGGTTTTGGGTCATGTATCTTTAGGAATCGATAATTCATCGAAAGTTCGGGATATCCTTTCCACTGGAATCCATACTTCCCATGGCGGCCCAATACCTTAATCCTATCAGCTGGAATTACACGGGTTACTTCCTCATAAACATATGAGTTTAATTCAACCCTCCGACCTCGAATATGCAAAGTTGAATTCACGTGAGCTTCCACAAAAATGAACAGCTTCACGACTTTCAAGTCTTCCAACCACTTGATCCTCTTCAGGTTGGTCTGTAGATAAGCGAACCGGTGGGCAGCTATATAGTAGATTCCTGAAGACCCAGTCCATCTTTGCTCTATATATAGCGGTGATGGATCATAAATCTGCTCCAAGATGTTCATCATTTCAATTCTCTGCCTATAATGCGGAGAATGCATTGCAGTCATGAACATGATCCGGAACACCAAAAACTTGTTCCACGCCTCGTAATTCTGCAAGACAGTATTGAAGATGAGAAAATGTTTGGACAGGAACAAATTCTTTACTTCATTTTTCAATGAAATCTTTATGAAAACAATTCCATTGTAAGTCGGCTCTGATACCAACTGTAACGTGTCCACTAGAATCCTCTAGAACACGTCTTAGCAGCCCATCGGAAAGGTTGTCTAGAAAACTCCACTCGGCACTCCCATGGAATGTTGCGGGTTTTGCAATCTAGGACTTTCCGCGTCTGCCACGTAACGGAAGTGTCCTGGCCGTTCCCACTTAGGATCGACCGGAATTGTTTGGTCATTTACTAATAGCGACTAGCGTCAGACCTGATCGAACTACTTTACGCAGAAACGCCTGGTCTGAAGCGGATTCATGCTGCACTTGGTTCAAGGAGAATGGGAAACGAGAGGGATGCAAGGCTCGACCTCTCTGCCAAAAGGCATAGTCCCATTCCGTTCCCCTAAAACAGCGTGAATCGGGTAATCGGTAATTCCAAGTCATCGTTCTCATTACTTGTTTCGGTGATGTTGATCATCCTTCTGTTCGTCGAAGACTTTGAGAAAAGTTCCCGACTAACCGGGACCACCCATCCATAGGACGGACCCATGGTCCATCCTCCGCACTTTCCTCGGTTTGTTTTAGTTATGTAATTACCTACCACATTAGTTTGACATATAACAAACAGCTTCCTTGATTAACCCTGTTACGCACTGGTTCCTTCACGTAATCTTATCACAGGACATAAAGAAAACAATGCCAAACAACTTCTTTATTATCATTTTATCCTTTTATCTTTGCAATACAAGGAGTTCTCGCCCATAGGCGTATTCATAATCCGCCCGAAGGCTATCCAGTAATCCACCAGGAATCACTAATCCAAGTTTCCGCCTGTAGACTAGTATGCGGGCCTCGAGATCCAATCCCGAGTCACGTTAGTCTCTTGTGCAGGGCCCGGAAGGCGAGGGATTTACAGCCAGAGCCCCCCCTGGCACCCAAGCGTCCTCCTGCTCCAAGTAGAGCTCAATGGCAAGACCTCTCACGGCGGGTTCGGTCCACGTTCCCAGCGCGGTTAACAACCCCCTTGGTTAGGGTCAGGCAGGCAGTCGGGGGTAACTGAAGCTGCCTCTCCCTTCAGGCTTCAACCTGAAGTATTTAGATATGTTTTCGTCCTTTAGTTCATTGAGCAAACAATGCAAATAGTGCTTTTTAAACTGTTACAAGCACAATCAAATTCTAGTGGTCGTTTAGCTGGCAAACTGTTAAGGAGTGACTCCTTTTCTCCGAATGCAACCCGCATTCGATCCGGAATCAATTGCAACTTGGCAAGATTCCTATCATTCTTGGGTTAGGGTCATACCCTACCAATACTTTAGGTTTTGTTGTGGTAGGTTCCAGCGACCGTGTCGCTTTAGTTTATTGTCTGGTCATTTGCTTCAAGGCAAACACCTAACCTTCCTTTTCCTTGGCAATTATCCCCCAAGAAAAGTGAGTAACAGGATGATTACTCATCCTCTTGTAAGTTAAATTCTTTCAATAACTTGCCAACCTCATTTCAAGAGATGATAAAACTCTCTTGTGGACAAATCTCAAGTCTATACAATATTGCAGCTTTTTGCACATGTATTGCATCTATTCCACGGAATCATTCTACCCATTGCTTAGCGTTTTCCGGTCACGGAATTACCTCCAGCCGAGTAGCAGGGTTTTAGGGTATCCTCCAACCCATTCCTAACTATGTTGGCCCATGGTTCTAGAAATAGGCAACTCCGTCGGAGTTTCATCATTTTGAACGAATGATCCTTAGGATAAAACCTTAGATCATTTCATGCAGGAACATCCAATTGCTTCGACATTTCGTGAACGTGTGTAAGATCTTTAGCTTTGCGGGTTTTGTCCTGGCAACCAGTGTAAAACTAGGTCGAATTATTATTGCACTAAACCCTAGTTAACACTTGGGATACCTAACATATCGACTCAATCATGCCCATATGAATCCTTGTGGTTTAGGTGACCTAGTTAACTCAATAAACTTGTCTTGCATCAAGGATGATCCTTTCCTCAAGGTAATAAACTAAATCTAATGGAGAACAATAGTTACAACTGCACCAATACGGGTAAACATGCGATTTATTGCTTCTATGCATCACATGGTTCACGATAACCCTATCCTTCCTTGGTAAGGTAAAATGCTTGATAATCTGTACACTAACTTTCCTAGGTCCTACTAGGATTTACATCAATTAATCATGCCTACAACCTTGTAATCTACTTTCGAATCTTGTGCTTTGACGAACCATGCAACCTTTCCTAAATGCGGCTTCTGATGAATGACGTTTTCGCCTGATGACTATGCAATACGCAACATTCTCCTAGCTACAATGTAGTTAACGAAGTTTATACCAAACTAAAGCTAGTGTTAACTCATTCCATTTTACATGCTATTTGCAAGTCCATAAGATCATTTTCGTACTCTATTATTTCTTTTCGGATAATATCTCTTGGTGTTAACCTTGCCTCATGAAATCGTTACGAGGAGGATGTTGCCTAACATGCGGCACACGCTTATTCCTACCATGTCTAGGACGGAAGAGAATGCACTTATAAATTCCATTTCTTTGCCCTAAGTTTAGACTCATTACTTTGATAATGTACCAAAAACTACATGCAACTAGTCTTCTAAGGTGGATAACTCGTTCAAATTCAGGACATATTTCCAATCCTGCCTAATGTTTCAAAGATACTTCTCAAATGTATTTTTTTCCAATTTCCACATGCATTAAAGTTACGCGTAAAAATGCAATCCCCTTTATGAACTAAGCGTGCCTAATCATTTCTTTATGCGAAAATAACTCGAAAGAACCTGGACTTGAGGGGTCGGGGAGATATCCACTTGTATACTCGGAGATGAACCTCCCGCAGTCGCACCTTGTGATCTTTTGGGGGCCATCGTAGGCGTAGATTCGGCTTCTGATTTGCCTTTGTGGTCTACGAATTGTCTTGCCTTGGCATGCAGCCTTCCGACCTTTGCCTTTCCTCGTATGCAGAAGACTTCTTTGCGGGATGGCGCTTGCGGCAAAGGGCTTTAGGAGCTCTTTTAGGAAAAACTCGAGTTGGCACGGAATTGATTCTTGGATGACTTGCGGCCTTCAAAGTCCTTTTACGAAAGCCTTTTTCGAAGGGTCTTATGGGAGTCTTTACGGCCTTCACCCTCTCCTCTTCAAGTTCCGGGGAGGGGTATGAATGGGTCTTTTGGGGAATGTGGTGGGAAGGGGGCTTAAGGAGGCCCTCCCCTTAGAAGCTTCAGCTTCTACAGGCCACGGGGGGGTCGTGCTTCAGGCGGGGGCGGTGGTCTGAGGTGGACTGGTGGTCTGGCGGCAGCGACGGCGGACTGGCGGTCTGGGCGGCAGCGTCGGCGGACTGGTGGTCTGGGCGGCAGCGTGTCGCTGCATGGCGACCTCCCCCTTCACGTCCGGCACGGCGACCTCCTTCAGCTCCTCGTCCAGCACGTCCAGCACCCTCCTGCACCCTCTAGCTAGGGGGTGTTTATATAGGCGTTGGGAGGGGTGGGGAAGAGGGCCTCCACACACGTGGAGGACTCCCCCTCATGCAGCCCGACCTCACTCTTCCTTGGCCATTCCCCCCCACACTCCCTCTCCTCCAGCCATGCATCGGTTGGGGGAAGGGATAATAATAAAAAAATTTGCCTTGAATTTATCCAATTGCCCTTCCCAAGCAGTTGTTTCCTCGCGGCTATATGGTCTTCAACCCCGGCCTTTAATTCTCGACGTGGAGGCCTCATTTTTTAGCGTGCATGGTGTGGATTAGGTTACCAATAATCACGAAGTAGGGAATACTCTTGCACAGGGTTTACACGGCGTGCGGGAAGTTAATATTTGCGGTACGGGGTACGCGGAAATATTACACATAGAAGCTCCTAAGCCACACCAGGAGTGTTAGAAGTTCCTAGGATACATAAAACGTTTGTAGAGAATCTAGTCTCCATCATAGGAAGTCAAGAACAATCCCTTAGGTATGTGCCTCCCTTGAAGTTATCCTCGGTAATGTAGACCCTTACAAAATCCAAAAATCAATCACGGTTAGGTTCTCTAATGACCACATTACCTCAAAAGGATTACATCTAGCTTAGATCAATACCATCCACTAGGCAAAAGGTGTAGCGTATGGCACAAGGACACTCGAGTGATTGGTAGATGATTGCTTATACAATGCTTGTGTGCCTGGCCTCCCTTATACACATTAGGTCACAAGAGTGATAGGTTAGGATTTCATGTAAATTATCCTTCATATTTTGAGAAAATTTGAGACCAAGAAAAGGGTCCACAAGTGGAACTCTTAGCAAATGTCACATTGCAACCATTCAAAAGCTTATTGGTCTTGCTCGTAAGAGAAGAACCATGTGTCTTTGGGTTCAATGTTCAATTTATGAGAGAAAAGGTCATGTCTCACTATTTGAAATCTTATGTTGAGGTGTTAGATAAGGAAATGCATTTTAGGGTCAAGATGTAAAAAAAATACTTTAAAAAAAATTCTTCAATCGAAAAGGAGAAAAAGAACAAGTGCATTTTTTAGTAGGGAGAGAGAGAGAGAGAGAGGAAGATGTTGCAAAGACATTAAGGAGAGAGAGAGAGAGAGAGAGAGAGAAATATTTGTTCAATAATCACTTTTGGCCTTTGAGTCACCCTTGAGCATGGCAAAGATGGCATCTAGGTCCACTAGTGAGGTTTTTCAAGTGTCCATCTATACTCACACTACTTCTGATCTATTGCCTAAGAATATCATGCCACTACCACAAGCCTCTATCACTCAAGCATTCCTCATCCAAGGATTGGCGAGCAAGACATCATAATCCACTCTTTTCATGACTATGAAGTTTAGAGAGAATTGAATTTCTGCTATCTTTAAAGCCCAATCCTTCAAGACTCTGAAGGTTCTTCATCCCATTCACGCTAGAGTGACATTGAACCATACAGTTTGTACTAGTGGTGGGTTTCCATAAGCTTCTAGGATTGCATGGCTAAGTACACTATCTCCTGCTCTTGTATCTACTATCATGTTTCACGTTGTATCGCCTAGGGCAATGATAGGCAAGACTATGTGCATTTCAGTTCCTTTCCAAAAGGCATTCACTTGTGGAGACTTAAAAATTGGGTTCATTGTTAGGCTTGGTATGTGCATCATAGTGTCATAGTTCTTGCAATTCATGTCTTTCACTTCAGTATACCCATTTCTTCAACACTTGTCACCACAATCTAGGGTTTGCCTAAGGAATTCTCCCGGTGACAATGTTACAGGAGTTGGTGCGCAAACTACCAAATGTCTTTTCCTCCTCTGCTTCATGGGTTTGCCTAAGGAATTCTCCTAGTGCCAATGTTACAGGAGTTGGTGCGCAAACTACCAAATGTATTTTCCTCCTCTGCTTCATGGGTTTGCCTAAGGAATTCTCCCAGTGGCAATGTTACAGGAGTTGGTGCGCAAACTACCAAATGTCTTTTCCTCCTCTGCTTCATGGGCTTCCTACCAATTCTCCAGGACATTTTGTGTATTCATGGATCCATGTTTTGCCTATGCGACAGTGCATGTGGTGATGGTGCTTCTTTTATCCATTCTTTGACCTTATCCACAACAATGTCTGCCAATCAGACTCTTTTCTGTCGACTCACTTGACAACAATGCCACACCCATCCCCATGAATGTCATGACATAGCCCAAACAAAGAAAGTTGATATTTCATTACATGGATCTAGAAACCTAGATGTAGTCTCTATAGGGAAAAAGAGTCAATGAAGGAGAAGAAAGAGGATTGATGCAAAAATAACACCCAAAACAATGAGCACAACCACATTAACAAAGAGAAATCTGGTTACTAAAGTCAATGTAGAAACATCTGCTCCTAAGACAAGGGAGAAGGAAAGCTTAAGGTTGGAGAGTACCCTAATTTTTATTTGCCAAACTACTGGAGGGTTTTTACCTAGCACAATTGGTAAATAGGTGTGTGACTCTGCATTTGAGACATGTCAAGTTAGCATTCTCTCTATTTGCTTGCTCATTTTTAGGATAGAAGGATGAGATATACCTTGGATGGCCACACATCCAACATGTTATGGGCTTATGGTTATGACCTCCTCCTAGGCCTCTACCACTCCCTCTGCCTAAAGCTATGATTGGCACATGCCTAAACTCCATTAGTATGAAATTACCCTCCTTGTCATAAGAGATATAAGGGTTCATGTATGAGTCTACCAAGGCTACTCCACTTTTCTTAACACTCATATTGTCTAGTAATAGCTTCGTAAGTAGCTCTCTCAAAGTAAGATTAGCTTATAAGACTCTCTCACTATTGGCATTTCCTCCCATTCTATTTCTACCTGAGATGGCTAGTATCTTGTGAATCTTGTTGATCTCTCTCTTCTCACGTGACCTTTAAGCGTGCTACTCCTAGTTATAGCTCGCTATGTGCTGCTGCAATGTGATCCTTCCAAGCCTCCTCTCATTCTCAAGATCGACTATGATATTAACTGTAGATCTTTCATGATGTGTTATCCTTGTTTGTTGGTCATACTGTGTGATAAGTCACTGGATTTCATCTTGTACCCCTACTACATTAAGTTCAAGGTCAAGATTGAGGTCATTCTTGTTTGAACTGGTATCTACAATGGTAGTTGTCTCTTGAACTACTAGTTAATGATGTGCCTCTAATCTTGGTAAGTTTTTTCTTCCCTCAACGGTTTGATGGTTCTATCTTTCCTAGATCTTGTCTCTGGCGTCTTGGATCATGACTCATTCAATTTCTTGGGTCGCACTCCTACTAGTGGGTTCATTTCTCAACTTAATCCCCTTTAGTGTATTCCTTGTTAGTCCAATCAATCTATAAGTATACACACTTATACTTTTCATTGGTGCAACGTAGCTAGTGAGCTGTGCAAAATTAGGCTTTTCATGTAACGTGTCCACCTGTTATCTTCAGGACACGTCTTAGCAGTACATCGAAAAGGATGTCTAGAAAGCTCCACCCGGCACTCCCATGGAATGTCACGGGGTTTGCGATCTAGGACTTTCCTTGTCTGCCACGTAGCGAAAGTATTCCGGCCATTCCCACTTAGGACCGACTTGAATTAGGGTTTTCCTTATTGGTCATTTCCTAACGGCTTAGCATCGTACCCGAGCAAACTACTTTATGCAAAAACGATAGGTCAGAAGCGGATTCACATGGCAGTTGGTTCAAGGAGAATGGGAAACGAGAGGGATGCGAAGTTCAACCTCTCTGCCATAAAGCATAGTCCCATTCCGTTCCCCTAAAACAGTGTAAATCGAGATCATTTATAACTCTAGGTCAACGCTCTTGTAGTTTGTGTTCTTTGAACGATCTTCTTGCTGTCCATCTTGATTGAGAAAAGTTCTTGGCCAACCGGGACCACCAATCCGTAGAAGGGACCTATGGCCACATCCTTCGTACTTTCCTCAGGTTTTTTTAGTTATTTAATTACCTAACACATTTAGTCAGATCAGCTTCCTTAATTAGCCCGCTAGGCACTGATTCCTTCACGTAACCATAGCACTTGACATAGAAAAGCAATGTCAAACAAGTTTCTTTTTAATAGTTTATCATATTTATCTTTGAAATATATAAAGTCCAGTCTGTAGGCTTATGCACAAACTGCCCGAAGGCTATCCAACAATCCACAGGGATCACTAATCCACGATTCCCCCCGTAGACTAGTATGCGAGCCTCGAGATCCAATCGCGAGTCACATTAGCCTCTTGTGCACGGCTCGGAAGGTGAGGGATTTACAGAACAGCCAGAGCCCCCCCTGGCACCCAAGCGTCCTCCTGCTCCAAGTAGCGCTTAACAGAGAGACCTCTTGCGGCGGGTTCGGTCCACCTTCTCGGCGTGATTAACAACCCCCTTGGTTAGGGTTAGGCAGGCAGTCGAGGGTAACTGAAGCTGCCTCTCCCTTTAGGCCTTCAACCTGAAGTAGTAGATATCCATTTATCCTTTAATTCTTTGATTAAACAAAGCAAAACAGTGCTCCTAAATCTGTAACAAGCATAATCATTTCCATTGGTCATTATTTTTGGCCAACTGCTAAGGAGCGAATCCTTTTTTTTCCGAATGCATTCAGCACTCGATCCGGGATCAATTGCGGTTTGGCAAGATCCCCTATATCCCGGGTTAGGGCCGTACTCTATTATCCCGACTTGATCAATACCTTAAGTTCATATGTTATTCCAATTTATCGGTTGGTCTTTTGCTTCCAAGAAATTATCTTTACTCAAGAAAGATACTATATTAGGACGATTATTCATCCTCTTGCAAGATAACTTTCGTAAGAATCTGCCAACCTCATTCTAAGGAATTGGCCATTCCCTTGTGATCCAATCACAGGGTCATGCGACTCTGCAACTTGTTGCACAAGTGTCACATCAATAATCTGTTCCTGATGGAATTAGGTCGACTTATCAGTCCTAGGGTTTTGAGTTTTATCTTTTTAGCGAGAGATTCTTAGGAAAACCCTAGATCACTTCTCGCAAGTATGTCCTACTGTCCCTACATTCCGTGAATGTGGGCAAGTATTTAGGGTATAGGAGTTTCAATTTTAGCAATACGTGCGACTAGGTAAATGTCTTTACCGTGCTAACCCTAGTCAATTCCTTGGGATACGTTGCATTGAATTAACCCTTTTCAAAATGAGTACTCCGTGGTTTTTGGTGTTTAGGTTTATGCAAATTTAACCTGTCTATTTTTTAATATAATTACGCTATCATTTCCATAACCACATGACTTATTATCTACGTGTAAGTTGATTTTCAAACCCTAACTTTTCGGTTTAAGATCAAGCATAGGTTAGGTTATAGCATAATTCCAATTAATCATCCTATAACTTGCGAACAAGGTTCATGCTAAAACATGCAGTCTTTTCTAAAAATTATGTAGTTGAAAAAACGATATTTATACCAATTTATGCAACTTAGGAATCATTTCATGCCTTGCAATTTCCTATGGATTATTAGCACTTTCCATAATGACTCATTGCGAAGAACATATGGCGTAATAATGCGACATGCAATTTATACCCCCATGCCTAAAAGAAGTGCACTATTTTAATTCCATTTTGTAAAAAAAGGGACATTAATCAATTTTAAATTATTGCAATGCATAAAACTACTTGCTAGGAATGCATATCAATTTTCCACTCATTTTATTTTGTTCGTTCTATTGAAAATACTAATGGCGGAACTCTTCCATCGTGAGCTAATTCTTTCAAAATTAACCAAGGTATTTAGGATGAAAAATGCATCCTATCTCCAAAAATCATCCATGCATGATTAAATTATAGCAACATAAAATAAAAATTAGGAAGAAAAACTTAGACTTGTGGTGAGATGTCCATGTAGATGCTAGGAGATGATCCTCTTGTTGTTGCGCCTTGGGCTTTCTTAGGAGCCATTTCGAATTCAGCTTTTTCACCTTGGGCACATAGTTACGATCTTGTCCATCTGGGTAAGGGTATTAGGTGGAATTCGCACGGAATTGGGTGGAAAAATCCCAGAGGGCAGGGGGTATAAGAACGATGATAAGGGCTTTGGGAAAGAGCCACAAGAAAGGATTTAAGGGCTTTGGATTGAGGGGGTGGGGAAAACCCACGAGAAGGGTTTTAAAACCCGGGGAGGGGGATTTATCAAACCCCTTTGGAAGGCCTTTTGAAGGCCCACAGGAAAAGGGGGGAAAAGGATGTAGAAGACCCTTTAGGATCTAGGGAATCCTTTTGTGGGGGGAAAAGGGGCTTAAAGAGCCCTTAGGAGGGAATTTTTGTATGGGGGAAAGATAGGGGCTTGAAGGAGTCCATATGAGGGCCCTTCAAGGCAAATGTTGGAGGGAAGAGAGGGCTTAAAGAGGAGCCTATTCTTTTTGTGTGTGTTGGTGGGGGGGGGGGCGGGGAACAAAGGTATGAAAGGGGTTAAAGAATGGATTTTTGCATGGGGGGAAAAGGGCCTTAAGGACCACACAAAAGCCCTTCAATGACAAATCAAGGGAAAAAAGGGGGCTGATGGAACCTCCCCCTTAGAAGCTTCTATAGCTTCTAAAAAGAAGCACGTGGGGGTGGAGGCAGTTGTCGATAGATGGCAGTTTGGCGGCATGTTTCTTGTGGCGCGGACTTGGTGGGCAGATGGCGGTGACCTCCTACCTCACGGCGACAATTCGCAGCGTCTCGACTACACTCCCCTCTCCACTCCTCCTCTCCCTCTCACGACCAGCATCAATCCTTCTCACTCCACGGCAGCCCTCTTTCCTATGGC
This sequence comes from Lygodium microphyllum, assembly GCF_053477565.2. Classification (NCBI taxonomy): domain Eukaryota; kingdom Viridiplantae; phylum Streptophyta; class Polypodiopsida; order Schizaeales; family Lygodiaceae; genus Lygodium; species Lygodium microphyllum. The sequence continues at coordinate 56,877,786 of NC_141142.1, read as the reverse complement.
AGCAGCGACGGCCCTGCATCCTCCCACCATCCCTGATTTAAGTAGGTGAGGGGAGGGGATCCTCCCTCCCCTATGTTGCATCTCGCATGCCTTCTTCCCCCTGGAAGCTCCAGCAAGGAGCTTAGTGGCCTTGCCAAACCCTTCTCCTCCAGCACAACAGTCGGCTGGAGGAGAGAGGGATTTATTTTTAAAAAATTTACTATTATCTAACTTAAGAGGAGATTCGTATGCGGGAATATTACATTCTCTCCCCCTTGGAGGAATCAAGATATCCTCATCTCAAGACAAACTGGGGATATGGATGGTTAAGAGTGCTTTCATCTATCCAAGTTGCATCTTCTTCGGGATAATCTTTCCACTGGACGAGGCATTCTCTCAAGGTTCTAGATCTCAGTTGTCTCTACCTAACATCTAAGATCCTGTTAGGCCTTAGTTCAAGGACTCCTTGACTAGGCATTACAACTTGTTGGTCATCAAGTACATGGTTAGGATTAGATACATACTTCTTCAATAGGCTGATATGGAATACATTATGAACCTTTAGGTTCTCAGGGAATTGCAGTCTATAAGCATTAGGTCCGAGGCACTTAAGGATCTTGTATGGTCCACAATACCTTGGACTTAGCGTTTTACAATCTCCTAAGGATAGAGAACTCTTCTTTGAACGTACACAAATGAGGACCATATCTCCTTCCTCGAAGATTCTATCTTGACGCTTCAAATCCGTGTATGCCTTTTTTCTATCCTTGGCGGCTTGGATGTCCTGTCTTATTGACATTATTTGATTATCCATCTCTTCCAACATCTGCCTTGAAGCTTCCACCCTCAAGGTTGGATCTAATAAGTTTAGGGGGCTTCGACAGTCATGACCGTACAATGCTTGGAAAGGGGTCATCTGAATGCTTTGTTGGTAAGAAGAATTGTAGGCAAATTCAACCAAAGGCAAGTATTGAATCCACCTTTTTAGCTCACGACAGCAGTATGCCCTAAGCATGTCCTCGATGACTTGGTTGACTCGCTCTATTTGGCCATCTGTTTGGGAATGGTAAGTTATGCTAAAGCAGAGTTGAGTCCCAATGGCTTCAAAGATATCTCTCTAGAAGTGCAATGTGAAGAGAGAATCATGATCACTAATGATTCTTCTGGGTAGCCCATGTAGCTTGAATATCTCCTTGATAAAAAACCTTGTAATGTCTGAGGCTTTATAGTTTGTCTTTACTGGAATAAGGTGTGCAACCTTAGTAAGCATGTCAACCATGACCATGATGGAGTTGTATCCTCCCTGAACGTGGGGTAGGCCAACAACAAAGTCCATACTGATGAATGCCCATTTCATTTGGGGAATGACAAGTGGTTGTAACTTCCCTGGCATTTTGACATGTTCCGCTTTGATACGTTGACAAGACAAACACTCGGTGACATATTTGAGAACGCCACCTTTAAGCCTCTCCCAATGGTAGCTCTTCATAACTGCATTGAGAGTCTTGGCATAGCCAGGATGTCCTAAGAAAGGGGAATCATGAGCTTCCCACAATATCTTCTACTTAAGTGACTGACTTTCCGGTATACACAGCCTCGTTCTATAGTAGACAAGTCCATTCTTGATAGAGAATTCATGATACTTAGCATGCAGATTTTGATCCTGATCCTTGATGGAGATTTCCCTTAGCATCTTTTGATAGGCTGGATTATGGCATGCTTCCTCTCTAGCTAACTCAAGTATTGGGTTGTTTGGCATGGATACCTTTGTGGCTAGAGATCTAGCTGTTGATGGATTTTGCAAGATTACAGAATTAAGGAATGCCTTGCGACTGAGTGCGTCGGCAACTACATTCTCTTTTCCTGGTCGGTACTTGATTTCAAAGTCATACTCTTCCAGCACTTCAATCCACCGACGTTGCCTCATGTTGAGCTCGTTCTGAGTAAAGATCCATTTGAGACTCTTATGATCAGTCACACTAGAGTAAACTTGTTACCCAACAGGTAGTGTCTCCAAAGCTTTAGAGCATGTATGATATCTAACAATTCCAGTTCATGGATAGCATAATTCTTCTCATGACTCTTCAGCTTCCTTGAAGAGTATGCTATAGGATGACCTTCCTGCATGAGCACACAACCTAAGGCAAGTGTGCTAGCATCAGTTACTACCTCGAACTCCTTATTGAGGTCTGGAAGTTTTAGGATAGGTGCTGATACCAAACTTTGCTTCAATTTGTCAAAGCTAGTTTGTTCGGGAGTTGACCATGCAATGGATGTTTGCTTCTTCAGTAGGTCCGCCGTCAGAGGTGCTACAATCAAAGCATAGTTTTTAATGAAGACCCTATACCATCCTATCAATCCAAGAAAGCTACGTATTTCTTTGACACTTGTTGGTATTGGCAATTCTAGCACATCTCTGACCTTGGCTGGGTCCACTAAGATTCGTTCCGCTGATACAATGAATCCCAGATATTCAATCTGACGCTTGAAGAATGTGCATTTCTTCATCTTAGTGTACAACTTATGTGACCTCATTGTCTCAAGGACAATCCGAAGTTGGGGTTCATGATCTTCTTCTTGTTTAGAATAGACTAGAGTATCATCAAAGAAGACAAGCACAAAATCATCAAGATATGGCCTAAAAATATCCTGCATTAACCTGTTGAAGGTGGCAAGTGCATTCGTAAGCCCGAATGACATAACTAAGAACTCAAAGTGTCCATATCTTGTATTGAAGGCCGTCTTGGGGATATCTTCTTCCTTGATCCTTATCTAATAGTAACTCGACCTAAGATCAATCTTGGAGAAGATTTTTGCACCTTGAAGATGATCAAGAAGCTCATCTATTCTAGGAATAGGGTACTTGTTTTTTACAGTCGATTGATTCAACCCTTTGAAATCAATACATAGTTGAAGTGTTCCATCTTTCTTTTTCTGGAACAGTACTGGAGCTCTCCATGGTGAATTGCTAGGATGGATGTAGCCCTGATCTAGCAGTTGCTTGATTTGTTCCTTCAACTCAATTGCTTTTGATATGGACATTCTATAAGGTCTCTTCGCGATTGGCGCAGCTCCTAGTACTAGCTTGATCTCATGATCCACTTCTCTTTGAGGCGGGAGTTCTATCAACTCTTCAGGAAATACATCCGCGTATTCCTTTAGCCAAGAAGGTCCTTCACTAGACTCTTGCTTTTCATCTAACTTGTTGAGCTTAATCAACTAGACAGGTAGTCCTTTTCCGACTCCCTTTATAATCTGAGATGCCTTGGCCAATTGAATTTTTGGACTTCCAACCTCTCCTTGAGTTGTGACTAATTCCCTTTCAAAGTTTTGAAAGGAAACTTGGCCCTTTCCACAATGAATGTGGGCGTCATTAGGTTTAAGCCAATCCATTCCGAGTAGACACTCATGGATACCTAAATTCATGGCTCTGAATTTGACTGAAGTCATCTTTCCTCCTAGAAAGAATTCCACCTTAGCAGTTTGCCTGGTACAGGTAACCTCACGACCATTTGCCAATTCCACAAGCAAGGTACGTGCTTCTACTATGGCTATTCCTAATCTTTTTGCACAAGCAGGTGAGATAAAGGAATGTGTACTTCCACAATCAATCAAGGTCTTGAAACTTTTACCTTGATAGTCTGACGGTGTCTGAATCACCAAGAACTGGTGATTCTGCCCTTTCTTGTGAAGAGCAGCATGGAATGTTGCCCTTTCAAACTCTGCTTCCATGGTTGGATCTTCTTATTCTTCGTACATTTGCCTATTGGCAACGCAGGTGGTTCTTCCTCTGCCTCAAGTAGTGGCTCCGTGACCAAGGCGCGTTCCTTGGAAAGGTGCTTGGCAATGTCCTCCTCTAGGCTTGGGACATTGCCTCTTGAAATGACCGGCCTCGTTGCAGTGGAAACAATGGAGGTTTCGGCCATTGCTTTGAGTAGAAACAAAGTTGTTGACATTGTTAGTTCTTGCTTTATTTCTTTGTCCCTAATTCTGACCTTGAACTCTCTTCATTTAAGGACTGAATGCTCCTCTGTTCGGGTCATTATAAGACCAAGTTTTGTTACCTCTTGGTCTAGCCTGCACCTCCTGAATTATAGGGGCAGCTCGAATGAGTGCGTTCTGAAGATGTGATAGGCGCATCGATTCGAGACGGGTATTCACTGGTGGGTTTAAACCAGCATAAAATTTTGACACCTATTGTGTCATGTCCATCTGTGGCGCATACTTTAGAAGTGAGACAATTTAGAGTAGTATGCATCAAGAGTGAGCCCCAGTTGTTTTAGCTCGTAGAACTCATTCAATTTCTGCGTGCGATACGCAGGTGGTAGGTATCTTCCCTCCACGACTTTCTTCAGCTTCTCCCAGGTAACGGATCCTTTCGCGATCCCTTGATCTCTACACCATTTCTTCCACCAAAGCCTGGCTTCACTGGTGAGCTTCAGCTTGGTGAGCATAGCCTGATTGGTGGGTGCAGTACTGGCTGCTTCAAAGTAATCCTCCATGGATTCAATCCAAATTTCAGCATCTGCTTGGATGGACTTGCCTCTCCCGTTAAATTCAAGTGGCTTAATCTGCTTGAGAAGAAACTTCTTCTCCTAGATTACAGCAGTACTTGATGTAGGAGGTGAACTGGGAACCTGTACCTGGGGTTGTGCCTGGATAAAGGTTTCTTAACGTTATTACACGATAATTGTTATAGGTTTATATTTCATCTCCATTTCCACTATCAACCAAGCAATCTAACCACTTGACTTTTTATCAATTCTCATGCACAATCAGACATTGATAAAACGAAGTCTTATTTATATTTATATGGGCATAGCTCTTTCAGAATACAACATTTCTTGCGATGATAAGCCAATTGTTTACATTTAGTTTGGGGAGAATGATGTTGTATTACATTTATCTATAGGAACTATATAATAGTATGGTTTCAGGTCATGGATCTTCAGGAATTGGTAAATCATTGGAAGTTCAGGGTATCCTTTCCTTTAGAACCCATTCTTCTCATGGCGCCCCAACACTTTAATCCTCTCGCGGTGGGGATTACATGGGTTACTTCCTCATATACATATGAGTTCAGCTCAACCCTCCGACCTCGAATATGTAAAGTTGAGTTTACATGAGCTTTAACAAAAATGAACACCTTCACGACTTTCAGGTCTTCCAATCACTTGATCCTCTTTAAGTTGGTTTGAAGGTATGCAACCGGTGGGCAGCTATATAGTAGATTCCTGAGGCACTCGTCCATCTTCGTTCCATGTACAAAGGCGATGGATTATAGATACGTTCTAGGATGTTCATCATCTCAACCCTTTGTCGATAATCTGGGGAATGCATCGCAGTCATAAACATGATGCGGAACACTAAGAACCTATTCCATGCTTCGTAATTTTGCAAGACAGCATTGAAAGTAGGAAAATGTTTGGACATCAACATTTGCTTTACTTTATCTTATTGAGATTTCAAAAAACAAATCCTTCGTTGGTTTGCTCTGATACCAACTGTAACGTGTCCACCTGTTATCTTCAGGACACGTCTTAGCAGTCCACCGAAAAGGATGTCTAAAAAGCTCCGCCTGGCACTCCCATGGAATGTCATGACGTTTGTAATCTAGGACTTTCCGTGTCTGCCATGTAGCGGAAGTATTTGGGCTATTCCCACTTAGGACCGACATGAATTAGGGTTTTCCTTATTGGTCATTTCCTAACGGCAACTAGCGTCGTACTCGAGCGAACTACTTTACGTAGAAACGCCAGGTTAGAAGCGGATTCACACGGCACTTGATTCAAGGAGAATGGGAAACGAGAGGGATGCGAAGCTCAACCTCTCTACCATAAAGCATAGTCCCATTCCTTCGCCTAAAACAACGTAAATCAGGATCAGTTATAACTCTAGGTCAATGCTCTTGTAGTTCATGTTCTTTGAACGATCTTCCTATTCTCCATCTCGATTGAGAAAAGTTCTCGGCCAATCGGGACCACCCATCTGTAGGACAGGCGGACCTAACAAATTTAGTTGGACATGTATCAATAAGCTTCCTTAATTAGCCCGTTAGGCACTAGTTCCTTCACGTAACCATAGCACTTGACATAGAAAAGCAATGTCAAACAAGTTTCTTTTTAACAATTTATCATATTTATCTTTGAAATACATAAAGTCCAGCCCGTAGGCTTATCCACAATCCGCCCGAAGACTATCCAACAATCCACAAGGATCACTAATCCAAGATTCTGCTCGTAGACTAGTATGCGGGCCTTGAGATCCAATCCCGAGTCACGTTAGCCTCTTGTGCAGGGCCCGGAAGGCAAGGGATTTACGGCCAAAGCCCCCCTAGCACCCAAGCGTCCTCCTGCTCCAAGTAGCGCTTAATAAAGAGACCTCTCGCGGCGGGTTCGGTCCACCTTTCCGACGCGGTTAACAACCCCCTTAGTTAGGGTTAGGCAGGCAGTTGGGGGTAACTGAAGCTGTCTCTCCCTTCAGGCCTTCAACCTGAAGCATTAGATATCCATTTATCCTTTAATTCTTTGATTAAACAAAGCAAAACAGTGCTCCTAAATCTGTAACAAGCACAATCATTTCCATTGGTCATTATTGTTGGCCAACTGCTAAGGAGCGAATCTTTTTTTGTTCAAATGCATTCAGCACTCGATCCGGATCAATTGCGGTTTGGCAAGATCCCCTATATCCCGAGTTAGGGCCGTACTCTATTAACCCGACTTGATCAATATCTTAAGTTCATATGTTATTCCAATTTAACAGTTGGCCTTTTGCTTCCAAGCAATTATCTTTACTCAAGAAAGATACTATATTAGGACGATTATTCATCCTCTTGCAAGATAACTTTTATAAGAATCTGCCAACCTCATTCCGAGGAATTGGCCATTCCCTTGTGATCCAATCACAAGATCATGCGACTCTACAACTTGTTGCATAAGTGTCGCATCAATAATCTGTTCTTGATGGCATTAGGCCAACTTGTCAGTCCTAAGATTTTGAGTTTTATCTTTGTAGCGAGAGATTCTTAGGAAAACCCTAGATCACTTCTCGCAAGTATGTCCTACTGTCCCTACATTCCGTGAATGTGGGCAAGTATTTAGGGTATAGGAGTTTCAGTTTTAGCAATATGTGCGACTAGGTAAATGTCTTTACCGTGCTAACCCTTTTCAGTTCCTTGGGATACGTTGCATTGAAATAACCCTTTTCAAAATAAGTACTCTGCGGTTTTTAGGTTTAGGTTTATGTCAATTTAACCTGTCTATTTTTTAATATAATTATGCTATCATTTCCATAGATACATGACTTATTATCTACACGTAAGTTGATTTTCAAACCCTAACTTTTCGGTTTAAGATCAAGCATAGGTTAGGTTATAGCCTAATTCCAATTAATCATCCTATAACTTGCGAACAAGGTTCATGCTAAAACATGCAGTCTTTTCTAATAATTATGTAGTTGAAAAAATGATATTTATACCAATTTATGCAACTTAGGAATCATTTCATGTCTTGCAATTTCCTATGGATTATTAGCACTTTCCATAATGACTCATTGCGAAGCAGATATGGCCTAATAATGTGACATGCAATTTATACCCCCATGCCTAAACGAAGTCCACTATCTTAATTCCATTTTGTAAAAAAATAGACATTAATCAATTTCAAATTATTGCAATGCATAAAACTACTTGCTAGAAATGCATATCAATTTTTCACTCATTTTATTTTGTTTATTCTATTGAAAATACTAATGGCCGAACTCTTCCGTCATGAGCTAATTCTTTCAAAATTAACCAAGGTATTTAAGATGAAAAATGCATCCTATCTCCAAAAATCATCCATGCATGATTGAATTATAACAATGTAAAATAAAAATTAGGAAGGAAAACCTAGACTTGTGGTGAGATGTCCATGTGGATGCTAGGAGACGATCCTCCTGCGGTTGTGCCTTGGGCTTTCTTAGGAGCCATTTTGAATTCATCTTTTTCGCCTTGGGTGCAGAGTTACGATCTTGTCCGTCTCGGTAAGGGTATTAGGTGGAATTTGCACTGAATTGGGTGGGAAAAATCCTGGAGGGCAGGGGGTATAAGAACGATGATAAGAGCTTTGGGAAAGAGCCATAAGAAAGAATTTAAGGGCTTTGGATTGAGGGGGTGGGGAAAACCCACAAGAAGGGTTTTAAAACTCGGGGAGGGGAATTTATCAAACCCCTTTGGAAGGCCTTTTGAAGGCCCATAGGAAAAGGGGGGAAAAGGGTGTAGAAGACCCTTTAGGATCTAGGGAATCCTTTTGTGGGAGAAAAGGGGCTTAAAGAGCCCTTAGGAGGGAATTTTTGTATGGGGGGAAAGATAGGGGCTTTAAGGAGTCCATATGAGGGCCCTTCAAGGCAAATGTTGGGGTGAAGAGGGGGCTTAAAGAGGAGTCTATTCTTTGTGTGTGTGTTGGGGGGGGGGGGGGGAACAAAGGTATGAAAGGGGCTAAAGAAGGGATTTTTGCATGGGGGGAAAAGGGCCCTAATGACCACATGATAGCCCTTCAATGGCAAATCAGGGGAAAAAATGGGGCTTATGGAACCTCCCCCTTAGAAGATTCTAAAGCTTCTAAAAAGAAGCACGTGGGGGTGGAGGCAGTCGCGACAAATGGCAGTTCGGTGACGTGTTTCTTGTGGCGGCGACCTCCTCGCTCATGGCTACAATTCGCAGCGTCTCGACTGCACTCCCCTCTCCACTCCTCCTCTCCCTCTCATGGCCAGCATCAATCCTTCTCACTCCATGACAGCCCTCTTTCCTATGGTAGCAGCGACGGCCTTGCATCCTCTCACCATCCCCGATTTAAATAGGTGAGGGGAGGGGATCCTCCTCCCCCCGCGTGGCATCTCGCATGCCTTCTCCCCCCTGGAAGCTTCAGCAAAAGAGCTTAGTGGCCTTGCCAAACCTTTCTCCTCGAGCACGACAGTCGGTTGGAGGAGAGAATTTATTTTTTAAAAAATTGCTATTATCTAACTTAAGAGGAGATTCGTATGCAGGAATATTACATTTCAATTTTCACATACACTTGTGTTAATGAGGCACGGTGAAACCTTCAATGAAATCAATCATTTCCACACTTTTACCAATCAATTTCATGCAGTTGTAGCTCTTTCGCATGAATCATGATTACTCCTTGCAATCAATTATGGGTTCCTCATGGGTTTTGATAGGTGGTCTAATGGGTGATCAGCCTCAGGCAATCAAATTGAATCTCTACTAAGGAGTAAGCAGCCAGTGGTTGGTAATTTCAATCACTCCATGACTGCTACATTAAAGTTCTTAAAAACTGTGTTTTGGACAACCTGTCGGAGTAGTAGGTTTGCCTATCCAAGTCCCAAACTCGGTCATCTGAGTGGACATTGTGATCGTCCGAGTGATCAGACTCAGATTAGGATGAGGGGTGCTCATCTGAGTGTTTGAGCGAGCTTTTCGGACTCCGAGCATTTGAGTAGACTTATCCGAGTCGGAGTGTCCAAGTGGACTTATTCGAGAGTCTGAATGGACTTGTGGAAGTTTGAGTGGGGCCTCGAGGAAGTTATTGTATGTATATATGCTACATCACGTGCGTTCAAGGACTATTTATAAATATCCTTATCTGTCAAATTTTTTTAAATAAAACATAACCCTTTTCTATTCAACCTATAAATAACCCCTTTATATTACATCCTTCAATATGTAAAATATGTATAAAAATGGTATTTTAAAAATACATTATTTTTAACCCATGTGATACACACATATTTATGAGTAACTTACCCGAGAGCGGGACTAAAGTTACTTAGGCAAAGATTTGGTTATCCAAGTCCTGGGGACACCTTCTGAGTAGCGGAGCACAAAACATGCCGAATGATAGAATATTGATCGAAATAATTAAATGCACTACTTATTGTTGCACGCAAGGTTTTGACTTCATTCAATAAACATTAGGGAAGACTCAAAGCATATTTGAAACACATGAATGCGATGACACCACAGATTGTTGTTATATTGTTGCCCACTTGACTTGTGGCTCTCTCTCTTCTCTCAATAGCTCTCTCTCTTAATCTCCAAGTGTCCAAATGAGCTCTCCCTTCCCCCTTTCTCACCTTTTTCTCTCTTTCTTTAATTACTATCTATTTCCCTTTCCCCCATTCAAAATCTTTTTTCCTTTCTTGAGCTATGGCTACCTCTCACAAGTGTAGTGAGCTTCTCCACGATCCCTCACTCTACATACTCCCCCTCTCTCACACCCTCTCTCTCTATCTTTCTCATACATAATAATGAAACAAGAAGAAAAAAAGTTTTGGCCACACAACAAGAATGAGCTTTTTCATTCACTTTTTGACTTTTCTACATACTCTATCTCCTCCTTGGTGGCCATTCCCTTTTGATCCAACCTTTGTCCATTACTCCACTATTTTTTCTCATCCTTTTCTATTATCAAGACCTTAATAATTTATATGATGATGTTTGTTTTTTATTTTTATATTAATCGTGGGTTTTAGGGTAGCTGAAAAAAAAATAACAAATAAAAAGAAAAATACCTGGTAGTGGGTGTATGTAAATGCAAAGAATGCAATCTCCTCAATCCAAAAATATCTGGATTTTTTTGTTCTAGATGTTTAGTTCGTGTTTGGATGAAAAAGAATGTTTATTTTTTGTTGTATTTTTAAGGAATGTAGGTGTGAAATGAAATATGGTGACAACTTAGAAAAATATGTCAAAAATAAATAAAAATGTTAATGAAAGTGTTAGGAATTTTTCAGAAATTAATTTGGAATTTTTATGATGTGGACTTCTCCTTGGCTAGAGAGCCAAACTCAGAGTTTGAGGAGGAGGAGGATGCATCAAAGAATTCCACATCACATCCCTCGGAGCCCTTCATTGTGGAGGGGCTCGAAAGATAATATTCAAGTGTGGAACCTCGGCACCAGTCCACCAGTTAATGGCCATCATGCAGATCGTTAGCTGGTTGTTCACATGCAGCTGCCACGCAGCTTATTTCTGGGTATTTTCCTAGATTTTTAATTCAAACACCCAAACCTTTAAAACACTAAAAAAAAAACAAAACAATTAAAAATACAAATTAAACACAAACCAACCTTTAAAATTTTGAAAAAAATACATAAAAATCTAGAAAATTTCCTATTATTTATGCAACCTGTGGCCATATTTTTCTAAACCTGTAAATTTCAGAAAAAACATTTCTGACCATTCTACAATTCTAAAATATTTTAAAAATACCCAAAAATATGAAAAAATTTCATTAAAAATATGGGATTACTCTCCTTGTCATAAGAGACATAAGGGTTCATGTATGAGTCTCCCTCTAGTGGTTTCTCTACAAAGTGCACTAGAGTATTGCTTGGTGGATGGGTCACTATAGGTCCTAGTGGTCTAGGAATTCCTATTGGGTTGATGTTGATCCTTGGATTGGCTAGCTTTGAATCTTTAAGCATGGGTAGAACCAAAGGGGATCCTCTTCCAAAGTTAGGTTGTCTGCCTCTTGGATAGTATGGTTGAGCATAGGGTTGCTGGTATCATAATCGTCTTGGCAATCGACGTAGTGCATAGCATCATGTCCAAATCTTCCGCAATTGGCAAAAGGCCAAGAATTAGGATTGGGACACTTAGATGGTTGATGATTCCCTTCACAATGTACACTCTGCATGTGAGGTTGCACTGGCCATCGCAATGACTCCTTTAGTTTGGTTAGCTCTGTAGATCAACTATTGCTTGGATCTAGTCAACACTCATTGCTTTAACTTGCTCACTAGGGATTGATCGTTCACTAAGTGCTACAGTTCTCTCGACACTTCTAAATGTGTTATTCTCTTACTATGTAACCCTAGAGCTTATCTCTCTTACTAGATCATCCACTTATATAGCCTCATTAAAGATTCTTGTGAATATGTCATCCCTTTGTGCAGGTTCGAGTTACTAAAGGCCTTATAGAGTTCCTCCTTCTAGATCTCATTGATGAATACGATGGATAACGCTCTCTCATTAAGTGGCTCAACTATAGGTATCCTATTGTAGAGACTCCTAACATAAGTGACGTAGTTTCCTATGTCCTCTTTGTCTTTTTGGATGACATTCACCAGCTTAACGGATGAGTTTGTCAGAGTATATTGCCTTTAAGAATCTCTTGATGAAGAGATCCTTTAGATCGTACAAATTATTACATTTGATATTGTTTAGGATGATAAACCAAGTATGTTCCTTGTCTCCTAAGCAAAGATCAAATGCTTATGTCCATTGAGTGGGATTTAGCCTCACACACCTACTCAAAATACTCGATGAAGCAATAGAGATCATTGTTTGCTTGATATTTGTCAAGTTACTTGGCAACAATGGGTATCTTTGGTTGTCTCTTCATATTTGAGGTGACTCCAGCTAGCAATAATGCTACCAAGGCTGCTCCACTTTGCTCGATACTGGTATTGTCTAGTAATAGCTTCGTGAGTAGCTCTCTCAATGTAAGATCAGCTTCTAAGACTCTCTCTCTATTGGCATATCCTCCCATTCTATTTCTACTTGAGATGGCTAGTATCTTATGAACCTTATTGATCTCTCTGTAATATATCAAATATTGAAAATTCATGGGAAATTTTTTTATTCTTCTTCCATCGGTGATGGTTTGTGCTGGAGGGGAGAGGGATTTAGAAAGGCCAGCAAGCTCCTCGTTGGAGCTTGCCTAGCCTCAATGGCCATGCCTCGTGACATGAAGGAGAGGGAGGATCCCCCTCCCTCCCCTATTTAACAAAGGGGGCTGCTACCGTGGGAAGGGGGGAACAGAGGACGATGTCGTATTGCTGAATAGGAGAGAGTAACCACCGCCATAACGCCGTGCTGTGCCGTGCCGCTGCCATAAGGAGGGAGGGCGACCTCATTTCCGTGCTATGGATGAGGACTCAGCTGCCGTGCAGCCAACGGGAGCCGCTACTTTCCTTTTTGCGGTCGACAGACGGCTCTCACACCCCCCCCCCACGTAATCTTCTAGAAGTCAAAAGCTTCCAAAGGGGGGGCCTCCTTAACCCCCCTTCCTATACCTTATTACTCCTCCCCCCCCCCCCCCCCCAACGTAATCTTCTGGAAGTCAGAAGCTTCCAAAGGGGGGGCCTCCTTAACCCCCCTTCCTATACCTTATTACCCCCCCCGGTTTTAATTCCCTTAAGCCCCCTTTCACCCTCGTGCTAAAACCCCTTTCCTTTCACTTTGGAGTCACTCCCCCCAAGAGCACGAAGGCCTTAAGGGTCTTATTACTTTTTCCTCCGTGTATAATCCCTAAAAGACCTATCCCCTTGGATTTGGAATCACCCCCTTCCCGTGGCCTCTTAAAACCACTTCTCGCGTGATTACCCCTTAAGCCTATTCCTTGGCTTCAAAACCTTTCACCCCCCCATGTGTAAACCCCCATAAGCCCCTTTTTCTTCAAGTTTGACCTAAGGGTCCTTAGACCCTTACTTATAACCCTTATAGGTTATTATTTTCCCTTGGAACTCTCCCGCACCTTGTGTTTTTTTCCACACCTTTCTATTCCTGTTTGTGCGAAGTTTACAAAGGCCATTAAGCCATCCCCATGGTTTAATGGGTCTTAGTTTTGTGAAAGATTCTGAAACACTCTTTCGAATTCCCGACTTCAAGGAGGGAGTCTTCAAAAAAAAAAACTGCTTTCGACGGATGGTGCAAGTTATTGCAGAAGAGAGTCACGGTGGAATATCAAAAAGAAGTTGTTAAGCTGTTTCCACGGCGGAAATGCCTCCTAAGAATGTCCAAGGCGCAACCGCGGAAGGGTTGTCTCCTGGCATCCACGTGGATATCTCACCCCAAGCCTAGGTTTTCCTTCCTAATTATTACTTGATATTGCTATAATTCAATCTTGCAAGGTTAATTGTTAGAAATAGGATATATTTTTGTCCTAGATGCTCACGACGAAGGAACTTAGTCGTTAATACTTTTAATGAAACATGCAAAATAAAGAAAGCATAAAAGCATTTCTAGCAAATAGCTTATGCATTGAAATGAATTATAAAATTAGATTATTATCCATTAAAATAGTATACTTCGGTTAAGCCTAGAAGTATAAACTGCATCTCGCACTATTAATCCATATCGCAATGAATCATCATGGAAAGTGCAAAGCATGAAACGATTCTTACGATGCATAAACTCTATGAAATTATCGTTATCAACTGCATAAATTAGCAAGAAAAAGGTTGCTTATTTAGCATGAATTTTGTTCCCAAAGAAAAGGGAAGATTAGTTGAAATTAACCTAGCCTATGCCTGACCTCAAAACCAGTAAGTTAGGGTTAAAAAAATCAATTTACGCATAGTCAACGAATCATATGGAAGTAATCTCAAAATTATCTTCTAGTTAACCAAATTGGCATAAACCTAAAATACCTAAACCGTGGAGTACTCGTTTGTAATTAGTTAAATTCCAAGAATCGCCTATAACTTAAATACTTGCCCAGAATCACTGAATGTAAGGAAAGTGAATTGTTATCGTAAAGTGAACTAGGGTTTGTCCCTGAGAATCTTACAAAGATAAAACTTGGAAACCCTAGGTCTAACAACGTCAGCTTAAAGAACGTGAAATAGATTGTTTCGTAACTCCATAGTTTCATAGTTCAGAGCGACACTTGCACAGAAAGTGCGGAATCATATGATCTTGTGATGGGATCACGAGAGAATGACCAAATTCTTGCAATGAGGTTGGTGGATCCTTACGCAAGTTATCTTGCAAGAGGATGAATACTTTAGTATCCTTCTTGAGTAAGAAAGATTAATTGGACTAAAGACCAATCAATAAACTGAACTAATTGATGAACTTAAGGTTTGACCAAGTCGGGCTAATAGGGTACACCCTAACCCAGGATATAGGGAATCTTGCTAAGTTGCAAGTCATCCCGGATCGAGTGCTGGACGCATTCGAAAGGAAGGATTCATTCCTTAGCAGTTTGCCAACAAAAACGATCAATGGAAATGTTTGTGCTTGCTACCAATTTTTAGAGCACTGTTTGGATTTATTTGATCAATGAATTAAAAGATAAATGGATATCTATACTTCAAGTTGAATGCCTAAAGGGAGAGGCAGCTTCAGTTACCCCCGACTGCCTGCCTGACCTTAACCAAGGGGGTTGTTGACCGCGCCCGGAATGTGGACCAAACTCGCCTCGAGAGGTCTCTCTGTTGAGTGCTAGTTGGAGCACGAGGACGCTTGGGTGCCAAGGGGGGCTCTGGCCGTAAATCCCTTGCCTTCCGGGTCATGCACAAGAGGCTAACGTGACTCAAGATTGGATCTCGAGGCCCGCATACTAGTCTATGGGCGGAAACTTGGATTAGTGATCCTTGTGGATTGCTGGATAGCCTTCGGGCGGATTGTGGATAAGCCTACGGGCTGGACTCTTTGTATTTCAAAGATAAATATGATAACTTGTTAATAAGGAACTTGTCTGATATTGTTTTTCTATGTCAAATGATAAGATTACGTGAAGGAACCAGTGCCTAACGGGCTAATTAAAGAAGCTGGTTGTTACATGTCCAACTAATGTGTTAGATAATTAACTAATTAAAACAACCCGAGGAAAGTGCGGAGGATGGGCCATAGGTCCGTCCTACAGATGGGTGGTCCCGGTTGGCAGGGAACTTTTCTCAAATCGCGATGGACAGCAGGAGGATCATCAAAGAACAGAACAACAAAAGCGTTGACCTAGAGTTATGATTAAACCCGATTTACGTTGTTTTAGGGGAATGGAATGGGACTATGCCTTATAGCAGAGAGGTTGAGCTTTCCCTCCCTCTCGTTTCCCATTCTCCTTGAACCAAGTGCAGCGTGAATCCGCTTCAGACATGGCATTTCTGCGTAAAGTAGTTCGCTTGGGTCTAATGCTAGTTGCCGTTAGGGAATTACCAATAAGGAAAACCCTAATTCAGGTCGATCCTAAGTGGAAACGGCCGGAATACTTCCGATACGTGGCAGATGCGGGAAGCCCTAGATCGCAATACCTCGGAACATTCCATGAGAGTGGCGGGTGAAGCTTTCTAGACATCCTTTCCGATGGACTGCTAAGACGTGTCCTGGATGATACTAGTGGATACGTTACAGTTGGTATCAGAGCCGACCAACAATGGAATTGTTTTTATGAAATCTTAATAAGTTGAAGTAAAGCAAATGTAGTTGTCCAAACATTTCCTTACCTTCAATGCTGTCTTGTAGAATTACGAAGCGTGGAACAAGTTCTTAGTATTTCGAATCATGTTTATGACTGAATGCATTCTCCACATTATCGAAAAGGGTTAAGATGATGAACATCCTAGAGCAGATCTATAATCCATCACCTTTGTACATGGAATGAAGATGGACGAGTGCTTTAGGAATCTACTATATAGCCACCCACCCGTTTGCTTATCTACAAACCAACCTAAAGAGGATCAAGTGGTTGGGAGACCTGAAAGTCGTGAAGCTATTCATTTTTGTGGAAGCTCACGTAAACTCAACTTTACATATTCAAGGTCGGAAGGTTGAGATGAACTCATATGTATATGAGGAAGTAACCCATGTAATCCCTGCCGACAGGATTAAAGTGTTGGGCCTCCATGAGAAGTATGGATTCCAACGGAAAGGATATCCTGAACTTCCAATGACTTACCAATTCCTGAAGATCCATGACCCGAAACCATACTATTATACAGTTCCTGTAGATAAATGTAATGCAATGTTGTTCTCCCCAAACTAAATGTAACAGTTGGCTTATCATTGCAAGAAATGTTGTATTCGAAAGGGCTATGGCCATATAAATACAAATAAAGACTTCTTTTTATCAATGTCTGATTGTGCATAAGAGTTGATAAAAAGTTAAGTAGCTACATTGTTTACGTGATAGCTGAATTAAAGATGTAATATAAATTGATAACGATTATCGTATAAGAAACCTTTATCCATGCACAACCCCAGGTACAAGTTCCTAATTCGCCTCCTACATCAAGTACTGTTGTAATCCAGGAGAAGAAGTTCATTCTCAAGCAAATTAAGCCACCCGAGTTTGACGGGAGAGGTAGGTCCGTCCAAGCAGACGCTGAAATTTGGATTGAATCCATGGAGGATTACTTCGAAGCAGCCGGTGTACTGCACCCGCCAATCAGGCTATGCTCGCCAAGTTAAAGCTCATCGGCGAAGCCAGGCTTTGGTGGAAGCAATGGTGCAGGGATTAAGGGATCATAGAGGGATCCGTTACCTGGGAGAAACTGAAGAAAGCCGTGCAAGGAAGATATTTACAACCTGCTTATTGCATGTAGAAAATGAATGAGTTCTACGAGCTAAAACAGCTGGGGCTCACTCTTGATGCATACTATTCTAAATTTGTCTCACTTCTTAAGTATGCACCGCAGATGGACATGACACAACAGGTGTCCAAATTTTATGCGGGTTTAAATCCACCGGTCAATACTCGTCTCGAATATATGCGTCCATCAGATCTTCAGGACACACTCATTCGAGCGGCGCCTATAATTCAGGAGCTACAGTCTAGACCAAGGGGTAACAAAACTTGGTCTTATAATGACTCGAACAAAGGAGCATTCAGACCTCAAATGAAGAGAGTATAAGGTCATAATCAGGGACAAAGAAAGAAAGCAAGGACTAACAATGTCAACAACTTTGTTTCTACTCAAAGCAATGGCCGAAACCTCCGTTGTTTCCACTGCAACGAACCTGTTCACTTTAAGAGGCAATGTCCCAAGCTTGGTGGAGGACATCGCCAAGTGCCTTTCCAAGGAACAGGCCGTGTTCAAGGAGCCGCTACTCAAGGAAGAGGAAGAACCGCCTGCATTGCCAATAGGCAAATGTGCGAAGAAGAAGATCCGACCATGGAAGCAAAATTTGAAAGGGCGACAGTCCATGCCGCTCTACACAAGAAAGGACCGAATCGCCAGTTCTCGGTGATTCAGACACTGTCAGACTATCAAGGTAAAATTTTCAAGACCTTGATTGATTGTGGCAGTACACATTCCTTTATCTCACCAGCATGTGCAAAAAGATTAGGAATAGCCACAGTAGAAGCACCTACCATGCTTGTGGAATTGGCAAATGGTCGTGAGGTTACTTGTACTAGACAAACTGCTAAGGTGGAATTATTTCTGGGAGGAAAGAAGACTTTGGTCAAACTCAGAGTCATGATTTAGGTATCCATGAGTGTCTACTTGGAATGGATTGGCTTAAGCCTAACGACGCCCACATTCATTGTGGAAAGGGTCAAGTTTCCTTTCGAAACTCTGAAAGGGAATTAGTCACAACCCAAGGTGAGGCTGGAGTACCAAGAATCCAATTGGCCAAAGTATCTCGGATCATAAAAGGAGTCAAGAAAGGATTACCTGTCTACTTGATCAAACTCAAAAAGTTAGATAAAAAACAAGAGTCTAATGAAGGACCTTCTTGGCTAAAGGAATACACGGACGTATTCCCTGAAGAGTTGACGGAACTCCCGCCTCAAAGAGAAGTGGATCATGAGATTAAGCTAGTACCAGGAACTACGCCAATTGCAAAGAGACCTTATAGAATGTCTATACCAGAAGCAATTGAGCTGAAATAACAACTCAACCAACTGCTAGATCAGGGCTACATCCGTCCTAGCAGTTCACTGTGGGGAGCTCCAGTACTATTTCAGAAAAAGAAAGATGGGACACTTCGACTATGTATTGATTACCGAGGATTGTATCAATCAACGGTCAAGAACAAGTACCCTATCCCTAGAATAGATGAACTTCTTAATCATCTTCAGGGTGCAAAGATCTTCTCCAAAATTGATCTCAGGTCAGGTTATTATCAAATAAGGATCAAGGAAGAAGATATTCCAAAGACGGCCTTCAATACAAGATATGGGCACTTTGAGTTCCTAGTTATGTCATTTGGGCTTACGAATGCACCTGCCACCTTCAACAGGTTAATGCAGGATATCTTTAGGCCATATCTTGATGATTTTGTGCTTTTCTTCTTCGACGACACTTTAGTCTATTCTAAACAAGAAGAAGATCATGAACCCCAACTTCAGATTGTCCTTGAGACAATGAGGTCACATAAGTTGCATGCTAAGATGAAGAAGTGTGCATTCTTCAAATGTCAGATTGAATATCTAGGATTCATAGTATCAGCGAAAGGAATCTCAGTGGACCCAGCCAAGGTCAGAGATGTGCTTGAATGGCCAATATCAATATCTGTCAATGAAATACACAGCTTTCTTGGATTGACAGGATGGTATAGGGTCTTCATCAAAAACTATGCTTTGATTGCAGCACCTCTGACGGACTTACTAAAGAAGCAAACAACCATTGCATGGTCAACTCCCGAACAAAATAGCTTTGACAGATTGAAGCAAAGTTTGGTATCAACACCTATTTTAAAACTTCCAGACCTCAATAAAGAGTTTGAGGTAGTAACTGATGCTAGCATACTTGCCTTGGGATGTGTGCTAATGCAGGAAGGTCATCCAGTAGCATATTCTTCAAGGAAATTGAAGAGTCATGAAAAGAATTATGCTACGCATGATCTGGAATTGTTAGCTATCATCCATGCTCTAAAGCTTTGGAGACACTACATGTCGGGTAACAAGTTTACTCTAGTAACTGACCATAAGAGTCTCAAATGGATCTTTACCCAAAACGAGCTCAACATGAGGCAATGCTGGTGGATTGAAGTCTTAGAGGAATATGACCTTAAAATCAAGTACCGACCAGGAAAAGAGAATGTAGTTGCTGATGCACTCAGTCGCAAGGCATTCCTTAATTCTCTAATCCTGCAAAATCCATCAACAGCTAGATCTGTAGCTACAAAAGTATCTATGTCAAACAATCCGATACTTGAGTTAGGTAGAGAGGATGCATGCCATGATCCGGCCTACCAAACAATGCTAAGGGAGATCTCTATCAAGGATCGGAACCAAAAGTTGCAAGCTAAGTATCATGAATTTTCTATCAATAATGGACTTGTCTACTACAGAACGAGGCTTGTATACCAACAAGCCAACCACTTAAGCAGAAGATATTATGGGAAGCTCATGATTCCCCTTTTTCAGGACATCTTGGCAATGCCAAAACTCTCAATACAGTCAGGAGGAGCTACCATTGGGAGAGGCTTAAAGGTGACGTTCTCAAATATGTCACCAAGTGTTTGTCTTGTCAACGTATCAAAGCGAACATGTCATGATGCCAGGGAAATTGCAACTGCTTGACATTCCCCAAATGAAATTGGAATTCATCAATATGGATTTTATTGTAGGCCTACCCCAAGTCTAGGGAGGATACAACTCCATCACGGTTGTGGTTGACATGCTTACTAAGGTTGCACACCTTATTCCAGTAAAGACAAACTATAAAGCCTCAGACATTGCAAGATTGTTTATCAAGGAGATATTCAAGCTACATGGTTTACCTAGAAGAATCATTAGTGATCGTGACTCTCTCTTCACATCACACTTCTTGAGAGCTATCTTTGAAGCTATTGGGACTCAACTCTGTTTTAGCACCGCTTACCATTCCCAAATGGATGGCCAAACAGAGCGAGTAAATCAAGTCATCGAGGATATCCTTAGGGCATACTGATGTCGTGAGCCGAAGAGGTGGATTCAATACTTGCCTTTGGTTGAATTTGCCTACAATGCTTCTTACCAACAAAGCATTCAGATGACCCCTTTTCAAGCATTGTATGGTCATAATTGTCGAAGTCCCCTAAACTTCTCAAATAAACCTTAAGGGTTGAAGCTTCAAGGAAGATGTTGGAAGAGATGGATGACCAAATAAAGTCAATAAGACAGGATATCCAAGCTATCAAGGATAGACAGAAGGTATATGTGGATTTGAAATGTCAAGATAGAATCTTCGAAGAAGGAGACATGGTCTTCATTCGCGTACGCCCTAAAAAGAGTTCCCTATCCTTAGCAGATTGCAAGAAGCTAAGTCCAAGGTATTGTGGACCATACAAGATCCTCAAATGCCTAGGGCCTAATGCTTATAAATTGCAACTTCCTAAGAACCTAAAGGTTCACAATGTATTCCATATCACCCTATTGAAGAAATATGTACCTAATCCTAACCATGTACCTGATAATCAACAAGTTGTAATGCCTAGTCAAGGAGTCCTTGAACTAAGGCTTGATAGGATCTTAGATGTTAGGGAGAGACAATTAAGATCCAGAACCCTGAGAGAATGCATCGTCCAGTGGAAAGATTATCCCGAAGAGGATGCCACTTGGATAGATGAAGGCACACTCAACCATCAATATCCCTAGTTTATCTTGAGATGAGGACATCTCGATTCCTCTAAGGGGGAGAGAATGTAGTATATCAAATATTGAAAATTCATGGGAAAATTTTTTATTCTTCTTTCGTCGGCGACGGCTTGTGTTGGAGGGGGAGAGGGATTTAGAAAGGCCAGCAAGCTCCTCACAGGAGCTTGCCTAGCCTCAATGGCCATGCCTCGTGACATGAAGGAGAGGGAGGATCCCCCTCCCTCCCCTATTTAGTAGAGGGGGACTGCTTCATGGGAAGGGGGGAATGGAGGACACCGTCGTGCTGTTGAAAAGGAGAGAGTAATCGCCGCCATAACGCCGTGCCGTGCCGCTGCCGTAAGGAGGGAGGGCCGCCTCATTTCCATGTTGTGGACGAGGACTGGGCTGCCGTGCAGCCAACGGGAGTCGCTGCCTTCCTTTTCGCCATCCACAGACGGCTCTCACACCCCCCCACCTAATCTTCCGGAAGTTAGAACCTTCCAAAGGGGGGGCCTCCTTAACCCCCCTTCCTATACCTTATTACCCCCCTTCCCCCCCCATGTAATCTTCTGGAAGTCAGAAGCTTCCAAAGGGGGGGCCTCCTTAACCCCCCTTCATATACCTTATGACCCCCCCCACCCCCGATTTTAATTCCCTTAATCCCCCTTTCACCCTCGTGCTAAAACCCCTTTCCTTTCACTTTGGAGTCACTCCCCCCAAGAGCACAAAGGCCTTAAGGGTCTTATTACTTTTCCCCCCGTGTATAATCCCTAAAAGACCTATCCCCTTGGATTTGGAATCACCCCCTTCTCATGGCCTCTTAAAACCACTTTTCCCGTGATTACCCCTTAAGCCTTTTCCTTGGCTTCAAAACCTTTCACCCCCACCCCACCCCCCCATGTGTAAACCCCCAAAAGCCCCTTTTTCTCCAAGTTTGACGTAAGGGTCCTTAGACCCTTATTTATAACCTTTACAAGTTATTATTTTCCCTTGGAGCTCTCCCACACCTTGTGTTTTTTTCCACACCTTTCTATTCCCATTTGTGCAAAGTTTACAAAGGCCATTAAGCTGTCCCCATGGTTTAATGGGTCTTAGTCGTGAAATATTCTGAAACACTCTTTTGAATTCCTGACTTCAAGGAGGGATTCTTTCAAAAAAAAATTCTTTTGACGGATGGTGCAAGTTATTGCGGAAGAGAGTCATAGTGGAATATCAAAAAGAAGTTGTTAAGGTGTTTCCACGGCGGAAATACCTCCTAAGAAAGTCCAAGGCGCAATCACGGGAGGGTCGTCTCCCGACATCCACATGGATATCTCACCCCAAGCCCAAGTTTTCCTTTCTAATTATTATTTGATATTGTTATAATTCAATCTTGCAAGATAAATTGTTAGAAATAGGATACATTTTTGTCCTAGATGCTCACAACGAAGGAACTTAGTCGTTAATACTTTTAATGAATAATGCAAAATAAAGAAAGCATAAAAGCGTTTCTAGCAAATAGCTTATGCATTGAAATGAATTTTAAGATTAGATTATTATCCATTAAAATAGTATACTTCGGTTAAGACTAGAAGTATAAATTGCATCTCGCACTATTAACCCATATCGCAATGAATCATCATGGAAAGTACAAAGCATGAAACGATTCTTACGATGCATAAACTCTATGAAATTATCGTTGTCAACTGCATAAATTAGCAAGAAAAAGTTTGCTTATTTAGCATGAATTTTGTTCGCAAAGAAAAGGGAAGATTAGTTGAAATTAATCTAACCTATGCCTGACCTCAAAACCGATAAGTTAGGGTTTAAAAAATCAATTTACGCATAGTCAACGAATCATGTGGAAGTAATCTTGAAATTATCTTCTAGAGTTAACCAAATTGGCATAAACCTAAAACACCTAAACCACGGAGTACTCGTTTGTAATGAGTTAATTCCAAGAAACGCCTATATCTTAAATACTTGCCCACAATCACTGAATGTAAGGATAGTGAATTGTAATCATAAAGTGAACTAGGGTTTGTCCCTGAGAATCTTATAAAGACGAAACTTGGAAACCCTAGGTCAAACGATGTCAGCTTAAAGAACCTGAAACAGATTGTTTCATGACTCCATAGTTTCATAGTTCAAAGCGAGACTTGCATAGCAAGTGCGGAATCATATGATCTTGTGATGGGATCACAAGAGAATGACCAAATTCTCGCAATTAGGTTGGCAGATCCTTACACAAGTTATCTTGCAAGAGGATGAATACTTTAGTATCCTTCTTGAGTAAGGAAGATTAATTGGACTAAAGACCAGTCGATAAACTAAAATAACTAATGAACTTAAGGTTTCACCAAGTCGGGCTAATAGGGTACGCCCTAACCCAAGATATAGGGAATCTTGCCAAGTTGCAAGTCATCCCGGAACGAGTGCTGGACGCATTCGAAAGGAAGGATTCATTCCTTAGCAGTTTGCCAACAAAAATGATCAATGGAAATGTTTGTGCTTGCTACCAATTTTTAGAGCACTGTTTGGCTTTGTTTGATCAATGAATTAAAAGATAAATGGATATCTATACTTCAAGTTGAAGGCCTAAAGGGAGAGGCAACTTCAGTTACCCCCGATTGCCTGCCTAACCCTAACCAAGGGGGTTGTTGACCGCACCGGGAACGTGGACCGAACCTGCCGCAAGAGGTCTCTCCGTTGAGCGTTACTTGGAGCAGGAGGACGCTTGGGTGCCAGGGGGGCTCTGGCCGTAAATCCATCGCCTTTTGGGTCCTACACAAGAGGCTAACGTGACTCGGGATTGGATCTTAAGGCTCGCATACTAGTCTATGGGCGGAAACTTGGATTAGTGATCCCTATGGATTGCTGGATAGCCTTCGGGCGGATTGTGGATAAGCCTATGGGCTGGACTCTTTGTATTTCAAAGATAAATATGATAACCTGTTAATAAGGAACTTGTCTAATATTTTTTTTCTATGTCAAGTGATAAGATTACGTGAAAGAACTAGTGCCTAACGGGTTAATTAAAGAAGCTGGTTGTTACATGTCCAACTAATGTGTTAGATAATTAACTAATTAAAACAACCCAAGGAAAGTGCGGAGGATGGGCCATAGGTGCGTCCTACGGATGGGTGGTCCCGGTTGGCCAGGAACTTTTCTCAAATTGCGATTGACAGCAGGAGGATCGTCAAAGAACACGAACAACAAAAGCGTTGACCTAGAGTTATGATTAAACCCAATTTACGTTGTTTTAGGGGAATGGAATGGGACTATGCCTTATGGGCAAAGAGGTTGAGCTTTCCCTCCCTCTCGTTTTTCATTCTCCTTGAACCAAGTGCAGCATGAATCCGCTTCAGACCTGGTGTTTTTGTGTAACGTAGTTCACTTGGGTCTGACGCTAGTTGCCATTAGGAAATGACCAATAAGGAAAACCCTAATTCAGGTCGATCCTAAGTGGGAACGGCCAGAATACTTCCGCTACGTGGCAGATGCAGGAAGCCCTAGATTGCAAAACCCCGTAACATTCCATGGGAGTGCCGGGCAGAGCTTTCTAGACATCCTTTCTGATGGACTGCTAAGACGTGTCCTGGATTATACTAGTGGACATGTTACACTCTCTCTCCTCACATGACCTCTAAGCATGCTACTCCTGGTTATAGCTTGCTATGTGCTACAGTGTGATCCTTCCAGGACTCCTCTCATTCTCAAGATCGACTACGATATTAGTTGTAGGGCTTTCATGATGTGTTATCCTTGTTTGTTGGTCATATTGTGTGATAAGTCACCAGATATCATCCGAGTACCCCTACTACATTAAGGTCAAGGTCAAGGCCGAGGTCATTCTCATTCGATTTGGTACCTACCATGGTGGTTGTCTCTTGAACCACTAGTATTTCTATGAGGTTGATTGTGCCTCTGCCGCTAATCTTGGTTAGTCCTTCCTTCCCTCAATAGTCTTATGGTTCTATCTTCCCAAGATCCTGTCTTTGGTGTCTTGGGTCACTCGTGTGTTTTTCGGGGCTGCATTGCTACTAGTGCGTTCATTTCTCAGCTTAATCCCCTTTAGTATATTCCTTGTTAATCCAATTAATCTATAAGTATATACACATACTTTCCATTATATGATGGGTGAGGAGTATCTCACCTAAAGAAACTGCTTGCACTCCTAAGTGTGCGAGTAAAATACAGGTGGAGCGATGCCAATGTGACCGAGTTGTTCAGGTACCTTCTGCCTATGCTTCGTTGATTTTTTTTCGGCACCATTATAAAAAACAATTGTACTTTTTCAAGGTATTTTATGATTCCTTTTTAGGTTGCTAAAGTATCACATATTGTCACTTGGAATTACCATGCCCTAAGTCTTGTGATGATGTGTGACATGTTTGACGATAGCTTGGTATAGACTACAATAGCATGATGCACGATGCAACCTTCAATGAAATCAATCACATCCACACTTTTACCAATAAGTTTCATTCAGTTGTATTTCTTTTACATGATTTGTGATTACTCCTAGCATTCGATTTTGGGTTCTTCATGGATTTTGATAGATGGTTTGATGGGTGATCAACCCCCCAGGCAGTCGAATTCAATCTTTACTAAGGAGCAAGTAGCTACTAGTTTGTTGAATGCTGAAATGACTAGATTTTTTGGTTGATTTTTTTACTTTTTGAGGCTTGAATGGTTTTTTATTGATGGATTTTGAGTGACGATTGGTTGTTTTGGAAGTGTTTTTAAGTGATTTGGATGACATTGATTATGTTTTGGAAGCTCATGATGATTTTGAGTAGAAATATGAGTCTCTGTGATGTTCTGATAGGTTCTGTTGAGGTTTTGATTGGTTTTGATAACTTTTGTTTAGCTTCTGTTTTGTTTTGATTTTCTTCTATATGAATAATGGATTGATGATTGATGAAGGTTGAAATCTCTTAAGATCTTATTGAATAGTTTTTGATAGTTTGGGATGGTTTTAGTATGAGTTATGAGGTTCTGATGTTCTCTGATGACCTTTTGTAACCCTCTGATGATCTTCTGTTAACTCTTTATAGAGCCTCTGTTCTGTTCTGTAGATATTTTGTAAGTATTCTGTGGAATGTATATGTGACTTTGGGAAAGCTTTCTAACTTTTGGAAAGGATGAATCTAATTTCAAAAGAGCTAAAACAAATGGAAGAAGTAGTTGCTGAAGACTGAAGTGAAGTGACAATAGTGAGCTATGACGAGACACTGTAGTAACTCTAATGTCCTTTCATACCTCCCATACCTCTTTGGAGGTGCATCCACGAGCTAAGACGGATTATTGAAAGTGATTATTGAGTATTTTAGTAAGGAGAGGATGTACTATTGATTGAGAGAGAGAGAGAGAGAGACAAAGAGAGAGAGAGAGAGAGAGAGAGAGTCAGGGAAAGTCAATTCTATCAAAACAATGTATCTATCTATGAGAGATTGAGAGAGAAAAATATGAAGACAATGAAGATGAATCATATGTGATATTATTTCCATTCAAAAATGGTGTATTCTTTTTTGTTTCTTGTTCTATAGATGGATTCTATAAAGATGTTGAAGATTATGGTTGATTCTATTAAATCCGTGGGAGATATCTACTATGATGTTGTGTGTGCAGATTTGTTCTTTTCCTTGTTGTGGTTCTCAAAAGAATGAAATAAAATCTTGTTGAAGTTACTAGATAGATTTTATTGCAATAGAAAGCCCTCTTCCTTGGTGTTCCTCTTAGGGCTCCATATTTTTGGTGCACAGCCGTGGAAACTTGCCATCAATAAGCATCAGAAGAGGTTGAAAATGAGGGAAATGGCATTACCAAGAAGAGGAGAATTCAATGGATACTTGCAAAGTTTATTCTTCCACTGAAGAGTTGGAGATTCTTATTGCCTGTAATATTTTCACTCAAAAATATTATTGAACTTGACTCCCGGCATGCCGCGTAAAGCCTGTGCAAGGTTATCTCCCACATTGTAATTATTGACAACTTAATCCGTACCCCGCACGCACAAAAATGAGGCCTCCGCATTGTGCAATTGAGGCCAGGGTTTAAGACCACAAAACCCGCGGAGGAACACCTTTTTTTAAAGGGGAAAAAATGGATAATGATGAAAATTAAGAAAAAAAATTACTAATTCCCTCGGCCAATGCATGGCTGGAGGGGAGGGAGTGGGGAGGAATGACCTAAGGTGGAGTCGTGTGTGGGAGCATGAGGAGGGAGGGGCATGCTAAAGCCACGTGGTAGCTACCATCTTCCCCCCCTCTTGCACTATAAAAACACCCCTTAGGGTGGGCACAAAAAAGGGATCAGAGGGAGGAAAAGACGAACGCCGTTGTGCTGCCTGAGAAAATGCCGCTGCCATCACGAATCTGCCCGCCCGGCTACCGATACAGCCGCCGCCACAACCGTCCTCGCCATCAACATCATAATCCTACCCCTTCGTCCATCGCCATAATCTTCCCAATCATCACCCCTTCTTTCTCCCATGTGGTCTTGGAAAGTCAGAAGCTCTTTAGAAGCTTTTGGAAGCTTCTAAAGGATAAGGACCATAAGCCTTGTTTCTATGTGCTTCCCCCAATTTTAAAACCAGGCTCGTAAAGCTCCAATTCCTATGCAAGGGAGAAGGTATCAACCTACCGGCAGCCTCAAAGAGCGTGAATAGAGGCTAGGAGGAATCTGCGGAGTTCAAGTCATCAACAATGGCTCCCAAGAAGACGCAAGGCGCACCTGTGGGAGGTTCCTCCCCGAACTTACACGTGGATATCACCGCAGATCCACAAGCCCAGGTTCCATGAATTTATTTCCACATAAAGAAATGCTTTAAGCACACTTAATTCCATAGGGAGAATGCATTTTACGCTTATCGTTAATTCATGTAGTAGTGATAAAAGTACATTTGAGAAAGTATCTCTGTAAACGATGGATAAGGATTGGTGCATATCATGCAATTGGATTGTTTGCATCTCCAAAGTTATGAATGTAAATCACTTACTCGCCCTATGAACTTAGTCACAAATTGCCTTGTCGTGTCTGCATTTTCAAAGTGGAAGTCTAAAACGCATATTGCCTAGGGTTAAAGAGGAAATTGTTAAGTGCATTGGCCGTGAAGGAAAAGAGTATCTTGCATTTAGTCAGTAACTTCCTTTGTTATGACACATGAGGAAATTGTTAACTTCCATTGCACGGCATGAAAATGAAACTATGGACATTGCACGTTGCATGCAAAGATGTTTGTCGAATGGATTGAAGGTTGCATGTCACATGAACTTAATTTACGATGTTGTATCTAAGGGTCGCATGTTACATATTCGTCGTGCGTAAATTTCATTTCATTGAGTGGCGTTTAGAAAAGATTGCATGGCTTATCAAAGCATGAAAACTCATTGCATTAAACGAGAGGTAGTAAGCATAATTCCTTGATGTGAATCTTGTAAATTCTATGCAAGATAATCTCCAAATTGTCATTCATCATGACTTTAGCAAGGAAAAAAGTAGTTATTGCAAAACCTTTTAGCTGCCTAAAAGTAATGAATCGCATGTTGCAACTATTTACACCTTTAGAAGGTTTACCATCTCTAGGAAGGGATCGTCCTTGTTGTCGCAAGACAAGTAGATCAATTTACCCAAATCACTTGTGATATTATAACTATTAGGGTTTCGTATAGGCATAACTAGTCGATACAATAAAAACCTCAAGTACTAGCTAGGGCTTGGCAGCCTAGTATCGTACTTAGACGCCAAGTCGAAGCCCTCAAACCCAAAGGTCCTACCCACATTCACAGAATTTTTGGGTCAATTGGACGCAACAATCTAGGGTTTCTACCCTAAGGATTGTTCAACCTAATGCTAAAACTCGGATTGAGTTTGGAAACGCTAGGACCGAACGTTGTCGGCCTAGTACAACTAGGGTTGGGTTGGTAAGAAGACACCCCAAACCCTCCTTGACCAGGAAACGTCGTTCAATGGGTGAAATGATCCCATGAGTTAGGTGTGACACTTATGTAACAAGTTGCAACGTCGCGCGGCCTTGTGGTTTAATCACAAGAGAGATTTACCACTCCTTGGAACGAGGTTGGCAGGTTCTAGTGCAAGTCTAACTTGCAAGAGGATGAGTAGTCATCCTGCTATATCTCCTTTCTTGGGCTGATTTTCCAAGTTAAGGGAAGTTATGTATTTGCTTGGTAAGCAAAGGATCAATCAAGTTAGAGTGACATTGTCACCAAGATTTACGGTTAATTTATGAAACCTAAGGTATTGGTTAAGTTGGGTTGACAGGGTATGACCCTAACCTAAGGACAAAAGGGTAAACAAAAAAACCCTTGGGGGATCTTTCCAAGTCGCAATTGATCCCGGACGGAATGCTGGATGCATTCAGAGATAAGGATTCACTCCTTAGCAATTGGCCAAATAAACTACCAGTGGATTGATTGTGCTTGTAATAGTTTAGGAGCATTGTTTGCATAGTTTGCTCAAGGAACTAAAAGATGGAAAGTTAATTAATGCTTCAGAGGTTGAAGGCCTGAAGAGAGAGGCAACATCAATTACCCCCAATTGACTGCCTGACCCTAACCAAGGGGGTTGTTAGCCGCGCCGGGAATGTGGACCGAACCCGCCGCGTGAGCTCTCTCCGTTGGGCACTACTTGGAGCAGAAGGACGCTTGGGTGCTAGGGGGGATTGGCCGTAAATCCCTTGCCTTTCGGGCCTTGCACAAGAGGCCAACGCGACTCGGGATTTGACATTAGGAGAGTTTTGAGGTCTCGAAAATGCCTTTTAGGATGTGGAGAGAGAGTGCTCTAGACCAATAAGAGCAAAGCCTCCGTAACGGAACTTCTATTTTAAAAAAATTAAAACATTATTTTACAAAAATATATAAATATGATAATATTACGAATTTGTATTTTTGTTATGTATTTTTAGTCTCTTATATTCGTGATTATGACATCTTTTGCATTAATGGCATAGAGTCTCGGCTACTTTTATTTAATGATGTTTCTAGATTAATGATAATGACTGATGTAATCGAAATTCAAATTGGTGAAAAGCATGGCACTCAGTTTTTTCCCTCCTTTCTTTTATTCCTCTATTGTTTTTCCCTCCGTTATGATAGCCTAGTCCTCTCTCTCTCTCTCTCTCTCTCTCTCTCTCTCTCTCTCTGTGTGTGTGCATGTATCTCTCTCTTCTACCATGGATACAGAAATTCGACCTTCAACAAGGCGTCCAAGCTCCCAAATCACATTCATATCAGTGTTTAACTCATTCCAAACTGATGGAAGATGGATTCCTACTATCATTAGCAAAGGTAGTTGGATCACCATGCAACAAGCAAAACGTGGAAAAAGGCAAAGACATGAGAGCTCGTTTATCTCTGCTTGGAAGGGTAGAATCCGAGATTTTAAGCTTGGAGCAGATAAGAATAGTATCAAAGAGGTACTAGTGCAACATGTGTTCATGCATAGAGAGCTGTGTTTGAAACCTGGATCTTCAAAGCTTCCAATGCATAGAACAAATTGTAAGAATTTGATTCTTAAAGTTTTTCATTTCTTAAACATGGTTTTAGGTTTTTCCATTATAATATTTGTTTGTCTTGTAGATGTCTATCCCTCTAATCTTGAGGAATGGCAACCAGTGGAATCTATTATATTGATGTTATTGATGTTATACATGGTTCAATTGGAGAAGAAATATATAGAGGTAGAAAGAAGACAGAGCTTGCAGAGAATGGAATATTCTTTTATGACCATTCTTATGTTATTTCTATGCGGCGTTGCCAATGGGGATCAATAAAACTCCTTCCTTTGCCAGATTTTTCAAGCTTTGAGTGGCCTTTGCCAAGTTCAGCTACTAGCAAGGGCTATAGATGTAAGATATTTTCTGAGATCCAGAAAGCACTAAAATCTAATATCTCAAGTAGGCTAAGCAAAGTTACTTTATTTATGCCTATTAATATATTTATTGATTTCTTCTCTAATATGGAGATAAGAATTAAAAAAACCATGCTTTCAGTGAAGAGACTAACATATGATCATATCATACAATTTGTTGATGAAGGATGGGATACAAGGACAGAAGGAAAATTTATATGTAAGATAGATCAAGACTCTATAGCTTGTAAATATATGATTGCTACTCAAAATTTTATCCTTAGCTTTTACTATAGTCGATGGCATTTTGTTGGTAGTAGTCTAGTTGCTTTAGACCAGAATCTTAATGATTTCAGCAAGGATCCTATTGTGGATCTTGATATTTGGTTCAACGAGGATATTATTGCAATCTTAAAGATCAGAAAATCATGTACGCTACATCAAGTGAGGATGGATTTACAAAATGAAGACATTGAACTACCATGCTCCTTTGTATTCCAACTTGACAAGAAACGAGTAAGTTTTCACATCATATTATATCTACTTAGATGTATATCAAGATCTCACTTTCTAACTAACAAACATTTGTAATTTATTTTTTGCAGATATCGAAAATGAGAGAAAATAAAATACACTGCAATGACATTCAAGAAAAGATATCTTTACTATCAATATAAAATACATGTACAAATTTTGTAGCAGATGTCTATCTGCCATCTCTATGAGATATACAAGGGCTGAAGGGCAAATTTCTATATATGAAAGCCTACAAGGCGATATGGCAAAGCTATTTCTTTTTTGGAGAACTATCCTTTCTAGGAGTCCTTTTGCCTTTCTTTGATGTCTTGGGTATAGAAGGTGTTGAAGCTGTGGATTTGCCTTTCGTGGTTATAGGCACCGCATCTCCTTCATGGTGCAAATCCCCACCAATCTCTGTTGTTGGTTGTATACAATTGACCATCATATACTTCAAGAGCTTTGCTCTGATGTACCAAACATGCTCAGATGTATAGCAATCCTTCGAAAACTGTCACACATTTATAGAAAAAAGAGTTTTAGTTCATTATTGTTCTTACAATAGACTATATTTTTATCATCAATGGACTATTTGCAATTAATATCTATCTTAAAGTTTAGCATCTTTCATATTACTTTTACATGTTTATCATCATTAAGATAAACAAAGTTAACCATTCTTCTAGCATTTGCAATCACCCTCCAGCCACAAGAATGGCTATCATCCTGATGGGGACACTGCAACCACCAACACAAAGTAAAACTATAAAGAGGACAAATGGTAGTTCATAGAATAAACTCATGTTTCAATTATTTTAATGAATAACTTACCGCAAGTTGTCTATATTGCATTGTTGCAAGCAAATCAGATGGCATAGGGGGTCTTTTCTCTAGCTCTTCAATTAATCTTTTGGCACCTCTGTATATAAAATATGTTGAAATTTAGAGTACTTACAAAAAAAAGAATTGAAATATCAAGGAGCCCTTGGATAATATAACTTACAATTTAGCATTTCCATGGCTTCTTTTCATAGAGTTGATTAAAAAGCATTGCTTATCCACAAGGTCTATTGCAATCAAGCTCCAATGAGAACTAAAAGCAATCATATCTCAACAAATTAGTAGGATAAAATCTCAAAAACTCTAATAGAATATTGAATCACTTACTTTTCATTATATGGAATTATAAGCA
This sequence comes from Lygodium microphyllum, assembly GCF_053477565.2. Taxonomy (NCBI): domain Eukaryota; kingdom Viridiplantae; phylum Streptophyta; class Polypodiopsida; order Schizaeales; family Lygodiaceae; genus Lygodium; species Lygodium microphyllum. Next base: position 56,844,975 of record NC_141142.1, on the reverse strand, counting down.
GCTCCAAAGTATCGAAGTCAATCAAATTGAGCCAGTGCTCAATAAAACTTGCATCAAGCTCATTCCTCATAAAGAATGAGATAGATGGATCAAAAACCTCAATTTTTTGTTGTATATCCAAAGGAAACTCATGCATTATACACCTAGAAAAGGCATAGAAATAGTGAGTATAAACAAGAAAAATCTTATTGCTAAAAAAATATCAAAAAGTATAAGTAATTATGGATGGACATACCTTAGGCCAGCAAGAATAAGACTGTCATTTACTTCTCTTCTTTTATCCTTAAGAATCTGAACACATGCAGCATCAAAGGAGATAACCTCAGTTCTTTTGCTTAAGTCACCAGGTAAGAAATAAAACACACTGAATCCTTTTGGATTAGCTGCTTCAAGAAGGGTGGCTAGCTCATTTTCAAAGGACTCTAGTTGCTCTATTTCCCTTTCTTCAACCCTTTGCCTCCTATACTCTCTCCATTTATCTGCTTGTTCCTCTTTAGCCTTCTCCTCTTTTTCATGTTGCCTTGTATCCTTCTCATGGGTGACATCCTCAACCCTGACACCAGAATCATCTTTCTTTCTTCTAGCTGGGGGCACATTAAGGAAATTAAATGTCTTCATATCAGTGAGGGGAATTGGCTCAAGGACCTTTGAAAATCTATATCTTAGCCTCCTAAGAATTACCATGTCCTTGTCCATGAGTGTGAGCCTATGAGCATGAGCAGCACAAATGTAGGCATCTTGGAAAAACTCAATTAGAAAATCCTATGTGGCTTCTTGTATACAATTAAGAGCTGTTCTTGTCCATATGAAACTATCCAAACTACATCTGTCACAAATTTCCCTGACAAGCCTCTAAAAAGACAACTTTGGAATTGCATTGTCAAGAGCATTTACTGCCTTCCTAATCTCCCTTAGACACCTGACATTTTGAGAAAACCTTCTCCTTGGCTTTGACTTTCTAGAGAGCTTCTGAGGCTTTGAAGAGACTGATGAATCTTTGATGCTAAATCCCTAGGATCAATCTTCTCTTTTCTTACTATTGCCTTAGTCCTAGCCATCTGCCAAAAAAACATATGTTACTTCTTCTCCAGCATGTAAAGCAAAACGCGAGTCCCAGACAAAAGTTATCTATGCTGCATGGCATTTTCTCGTATCAGCTGAATTTTTCTCGAGCTGTCTAGTGAAACGCGAGTGTCAAGCAAGGCGCCTCCTTGCAGCTGCTTCTTTTTGCGTTTCACCAGACTTGTTGTCCATTGTGTCCAGTGAAACGCGAATTTAAGCCAGGAAACCTGCTTGAAGTACCTTATTTTCGCGTTTCACCGGATAGCTCATGAATAGCATAAAATTTGACAAAACCAAGAAAAAAGAGCTTTAATCCAAGGAAAGATTTTAAGATTACTTAAAATATCCACAGAATTAGGGAGGAAATTTGAAGATTTCCTTAAATATCCACAATATTAAGAAATGCTTTCACTGTGGAAAAAATTCTTTTGTAGTGGTCATGAGCTAATAATAATATAAAGGATTAAGGAAAAATATCAAAACAATGCATTGAATGGAGCTTGTTATTGAAAAGCAAGATGCAGAAACCATACCTTCTTTTTAGCTTGTTCTTCACAATCTCAGCCTAAAGATGACAATATGCTTGAAGGTTTGCTTTGTTGGGGAAGCAGTGAAATGCTTGGAGATTGGAAGGAAATGCTTGGAGACTGGAAGGAACACCCAAAACAAAGATGGAGTAGCGATGAAATGCGATGAAAGGTGAAGGCGGTGAATTTGCATGGACTCAACGTTCTTCGCAAAGTGTTAATAACACACGTGTGACGTACTCTCGCTTACCGAAATTTTTTATTTACTTGGAAAATGGTTATTTAACACACGTGTGACATATTTTTGGAAAAAGAGAATGCACGCATCTTCTGAGGAGTTTATTATGTTGTGTTAAGTCAGACATGTGTACACGTATTTTTCCATTATTACACAAACTTTTTCGTTGGAACTATCACCACATGCTTAACAGTCGATATAAAAGCATTTCAAACCCATTTCTCCGACATTGCCTTCTTCTCTGCCAAAATTTCGTCTCGACTTCCCTTCAAGGTCCTTGCATCCTGTGTGGAGAGCAATTCAACAATCTTTGATAGGTAACAAATTTTTTTATTACAAGCATTTTAACAAAATAAATTTGATTAATATAGAAAGAATGTTTTATAACACTTGAACAATTAAAGATGTTATTTGCTTTCTATCTTTCAAAAGCAGCATAGCTTTTCCAAAAATGATTATATCATCAATTTGTGTGTTTCCATAGAATTTATTTATTGTTCATGTTTCTTTTCTTCATTTGCAATTTTTGACTAGTGAAACGCGAGACAATGTCTCTGTTGATGATATTTTTCTTAGTATCGTGTTTCACCGGCCACATATTAGAATATTTTTTGTCTTCAAGCTAGTGTCCGATGAAACACGATTCCTTCACAGGCATTTGCCTTACACACTTGAATTTTCGCGTTTCACCGGTCAACTAAAAAATTTCTCATTTTTTGATTTTTTTGTCTTGGAAAATCAATGTTGGGACCTCTTTCCATGATATTATCTTGTTTTATTGGATATTGGTTCTACTGTGCTTTTTTTTTTCAGGGATAAATATTTTTCTGGTCAAGATGACAAAGAGGAAGCTATCTCTGGAAGGAATGGATGAGGAGGAGATAATTGAGACATCTAATGATAGGCTCTTTGATTTTTTACACACCACTGGAAATTCTTCCAAGTTTTGCTATATCAGGGAAATTTTCAATGTTCCTTTTGATTTGAAGGAGTTATTGGAGGATCTTGATGATAAACTTAAGGAGTACAGATGTTTTTATGATAGACATGTGCAAGGTTTGGAAGTCAATGGATTTGCTCATTATAGTGATGTCATGGGAGCCACTAATACATCCACGTCAACTTTGCTCGACAGGTTCAACCTCATTGATGAGGAATTCAGAAAGAAAGAAACATGTTTCCCTTTCCACAAGTACCAACACCAATGCCTTCTGATCCACAAGGACGCTGGATTTATTGTGTATCTTCAGTACATGGAAAATTCTTCTCCAAATATAGACCAACAGAGAAAGCTAGAGGATATTGCAAGTATGGATAAGGAGGTCGAAGAGAAGGAGGAGATGTTCCAAGAAGATGTTGAGAATCAACTTGTCCAAGGTTTTGATGTAGGTTTATTCAAGAGTGACAATATCACAATGGTGGAAGAAAAGGAGATTGAGCCAAGTGCACAGGTTGATGAAGAAGGTCCTCTTGCCTGTGTTCCAACATTTCCCACTTATCTTATCAACAAGAAGAGATATGTGTTGCTAAATGATATTCAGCATCTTTTTGATCTTAGAGAAGATTATTGCTTAGCAATCCTTGCAGGTTGGGGCAAAAATGACATGAATTTTATAGGTTATGAACAAGAACCACTAGCAAGTCTTGATGTTGAGGGAGAGAATTTCCAAGATAGCTCTATAGCCTTACATACATGTATTAATCAGATCATAGAATACGAAAAGGGGGGGACTACCTACAGAAGAAGAGTTCTTGCACGTCCAGAAGAAACTTCATATTGATGATGTAGGGTATGAAGAGAGATTGAAGTCTCCATCAGATGAGAAGCCCAAGAGTTCAATAAATATTTATGATGATAGTCTTCTTGAAGAAGATGAACACCCCAAGGTATGAAATATAATTCGAAGTTACCCATTGAGTTTATGTTAGACTTTATTATGCATTATAGATAAATATCTTATATCTTGTACTGTTGTGGTTTGTTATATAGATTGAGATTGAAGATCTGGACAACTTTCTTGGAAGGGCCAAGGGCTCTAGGCCAATGAAGCTTGGAAAAAATCAAAGCCTTGGCCATTATATTGGAAACTTAAACAATCAAACAATTGTAATATATCATAGTAGATTGTTAATCTCTCCAAGTCTACCAATGATGGCTTTGAGAGCTATCTCAAAGGTAATTGGATCTCAAGTTTTCAGCAGAGGTTTGGACAAGATCATTTTGGTGGAGAAGGAAGAAGCCATAAGATTTTTTGGCTTTATGCTTGGATACAGTGGATCTAGAGCTGGATATTTTGGAGTTCTTGGCTCCTATTTGCTCTCTTATGTAGGAGATAGTAAGAATTTGAAGCTTCTTCTAGGCTATCAGAAACAAGAGTTTTTGAAATACAGAGGTCTTATTGAGTGGGATGAAACAAAAGATTCCTCTAGAGGCCCTATCGAACTACCTGAAACCAAGGACTCCTCTGAAGGCCCTGTTGAGGTGCCTGAAACTAAGGACTCTTCTACAACATAATCAGACTAGAAGATGCCAAAGATTAAGGGTTTCTTGAAACCCATCTTTTTCCAACTCTTTGTTTGGTTTGTAACCATTCTGTAAATCTTTGCTTTGCGCAAGAATTTAAATATGTATCTTTTCTTCTTTGGGTAACAATTTGTATAGTCCTTGCTAAAGATGATGTATTGCTTGATGTGGTTGTATCTTTAAGCTTGAATTTATGCCAAATTTGTCGATAGAACCATTGAAAGACCTCTAATAAACTGTTGGCTTTGTGTCTTCCACCTCCATGTCTTGTATGTCTGAAATATTTTGTTCTTGCTTGATAATGTGATTTTTCCATACCTTGGGTTGACCAGATAGATAGAGATCCATATTATTTAATAAAGTATGGAGCATGGTTGTATAGAATATGCTGCATAGTCAACAAATAAGGAAAGTTATTAAAAAACATTATATGAGTTCGACAATGAAGAAACAAACATATACAAACTTCTTACCATATAGTGAGTAAAGTGTTGATCACCCCAAGCTTCTGTCATCGCCTTTTTGAAAAGGTTCAATTGGTTTTTAAATTCTTTGAGATCATCATCATTCCATTCAGTCTTATCACAATAAAAAAACACTTTGTCTAGTGTTTCCCAAACTTTAGCTTTTCTATTTCGAGCTTATACATTATCAGTGTGATCCTTAACTGCATTATGTAGGGATTTCCACTGATTAAATTTAATAGTTGAGCCACCATTTCTCGAGTTTATCTTGCCAAGTCTCCCATGAAAGCCTAGAAACCTTCTAGCCTTCACTCCACCAATAGATGGTTCTTTTGGGACACAATTACCATCCTTAGACTTTTGAAGATCTGGTTCAATAACAACATTGCCACCATGCAAACCAATTGCAGAGATAACTTTTTCAACCTTTGTTATAGCATCTGTTCTGGTTGATAATGGCTTCAACTTCCATGCAAATCCTATATACAGATGAACAAGCTTTTCGATTATCCTGCAAAGTGCATGAAGTGTACAAATATGGGCATTCACTAAAGGAATGTCCAAGACTGGTTTAAACTGTGGATCCTTATTGTGCCTAGAGGGAGCTCTATTCCAATTGCTTGAGTTTAACTCTACAGCCTGTGACATGCAGTATAAGCAAGGAGATCTCGAGTTAGCTCCCTTTGATACATTATACATACATTTGAGTGTCTTTAGGTCACCAGCTATGTGCCACTCAATCCTGTAGTTCCCTAATCCTTCAATAAATAGCTCTTCTCCTGCTTGTTGCCTTTGAATAACATTAGGTATTGATGTTTGATGAAAAACCCAATATAGTATATCAAAATTCTCAGTATCTACCTCAAATGCTCCTAGCCACCAGATGTTATATTCAGATTGAACACTAAATGATGTTGAGTGATTGCAATGACTTGACGAAAGTGCTCTATTCATCAAGGTGATAGAGATTCTCTCCAATTTTTTACATTTCAGAATCTCACTTTCATCAAGTTTAATCACAAATCTAGCCACTCCTTGTGCCTTTGCTAACTGACAAGTCATAAAATTTGATCATTAAGCATTGTAGGGTGGGCAAGTCAAGGAAAATATTGTTAAATTCATTGAATGTAACCTCCTTTTTCTTGCCCTTGAAGCTAGCCTTGATATGAAAAGGCTCACCTAGAATCTCCATCACTTTGTTATTAACTCTCTGTCTGATAGTCCTAACCACAAATGGTTTTGGAAGTATGCAATTGTGTACCTGTCCTTGCTTCATATTTGATTGTAAAAGTTGGAAAAGTTGCATATAAGCATCTCGACTGATACCAATACTATCCATTGTCTTCTGTACTAACTCAGAATCCAAAGAATGATCCTTTACAAATGACTCCAATCATTGTTTCTTTGCCTTTTTAAATTTCTTTTTCTCCAAAATATCCTTTGAAACCACTGAAGGAAGAAGATGATAATAAAACTGAGCTGCTTTTAAAGAATCTCTTTCACTTGCATTTGGTTGTAGAAGAGATCTAAGCAAAATTAACATCACAAATCAATGCAAGTAGTTTAAATAAAGCCATATTTAAGATTTTTCAAGTGAAAAAAAATATACCTTGCTGCTTGGATTCTTTTACCACAGCCTCCTCCTCCTCGTTTGAGATTCTCAATATTTTTAAGAGCTCTTTGTCGATTTCGAAGGCCTAATAAAGTTTGCTTTTGTTGATAAGGTTTGATACGCTTTTCCAATGAATGAATTTTTTGTTGACAATCCTCTAGCTTCTGCAACAACTCTATATTATGTTTCATCAAAAGATGATTCTCTAGTCCAAGGATATCCTTTTCTGCAACAAGATTAAGTGTATGACCTAAAAATCCATTGTAGCCATCACCAATAAACCTCATTAATGACAAGCTATTATAGAAAGGAGGAGTGCTATTTCTGCTAGGATCTTTGGGATATAGCTTTCCATCTAACCAAAGATCAATATTCTTCTTTCCTTCAAACCTCAGTATATGTTTCATAGACTCTGTAACCGTGATAGATTTTGTTCTCTTTCTTATCGGTTCATACTCACTGTCCAACTCAATATGAAGATGATAGAGAGGTCTTTTATGAGAGCTACAGAGATCATTAGATGATTGATCCATAGCTGAGTTACAGAGATCATTGGATGATTGATCCATAGCTAAGGATATGATTAGAAGCAAGAACGAAAACAAAGAAGAGACTAATAAGGAGGAGAAAAAAAGAAGAGAGAAACGATGGAGAAACGATGGAGGGAGGCAATCGAGTATCCACCAAAATTCAAATTGAATATTACTTTTCACTTTAATGAGGAGAGGTAAGATCTTCATTATGACAACCTTGCCAACTTTATGGCAACCTAGATTTCTAGGTTTAATGTGACCACGAGAATATCACGACAATGACTTATTAACGAATTTTGATATTTTAACTTACCAAAATATTAACCTTTTAAAAAATCTATAAAATGATTTTATTTCGTAAATTATTTTCTCTCTCTAGGATCTCTTACAGGGCATTTTTGAGACCTCAAAACTCCCCTAATGTCTCGATGCCCACATACTAGTCTACGGGCAAAATCTTGAATTAGCCTTCAAGCCTTCAAGCGGATTATGGATAGCCTTCGGGCGGATTATGGATTAGCCTATGGGCTAGATTATATGATGTTTTCCAAAGATAAATAAGATCAACTATTGAAAAGAAACTTGGTTGACACTACTTTTCTATGTCAGTGCTAAGATTACGTGAAAAAATCAGTGTCTAACTGGCTAATTAAGGAAGCTGTTTTAAGCGTATCCAACTAAATGTGCTAGGTAATTAGACAACTAAAACAATCCTGAGGAAAGTGTGGTGGATGTGGCCATGGGTCCGTCCTATAGATGGGTGATCCCGGTTGGCCGGGAACTTTTCTCAAACAAAATCGACAGCAGGGAATTTTCCGCGAAGAAAATGAATAGCAAGGAACGTTGACCTAGAATCTAGGTTACTAGAATCTCGATTTATGTTGTTTTAGGGGAACGGAATGGGACTATGCCTTATGGGCAGAGAGGTCGAGCTTTGCATCCCTCTCGTTTTCCATTCTCCTTGAACCAAGTGCAACATGAATCCGCTTCGACCCTGACGTTTCTGCGCAAAGCAGTTCACCTGGGGTTCGATGCTAGCTGTTGTTCTAGGAGTTTGACCACTAGGAAAACCCTAATTCACGTCGGTCCTAAGTGGGAATGGCCGGAATACTTCCGTTACGTGAAAAACTCAAGAGGACTAAGATCGCAAACCCCGTAACATTTCATGGGAGTGCCAGGCGGAGCTTTCTAGACTCTCTTCCCGATGGGCTACTAAGACATGTCCTGCAAACGAACAGGTGGACATGTTCCAGTTGGTATTAGAGCAAATCAACGAAGGATCTGTATTTATAAGAACTTAATAAGAAGAAGTAAAGCAAATGTTGCTGTAAAGAACATTTCCTAACTTATCGATGCTGTCTTGCTGAGTCATGAAGCATGGAACAGGTTCATGGTGTTCCAGGTCATGTTTATGACTGCGATGCATGCCTTGGATTATCGACAAAGGATCGATATGATGAACATCCTAGACCGCATTTACAATCCATCGCCTCTGTACATGGAATGGAGATGGATGGGTGATTTAGGAATCTATTCCATAGTTTCCCACCAATTTGTGTACCTTCAAACCAACTTGAAAAGAATCAAGTGGATGGAGGACTTAAAGATTGTGAAGTTGTCCGTCTTTGTTGAGGCTCACGCAAACGTTGTCGTATTACTGCGCATTCGAGGTGTGTAAACCACCCAAAAGTTGTGCATGGGATTTGTTACTTTGTACATATTTAGTTGTTATGTTTTCTCTTTCATTCTATGTGGAAGATGGAGAAAAACAGGGAGTTTTTGATAGATTGGAAACTCGAGATGCAATCTCATGGGCTACACTTATTTCAAGATATGCCGAATATGGGCTTTGTGAGGAAGTACTAAACTAATTCCAAGAGATGCAAGTCGAAGTACATTGGTGGATATGTTTGCCAAATGTGAGAGCTTGCTTGATGTTTAGCACACCTCAGAATGGTGCAATACAACTAGTAGGAGCATCAAGACAGGCTTGATTGTGAGTGTCATTGTATTACAGTGGACTTGGGCAGCTACTATTTTGCAACAGCTACTATTTTGCAAAGCACTAATGTTACATGGGAGTATGGTGTCAATGGCCCTTTGTGGTATGCGAGTGAGACGACAATTCAGGTGCTCCTTTTTGGAGTATTTGCCATTGAAATCAAACGGAAGACATCATCAGTACATACAATTGGTGAGATTGTGTGTGCGAGGTGGGTAGCATGTTTCGGCTTCTATAGGCCTCATCGTCTTGATTACTTTAGTGGACCCTTCCCCCCCCACGACAAGTAATAGTGCTACTTCAGGTGGCAGTACAGCACAGTTTAATCTGTCTTGAAGGGGCAAGTTGTGTATATGCTATGCTAATCTTTGATTGGAGATTGTGCTATCCTTATCACTCTCCATTTATGAAGAAGGAGGCTACTTTTTGATAGGCACAATCTGCGTATCTATTTTAAAAAAAAAGAAAAAGGCCACTAATCCTGAAAAAGGGGAGCGAAAAGGGAGGCCTCTCTGGTTTTTCCCTGGGGGGGCAGAATGAACAAAAATAACGGCACTCTGGAGGGAGGAAAGCTGAGGGGGAGCCGCGCTTTAGAAAAAGAAGGAGCCTATTTTGGAGGAAGGAGGAAAATAGACGACGGTGGCTGCAATTTTGACGTCTATTCAGTCTTTGTTATGGGATTCAAATCAAAACTCACGAAAAAAACTCGGAAGCTGCAAAAATGGACAGAGAGAATCGCCGAGAGTACAACAGAAGAGTTAGAGAAATAGTTGAGCAGAGCTGGATGGCAGAATGAGAAAGGTCTGTTGTCGACACAGGAGGAGCTGGGAGGATGTAACGTTCCTGTTGGGGTTTGCCAGTATCGGGAAAGAGACAGAGACAGAATTGTATGCCTCAATGTCCTAGATCCAAGACTTCTGATGCTCCACAGAATCATTCGACATTGCAATCACCTTCACGTTGCGCTTCTGGAGCTCCGACAAAGCTCAACTCGGTGGTGCAGACAAGGCTGAAATCAGCTGGGTGAGAGAAGGAGGCCCGCCTATTGACCGTCATTACCAGAGCCTGCAGCATCAAGCCGCCAACTCCACGGCTTCCCCACCAGCGCCCTGCCCTGCCAACTCTTTGATCACATTTACCCAGTTTCTGCCACCTCCACGAGATGAACAGGATACATAGAAGAAGAAGTCCTGTCGACGGATGAGGGGGTCAAAAGTAAAACAAAAGGGAGTGAAGATGGTCCTTTGGCTCTCTCCATCCGACTTCGTTTTCATCTTCTGCATCGATTCGAAGGTTAAGAAGTTGCTAAGGCTCCTCATGGAAATGTCTATGTTGTCAAGAGTCACTCTGATTGGAATAATAAGCTTTTCGAAGCTAATAGAAATGGAAAAACAGTAATAGTTGATTTTACTGCAAGTTGGTGTAGACCTTGCAAATTCATGGCTCCTATTTTTGCTGAATTGTCCGAAATGTATTCCCATGTAATGTTCTTGAAAATAGATATTGCATAAGCTCTGTTTTGAACTCTTTTGGAATGAAAGAGCTTGAGTTCCTTTTTTTTCAGAAAATTCAGAATGTTGCTGTTGTCAAAGAAGAGGAAGAAACTGAATTTTTAATGCAGAAAAGAGAGTCTCACAAGAGCTTTCATCTTTGGTTGATCGCATGTATCAACTTCAGAAAACACTTGACAATATTCATCAGTGGAAGGAGGTTTATTTAACTCTTGGAAGGATATCTGATTTTGAACGAAAAGTGTTATTGAGAGGAAGAAGCTTGAATTGCTTTAGTTGCTTGCACTATGGCTTAAGTGGCAAACTGAAGTGGATAAACAGAGTGCTGGAAGCACATCTTCAGGATTTAAGAGTTTCTGTTGGCAAGCTGATATGTTTGGTAAAACTACTTTTGACCAAATGTGGATAGGCAAAAGATGACGATGCTCGAGTGATATCTTCTATTTTGGAATTTCACAAGGACTTCTGTGGTTGCGACATTGCTTTCACAAACCCTTCGACAACGCAACCCTACATGTCAGAGGTCGAAGGGTCAAGCAAAACACGTATGTGTACAGGGAAGTGACTCGAGTAATCCCTGCCGATAGAATTAAGGTGTTGGGACGTCATGAGAAGAACGGTTATCAAAGGAAAAGATACCCTAATCTTCCAATGACTTATCGATTTTTGAAAATCCATGATCCCAATCCATACTATGACACAGTTCCCGTAGCTGAATGCAACAACATCTTATTCTCCTTGAATTAATGTATCAGCTTGTTCCATCTTCCCAAGAATGATTGTACTTGAAAGGGCTATGCCCATATGAATCAAATAAGACTTCTTTGTATCAGTGATTGTCTTGACTATGAATATTGATAAAGAAGTAAAGTGATTTGGACTCTTGGCTAAAAGCCAAAGTGTACATGTAATGTAGTGTGGGATTCTTGTTGGGAGGAAAGTCGACTTTAGTCAGATTCAAGGTCATGAACCTACTCAGAATGGATTGGCTTAAACCTAATGACGCCCACATTCATTGTGGAAAGGGCCAAGTTTCCTTTCGAAACTCTGAAGGAAAATTGGTCACAACTCAAGGAGAGGCTGGAAAGCCAAATATTCAATTGGCCAAAGCATCTCGGATTATAAAGGGAGTTAGAAAGGGACTGCTTGTTTACTTGATTAAGCTTAATAAGCTAGATCAAAATCAGGAGTCTAGTGAAGAACCTTCATGACTAAAGGAGTACGTAGATGTATTTCCTGAAGAGCTGACAGAACTCCCACCTCAAAGGGAAGTTGATCATGAGATCAAGCTAGTGCCGGGAGCTGCGCCAATTGCAAAGAGGCCTTATAGAATGTCCATCCCGGAAGCAATTGAGCTAAAGAAGCAACTCAAGCAACTATTATATCAGGGCTACATCCGTCCTAATAGTTCACCATGGGGAGCTCCAGTGCTGTTCTAGAAGAAGAAAGATGGAACGCTTCAGCTATGTATTGATTACAGAGGGTTGAATCAATCAACCATTAAGAACAAGTACCCTATTCCTGAACTTCTTGATCATCTTCAAGGTGTGAAGATCTTCTCCAAGATTGATCTCAGGTCTGGATACTATCAGAAGGATCAACGAAGAAGATATTCCAAAGACAGCATTTAACACAAGATATGGACACTTTGAGTTCCTAGTCATGTCATTCGGGCTGACAAATGCACCTGCCACCTTCAACAGCTTAATGCATGATATCGTTAGGCCATATCTTTATGACTTTGTACTCGTCTTCTTTGACGATACCTTAGTCTACTCCAAACATGAAGAAGATCATGAATCCCATCTTTGGATTGTCCTTGAGATAATGAGGGCACACAAGCTTTATGCCAAGATGAAGAAGTGTGCATTCTTCAAACGTCAGATTGAATATCTGGGATTCATCATGTTAGCGAAAGGAATATCAATGGATCTGGCCAAAGTCAAAGATGTTCTAGAGTGGCAAATACAAAGAAATACACAGTTTTCTTGGTTTGACAAGGTGGTACAAGGTCTTTATAAAAAACTATGCTTTGATTGCAGCGCCTCTGACGGATCTATTGAAGAAACAAACATCAATTGCATGGTCAACTGCTGAACAATCTAGCTTTGATAGACTAAAGCAAAGTTTGGTATCAGTACGTATCCTGAAACTTCCGGACCTCAGTAAGGAGTTCGAAGTAGTAACTGATGCTAGCACACTTGCCTTAGGATGTGTGCTTATGCAAAAAGGTCATCCTATAGCATACTCTTCAAGAAAACAATTGAAGAGCCATGAGAAGAATTATGCTACCCATGATCTGAAGCTGTTAGCTGTCATCCATACTTTCAAGCTTTGGAGACACTACTTGCTGGGTAACAAGTTTACTGTAGTGACGGATCATAAAAGCCTCAAGTGGATCTTTACCCAGAACGAGCTCAACATGAGGCAACATCGGTGGATTGAAGTGCTAGAGGAGTATGATTTTGAAATCAAATACTGGCCTAGAAAGGAGAATGTAGTTGCCTATGCACTTAGTCGCAAGGCATTCCTAATTTTCTAATCTTGCAAAATTCATCAACAGCTAGATCTCTAGCCACAAAGGTATCTATGCCAAACAACAGGATACTTGAGCTAGCTAGAGAAGAAGTTTGCCATGATCCAACCTATCAGAAGATGCTAAGGGAGATCCCTATCAAGGATCAAGACCCAAAGCTACAAGCTAAGTATCAGGAATTCTCTATCAATAGTAGACTTGTCTACTATAGAACAAGATTATGTATACCGGCAAGCCAGTCACTCAAGCAAAAGATACTTTGGGAAGCTCATGAATCCCCCTTTCTCAGGACATCCTAGCTATGCCAAGACCCTCAATGCAGTCAGAAAGAGCTAATATTGGGAGAGGCTTAAAGGTGACGTTCTCAAATATGTCATTGAGTGTTTTTCTTGTCAACATATTAAGGCCGAACATGTCAAAATGCCAGGAAAGTTGCAACCACTTGACATTCCCCAAATGAAATGGGAATTCATCAATATGGACTTTGTTGTTGGCCTACCCCAAGTTCAAGGAGGATACAACTCCATTATGGTTATGGTTGATATGCTCACTAAGGTTGCACATCTTATTCCTGTTAAGACAAACTATAAAGCCTCAGACATTGCAAGGTTTTTCATCAGGGAGATATTCAAACTACATGGGTTACCCAGAAAAATCATTAGTGATTGTGATTCTCTCTTCACATCACACTTCTGGAGAGCTATCTTCGAAGCCATTCGAACTCAACTCTATTTTAGTACAGCTTACCATCCCCAAACCAATGGACAAACGGAGCGAGTCAACCAAGTCGTTGAAGATATGCTAAGGGCACATTGCTATCCTGAACCAAAAAGGTGGATTCAATACTTGCCACTGGTTGAGTTTGCCTACAATGCTTCCTACCAACAAAGCATTCAGATGACCCCTTTTCAAGCATTGTATGGGCATGACTGTCGAAGTCCTTTAAACTTCTCGGATCCAACCTTGAGGGTTGAAGCTTCAAGGCAGATGCTGGAAGATATGGATGACCAAATGAAGTCCATAAGACAGGACATCCAAGCCGCCAAGGATAAACATAAGGCATATGCAGATTTGAAACATCAAGATCAAACCTTCGCTGAAGGAGACATGGTCGTCATTCGCGTATGCCCAAAGAAGAGTTTCCTATTCTTAGGTGAATGCAAGAAGCTAAGTCCAAGGTATTATGGACCCTACAAGATCCTCAAGTACCTAGGACCTAATAAGTAAAAGGTTGCTTATTTAGCATGAATTTTTTTCGCAAAGTAAAGGGAAGATTAGTTGAAATTAACCTAACCTATGCTTGTGACCGCAAATCGATAAGTTAGGGTTGAAAAATCAATTTATGCATAGACAACGAATCATGTGGAAGTAGTCTCGAAATTATCTTCTAGAGTTATCCAAATTGGCAAAAACATAAAACACCTAAACCGCGGAGTACTCATTTAGAAAAAGTTGAATTCCAAAGAATTCACTAGGGAATTTAATACGTGACCTAATCGTACGTATTGTTAAAACTAATATTCCTATATCTTAAATACTTGCCCACATTCATTGACAGTGAAAATGTAATTGGAAAGTGAGCTAGGGTTTGTCCCTAAGAATCTTACAAGATGAAACTTGGAAACCCTAGGTCTAACGACATCAGCCTAGTAACTTGAAACAGATTGTTCCGTGACTCCATTGTCTCATAGTTCGATGCGACACTTGCGCAACAAGTGTGGATTCATATGATCTTGTGATTGGATAACAAGGGAATGGCCAAGTTCTCGCAATGAAGTGGCATATTCTTACGCAGTTATCTTGCAAGAGGATGAATAATCATCCTAAATTAGTATCTTTCTTGAGTAAAGAAGATTGATTGGAAACTAAAGACCAATCGATAAACTGAAATAACCAATGAACTTAAGGTTTGACCAAGTCCGGTTAATAGGGTACGCCCTAACCCAGGATATAGGGGATCTTGCCAAGTTGCAAGTTATCCCAGATCGAGTGCTGGATGCATTCAAAAGGAAGGATTCATTCCTTAATAGTTTGCCAACAAAAATAATCAATGGAAATGTTTGTGCTTGCTACAGATTTTAGAGCACTGTTTGGCTTTGTTTGATCAATGAATTAAAAGATAAATGGATATCTATACTTCAGGTTGAAGGCCTGAAGGGAGGGCAGTTTTAGTTACCCCCGATTGCCTGCCTAACCCTAACCAAGGGGGTTGTTGACCACGCCGGGAAAGTGGACCGAACCCGCCGTGAGAGGTCTCTCAGTTGAGCGCTACTTGGAGCAGGAGGACGCTTGGGTGCCAGGGGTGGCTCTAGCCATAAATCCCTCGCCTTCCGGGTCTTGCACAAGAGGCTAACATGACTCGGGATTAGATCTCGAGGCCCGCATACTAGTCTACGGGTGGAAACTTGGATTAATGATCCCTGTGGATTGTTGAATAGCCTTCGGGCGGGGATTGTGGATAAGCCTACGGGCTGGACTCTTTGTATTTCAAAGATAAATATGATAACCTGTTAATAAGGAACTTGTCTGATATTTTTTTTCTATGTCAAGTGATAAAACTACGTGAAGGAACCAGTGCCTAATGGGTTAATTAAAGAAGATGGTTGTGACATGTCCAACTAATGTCTTAGGTAATTAAATAACTAAAACAACCCGAGGAAAGTGCGGAGGGATGGGCCATAAGTCCGTCCTACAGATGGGTAGTCCCGGTTGGCCGGGAACTTTTCTCAAATCACATTGGATAGCAGGAAGATCGTCAAAGAACACGAACAACAAAAGCGTTGACCTAGAGTTATGAACCAAGTGGAGCGTGAATCCACTTTGGACCTGGCGTTTTTGCGTAAAGTAGTTCGCTTGGGTTCGAGGCTAGTTGCTGTTATAGGAAATGACCAATCAGGAAAACCCTAATTTAGGTCGATCCTAAGTGGAAACGGCTGGAATACTTCTGCTACATGGTAGATGCGGAAAGCCCTAGATCGCAAACCCCGTAACATTCGATGGGAGTGCTGGGTGGAGCTTTCTAGACATATTTTTCGATGGACTGCTAAGACGTGTCCTGGAAATACAAGTGGACACGTTACAGTTGGTATCAGAGCCAACCAACAACGGAATTATTTTATGAAATTTTAATAAGAAGAAGTAAAGCAAATGTTGATGTTCCAAACATTTCCTTACCTTCAATGCTATCTTGTAGAATTAAGAAGCGTGGAACAAGTTCTTTGTATTTCAAGTCATGTTTATGACTGCAATGCATTCTCCGCATTATAGACAAAGGGTTGAGATGATGAACATCCTGGAGAAGATCTATAATCCATCACCTTTGTACATGGAACGCAGATGGACGGGTGCCTCAGGAATCTACTATATAGCCGCCCATCGGTTTTCTTACCTACAAACCAACCTAAAAAGGATCTCACAGTAATAGAAAGCAAGTGCAACAAAAAGAATGGCAAAAGAGAATAGTGTGTAAAAGGAAAACGCGGGAGTAAACAAATGCGAATTTCGTACAAAAATCTCGAAAATACAAAATCTCTCGAGTTCCAAGACAAAAACGACTGAAAAGGTGACCCTTGACCTGGATTAAAAGATGAGGGCAATTAATGGCCGACCTCTTCAATGAATCAAATATTCTCTCATTAATCACATCTGGACAACCAAATTTAGAGGTTTTATTCTTCCTAAACCTCAACTAATTAGCAACTTAATCACTTTCTTACAAGTGCCATTTTTGAAGCGTTTTCGGCCCTAATGATTCTTTAAAATTATTTTTTGGACAACTTCTCAGAGTAGTAGGTTTGCCTATCAAAGTCCTAGATTCGGCCGTCTAAGGGGACTTTGTGATCATCTGAGTGATCAAAGATTCAGACTCAGACGAGTGGTGCTCATTTGAATGTCTAAGTGAGGTTGTTTGAGTTCGAGTATCCGAGTGGACTTGTCCCAATGTCAGAGTGTCCAAGTGGACTTGTTTGAGTTTGAGTTTTCGAGTGGACTTGTGCGAGTTTGAGTGGGACTAAAGTTACAGCCATGGTCCACCCCATATTC
This sequence comes from Lygodium microphyllum, assembly GCF_053477565.2. Lineage (NCBI taxonomy): Eukaryota > Viridiplantae > Streptophyta > Polypodiopsida > Schizaeales > Lygodiaceae > Lygodium > Lygodium microphyllum. The sequence goes on along the minus strand of NC_141142.1, from coordinate 56,827,925 downwards.
AACAACTGCTGCGCCGCGCTTAGCACATTCCTCGTGCACATCGCTCCTGTGAAGGATGTCCATCTGGAGCCCCACATAATTATGGTCCGGTCCGATGTCAGCCGCACCCGCGATGTTATCAATGTGCGGGTTGATGATGATCGTATAGACCTGGAATAGGAGGACCACCAGCGCCTGCACATGCAGGCCCGCCTTGCAGATCGACATGATGATGATAAGCTTGCCTTCACTTACTGCTTTGACGAATGATGTCTCTGGTCAAGTGATGTGTACATGCTCCACCTGCGGATGGACCGACTACTGATCATATATATCTTGCCCAACCAACCGACGTCACCCGGCAGTTCGCAAGCTAGTCTTCAAGTTTGCCTTCCGGTTCCAACGCATGCACGTAGCTTTGTAATCCGCGAAACTAGCTCTATAGACAGGGGCCCGGTTGCTAGGTATCTTGGCTGCTGCTGCACGGTGTTTATATCTGAAGCCCAAAATGGGCGTCATGGCCATTTTGGGCATCAAACGACACCTAAAAACTTGGGGAAAGGTGTCAAGATGAAGTCTAAGAATTAAGGTCAAGGTTGCAGCTGAAGTCTAATAATGTTAGGTAAGGCAGTGTCACCATACACATTTGTACATACATGTAGAATGAAAATGAAGTGAGAAGACACACAAGCATAATTCCCATGCTCAATCACTTTTTTTAGCATTGATTTGAAAGCTTGGTCATGACTCATCATAGAATTAAGCCTTAGAATTCGCAATGAGTGGGATCCAGAACCACTTTCAAATCTATAAGGCTATATAGTATAGCCTAAATATCTAAGGCATTAATTTAAATATTCAAATTTACAATTTTTAATAGTTGTGTTTACCCTTGAACTGCGATCCACTTGATTGCTCACTTATTTTCCCTATCAATCCGTAATTTATTTTTTCCCACCATAGAAAATTTTGAACGATCCAAACTCAAATCGTGCTCAATGCATTTTCAACACTTGCGTGCACTTCTTCAGCTTGCGAGATTTGGTGTCACTAGTCAATGAACAGCTACATCCTCAATCAAGATCCAACAAGCTCGACAACGAGCATTGATTCAAGTTTATTCTTGAACATGTAATATGTTTAATATACAAAAATGAAGCTTGATGATTAACTTAGGTTCCTTGTTCAGTTTACTTTCACACAAAGGAAGTTTGAGCGTTGTTTGTCACTTGCATACGATAAGTGTAAAAAACCAATGTTGTTTGTGTTGTAGGGATGAGCATGGATCGATGGAAATGAGGAAGGTCATGGCGAGACGGTGTAGTGATGGGGGTATGCAATTTTGGCAGGTGTGGTGGATGAGGAGCTAGAAGAAGAAGAGGTATATGAGTTCATGCTGCTTGTAGTGTGCCTACTACTCATGGGATGATGTAGTAGATATTCACATCAATATAAAGCATGTTTCCTTCCTTTTGAAGCTACACGTTACTGTGTTTCCTGTGTTTCTTAAGTCATTTGTTTACTCCATATTAAGATATGGAGCTGCATGTTTTGAGGAGAAACCTATACTCATGTGACTTGTGAATATCTACTATAAATCGCATTTACATTGTGACTCTACCCCTTTTGCTTGATTTGTCCTCATTAGCTCGACCCAACTTATTTATGCATGCTCTAACTGATGTGTTTGAACTTACACTCATAACTTATGAAGGTGCAAGCATCGAGGGTTGAGTAATCAAAGGCTCAATGTTGATAGGCTACATAGGTTTGTACAAGTGTAGTGGCAAAGTATTTAGTCGCCTTTAGCATCACACATTCAACCTTCAGAAGCTCTTTGAGTTAAAGCTCCTACATTTCCCTCTATTACATGCAGGCTATGCCCTACTATTATCTTTGTACCCCTCATAGCGATTGTGGTAGGCTCCTCTGAAACAGTCAACCCCTAAATTCATATGTCAACTCCACTTTTTGACAATTACTAGAAATCATTAATCAATGAGGAACACATGTTGGAAGTTTTGACGCCCAAAATTACTGTGAAAGCCCCAATTTTATGCCAATAAAAAAGGCCAAAGGTGTCAGTAAAATTTGATTGAAGCCCAACATTGGGCGTCAAATTTAAAGCTTCATACGAACCTTCATATGGGGTGAGTTTCGATATCTCACTTTCTCGGCCGTTCATTATGTAATTCACGTCCCTCCACTGCATTGATTCAAGGACATAACAATAATTACATGGACATAGCTCTCGAAACCTTGCTACTCGAGGGCATTCCTAGATGCCAAAAGATAGGTAATAAGATCATGTTACGTATAGGAACTCGAGTCACGAGCTCCCTCTAACTTTCCAAAATCCCTTTTCGTCTGTTTACCATGTTTATATCCCATTTCCCAAAACCAAAGCTCTTTAGAGAGGCAATTATAGAAGAGGCCAAGAAACATGTTTTCTCTCGTTAATCAAAACTAGACCAACATCAGCGTCCTAGATAAAGCTGCAAGGTGAAGAGCTCATAGGAAAGACTTTTCACGTTGCTGTTAAAGTCAACGCTTTCGACGATGGAGAAAACCACAAGGTGTTATCCTACTTTCATGTATTGTTTGCTTCCAAGTTGTAATATGAGACAACAATGTCTTTCAAATACTAGAGCTATATTTTTCACACAACTTCCTTTCAAATTACATTCCACAAGCCACATCTATGACCCACCCTTGGAGTCTCAACCTTACCCTTCTCAAGCAAAGAAACAAAACTATGCATGTCATATAACAATGCCTTTCACATGAGTGTTTTCTTGCCGCTACGATTGCTACAATCTACTGTAGAATAAGCATTCCATCTTCAAGGTTTGTGTATCTAGTAGATAGATACACTCATAAACACCTGCGTACAAAGCGTTTCTATGCTTGCTTTCTAGTGGAATGAAAGAAACCAATTTCCTATGGGTGTCTTTGGACTTGAATGCATGTACGTAGCTTTGTAATCCACAACACTAGTTCTATAGACCTTGCTATTTAAGGGCACAAAAGAATCTTCACACGATGTGAGCTTCAATATCACTTTCTTGGCCCTTGATTATGTATTTCACCTCCCTCCACCAAACATTGCTTCATGGCCATAATAATAATTAGGTGGATGTAGCTATTGAAACCTCGGTACTTGAGGGCATTCCAAGACACCAAAAGATGGGCAATAACCTTATGTTACATATAGGAACTCCTGCTGCTACTCATCAAGAGCTCCCTCTAACAAATTTTTTTTTAAAGAGCCTCTAAGGACATGTTTATGAATCTCCTCTCTTTTCCTGTTTCAAGCTTTTGGCAAAGGAAAACTTTATCTAGAAATATTGGAGTCGGATGCTTTATAACATAATGGGATTCTCCCATTTGCTAAGATTCAACCTTTGATGCAACATTACCTATTGTAGCACACAACAACGTTTTGCAAATCTAGTAACCTTGAATGTCAAGAGCTTTTTTTAATAGCTCACTATGTCTTAATAAAGATCACCTATATTGTGGAGAGATATTGGTGCTCATTGAGAAAATCTTCTATGCACAATTAGTTGTATTGACTCTCCCTCTCACCATGAAAGAAATATGAGATTGATAGCGAGAAAGAAAAGAGCAAAAGTGTATATGCAAGATAAAAAATGTTGCATGAAGAACACAAGAATGTATTCAAGAGAATAATTATTGTATTGAGTTGTATTCATAGGATTAGAACAAATACAAGCACAAGAGAGTGGTAGATGAGCTCCACAATTAGTGGGTGGTAGCTATGACTTATTACACGTGATAAGAAGCCACCGTTAGTTCTTGATGAATGAACTACCTAAGCCTATCAAATATTATCTTTCGTTACTTATCTAGTAGTACACTCCCCTTAGGAAAATACTAGGACCATCTTGAGTATTCTTTACAATAGAATAAAAGCACAAATACAAACGCTATAGTTGCAAAAAAAGGGCATCTTTCAAAACATGTTTAAATTTTCATTTTAACTCATAACAATTAATAAGCTATCGGAGAAGACAAATCACACCTTTAAGCATGTCAATGAATATGAAAAACAAACAATATATGTGCTCATAACTATTAATAAGCTATTTGAGAAGACAAATCACAACTTTAAACATGTCCATGAAGGTGAAAAACAACCAATATATGTACTCATTTAACAATGATAGAAATAAGAAAGATGCACAGAGAGAGAGAGAGAGAGAGAGAGAGAGAGAGAGAGAGGTGTTGTGAAATATTAGAGCTCATATGCAAGGTAATGAAGCCTTTAAAATGCAAAGGGAACCCTATTCTTCAAAGATGCAAGGCTTGCTTCACTTTTAATATCTTAAGAATTAGTGGTTTGTATAAATTTGTTTAGTTGGCCATTTAGAGCTTATTTATTGTTTTAGTTATTTAGATCCAAGATGGTACGCATTATTTAGAGTTTCGTGATTTGTCTCTATTGAGATATGTAGCTTAAACACTAAACAACTAAATAAGCCCATTTGTAAACATCTCCTTAAGCATCTCTAAATGATTTGCTTAAAAGTTTGGGTGAATGACTACTTAAACATCTCATTAATGTCCTATTAAAACTAATTTTAATGCCTATTTAAACATGACTCTAAAGGCACGTGTGTCTCTATCATGTTTTTGTGCACAATAGGACAATCGGAGAGCCTTACTACTGCATTTTTTGTCATATAATTGACATCAAAAGGCATCACTATCCACATTGCTTCTATGCCAAGCTTATGGAATGCCACTAACAATAGACATTGCTTATGCAATGTAAGCATTTCATATGCCATGGCCCCCATGGTATAATCAAAGGCTATGAATAAAGTGCTTTTTAAGAGATAGTACTTGTATGCTTTAAGAAAGCCTTAGCGTATTTACTCTTGCTCATAGTCTCTCTCTCTCTCTCTCTCTCTCTCTCTCTCTCTGTCTCTCTCTCATCTGCACACACTACTCGATGGGTACAATAGGAGAGTGGCATCATACAAGTAGCAAGTTGAACAACTTAAATCTAGGCAAGAACTCGAGGGGTCATTTATGAATATATATGCATATCATGCGAATTTGACATAATAAATTTTCAAACACTGTTTTAAACCATTTTCTACATATAGATAGGTGCATCAAGAGTCCTAAGGCCATCATACACTACAAGGGTACACACATATAGTGACGCTAAGTAGCAACGTTTTTTTTTTGGCGTCGGTATTAGCCTCGGTATTAGCGTCGGTATCAGTGTCTTTAAAAACGTCGGTATTTGTGTTGGTATTTATCGACACAAATACCAACATTTTTAAAGATGCAGATACCGACGCTAATACTGACAGCTTACTGCGGCAAAATTTCACTGAAACCCAAACGTTTCTTTCATTTGAGCACGTGAAGGTAGAGAGAAAGAAAGGATTGTGAGCAAGAGAGGGAGGTGAGCAAGAGAGATGAGCAAGGGAGGTGAGCAAGGAAGCAAGCCACGAGCCGCACGCGAGGAGAGGAGTGTCGCCCGCACGAAGAGGTCGTGGAAAAAGAAGAGAGCACGATGGTATGCCCTGTTTTGGTTTCTTTACAATCTTTGTTTTGCTTTGCAATGTAGGTTAGAAAGTGTTGGTTTGTCTTCGATCTTTGTGTTGCTTTGTGTTGCTTTGCAATGTAGGTTAGGAAGTATTGAAAGAGAGAGAAATGGAAGCGAGTGTTTTCAAAATTTTTCTTGTGTTGGTTTTTATTCTTTGCAATGTAGGTACGCAAATGTATGTGTGTGAGCATAGTTGAGAGCCGACCTCAAAGATAGATAAGTTTAGAGCCAAACTTAAAGAGATAGGTATGAAAATTTAAAAAAAAAAGACCTGAAATATATATAGTGGAGTGGTCCCAATATACAATATAGAATCTTTATTAAATTATCATTCCATTACATCGCAGTTAAGATGTCTAGCACTCATGACCAACATGGTGGTGATCGTGAGGCTTGGCTCAATCAACATGTCCCATGTCCATGCACGCAATGCAAATTGGCCATTCGTTGAAAACATCATTTGTCCATAGAGCATGTGCAACGGTATGGAGAGTTTCGAGTTGAGATAATGGTGCGCAGATCGGACGCAGAATGCTCACGTAGTGAATCCCGGAAGGTCCCCAAGAACAATGAACTCTACCTTTTTTGCACAAAAAACCATGTAAAAGCATGCACGACAAGAAGCAAGAGACAAATTGGGTTCAATCTTCCCCCATGCCTTGTGTGAGCGCTTCACAAAGCATGTATTTTATGTATATTTCAATCTTCATGCTCAATAATAGTCCCAATTTACAAAAATATGACAAGCTTTTAGCTTTTGAGTTTGCTTTCTACAAAAATAGGAAAATAAAGCTAATGGACGGTGCCCATAGAGTCTGGCACGCCCAATCTCAATGTCCAAATAGAAATAACATATCCGTGCGCATAGGCGCATACAAAATAATAATCAATAATCAATGTCTCAATAGACATAACAAAATATAGGCGTGGCGCCTATCAAAATATAATCCAAAGGTCGAATACTCGCTAAAATCCAATGCTTTCCTCTGTCACTGCTGCTATCTCTACACATCAACTGAAGCATTCACAATCGTTAGTAAAATAATACAATTAAACCGACAAAAGTGAATACCTAGCAGTCTTCAGTTACGTAAATAAATCAACTGGTTAGAAATAAATCCTAACCTTAATTTATTACGAGTGCGCACTCTAAACTCATAAACGTTTATTAATTTCATATGCATTTTGCGGAATCACCCGCTATGGAATCACCCATGTACACACTAAATTAATGAAATGCCCGAAAAGGACAGGCGTCCCCATCAACTTCTCGCACAAAGAATCCTCTTTGTGTATGAGCCCCGGTCATCTAAGTTTACGAAATCCACCGTAAAACCTCACGGAATCCACCGTGGAATATGCCTCCTGGTATCATACCCCCGCGGTGGAATAGCAATTGACCTCAATTGCTATTAGCTCAATGTGGAGCTAACAGAGTGGGGAAAGCATTTAAGTCTCTAGCGTGCATCCATTGTGCTTCCTCTACAGGATGGTTCTTAAATTTTACCAGATATCTAGAATACCTTCGGCCAGTTCTAGTGGTCATGTAGTCAGTGTCTATGATGGCTTATGGTTCAAGTATTTCAGTCTCTTCCTCTAATAAAGGTGGGTTTTCATAAACAGGGTGAATAGGTAATTGGCCTCTAAATGGTCTCAATAAACTAATGTGAAATGTATTGTGAATTTTCCAATGAGATGGTAATTCTAACTTGAATGCATTATCATTAATCTTATGAATAATTCTAAATGGTCCATAGAATCTAGGAGCTAATTTGACAACTGGATGTCTATCTACACTTTGCAGTCTACGCTTTTCTATTCTAAGCCAAACATAATCATCAACTTTGAAATTCATAGCTTGTCTTTTCTTGTTGGCTTGTTTGGTATATGATTGTTGGGCTTTAGCAATCATATCCTTAACCTCATAAAAAATACTATTATGCATAGTAGCAATATCATCAGCACTCTGAATTCTATTAGACAAAGATGCAACAGGTGTAGATAATCTATATCCATAAATGACTTCAAAAGGTGCTTTCTTTGTAGATGTGTGTGGTGTATTATTATATGCAAACTGTAATAAATGTAAATGAGTGTCCCATGTCTGAGGTTTAGAGATAGTATATGCACGTAAAAGATCTAGAATGGTGCTATTTGTGGCTTCTGTTTGTCCATTTGTTTCTGGATGAAATGCAGATGAGAAATCAATCTTTGTGCCTAGATTTGCAAACAGTGTTATCCAAAAATTGTTACAAAATCTAGAATCACGATCTGAAATGATAACTTTGGGCAATCCATGGTTAGTAAAAACAGTTTTCAAAAATAATTGTGCTGCTTATGATGCTGTTAAAATTTTCTTACATGGAATGAAATATGCTTGCTTACTAAATCTATCTACAACTGTCCAAATCATGTCATGGTTAGATTTAGTATTTGGTAAACCAGTAATAAAATCCATGGAAATATGTTCCCAAGGTTTAGATGGAATAGACAAAGGCATTAGTAATCCATACTGTTTACCATGATGTCTCTTTATTCTTTGACAAATCAAACATTCAGAAACGAAATTAGATACATCTGCATCCATATGCGGCCAATAAAAATCTTCAGTTAACATGCGTAATGTAGATATGATACCTCTATGACCTTGATATGGGGAACCATGAATTTCATTCAAAACAAAAGATCGGAATGGAATAGTAATACACAGTCTCTTTTCAAAAAACATAAATCCATCATTATATGACAATGAATCAACAGGAATGAAATTATTTTGAACTAATTTTTGCCAATCAGAATGAAAAGTAATATCCTGGTGATATGTATCTTTCATAGCAATCAAAGAATCAAAAGATATGATGGAAATATTATGAATTGCAGGTCTTCTACTCAATGCATCAGCAACTACATTTTCTTTTCCAGGTTGGTATTGAATGATAGGATGAAAACTTTGAATGAAGGAAGCCCATTTGATATGACGGTCGGAAATTTGGGGTTGGCTAAGTAGATGTCTAATGCTTTGCTGGTCGGTCTTTATCATGAATTTTGAACCCATTAAATAATGCTTCCACTGTTTTAATGCTTGTACAACTGCTAATAGTTCTTTGTCATAAGTGGAATATTTGAGCTCAGAGGGTTTTAGCTTAGAACTAGAATATACTATTGGATGATTGTCTTGCATTAATACGGCTCCTATTCCTGATCCGCTAGCATCAGTCACAACTAGAAAGAATGGTCTATTAAAGTCAGGCAATTGTAGAACTGGGGCATTGGTTAATGCACATTTCAGTAAGTCAAAGGATTTCTGCTGAGTTTCAGTCCATTGATAAACAATTCCTTTCTTAAGAAGTTTGGTTAATGGTAAAGCAAGTAATGAAAAATTACGTACAAACTTCCTATAGAAACTAGCAAGACCAAGGAATGAGCGTAATTCATGTACATTTTTAGGAACAGGGCAATGCAATATTGCATCAATTTTCTTAGGATCAACTTTAATTCCTTCTTTTGATACAATATGACCTAAATATTCTATTTCTGTCTTAAAGAATTCACTCTTTTCAGGATTTGCAAACAATTGATTTTCTTTCAGTAATTGAAAAACTAATGATAAATGCTCATAATGCTCTTTTTCACTTTGACTAAACACCAAAATATCATCAAAGAAAACAATCACACAATACTGATATTTCAGAAAGATACGGTTCATTATTCTACTGAAAGTAGCAGGTGCATTAGTTAATCCGAATGGCATGACTAAGAATTCGTAATGGCCAAACTGTGTTCTGAATGCAGTCTTAAATATGTCGGATCCATTTAGCCTCACTTGATGATATCCAGACTTAAGGTCAATTTTACTAAATATAGAAGATCCTTGCAGTTTGTCCATAAGGTCATCAACTCTAGGTATAGGATACCTATTCTTTACAGTGATCTTATTTAATGCTCGGTAGTCAATACACATACGATAGGTATTATTCTTTTTCTTGACTAAGAGTATAGGTGCACCGAATGGAGAACTGCTAGGTCGAATTAAGCCTCTATTTAGTAATTCTTCAACTTGACTCTGGATTTCTTTTTGCTCTATTTGATTGTGCCTATATGGTGCTTTGCAAGGTGGTTGTGTGCCAGGAATTAAGTCAATCTTATGGTCTTCTGGACGTGAAGGTGGTAAACCTAGTGGTAGGTCTTGTGCAAAACAGTCCTTAAAATATGCAAGAAATTCCTTATGCCTAGGGTGCATATGATTTTCCTTTGCGTGCAATTCATTCACCCAAATGAGATATGATTTAGAACTCTTGCGTAATGCACGTTTTGCTTGAGTATGCGAAAGCAGTGGAAAAATATTAGATGCATGCATACCATATAATGTAATAGATTTTCCTTGAAAATTAATATTCATTGTGTGTGTGGAATAATCTATATTTGGATTATGCTGGTGTCTCCAAGGCATTCCTAAAATAATGTCTCTTGACTGTAATGGAACAACTAAGAAATTTCTTCTTTCAATATATGAACCAATTTGAATCTCTAAATCTTGTACTTCTTGTGTGCCATTGTACCTAGTGCCTAAAAATGCAGCTTTTATGCAATAATGCGTAGGTACTGTATGTAATTTCAATTCCTTTACCAATTTTGCTGAAATAAAGTCATGAGTACTACCGTCATCATGCAAAATAGTTCTTTCCTTTCCATGCACCATACATTTCATAGTCAACAATGAATGTGGAGTAGGCATACCTGGTAAAGTGTCGGAAGTAGTAGTAGTATCATCCTCATCTTCAGTGAAATCAGGCATATCCTCATGCTCGTCTTCGTCCATGGCTCCAAGATAGTTGATATGTGCTTGTGGCTTCTTTGAATGACAATTTGTTGCGAGATGCCCTGGCTGGTGACACTTATAGCATACTATTGGCTTGGCTTTGGTTACATTATTTGCAATGGCTGGAAGTCTGGGTACATTTGGATTTGCTTATGGAATAGGCTTAGGATTTGGATTGACATTGGAGGGTAATGCAGGTGGTTTAGGCCAATTCTTGCGGAAAGATGGTGATGAGAAACAACCTGGATTAAACCTTCTAAAATTGGAATTGAATTGTTTAGATCCATAATTACCGTTGGCTTGGAATTGCTGTGGTCGTCTGTCTCTTCCGCGTAACTTATCTTCAGTGTCCTGAGCTAGTGAGATGGCGTCTTCAAGGGTAACAGGCTTGAACATGTTCACTTCAGCGTAGTAATGTCCAAGAAGTCCAGACATATACTTCCGCTTATGTGTCGTCTCTGGTACGTCTTCAAGCATGCGTAGCTGTAGGAGTGCATTCCAAAAACGCTCTGTATACTGTGGAATAGACTCACGATCTCGTTGTTGAAGTAAATCCCATTGCTTGATAGCCTTCTCATGAAATTGCGGTGGAAGAAAATTCTGCATGAACTTCTTCTTGAAATCTTCCCAAGTAGCAGGACATTCTATGCTCTTGCGTACTACAGTCCACCATAGTGATGCTCTGTCTATCAGATGATTAGTAACACACTTGATTTTATCTTTTTCTGGATAAGTTTCCTCATGGAAATAGTCATCAAACTGGCTAATGAATGATAAAACAGTCTTTCCTTCTCGTATGCCATTGAAAGTGCGAAATTTGAAACTTCGTTAACTTATCTTGGATTCCTTGCGAATGGTTTGTGCTTCAAGAGTGGCGTCGATGGTACGTCGAATCAAATCTTTAGCTTGAGGTTCTTCTTTGTTGGTAGACGCTCTTTGTAGTTTTGTCAATTGCGCTTGCAATGCTTGCCTAGCCCTTCGCTCTTCTTTCAATTGTAGCATGATTAGATCCAGCTTTTGTTCCATGGTAGGCTCAGGTAAGTCGTCTTCAACCATAGGATCATCCATATGTGGGGTCGTCATCCTGTAAAACTCAATAAACCGTTCTCACTCAAAATCAGGTTAGCGGGATGAGCGTAGCTCAAATTCAGGGTTACAAGGCTATGTACTTTTGGATATTTCTTTGTCAATTTTCAAAAAATATGCAATATTTCTGTCTTCTTTTGCTGAAAATACTTCAACGAACTTGTAGATATGTAGAACACTTTGCCACAAACAACTTTCGAGTTCAGAGTTTTTGTGTAGGAACAAGCCTTCTAGGAGTTTTAAGCACTAGTCAGTTCTGACTCCAGTTGACTAGTCTGACTTGCAGAGTTGCAGACTTAGCCGACTTACAGAGTTGCAGACTTGCAGAACTTAGGCCAACTTGATGAACTTGCAGAACTTGATTCCAATTGACTTGCTGAACTTGACTTCTGAGGTGCAGGACCTGAAGTTTATGGACTTGTTTGCCTTGTGTGACTGCAGTGATTTAGCTTTGACTTAAGGAGATTAAGCTTAAGCTTAGTAAGCTTAATGAAGTAGGCGGCGTCTGATTTTCGTGGGGGGGGGCCGTTTTTTTTCGCCGTGCGAAAAATTCAGACCTCCTCTGAGACCACGATGAAAAAATTGAGAAGCTATTAAGCTTCTTAAGCTTCTTCTAAGCTTAAAGCTTTAACTTATGAGAAATAAGAGATGAACTTTTTTGTTTTCTCACTGTTTCTTCACGACTTGATGAAGGAGATGGATGCGTGGTCCTCCCCCCTACAGAGCCTGGTCCTTCGCAATCTGATAGTAGAAACAGGGGTTCTTGATCGCCAGAAGTCTGCCTGTATCGACGGTTCGCGATGAGATTGACTGTAGAGCCCGATCGTTCCTGGAGCTCCGCCTTCGCCCGAGATTGGTAGCGATTGGAAGCTCTTGATCTCTGCTCCGCTCTGATACCACTGTGCGCAGATCGGACGCAGAATGCTCACGTAGTGAATCCCGGAAGGTCCCCAAGAACAATGAACTCTACCTTTTTGCACAAAAAACCATGTAAAAGCATGCACGACAAGAAGCAAGAGACAAATTGGGTTCAATCTTCCCCCATGCCTTGTGTGAGCGCTCCACAAAGCATGTATTTTATGTATATTTCAATCTTCATGCTCAATAATAGCCCAATTTACAAAAATATGACAAGCTTTTAGCTTTTGAGTTTGCTTTCTACAAAAATAGGAAAATAAAGCTAATGGACGGTGCCCATAGAGTCTGGCACGCCCAATCTCAATGTCCAAATAGAAATAACATATCCGTGCGCATAGGCGCATACACAATAATAATCAATAATCGATGTCTCAATAGACATAACAAAATATAGGCGTGGCGCCTATCAAAATATAATCCAAAGGTCGAATACTCGCTAAACTCCAATGCTTTCCTCCGCCACTGCTGCTATCTCTACACATCAACTGAAGCATTCATAATCGTTAGTAAAATAATACAATTAAACCGACAAAAGTGAATACCTAGCAGTCTTCAGCTACATAAATAAATCAACTGGTTAGAAATAAATCCTAACCTTAATTTATTACGAGTGCGCACTCTAAACTCATAAACATTTATTAATTTAATATGCATTTTTGCGGAATCACCCGCTATGGAATCACCCATGTACACACTAAATTAATGAAACGCCCGAAAAGGACAGGCGTCCCCATCAACTTCTCGCACAAAGAATCCTCTTTGTGTATGAGCCCCGGTCATCTAAGTTTACGAAATCCACCGTAAAACCTCACGGAATCCACCGTGGAATATGCCTCCTGGCATCATATAATCAACCAAGCAGTCTTGAATTACGAGATTGCGATAAGTTCTCTCTCATTACGTACTATATGACATGTAATTGATTTAAGTATAACAGTTTGGGGTTATCTTAGAAGTTAGCTCCTTAACATCCTTTACAGGGTCAGGGTCATGTCGATACATTGGAGTCTGCAAATCTCTTGCATCCAATAAGACGGGTTCGTCTGCGCTCTATACAAATGTCGTCCGAGATAACTAACTGTCTCATAGAAGGTGATAACTCTCAACCGCTTTCTATGGGTGAGAATGCTGGAGACATGGATGATCCTCCTGCTTTTTTGGAGCCCGAATTAGAGGACATGATCGAATCATTGCTTCCAACGGACTCAGAATCCCAAGATCCTTTAATTGCGAAGGTTGCCATTCAATTGTATGATGGGAGTCGGGTATCCCGTTTGAAGACACTTCTTGCATTGTTGAACATACAAAAAAAGTATGGATGGAGCGATGCAAGTGTGACAGAGCTATTCAGGTATATTATGATGTGTATGATTCTTTATTGAAAGCCATTGAAATCTGCTATATAGCACTCTAATAACTTGCTTCATTGCAATTTGTAGAACGTTGAAATCTTATATATTGCCTATCCAAAACACGATGCCTGAGTCTCATACGATGGAAGACAAGTGCTGCGAAAGCTAGGCATGGATTATAATTGCATTCATGCTTGCCCCAATGATTGTGTTCTCTTCCGGGGAGAGTTTGAATTGTTGGCCACATGTCCCAAGTGCGGTGCGGGCAGGTATCGAAATGACTTGCAAGGGCAGACTATTCCGCAGAAGGTTTTCAGGAACTTTCCGCTGATACCGCGTGTTCATCACATTTTTCGGACCAAGAGTTTTGAAAATTTGACTACATGGCATGCAGAAAATCGATCCACTAATGGTGTATAGCATACACAGCGTACACCAGCTGACTTAGAAGCATGGCATCACATTGATGAGACTTTCCTTGACTTTGCAAAGGAGGCGAGGAATCTACGATTCGGTCTTGCCATGGATGGGGTAAATCCTTTTGGTTTACGTTCCACCTCCTATAGTGTATGGCCCGTGGTCCTTGTTAACTACAATATACCGCCATGGCTTTCCACCAAGAAAGGACACCTTTTGCTCAGCTTGCTTGTGCCTGGTCTATGCAAAGTCAAGAATATGGATGTCTATCTCTCTCCACTGATTGATGAGCTAAAGGAGTTGTGGGAAGGAATTGTAGTGGAGGACATGAGCAAACATATTGGTAGCCGATCCGCAACTATAAGGGCAATTCTTATGTGGACCATGCATGACTTTCCAGGTTATGGAGAATGCTCTGGTAAAGTGTGTTTTCTTATTTTGCTAGTTTTGTTTGAGCGATGTTGGTATTATGACATGCCTCATTGTACATGTGTGTTCTGCAAGGCTAGTCACATCAGGTTACCATGCATGTCCTCTGTGTGGACCAAGGTTGGATTCTCGTATGTCAAAATCTATGAAGAAGATGGTATTTAAGGGACATCGGGCTTTTTTGCTAGAGGATCATGTCATGAGAGAAGGATTTCTTGGTCGCCCTCTTGCGAGAATGAACGCACTGAGCTGGTTTGATCGTAGGATGGTGGACCAAGACTCGCTTCCCAATGAAATGGGATGCTTCTCAATTTTCTATGAGCTGACTTATTGGAAAAAACTGAAGATTAATCACCTTTTAGATCCCATGCACATTTTTAAGAATGTGGGTAGCTTGCTATGGGACCACCTCATTGGGCAGCGAGACACACTAGGAGCGAGGATGGATTTCAAAGCAGTGGGAAAGATGGAACCATATTGGCCTGTAAGTGGCGTCGACGGTTGAGTGCAATTGCCGTGCGCTCCTTGGGTTTTGTCTAGCAATGAAGTGCGACGAGTAAAGGAAAACATCAAGTCCTTTTGCACACCGACTGGCCCAAAGCGTTCTCTCAAGACAGCATTCACAAAGGATGACCAATTGACAGGACTCAAATCCCATGATTGGCATAAGATGTGTCAGGTATGTACGGTATGAGGCTGCGTATGGCATGATTCTGCATATTAGATTACAGAATCTCTGTTTATTTATACACAATGTTAATTACGTGGTTTTCACAGTTCGTATTGCCGATCACAATCGCGGGGTCTCTGACATCGGAGGTACGGACAACCATTTACAAATTGTCCGAGTTGGTTCAGTTTGTCTCCCAAAAAGAGATTCACATATCATCGATTGAATCCGCGAAATGCGCGGCAGTAGAGACTGCTTGTCTTTTGGAGAAGTATCTTCCCACTAGTATGCTCACGATACAAACCCATCTTCTAGTGCATATTTTAGATGAATTACAGGTTGTAGGTCCAATCCATACTCAATGGATGTTTTTCCTTGAACGGTTCACAAAGACCTTAAAGGGATTTGTGCGACAACGGGCTCGTCCTAAGGGTAGCATGGCTGAAGGTTGGTTAGTGTCGGAGGCCTTGGTGTACATTTCTGAGTGGTTGTCCACTGTGGACCGGGACAAAGGCTTGATATGGTCACTTAAGGAGGATGATCATCTGAATGGAGATGTCCTAGTGGGAAACAGAATAGAGAAGAAGATGGATGCATCCATGGAGTCCAAGGTAAACCGATTTTGTATGCTGCATAGTGCTACGATGGAGAAGTGGCTGCAACGGTATGAGGATGCTTGCACTCAACGAGAGTCTGCAAGATCTGACTTTCGATGGAGTACGTGGCAACGGCCCATTCGATATCCGAAGGGCTTAGAGGAGATGCCTCTACTCATGTCCACTAGATGGCTACATGAGGCCATAACCAAAGCATCTCAAGATGGAGAAACAGTTACTCAAGAAGAGTGGGACTTCTCACGTGGATGTAGTCCCAAGAGATTACAATCTATACTGCAAATCGCAACTAATATACTTGTTCTTCTCCCAGTATAAGGTCCATAGTGCAGCATGGTCACGTGGATGACATTTCAGAGTAGAGCACATCGATAAGTTACGCTCGACAATGGACTGTGGAGTGATGGCAATGTTTGAGTAGGAAAACCGATGACGTGCCACAGATCCAAACCGTGTAGTTGCAGAGATGGAGTATTTTGGATGTTTACAGAGTATCCTTGCAGTGGACTATCAAAGTTTCTCCGTTACCATATTTGATGTGCAATGGTTCAAGGTTACTCTCGAAGGAGTAGGTGCAACTGTTCGGCGAGGGCCGAGTGGCTTTGTTGAGATTGACTCAACGAAGAAGTGGACCGATCTGAGTGATACGTTTGTTTTGCCAAATCACTATGAGCGGGTAAGCGTCCCTAATACTTGATGCGCTTTAGTAATCTCAAAGTGGACTTTTATACTAATCGTAGTGTGGATCAGGTCATTTTTTTCCCTAATCCGCAACAACCTCAATGGTGGTATGTCATTCCCATGACATCTAGGAGTATCCCAGTGTTTGCCAGAACCCCTGTACCGATCGTAGAAGAGACACCTTTAATAGCGGCAATGACAGAAGGCATACAAGAAACTAGGATGAACTGCCTGGAGGACCAAGACATCTCACCTATGGAGATAGAGGATGGGTTTTTTGAAAATGAAGCAGAGTCCTCATTTTGTGGAGAATGTTGTATAGACCTTTCGGTGTATACTGAGCTATGTCAAGATGAGATTGTGGAACCCTAAACAAAAGTGACTCAATCAAAACGTTCCTCCCACTACATCATGTCCACTTTTTGCAAATCAGTTAGGACAGTTTGTATGTTTTTGGAGTATCGTATTTTGTATTATCTATTTATTATTATTACTTTAAAATGAAGTCTTGCAAATTAAGTCTTAGTTTTATTATGTCTTGCAATTCATTATCAAATTGACTTATTTTTCCTTGTATGTGCAGGTTTAGGATTTGGGCACGGACGGCAGGATGAGCCGAGATTTTACAGATGACGACATCGATGCATTGCTAGAGCGTTTCTCACCGGAGAAGCTAGCACGAGTCAGAGATAGAGCCGATGCACAGCTTTCGTGTTCCACCTCAGCATGATCGACAGACTTTAGACGGTCTGATGCGTCGATCTCCAGTAGACGCAGTTGCAGGTCTCGCTTTGCTTCAGAGTCACGTGATCGAGAAGGGGGTAGCTCCTATTTTGGGAACGTGGATGCAGTCTCTCCCACTCACACTGCCACCAGGGAGTCGACACTGTCTTTCATTGGCGGTGACGGGCAAACGTCTACTGCTCCCACTCCTTCTCGCACCCCACCGATCACTCCCAGGGCCGACAAGAAGTACACAAAACCCACTCCTCCATGTATGTATTTTCGCACGAAGATTTTCACAGTAGCACTTATCAATTCAAATTGTGTTTGACACATTTGTATTAATGTCCTGAAAGTACCTATTTGCAAAATCTTGCAGGTTACTCGTATCTCATAGATAAGACCTCTGGCCATTTATATATGAATGATGATGGAAAAGCTGTCATCTCTAGGATGCATGAGTTGTGCCAACAAGTATTTCGGCACAACATTACAGACAAGTGGAAGGAGATCCCAGATGCCAGCAAGGAGTACATAATCAATACATTGTATCGAGAGTTCCCTCAGCCCTCTAGCAATGATAGATTTTTGAGAGGGTGGATGATGACGCGTATGCATGATTGTCAATCGCATAGGCAGTCTGATGCACGTGAAGCAGTCAAGTAGGGCAAATCGAAGCCAGAGTGGTTGGATACATAGGACTAGAGTAATCTCTAGGATGAGGTGACATCCACTCCAAACAAGTGGAAGTAGCAGAAGGACGCAGCAAAGGCGCGCTTGGACGCAGAATCTGTGCATCACCTTGGTAGCGGCGGCCACGCAACATTCGTGGCAGATTTTGTAAGTATTAATAGGGTAGAGTACTCTAATTTAATGACATCCATGTTGATGTATGTATTTTGAACATGAATCTCAAGTACGGTTTTTTTTCAATGTTTGTGTGCCACAGCAAAGTTTTACGAATCGCGACTCGACTGTACTGGAGGTGACATATGGAGAGAAGCATGGTTTGAGTGCTCTGATCGAGAAGCTCTATGCTCATGGAGGACCGGTAAGTAGTAATAAATATCATTCCTAATTTGAGAAATCTGTCATTATATGTCAGTTTGTATTTGGTACTCACAATTATATATGCATTTGCTGTTGCAAACTCCCTTCGATATGCCACTACAGCGAGAGGAGTTTTCTGATGCGGATGAGTCGTAGAGAGCAGATTAGGCTACATAGGATTACTCCCCATCTTGTATTATGTATGGCATTATGGCCTCTATCCTCCATATGTAATAGCAAAGTATATATGATTTGGACTTCTATCTTGTAGCATGACTCCATATTTGCTTTGTCACAGTAGCACTTCTCAATTTAAGTTCTGTTATTTTCTTTATCAATGCAGTGCACATTTCTGTTAATTAATGTCATGAAAGTACTTGTTTGCAAAGTCTTGTAATTATTTGGGATCGATTTTCTAACTTCTTTGATAGCAGGAATTGTCTCTTAGCCGTATGTGGCTCTAACTGTGGCAGGGCTGCATCTACAGCTCTGCCACAAAAAATTTTTATTCTCTGTAACCATCGGTATCACACTTTTTCTGATCTATTGCTTAAGAATATCATCCCATTCCCCAAATCCTCTATCACTCAAGCATTCTTCATCCAAGGATTGGTAAGCAAGACATCATAATCCACTCTTTTCACGACTATGAAGTTCAAGGAGAATTGAATTTCTGTTATCTTTAAAGCCAAATCCTTCAACACTCTGAAGGTTCTTCATCCCATTCGCGCTAGAGTGACATTGAACCATACAGTTTCTATTGGTGGTGGGTTTCCCTAAGCTTGTAGGATTGCATGGCTAGGTACACTAACTCTTGCTCTTGTATCTACTATCCCGTTTCACGTTGTATCTCCTAGGGCAATGATAGGCAAGACTATGTGCATTTCGGTTCCTTTCCAAAAGGCATTCACTTGTGGAGACTTAAACATTGGGTTCATCGTTAGGCTTGGTATGTGCATAACAATGTCATGGTTCTTGTGATTCATGTCTATCACTTCATTCTACCCATTTCTTCAACACTTGTCACCACAGTCTAGGGTTTGCATAAGGAATTCTCCCAGTGGCAATGTTACAGGAGTTGGTGCGCAAACTACCAAATGTCTTTTCCTCCTCTGCTTCATGGGTTTCCTACCAATTCTTTAGGGCATTTTGTGTATTGATGGATCCATGTTTTGCCTATGCGAAAGTGCATGTGGTGATGGTGCTTCTTTTATCCATTCTTTGACCTTATCCACAGCCTTCAGTTGCTAGTTGGAAATCAAGGTACTCTCCAACCTTAAGCTTTCCTTCTCGCTTGTCTTAGGAGCAGATGTTTCTACTTTTACTTTATAACCAGCTTTCTCTTTGTTAAAGTGGTTGCGCTCATTGTTTTGAGTGTTATTTTTCCATCAATCCTCTTTTTTCTCCTTCGTTGACTCTTTTTCATTATAGAGACTACATCTAGGTTTCTAGATCCATGTAATGAAATACTAGCTTTCTTTATTTGTGTTGTGTCATGACATTTATGGGGATGGGTGTGGCATTCTTGTCAAGTGAGTCAAGAGAAAAGAGTCTGATTGGTAGAGATGTCATGCTTGCCAAACTATTGGAGGGTTTTCACCTAGCGCAATTGGCAAATAGGTGTGTGACTCTGCATTTGAGACATGTCAAGTTAGCATTCTCTCTATTTGCTTGCTCATTTTTAGGATAGAAGGATGAGATATACCTTGGATGGCCACACATCCAACATGTTATGGGCTTATGGTTATGACCTCCTCCTAGGCCTCTACCACTCCCTTTGCCTAAAGCCATGATTGGCATGGGCCTAAACTCCATCAGTATGGGATTATCCTCGTCATAAGAGACATAAGGGTTCATGTATGAGTCTCCCTCTATTGGTTTCTGTACAAAGTGAATTGGAGTATCGTGTGATGCATGGGTCACTGTAGGTTGTAATAAAAAATTTCATTTTTTTTTGTTTTTCATAGGACATAGACCTTTCGATGTGAATGTAATCTCCAAAAACATGTGGAAACTTGCGATTCATGGCAATTCTTGCAGTCGAAACTGCAAGGGCTCGGGGAAATCCAAATATAGTTACCCTATTGCATTTAAGATTTTTAAACCATAATCTAGAGATAGCACGATAACATTTTCGACTTATACCCACAGTATCACATGTCTCTACAATTTCATTTGCTTTCACCGTGCCTTTTAAGTCCTTCACTAACTCTTTGAGAGTTGGACCTCTCAAATCCGCATTTTTGGGTGACTTAAGAATCCTCAAAATATCTTTCTTATTCATGGTTTCCTTCAAAAGTTTGATTCTTTCCTCATTCTCTCGGATATTGATGCCTAATATGTTAGAGACATATTTCTTTGTAAGATTTAGTCTCCTTTTCTTTGCTCTCTCACACAAGTTGGTTATATTTTTTAATGGTCTCTTCCTCTCTCGAAATCCTATTGGAGTTTGTCTCAAGCGTGTTAGCTTATCCTGCAATGACTTATTAACATTTTTCAAAACATCAATCTGACTTGTCAACTCTAAAATATTTTTTTGTGTAGTTTCTAGTGCTTTTTTCATTTCGTGCATTTGAGCTATATATGTGTAAGATGCAGAGTATAACCTCATACAGTAGCCAAGCATCCCATTGTAACCTTCTCCAACATATCTTATATAGTCATGGACATTGAAAAAAGGAGGTGGTTTACCTGTAAAAGGATCCCTGGGATAAATATTTCCGTCCACCCACAAATCTATATGCTTCATTCCTTGTGTTCGCAACCTGTTGGCTTCGATCTCATCTATCAATACTCGATGATGTATACTTCTCCAAGATGTGTAAATCGGATCTAGCTGAACAGTTAGCTTGTATTTACATGTGCTTGCGCCTGTGTTATTTAAAGAGGTATTGCTAGACATTCTAGCAAATGAACCGAGCAAGAATCTCACAGTAATAGGAAGCAAGTGCAACAAAAAGAATGGCAAAAGAGAATAGTGTGTAAAAGGAAAACGCGGGAGTAAACAAATGCGAATTTCGTATAAAAATCTCGAAAATACAAAATCTCTCGAGTTCCAAGACAAAAACGGTCGAAAAGGTGACCCTTGACCTGGATTAAAAGATGAGGGCAATTAATGGCCGACCTCTTCAATGAATCAAATATTCTCTCATTAATCACATCTGGACAACCAAATTTAGAGGTTTTATTCTTCCTAAACCTCAACTAATTAGCAACTTAATCACTTTCTTACAAGTGCCATTTTTGAAGCGTTTTTGGCCCTAATGATTCTTTAAAATTATTTTTTGGACAACTTCTCAGAGTAGTAGGTTTGCCTATCAAAGTCCTAGACTCGGCCGTCTAAGGGGACTTTGTGATCATCTGAGTGATCAAAGATTCAGACTCAGACGAGTGGTGCTCATTTGAGTGTCTAAGTGAGGTTGTTTGAGTTGGAGTATCCGAGTGGACTTGTCCCAATGTCAGAGTGTCCAAGTGGACTTGTTTGAGTTTGAGTGTTCGAGTGGACTTGTGCGAGTTCGAGTGGGACTAAAGTTACTTAGGTGTCTGAGGGCAGCCTTCCCAACCTTGAGGATGCCATTTGAGGAGCGGAGGACAAAACATACCAAATGACAACAAATTGATTGAAACAATAAAATGCACTACTTATTGTTGCGTTCAGGGTTTTGACTTCATTCAATAAACATTAGGGACTCCTCAAACCATATCTCAAACATAAGAATACGATGACACCACAGATTGGTGTTACTACTATCCACTTGATTCGTGCCTCTCTCTCTTCTCTCAATAGCTCTCTCTCTTTCAATCAATGACAGAAATATATGTCCATGAAGGTGAAAAACAACCAATATATGTGCTCATTTAACAATGATAGAAATAAGAAAGATGCATATATATATATATATATATATATATATATAGAGAGAGAGAGAGAGAGAGAGGTGATCCAAGGTGTTCTGAAATATTAGAGCTCATATGCAAGGTAATGAAGCATTTAAAATGCAAAGGGAACCCTATTCTTCAAAGATGCCAAGTTTGCTTCACTTTCAATATCTTAAGAATTAGTGGTGTGCATAAATTTGTTTATTTGGTCATTTAGATCTTATTTATTGTTTTACTTATTTAGACCCAAGATGGTACGCATTATTTAGAGTTTCACAATTTGTCTCTATTTAGATATGTAGCTTAAACACTAAAAAACTAAATAAGCCCATCTGTAAACATCTCCTTAAGAGTCTCTAAATGCTTTGGTTAAAATTTTGGGTAAATGGCTACTTAAACATCTCATTAATGTCCTATTAAAACTAATTTTAATGCCTATTTAAACATGACTCTAAAGGCACGTGTGTCTTGATCATGTTTTTGTGCACATTAGGACAATATGAGAGCCTTAGTAGTGCCACTTTCTGTCATATAATTGACATGAAAAAGCATCGCTATCCACATTGCTTCTATGCAAAGCTTATGTAATGCCTTTGACAATAGAAATTGCTTATGCAATACAAGTATTTCATATGCCATGGCCCCCATGATATAGTAAAAGGCTATGAATAAAGTGTTGTTTAAGTGATAGTACTTGTATTCTTTAAGAAAGCCTTAGCATATTTACTCTTGCTCATGGTCTCTCTCTCTCTCTCTCTCTCTCTCCCTCCCCATTCACACACGCACACACACACACACTCTCTCTCTCTCATTCTCTCTCTCTCTCTCTCTCTCTCTCTCCCCACTCACACACTCACACACACACACACACTCACTCACTCACTCTCTCTCTCTCTCTCTCTTCATCTCTGACTTCCTCACTCACTCACACATTCTCTCTCTCTCTCTCTCTCTCTCTCTCTCTCTCTCTCTCTCTCTCTCTCTCTCTCTCTCTCTCTCTCTCTCTCATCTGCACACACTACTCGATGGGTACAATAGGAGAGTGGCATCATACAAGTAGCAAGTTGAAGAATGTATACATGATAGGTTAGTGACAGTTAATATACTTTTCTATTAATCTTTTTAGAACCTATAATTTCACCAAGGACAAGTTGAAGCATATCTCTTATGCACCTAGTTTCAGTACATCTCTTTTGCACTTGTGGATAAGTCATAGATACCCTAGGCCCACTATCCCTTATATTGTTTCCATGAGTGTTCAGGGTGCAATTGCACATGTATATAGCTCTTATCCTTCTAATAGGACATATACACTTGCATCTTATATATAGGTGTATAACCCATCCCTGTTTGTTACACCTTATCCCTATCTCATAGAACTCTACCATTTACACATCCACATCAACCCTCGAATAGATCCATACCACCTCTTGTAAGTTAAATACTTTTCACCTACCAATGTACACATGCACATCTATTTAAACAACTTAAATCTAAGCAATATCTCGAGGGGTCCTTTATGAATATATATGCATATCATGCGAATTTAACATAGCCTATTTTCTGCATATAGATAGGTACATCAAGAGTCCTAAGGCCATCATAGCCTAGAGTCCAATCGAAAAATACCTTAAGTTGAAAAATCCATTATCTTCTTCCATTTACATACATTGGGTTCTCAAAGCATATAGGACATCCAACATCATAGCCTAGAGTCCTAAGGTACTTTAAACCACAAGGCCAATCGCTTCTTGATGAAATGAAACTAGAGTCACCCAAGTTGATGTCTTGCCCACAACTCATAGTAGCTCCTAAGCCACACCACGAGTGTTAGAAGTTCCTAGGATACATAAAACATATATAGAGAATCTAGTCTCCATCATAGGAAGTCAAGAGAAATCCCTTAGGCATGTGCTGTAACGTGTCCACTAACATCCTCTAGGACACGTCTTAGCAGTCCATCGGAAAGGTTGTCTAGAAGACTCCACCCGGCACTCCCATGGAATGTTGCGGGTTTTGTAATCTAGGACTTTCCGCGTCTGCCCCGTAACGGAAGTGTCCTGGGCACTTCCCACTTAGGATCGAATGGAATTGTTGGTTGTTTTGCTAACAGCGACTAACGTCAGACCTGATCGAGCTACTTTACGCAGAACGCCCGGTCTGAAGCGGATTCATGCTGCACTTGGTTCAAGGAGAATGGGGAAACGAGAGGGATGCAAAGCTCGACCTCTCTGCCAAAAGGTGTAGTCCCATTCCGTTCCCCTAAAACAGCCTGAATCGGATAATTTGTATTCCTAAGTCATCGTTCTCCTTTCTTGCTTTGGTGATGACGATCATCCTCTGTCCGATGAAGTCCTTGAGAAAAGTTCCCGGCTAACCGGGACCACCCATCCATAGGACGGACCCATGGTCCATCCTCTGCACTTTCCTCGGTTTGTTTTAGTTATGTAATTACCTACCACATTAGTTTGACACATACAAACAGCTTCCTTGATTAACCCTGTTAAGCACTGGTTCCTTCACGTAATCTTATCACAGGACATAAAGGAAACAATGTCAAACAACTCCTTTATTATCATTATATCCTTTTATCTTTGAAATACAAGGAGTTCCCGCCCGTAGGCGTATCCAGTAATCCTTCCTGTGATTACTATCCCAAGTTTCCGCCCGTAGACTAGTATGCGGGCCTCGAGATCCAATCCCGAGTCACGTTAGTCTCTTGTGCAGGGCCCGGAAGGCGAGGGATTTACAGCCAGAGCCCCCCCTGGCACCCAAGCGTCCTCCTGCTCCAAGCAGAACTCAACGGAGAGACCACTCACGGCGGGTTCGGTCCACGTTCCCGGCGCGGTTCACAACCCCCTTGGTTAGGGCCAGGCAGGCAGTCGGGGGTAACTGAGCTGCCTCTCAGGCACCAACCTGAAGTATTTAAATATATTTTCATCCTTTAGTTCATTGAGCAAACAATGCAAACAGTCCTTTCTAAACTGTTACAAGCACAATCAATTTCAGTGGTCTTTTAGCTGGCAAACTGTTAAGGATTGACTCCTTATCTCCGAATGCAACCCGCATTCGATCCGGAATCAATTGCAACTTAGCAAGATTCCTATCATTCTTGGGTTAGGGTCATACCCTTCCAATACATTAGGTTTATTGTGGCAGGATCCAGCGACCATGTCGCTTTAGTTTATTGTCGGTCAACTGCTTCAAGGCAATTTACTTAACTTTCCTTTTCCTTGGCAACTTTTCCCAAGGAAAGTAAATAACAGGATGATTACTCATCCTCAATAAATTAACTTCCTTCAATAACTTATCAACCTCATTTCGAGAGGTGACAAGACTCTTTGCGGACAACTCCATGACTATACAATGTTGCGGCTTGTGCGCAAGTATTGCATCCATTCTACGGAATCCTCCTATCCATTTCCTTAGTGTTCCGACCACGGGTCTCTAACCCTAGTCGAGTAACAGGAATTTTGGGGTATCCTTCAAGTCATTTCTAATTAGGTTTGGCTCATGATTCTAGAATATGCAACTCCGTCGGAGTTCCATCATGATCCTTAGGTTCACAGTTTTTGTCTAAGCGATATCGAGTTATCCTTGTACTAAATCCTAGTTATCTCTTAGGATTCCTATGTTATACGATTCCTTGTGATTCATATTACTTAGTCAATTCATTTATGCCTGTTTGTGACAAGGATGATCCTTCTAGGGTGATAAACCAAATCTACGGAATCGAATTCGCGTAAACAAGCGATTGATTGCCGTTTCCTTGGTGAGGTAAAATTACTTGCTAATCTGTACGCTAACTTTCCTAATTAATCAAGCCTATACTTTGTAGTCTATGCTCTCGAACTTATGGATTGGCGAGTCATACAATCTTTCCTTGGTGCATGCTAATTTGGTTACTAACTTTCCCTAGGGCCTACTAGGTCTTGCATCAACAATCGTACCTACTACCTTGTAGTTTATCCCTTGGCATCCCATGCATTTACACCTAGTTAGGACTCTTTAATGATTGATCCTTTTCTCATGAAGACTACGCAATTTCATAACATTCTCCTAGTCACTAAGTCGTGATGATACTCAAGCGAAAACTAGTGTTGCTCTATTCCATCGTATAACTATGTTGCAAGTCATACGTTCGTTTTAGTGCCCTATTAGTTCTTTCCGAATGAAATCTTATGGTGCTAGACTTTTCCTATGAAATCATAATGTGCATATACGCTTAATTCATCATATCTAGGATGGCAACTAATGCACATATAAACTTCGTCTTCTTGCTTAGGATTAGATTCTTACCTTTAAAAATACCATCTACATGCATCTAATTCCCTAACCGTTCAATCTTTCATAATGCTCAAAAAGATGCATTTCTTTCAATGCTTTTAATTTAAACGTAACTTGAATTTCCCTTCCTAAGCGCGCCTAATCATTTCTTATGCGGAATTTAACACGGAAGAACCTGGACTTGTGGTGTCGGGGTGATGTCCACTTGCACGTTTGGAGTCGAACCTCCCGCGGTTGCCTCCTAGGATCTTTTAGGAGCCATCGTAGTCGTAAATTCAATTTACGATCCGCCTTTGTGCTCGTATGCGGATGGTTTCCTCTTCGGAATAGAACTTCGAATTGGCGCGGTAATTGGACTACTTGCGGTTTTAACAATCTCGTCTGAAGTCTTGTTGACGGTCCTTGAGAGATCTTTATGGCCTCACCGTCTCATTCTTCGGAGTCCCGGTCTTTAAGGGATGTTTGGGAAATACGCCGTGGGAAGGGCCCTTTGGGCCAAACGGTGGAAAAAATGGCCTTAAAGGGGTGACAAAGGGTAGGAGGTTGGGGGGTCGTGGGAAAGGCCTTTAGGGAGGCCCCCTATGGAAGCTTCTATAGAAGCTTCCAAAGAGCTTCTGGTGGGCACGTGGATAGGCCGTGGGCGACCTGGCGCAGGATGGCGGCTGGCGAGGTGATCAGCGGCGGACGGGGGTCAGTCTGCGGGAGTCCAGGGTCGGCCGACGGCAGCACGGCGGAGGTGCAGCAGTCCGTGGCGAGGCTGGCGGCCGGCAGCACGGCGGACTTGGCGGGCAACACGGCGGCTGGAGGAGCAACAACACATCGGCGGGCTTCAACGGCAGCGGCGGCTTTCTGGCGGCCTCTCCTCTCTCACCTTCTCACCGACTTCCTTAAGCACACCCCCCATCAAGTGGGTGTTTATATAGGCCGTGGGGGTGGGGAGTGGGTCTTCCCCCACGTGGGGGAAACTGCCCATGCAACCCCCACTTTCCCATCCCCCCCACATACTCCCTTTCCTCCAGCCATGCATCGGCTGGGGGAAAGGGATAAATACATAAAAAAAATTGCAATTAATTAATTGAATTGCCCCTCCCAAGAGGGTGTTCCCGTGCGGTTAGCGGTTTTTATTCCCCGGGTCATTTTACCACTCGCAGAGGATCCTATTTTCCTCGTGCGGCTCACACATTACGCGGCCCATAATCAAAATGCGAGAGATACCCTTTGCACAGGGTTTACACGGTATACGGAAAGTTAATATTTACGGTACGGTACGCGGAAATATTACATTCTCTCCCCCTTAGAAGAATCGAGATGTCCTCATCTCGAGATAAATTGGGGATATTGAAGATTGAGAGAGCTTTCATCCATCCAGGTAGCATCCTCTTCGGAATAATCTTGCCACTGGACGAGGCATTCTCTCAAGGTTCTAGATCTCAACTGTCCCTCCCTGACCGTGGCCAATACCTTGACAGTGTCCCTTGCTGAGCTTGGGGCATTGCCTTCTGAAGTGACCGAGTTCATTGCAGTGGAAACATCGGATGTTTCGGCCATTACCGTGAGTAGGAACAAAGTTGTTGACGTTATTTGTCCTTGCCTTCTTTCTTTGTCCCTGATTGTGGCCTTGAACTCTCTTAACCTGGGATCTGAATGCTCCTTCGCTTGGGTCGCTATAAGACCAATTCTTAATACTCCTTGGTTTAGCTTGCACTTCCTGAATTATGGGTACCGCTCGAATGAGTGCATCCTGAAGATCTGATGGTCTCATAGATTCGAGACGGGTATTTACAGGTGGATTTAAGCCTGCGCAAAATTTGGACACCTGCTGTATCGTGTCCATTCGTGGCGCATACTTCAAGAGTGAGACAAACTTAGAGTAGTATGCGTCAAGCGTGAGTCCTAACTGTTTTAACTCATAAAACTCATTCATTTTCTGAGTACGATATGCGGGTGGCAAATATCTCCCTTGCACGGCTTGCTTTAACTTCTCCCAGGTAACGGAACCCTCTGAGATCCCTTGATCCCTGCACCATTGCTTCCACCATAGTCTGGCTTCACCGGTGAGTTTCAATTTGGCGAGCATGGCCTGATTGGTAGGTGCAGTGCCAGCGGCTTCGAAGTAGTCCTCCATAGATTCAATCCAAATCTCAGCGTCTGTCTGGACGAATCTGCCTCTCCCGTCAAACTCGGGTGGCTTAATCTGTTTGAGGAGGAACTTCTTCTCCTGGATCACAGTCGTACTTGCCGTAGGGGACGAATTTGGAACCTGTACCTGGGGTTGTGCCTAGCGTAAAAAGTTTTCTTAACGTTATTATATGATAATTGCCATTAGCTTATCTTTAGTTCAGCTAATTCGTAACTCATGAAGCAACTAGACTTTTTGCAACAACCCTGATGCACAATCGGATAGTGATAAAAAGAAGTCCTTATTTATATTTATATGGCGTAGCCTCATACAACATCTCCAGTCATTACATCTAGTTTGGGGAGAACAACATAGTATTGGATTTGTCTACAGGAATTGTGTAATAGTAGGGTTTTGGGTCATGTATCTTTAGGAATCGATAATGCATCGGAAGTTCGGGATATCCTTTCCGCTGGAAACCATACTTCCTATGGCGGCCCAATACCTTAACTCTATCAGCTGGAATTACACGGGTTACTTCCTCATAACATATGAGTTTAATTCAACTCTACGACCTCGAATATGCAAAGTCGGATTCACGTGAGCTTCCACAAAAATGAACAGCTTCACGACTTTCAAATCTTCCAATCACTTGATCCTCTTCAAGTTGGTTTGTAGATAAGCAAACTGGTGGGCAGCTATGTAGTAGATTCCTGAAGATCCAGTCCATCTTTGCTCTATATATAGAGGTGATGGGTTATAAATCCGCTCCAAGATGTTCATCATCTCAATTTTCTGCCTATAATGCGGAGGATGCATCGCAGTCATGAACATGATCCGGAACACCAGAAATTTATTCCACGCCTCGTAATTCTGGAAGACAGTATTGAAGATGAGAAAATGTTTGGACAGGAACAAATTCTTTACTTCACTTCTAATGAAATCTTATGAAAACAATTCCATTGTAAGTCGGCTCTGATACCAACTGTAACGTGTCCACTAACATCCTCTAGGACACGTCTTAGCAGTCCATCGGAAAGGTTGTCTAGAAGACTCCACCCGGCACTCCCATGGAATGTTGCGGGTTTTGTAATCTAGGACTTTCCGCGTCTGCCCCGTAATGGAAGTGTCCTGGGCGCTTCCCACTTAGGATCGAATGGAATTGTTGGTTGTTTTGCTAACAGCGACTAACGTCAGACCTGATCGAGCTACTTTACGCAGAACGCCCGGTCTGAAGCGGATTCATGCTGCACTTGGTTCAAGGAGAATGGGGAAACGAGAGGGATGCAAAGCTCGACCTCTCTGCCAAAAGGCGTAGTCCCATTCCGTTCCCCTAAAACAGCCTGAATCGGATAATTTGTATTCCTAAGTCATCGTTCTCCTTTCTTGCTTTGGTGATGACGATCATCCTCTGTCCGATGAAGTCCTTGAGAAAAGTTCCCGGCTAACCGGGACCACCCATCCATAGGACGGACCCATGGTCCATCCTCTGCACTTTCCTCGGTTTGTTTTAGTTATGTAATTACCTACCACATTAGTTTGACACATACAAACAGCTTCCTTGATTAACCCTGTTAAGCACTGGTTCCTTCACGTAATCTTATCACAGGACATAAAGGAAACAATGTCAAACAACTCCTTTATTATCATTATATCCTTTTATCTTTGAAATACAAGGAGTTCCCGCCCGTAGGCGTATCCAGTAATCCTTCCTGTGATTACTATCCCAAGTTTCCGCCCGTAGACTAGTATGCGGGCCTCGAGATCCAATCCCGAGTCACGTTAGTCTCTTGTGCAGGGCCCGGAAGGCGAGGGATTTACAGCCAGAGCCCCCCCTGGCACCCAAGCGTCCTCCTGCTCCAAGCAGAACTCAACGGAGAGACCACTCACGGCGGGTTCGGTCCACGTTCCCGGCGCGGTTCACAACCCCCTTGGTTAGGGTCAGGCAGGCAGTCGGGGGTAACTGAGCTGCCTCTCAGGCACCAACCTGAAGTATTTAAATATATTTTCATCCTTTAGTTCATTGAGCAAACAATGCAAACAGTCCTTTCTAAACTGTTACAAGCACAATCAATTTCAGTGGTCTTTTAGCTGGCAAACTGTTAAGGATTGACTCCTTATCTCCGAATGCAACCCGCATTCGATCCGGAATCAATTGCAACTTAGCAAGATTCCTATCATTCTTGGGTTAGGGTCATACCCTTCCAATACATTAGGTTTATTGTGGTAGGATCCAACGACCATGTCGCTTTAGTTTATTGTCGGTCAACTGCTTCAAGGCAATTTACTTAACTTTCCTTTTCCTTGGCAACTTTTCCCAAGGAAAGTAAATAACAGGATGATTACTCATCCTCAATAAATTAACTTCCTTCAATAACTTATCAACCTCATTTCGAGAGGTGACAAGACTCTTTGCGGACAACTCCATGACTATACAATGTTGCGGCTTGTGCGCAAGTATTGCATCCATTCTACGGAATCCTCCTATCCATTTCCTTAGTGTTCCGACCACGGGTCTCTAACCCTAGTCGAGTAACAGGAATTTTGGGGTATCCTTCAAGTCATTTCTAATTAGGTTTGGCTCATGATTCTAGAATATGCAACTCCGTCGGAGTTCCATCATGATCCTTAGGTTCACAGTTTTTGTCTAAGCGATATCGAGTTATCCTTGTACTAAATCCTAGTTATCTCTTAGGATTCCTATGTTATACGATTCCTTGTGATTCATATTACTTAGTCAATTCATTTATGCCTGTTTGTGACAAGGATGATCCTTCTAGGGTGATAAACCAAATCTACGGAATCGAATTCGCGTAAACAAGCGATTGATTGCCGTTTCCTTGGTGAGGTAAAATTACTTGCTAATCTGTACGCTAACTTTCCTAATTAATCAAGCCTATACTTTGTAGTCTATGCTCTCGAACTTATGCATTGGCGAGTCATACAATCTTTCCTTGGTGCATGCTAATTTGGTTACTAACTTTCCCTAGGGCCTACTAGGTCTTGCATCAACAATCGTACCTACTACCTTGTAGTTTATCCCTTGGCATCCCATGCATTTACACCTAGTTAGGACTCTTTAATGATTGATCCTTTTCTCATGAAGACTACGCAATTTCATAACATTCTCCTAGTCACTAAGTCGTGATGATACTCAAGCGAAAACTAGTGTTGCTCTATTCCATCGTATAACTATGTTGCAAGTCATACGTTCGTTTTAGTGCCCTATTAGTTCTTTCCGAATGAAATCTTATGGTGCTAGACTTTCCCTATGAAATCATAATGTGCATATACGCTTAATTCATCATATCTAGGATGGCAACTAATGCACATATAAACTTCGTCTTCTTGCTTAGGATTAGATTCTTACCTTTAAAAATACCATCTACATGCATCTAATTCCCTAACCGTTCAATCTTTCATAATGCTCAAAAAGATGCATTTCTTTCAATGCTTTTAATTTAAACGTAACTTGAATTTCCCTTCCTAAGCGCGCCTAATCATTTCTTATGCGGAATTTAACACGGAAGAACCTGGACTTGTGGTGTCGGGGTGATGTCCACTTGCACGTTTGGAGTCGAACCTCCCGCGGTTGCCTCCTAGGATCTTTTAGGAGCCATCGTAGTCGTAAATTCAATTTACGATCCGCCTTTGTGCTCGTATGCGGATGGTTTCCTCTTCGGAATAGAACTTCGAATTGGCGCGGTAATTGGACTACTTGCGGTTTTAACAATCTCGTCTGAAGTCTTGTTGACGGTCCTTGAGAGATCTTTATGGCCTCACCGTCTCATTCTTCGGAGTCCCGGTCTTTAAGGGATGTTTGGGAAATACGCCGTGGGAAGGGCCCTTTGGGCCAAACGGTGGAAAAAATGGCCTTAAAGGGGTGACAAAGGGTAGGAGGTTGGGGGGTCGTGGGAAAGGCCTTTAGGGAGGCCCCCTATGGAAGCTTCTATAGAAGCTTCCAAAGAGCTTCTGGTGGGCACGTGGATAGGCCGTGGGCGACCTGGCGCAGGATGGCGGCTGGCGAGGTGATCAGCGGCGGACGGGGGTCAGTCTGCGGGAGTCCAGGGTCGGCCGACGGCAGCACGGCGGAGGTGCAGCAGTCCGTGGCGAGGCTGGCGGCCGGCAGCACGGCGGACTTGGCGGGCAACACGGCGGCTGGAGGAGCAACAACACATCGGCGGGCTTCAACGGCAGCGGCGGCTTTCTGGCGGCCTCTCCTCTCTCACCTTCTCACCGACTTCCTTAAGCACACCCCCCATCAAGTGGGTGTTTATATAGGCCGTGGGGGTGGGGAGTGGGTCTTCCCCCACGTGGGGGAAACTGCCCATGCAACCCCCACTTTCCCATCCCCCCCACATACTCCCTTTCCTCCAGCCATGCATCGGCTGGGGGAAAGGGATAAATACATAAAAAAATTTGCAATTAATTAATTGAATTGCCCCTCCCAAGAGGGTGTTCCCGTGCGGTTAGCGGTTTTTATTCCCCGGGTCATTTTACCACTCGCAGAGGATCCTATTTTCCTCGTGCGGCTCACACATTACGCGGCCCATAATCAAAATGCGAGAGATACCCTTTGCACAGGGTTTACACGGTATACGGAAAGTTAATATTTACGGTACGGTACGCGGAAATATTACATTCTCTCCCCCTTAGAAGAATCGAGATGTCCTCATCTCGAGATAAATTGGGGATATTGAAGATTGAGAGAGCTTTCATCCATCCAGGTAGCATCCTCTTCGGAATAATCTTGCCACTGGACGAGGCATTCTCTCAAGGTTCTAGATCTCAACTGTCCCTCCCTGACCGTGGCCAATACCTTGACAGTGTCCCTCGCTGAGCTTGGGGCATTGCCTTCTGAAGTGACCGAGTTCATTGCAGTGGAAACATCGGATGTTTCGGCCATTACCGTGAGTAGGAACAAAGTTGTTGACGTTATTTGTCCTTGCCTTCTTTCTTTGTCCCTGATTGTGGCCTTGAACTCTCTTAACCTGGGATCTGAATGCTCCTTCGCTTGGGTCGCTATAAGACCAATTCTTAATACTCCTTGGTTTAGCTTGCACTTCCTGAATTATGGGTACCGCTCGAATGAGTGCATCCTGAAGATCTGATGGTCTCATAGATTCGAGACGGGTATTTACAGGTGGATTTAAGCCTGCGCAAAATTTGGACACCTGCTGTATCGTGTCCATTCGTGGCGCATACTTCAAGAGTGAGACAAACTTAGAGTAGTATGCGTCAAGCGTGAGTCCTAACTGTTTTAACTCATAAAACTCATTCATTTTCTGAGTACGATATGCGGGTGGCAAATATCTCCCTTGCACGGCTTGCTTTAACTTCTCCCAGGTAACGGAACCCTCTGAGATCCCTTGATCCCTGCACCATTGCTTCCACCATAGTCTGGCTTCACCGGTGAGTTTCAATTTGGCGAGCATGGCCTGATTGGTAGGTGCAGTGCCAGCGGCTTCGAAGTAGTCCTCCATAGATTCAATCCAAATCTCAGCGTCTGTCTGGACGAATCTGCCTCTCCCGTCAAACTCGGGTGGCTTAATCTGTTTGAGGAGGAACTTCTTCTCCTGGATCACAGTCGTACTTGCCGTAGGGGACGAATTTGGAACCTGTACCTGGGGTTGTGCCTAGCGTAAAAAGTTTTCTTAACGTTATTATATGATAATTGCCATTAGCTTATCTTTAGTTCAGCTAATTCGTAACTCATGAAGCAACTAGACTTTTTGCAACAACCCTGATGCACAATCGGATAGTGATAAAAAGAAGTCCTTATTTATATTTATATGGCGTAGCCTCATACAACATCTCCAGTCATTACATCTAGTTTGGGGAGAACAACATAGTATTGGATTTGTCTACAGGAATTGTGTAATAGTAGGGTTTTGGGTCATGTATCTTTAGGAATCGATAATGCATCGGAAGTTCGGGATATCCTTTCCGCTGGAAACCATACTTCCTATGGCGGCCCAATACCTTAACTCTATCAGCTGGAATTACACGGGTTACTTCCTCATAACATATGAGTTTAATTCAACTCTACGACCTCGAATATGCAAAGTCGGATTCACGTGAGCTTCCACAAAAATGAACAGCTTCACGACTTTCAAATCTTCCAATCACTTGATCCTCTTCAAGTTGGTTTGTAGATAAGCAAACTGGTGGGCAGCTATGTAGTAGATTCCTGAAGACCCAGTCCATCTTTGCTCTATATATAGAGGTGATGGGTTATAAATCCGCTCCAAGATGTTCATCATCTCAATTTTCTGCCTATAATGCGGAGGATGCATCGCAGTCATGAACATGATCCGGAACACCAGAAATTTATTCCACGCCTCGTAATTCTGGAAGACAGTATTGAAGATGAGAAAATGTTTGGACAGGAACAAATTCTTTCCTTCACTTCTAATGAAATCTTATGAAAACAATTCCATTGTAAGTCGGCTCTGATACCAACTGTAACGTGTCCACTAACATCCTCTAGGACACGTCTTAGCAGTCCATCGGAAAGGTTGTCTAGAAGACTCCACCCGGCACTCCCATGGAATGTTGCGGGTTTTGTAATCTAGGACTTTCCGCGTCTGCCCCGTAATGGAAGTGTCCTGGGCGCTTCCCACTTAGGATCGAATGGAATTGTTGGTTGTTTTGCTAACAGCGACTAACGTCAGACCTGATCGAGCTACTTTACGCAGAACGCCCGGTCTGAAGCGGATTCATGCTGCACTTGGTTCAAGGAGAATGGGGAAACGAGAGGGATGCAAAGCTCGACCTCTCTGCCAAAAGGCGTAGTCCCATTCCGTTCCCCTAAAACAGCCTGAATCGGATAATTTGTATTCCTAAGTCATCGTTCTCCTTTCTTGCTTTGGTGATGACGATCATCCTCTGTCCGATGAAGTCCTTGAGAAAAGTTCCCGGCTAACCGGGACCACCCATCCATAGGACGGACCCATGGTCCATCCTCTGCACTTTCCTCGGTTTGTTTTAGTTATGTAATTACCTACCACATTAGTTTGACACATACAAACAGCTTCCTTGATTAACCCTGTTAAGCACTGGTTCCTTCACGTAATCTTATCACAGGACATAAAGGAAACAATGTCAAACAACTCCTTTATTATCATTATATCCTTTTATCTTTGAAATACAAGGAGTTCCCGCCCGTAGGCGTATCCAGTAATCCTTCCTGTGATTACTATCCCAAGTTTCCGCCCGTAGACTAGTATGCGGGCCTCGAGATCCAATCCCGAGTCACGTTAGTCTCTTGTGCAGGGCCCGGAAGGCGAGGGATTTACAGCCAGAGCCCCCCCTGGCACCCAAGCGTCCTCCTGCTCCAAGCAGAACTCAACGGAGAGACCACTCACGGCGGGTTCGGTCCACGTTCCCGGCGCGGTTCACAACCCCCTTGGTTAGGGTCAGGCAGGCAGTCGGGGGTAACTGAGCTGCCTCTCAGGCACCAACCTGAAGTATTTAAATATATTTTCATCCTTTAGTTCATTGAGCAAACAATGCAAACAGTCCTTTCTAAACTGTTACAAGCACAATCAATTTCAGTGGTCTTTTAGCTGGCAAACTGTTAAGGATTGACTCCTTATCTCCGAATGCAACCCGCATTCGATCCGGAATCAATTGCAACTTAGCAAGATTCCTATCATTCTTGGGTTAGGGTCATACCCTTCCAATACATTAGGTTTATTGTGGTAGGATCCAACGACCATGTCGCTTTAGTTTATTGTCGGTCAACTGCTTCAAGGCAATTTACTTAACTTTCCTTTTCCTTGGCAACTTTTCCCAAGGAAAGTAAATAACAGGATGATTACTCATCCTCAATAAATTAACTTCCTTCAATAACTTATCAACCTCATTTCGAGAGGTGACAAGACTCTTTGCGGACAACTCCATGACTATACAATGTTGCGGCTTGTGCGCAAGTATTGCATCCATTCTACGGAATCCTCCTATCCATTTCCTTAGTGTTCCGACCACGGGTCTCTAACCCTAGTCGAGTAACAGGAATTTTGGGGTATCCTTCAAGTCATTTCTAATTAGGTTTGGCTCATGATTCTAGAATATGCAACTCCGTCGGAGTTCCATCATGATCCTTAGGTTCACAGTTTTTGTCTAAGCGATATCGAGTTATCCTTGTACTAAATCCTAGTTATCTCTTAGGATTCCTATGTTATACGATTCCTTGTGATTCATATTACTTAGTCAATTCATTTATGCCTGTTTGTGACAAGGATGATCCTTCTAGGGTGATAAACCAAATCTACGGAATCGAATTCGCGTAAACAAGCGATTGATTGCCGTTTCCTTGGTGAGGTAAAATTACTTGCTAATCTGTACGCTAACTTTCCTAATTAATCAAGCCTATACTTTGTAGTCTATGCTCTCGAACTTATGCATTGGCGAGTCATACAATCTTTCCTTGGTGCATGCTAATTTGGTTACTAACTTTCCCTAGGGCCTACTAGGTCTTGCATCAACAATCGTACCTACTACCTTGTAGTTTATCCCTTGGCATCCCATGCATTTACACCTAGTTAGGACTCTTTAATGATTGATCCTTTTCTCATGAAGACTACGCAATTTCATAACATTCTCCTAGTCACTAAGTCGTGATGATACTCAAGCGAAAACTAGTGTTGCTCTATTCCATCGTATAACTATGTTGCAAGTCATACGTTCGTTTTAGTGCCCTATTAGTTCTTTCCGAATGAAATCTTATGGTGCTAGACTTTCCCTATGAAATCATAATGTGCATATACGCTTAATTCATCATATCTAGGATGGCAACTAATGCACATATAAACTTCGTCTTCTTGCTTAGGATTAGATTCTTACCTTTAAAAATACCATCTACATGCATCTAATTCCCTAACCGTTCAATCTTTCATAATGCTCAAAAAGATGCATTTCTTTCAATGCTTTTAATTTAAACGTAACTTGAATTTCCCTTCCTAAGCGCGCCTAATCATTTCTTATGCGGAATTTAACACGGAAGAACCTGGACTTGTGGTGTCGGGGTGATGTCCACTTGCACGTTTGGAGTCGAACCTCCCGCGGTTGCCTCCTAGGATCTTTTAGGAGCCATCGTAGTCGTAAATTCAATTTACGATCCGCCTTTGTGCTCGTATGCGGATGGTTTCCTCTTCGGAATAGAACTTCGAATTGGCGCGGTAATTGGACTACTTGCGGTTTTAACAATCTCGTCTGAAGTCTTGTTGACGGTCCTTGAGAGATCTTTATGGCCTCACCGTCTCATTCTTCGGAGTCCCGGTCTTTAAGGGATGTTTGGGAAATACGCCGTGGGAAGGGCCCTTTGGGCCAAACGGTGGAAAAAATGGCCTTAAAGGGGTGACAAAGGGTAGGAGGTTGGGGGGTCGTGGGAAAGGCCTTTAGGGAGGCCCCCTATGGAAGCTTCTATAGAAGCTTCCAAAGAGCTTCTGGTGGGCACGTGGATAGGCCGTGGGCGACCTGGCGCAGGATGGCGGCTGGCGAGGTGATCAGCGGCGGACGGGGGTCAGTCTGCGGGAGTCCAGGGTCGGCCGACGGCAGCACGGCGGAGGTGCAGCAGTCCGTGGCGAGGCTGGCGGCCGGCAGCACGGCGGACTTGGCGGGCAACACGGCGGCTGGAGGAGCAACAACACATCGGCGGGCTTCAACGGCAGCGGCGGCTTTCTGGCGGCCTCTCCTCTCTCACCTTCTCACCGACTTCCTTAAGCACACCCCCCATCAAGTGGGTGTTTATATAGGCCGTGGGGGTGGGGAGTGGGTCTTCCCCCACGTGGGGGAAACTGCCCATGCAACCCCCACTTTCCCATCCCCCCCACATACTCCCTTTCCTCCAGCCATGCATCGGCTGGGGGAAAGGGATAAATACATAAAAAAATTTGCAATTAATTAATTGAATTGCCCCTCCCAAGAGGGTGTTCCCGTGCGGTTAGCGGTTTTTATTCCCCGGGTCATTTTACCACTCGCAGAGGATCCTATTTTCCTCGTGCGGCTCACACATTACGCGGCCCATAATCAAAATGCGAGAGATACCCTTTGCACAGGGTTTACACGGTATACGGAAAGTTAATATTTACGGTACGGTACGCGGAAATATTACATTCTCTCCCCCTTAGAAGAATCGAGATGTCCTCATCTCGAGATAAATTGGGGATATTGAAGATTGAGAGAGCTTTCATCCATCCAGGTAGCATCCTCTTCGGAATAATCTTGCCACTGGACGAGGCATTCTCTCAAGGTTCTAGATCTCAACTGTCCCTCCCTGACCGTGGCCAATACCTTGACAGTGTCCCTCGCTGAGCTTGGGGCATTGCCTTCTGAAGTGACCGAGTTCATTGCAGTGGAAACATCGGATGTTTCGGCCATTACCGTGAGTAGGAACAAAGTTGTTGACGTTATTTGTCCTTGCCTTCTTTCTTTGTCCCTGATTGTGGCCTTGAACTCTCTTAACCTGGGATCTGAATGCTCCTTCGCTTGGGTCGCTATAAGACCAATTCTTAATACTCCTTGGTTTAGCTTGCACTTCCTGAATTATGGGTACCGCTCGAATGAGTGCATCCTGAAGATCTGATGGTCTCATAGATTCGAGACGGGTATTTACAGGTGGATTTAAGCCTGCGCAAAATTTGGACACCTGCTGTATCGTGTCCATTCGTGGCGCATACTTCAAGAGTGAGACAAACTTAGAGTAGTATGCGTCAAGCGTGAGTCCTAACTGTTTTAACTCATAAAACTCATTCATTTTCTGAGTACGATATGCGGGTGGCAAATATCTCCCTTGCACGGCTTGCTTTAACTTCTCCCAGGTAACGGAACCCTCTGAGATCCCTTGATCCCTGCACCATTGCTTCCACCATAGTCTGGCTTCACCGGTGAGTTTCAATTTGGCGAGCATGGCCTGATTGGTAGGTGCAGTGCCAGCGGCTTCGAAGTAGTCCTCCATAGATTCAATCCAAATCTCAGCGTCTGTCTGGACGAATCTGCCTCTCCCGTCAAACTCGGGTGGCTTAATCTGTTTGAGGAGGAACTTCTTCTCCTGGATCACAGTCGTACTTGCCGTAGGGGACGAATTTGGAACCTGTACCTGGGGTTGTGCCTAGCGTAAAAAGTTTTCTTAACGTTATTATATGATAATTGCCATTAGCTTATCTTTAGTTCAGCTAATTCGTAACTCATGAAGCAACTAGACTTTTTGCAACAACCCTGATGCACAATCGGATAGTGATAAAAAGAAGTCCTTATTTATATTTATATGGCGTAGCCTCATACAACATCTCCAGTCATTACATCTAGTTTGGGGAGAACAACATAGTATTGGATTTGTCTACAGGAATTGTGTAATAGTAGGGTTTTGGGTCATGTATCTTTAGGAATCGATAATGCATCGGAAGTTCGGGATATCCTTTCCGCTGGAAACCATACTTCCTATGGCGGCCCAATACCTTAACTCTATCAGCTGGAATTACACGGGTTACTTCCTCATAACATATGAGTTTAATTCAACTCTACGACCTCGAATATGCAAAGTCGGATTCACGTGAGCTTCCACAAAAATGAACAGCTTCACGACTTTCAAATCTTCCAATCACTTGATCCTCTTCAAGTTGGTTTGTAGATAAGCAAACTGGTGGGCAGCTATGTAGTAGATTCCTGAAGACCCAGTCCATCTTTGCTCTATATATAGAGGTGATGGGTTATAAATCCGCTCCAAGATGTTCATCATCTCAATTTTCTGCCTATAATGCGGAGGATGCATCGCAGTCATGAACATGATCCGGAACACCAGAAATTTATTCCACGCCTCGTAATTCTGGAAGACAGTATTGAAGATGAGAAAATGTTTGGACAGGAACAAATTCTTTCCTTCACTTCTAATGAAATCTTATGAAAACAATTCCATTGTAAGTCGGCTCTGATACCAACTGTAACGTGTCCACTAACATCCTCTAGGACACGTCTTAGCAGTCCATCG
Source organism: Lygodium microphyllum (assembly GCF_053477565.2). Lineage (NCBI taxonomy): Eukaryota > Viridiplantae > Streptophyta > Polypodiopsida > Schizaeales > Lygodiaceae > Lygodium > Lygodium microphyllum. The sequence goes on along the minus strand of NC_141142.1, from coordinate 56,787,326 downwards.
GAAAGGTTGTCTAGAAGACTCCACCCGGCACTCCCATGGAATGTTGCGGGTTTTGTAATCTAGGACTTTCCGCGTCTGCCCCGTAATGGAAGTGTCCTGGGCGCTTCCCACTTAGGATCGAATGGAATTGTTGGTTGTTTTGCTAACAGCGACTAACGTCAGACCTGATCGAGCTACTTTACGCAGAACGCCCGGTCTGAAGCGGATTCATGCTGCACTTGGTTCAAGGAGAATGGGGAAACGAGAGGGATGCAAAGCTCGACCTCTCTGCCAAAAGGCGTAGTCCCATTCCGTTCCCCTAAAACAGCCTGAATCGGATAATTTGTATTCCTAAGTCATCGTTCTCCTTTCTTGCTTTGGTGATGACGATCATCCTCTGTCCGATGAAGTCCTTGAGAAAAGTTCCCGGCTAACCGGGACCACCCATCCATAGGACGGACCCATGGTCCATCCTCTGCACTTTCCTCGGTTTGTTTTAGTTATGTAATTACCTACCACATTAGTTTGACACATACAAACAGCTTCCTTGATTAACCCTGTTAAGCACTGGTTCCTTCACGTAATCTTATCACAGGACATAAAGGAAACAATGTCAAACAACTCCTTTATTATCATTATATCCTTTTATCTTTGAAATACAAGGAGTTCCCGCCCGTAGGCGTATCCAGTAATCCTTCCTGTGATTACTATCCCAAGTTTCCGCCCGTAGACTAGTATGCGGGCCTCGAGATCCAATCCCGAGTCACGTTAGTCTCTTGTGCAGGGCCCGGAAGGCGAGGGATTTACAGCCAGAGCCCCCCCTGGCACCCAAGCGTCCTCCTGCTCCAAGCAGAACTCAACGGAGAGACCACTCACGGCGGGTTCGGTCCACGTTCCCGGCGCGGTTCACAACCCCCTTGGTTAGGGTCAGGCAGGCAGTCGGGGGTAACTGAGCTGCCTCTCAGGCACCAACCTGAAGTATTTAAATATATTTTCATCCTTTAGTTCATTGAGCAAACAATGCAAACAGTCCTTTCTAAACTGTTACAAGCACAATCAATTTCAGTGGTCTTTTAGCTGGCAAACTGTTAAGGATTGACTCCTTATCTCCGAATGCAACCCGCATTCGATCCGGAATCAATTGCAACTTAGCAAGATTCCTATCATTCTTGGGTTAGGGTCATACCCTTCCAATACATTAGGTTTATTGTGGTAGGATCCAACGACCATGTCGCTTTAGTTTATTGTCGGTCAACTGCTTCAAGGCAATTTACTTAACTTTCCTTTTCCTTGGCAACTTTTCCCAAGGAAAGTAAATAACAGGATGATTACTCATCCTCAATAAATTAACTTCCTTCAATAACTTATCAACCTCATTTCGAGAGGTGACAAGACTCTTTGCGGACAACTCCATGACTATACAATGTTGCGGCTTGTGCGCAAGTATTGCATCCATTCTACGGAATCCTCCTATCCATTTCCTTAGTGTTCCGACCACGGGTCTCTAACCCTAGTCGAGTAACAGGAATTTTGGGGTATCCTTCAAGTCATTTCTAATTAGGTTTGGCTCATGATTCTAGAATATGCAACTCCGTCGGAGTTCCATCATGATCCTTAGGTTCACAGTTTTTGTCTAAGCGATATCGAGTTATCCTTGTACTAAATCCTAGTTATCTCTTAGGATTCCTATGTTATACGATTCCTTGTGATTCATATTACTTAGTCAATTCATTTATGCCTGTTTGTGACAAGGATGATCCTTCTAGGGTGATAAACCAAATCTACGGAATCGAATTCGCGTAAACAAGCGATTGATTGCCGTTTCCTTGGTGAGGTAAAATTACTTGCTAATCTGTACGCTAACTTTCCTAATTAATCAAGCCTATACTTTGTAGTCTATGCTCTCGAACTTATGCATTGGCGAGTCATACAATCTTTCCTTGGTGCATGCTAATTTGGTTACTAACTTTCCCTAGGGCCTACTAGGTCTTGCATCAACAATCGTACCTACTACCTTGTAGTTTATCCCTTGGCATCCCATGCATTTACACCTAGTTAGGACTCTTTAATGATTGATCCTTTTCTCATGAAGACTACGCAATTTCATAACATTCTCCTAGTCACTAAGTCGTGATGATACTCAAGCGAAAACTAGTGTTGCTCTATTCCATCGTATAACTATGTTGCAAGTCATACGTTCGTTTTAGTGCCCTATTAGTTCTTTCCGAATGAAATCTTATGGTGCTAGACTTTCCCTATGAAATCATAATGTGCATATACGCTTAATTCATCATATCTAGGATGGCAACTAATGCACATATAAACTTCGTCTTCTTGCTTAGGATTAGATTCTTACCTTTAAAAATACCATCTACATGCATCTAATTCCCTAACCGTTCAATCTTTCATAATGCTCAAAAAGATGCATTTCTTTCAATGCTTTTAATTTAAACGTAACTTGAATTTCCCTTCCTAAGCGCGCCTAATCATTTCTTATGCGGAATTTAACACGGAAGAACCTGGACTTGTGGTGTCGGGGTGATGTCCACTTGCACGTTTGGAGTCGAACCTCCCGCGGTTGCCTCCTAGGATCTTTTAGGAGCCATCGTAGTCGTAAATTCAATTTACGATCCGCCTTTGTGCTCGTATGCGGATGGTTTCCTCTTCGGAATAGAACTTCGAATTGGCGCGGTAATTGGACTACTTGCGGTTTTAACAATCTCGTCTGAAGTCTTGTTGACGGTCCTTGAGAGATCTTTATGGCCTCACCGTCTCATTCTTCGGAGTCCCGGTCTTTAAGGGATGTTTGGGAAATACGCCGTGGGAAGGGCCCTTTGGGCCAAACGGTGGAAAAAATGGCCTTAAAGGGGTGACAAAGGGTAGGAGGTTGGGGGGTCGTGGGAAAGGCCTTTAGGGAGGCCCCCTATGGAAGCTTCTATAGAAGCTTCCAAAGAGCTTCTGGTGGGCACGTGGATAGGCCGTGGGCGACCTGGCGCAGGATGGCGGCTGGCGAGGTGATCAGCGGCGGACGGGGGTCAGTCTGCGGGAGTCCAGGGTCGGCCGACGGCAGCACGGCGGAGGTGCAGCAGTCCGTGGCGAGGCTGGCGGCCGGCAGCACGGCGGACTTGGCGGGCAACACGGCGGCTGGAGGAGCAACAACACATCGGCGGGCTTCAACGGCAGCGGCGGCTTTCTGGCGGCCTCTCCTCTCTCACCTTCTCACCGACTTCCTTAAGCACACCCCCCATCAAGTGGGTGTTTATATAGGCCGTGGGGGTGGGGAGTGGGTCTTCCCCCACGTGGGGGAAACTGCCCATGCAACCCCCACTTTCCCATCCCCCCCACATACTCCCTTTCCTCCAGCCATGCATCGGCTGGGGGAAAGGGATAAATACATAAAAAAATTTGCAATTAATTAATTGAATTGCCCCTCCCAAGAGGGTGTTCCCGTGCGGTTAGCGGTTTTTATTCCCCGGGTCATTTTACCACTCGCAGAGGATCCTATTTTCCTCGTGCGGCTCACACATTACGCGGCCCATAATCAAAATGCGAGAGATACCCTTTGCACAGGGTTTACACGGTATACGGAAAGTTAATATTTACGGTACGGTACGCGGAAATATTACATTCTCTCCCCCTTAGAAGAATCGAGATGTCCTCATCTCGAGATAAATTGGGGATATTGAAGATTGAGAGAGCTTTCATCCATCCAGGTAGCATCCTCTTCGGAATAATCTTGCCACTGGACGAGGCATTCTCTCAAGGTTCTAGATCTCAACTGTCCCTCCCTGACCGTGGCCAATACCTTGACAGTGTCCCTCGCTGAGCTTGGGGCATTGCCTTCTGAAGTGACCGAGTTCATTGCAGTGGAAACATCGGATGTTTCGGCCATTACCGTGAGTAGGAACAAAGTTGTTGACGTTATTTGTCCTTGCCTTCTTTCTTTGTCCCTGATTGTGGCCTTGAACTCTCTTAACCTGGGATCTGAATGCTCCTTCGCTTGGGTCGCTATAAGACCAATTCTTAATACTCCTTGGTTTAGCTTGCACTTCCTGAATTATGGGTACCGCTCGAATGAGTGCATCCTGAAGATCTGATGGTCTCATAGATTCGAGACGGGTATTTACAGGTGGATTTAAGCCTGCGCAAAATTTGGACACCTGCTGTATCGTGTCCATTCGTGGCGCATACTTCAAGAGTGAGACAAACTTAGAGTAGTATGCGTCAAGCGTGAGTCCTAACTGTTTTAACTCATAAAACTCATTCATTTTCTGAGTACGATATGCGGGTGGCAAATATCTCCCTTGCACGGCTTGCTTTAACTTCTCCCAGGTAACGGAACCCTCTGAGATCCCTTGATCCCTGCACCATTGCTTCCACCATAGTCTGGCTTCACCGGTGAGTTTCAATTTGGCGAGCATGGCCTGATTGGTAGGTGCAGTGCCAGCGGCTTCGAAGTAGTCCTCCATAGATTCAATCCAAATCTCAGCGTCTGTCTGGACGAATCTGCCTCTCCCGTCAAACTCGGGTGGCTTAATCTGTTTGAGGAGGAACTTCTTCTCCTGGATCACAGTCGTACTTGCCGTAGGGGACGAATTTGGAACCTGTACCTGGGGTTGTGCATAGCGTAAAAAGTTTTCTTAACGTTATTATATGATATTTGCCATTAGCTTATCTTTAGTTCAGCTAATTCGTAACTCATGAAGCAACTAGACTTTTTGCAACAACCCTGATGCACAATCGGATAGTGATAAAAAGAAGTCCTTATTTATATTTATATGGCGTAGCCTCATACAACATCTCCAGTCATTACATCTAGTTTGGGGAGAACAACATAGTATTGGATTTGTCTACAGGAATTGTGTAATAGTAGGGTTTTGGGTCATGTATCTTTAGGAATCGATAATGCATCGGAAGTTCGGGATATCCTTTCCGCTGGAAACCATACTTCCTATGGCGGCCCAATACCTTAACTCTATCAGCTGGAATTACACGGGTTACTTCCTCATAACATATGAGTTTAATTCAACTCTACGACCTCGAATATGCAAAGTCGGATTCACGTGAGCTTCCACAAAAATGAACAGCTTCACGACTTTCAAATCTTCCAATCACTTGATCCTCTTCAAGTTGGTTTGTAGATAAGCAAACTGGTGGGCAGCTATGTAGTAGATTCCTGAAGACCCAGTCCATCTTTGCTCTATATATAGAGGTGATGGGTTATAAATCCGCTCCAAGATGTTCATCATCTCAATTTTCTGCCTATAATGCGGAGGATGCATCGCAGTCATGAACATGATCCGGAACACCAGAAATTTATTCCACGCCTCGTAATTCTGGAAGACAGTATTGAAGATGAGAAAATGTTTGGACAGGAACAAATTCTTTACTTCACTTCTAATGAAATCTTATGAAAACAATTCCATTGTAAGTCGGCTCTGATACCAACTGTAACGTGTCCACTAACATCCTCTAGGACACGTCTTAGCAGTCCATCGGAAAGGTTGTCTAGAAGACTCCACCCGGCACTCCCATGGAATGTTGCGGGTTTTGTAATCTAGGACTTTCCGCGTCTGCCCCGTAATGGAAGTGTCCTGGGCGCTTCCCACTTAGGATCGAATGGAATTGTTGGTTGTTTTGCTAACAGCGACTAACGTCAGACCTGATCGAGCTACTTTACGCAGAACGCCCGGTCTGAAGCGGATTCATGCTGCACTTGGTTCAAGGAGAATGGGGAAACGAGAGGGATGCAAAGCTCGACCTCTCTGCCAAAAGGCGTAGTCCCATTCCGTTCCCCTAAAACAGCCTGAATCGGATAATTTGTATTCCTAAGTCATCGTTCTCCTTTCTTGCTTTGGTGATGACGATCATCCTCTGTCCGATGAAGTCCTTGAGAAAAGTTCCCGGCTAACCGGGACCACCCATCCATAGGACGGACCCATGGTCCATCCTCTGCACTTTCCTCGGTTTGTTTTAGTTATGTAATTACCTACCACATTAGTTTGACACATACAAACAGCTTCCTTGATTAACCCTGTTAAGCACCGGTTCCTTCACGTAATCTTATCACAGGACATAAAGGAAACAATGTCAAACAACTCCTTTATTATCATTATATCCTTTTATCTTTGAAATACAAGGAGTTCCCGCCCGTAGGCGTATCCAGTAATCCTTCCTGTGATTACTATCCCAAGTTTCCGCCCGTAGACTAGTATGCGGGCCTCGAGATCCAATCCCGAGTCACGTTAGTCTCTTGTGCAGGGCCCGGAAGGCGAGGGATTTACAGCCAGAGACCCCCCTGGCACCCAAGCGTCCTCCTGCTCCAAGCAGAACTCAACGGAGAGACCTCTCACGGCGGGTTCGGTCCACGTTCCCGGCGCGGTTCACAACCCCCTTGGTTAGGGTCAGGCAGGCAGTCGGGGGTAACTGAGCTGCCTCTCAGGCACCAACCTGAAGTATTTAAATATATTTTCATCCTTTAGTTCATTGAGCAAACAATGCAAACAGTCCTTTCTAAACTGTTACAAGCACAATCAATTTCAGTGGTCTTTTAGCTGGCAAACTGTTAAGGATTGACTCCTTATCTCCGAATGCAACCCGCATTCGATCCGGAATCAATTGCAACTTAGCAAGATTCCTATCATTCTTGGGTTAGGGTCATACCCTTCCAATACATTAGGTTTATTGTGGTAGGATCCAGCGACCATGTCGCTTTAGTTTATTGTCGGTCAACCGCTTCAAGGCAATTTACTTAACTTTCCTTTTCCTTGGCAACTTTTCCCAAGGAAAGTAAATAACAGGATGATTACTCATCCTCAATAAATTAACTTCCTTCAATAACTTATCAACCTCATTTCGAGAGGTGACAAGACTCTTTGCGGACAACTCCATGACTATACAATGTTGCGGCTTGTGCGCAAGTATTGCATCCATTCTACGGAATCCTCCTATCCATTTCCTTAGTGTTCCGACCACGGGTCTCTAACCCTAGTCGAGTAACAGGAATTTTGGGGTATCCTTCAAGTCATTTCTAATTAGGTTTGGCTCATGATTCTAGAATATGCAACTCCGTCGGAGTTCCATCATGATCCTTAGGTTCACAGTTTTTGTCTAAGCGATATCGAGTTATCCTTGTACTAAATCCTAGTTATCTCTTAGGATTCCTATGTTATACGATTCCTTGTGATTCATATTACTTAGTCAATTCATTTATGCCTGTTTGTGACAAGGATGATCCTTCTAGGGTGATAAACCAAATCTACGGAATCGAATTCGCGTAAACAAGCGATTGATTGCCGTTTCCTTGGTGAGGTAAAATTACTTGCTAATCTGTACGCTAACTTTCCTAATTAATCAAGCCTATACTTTGTAGTCTATGCTCTCGAACTTATGCATTGGCGAGTCATACAATCTTTCCTTGGTGCATGCTAATTTGGTTACTAACTTTCCCTAGGGCCTACTAGGTCTTGCATCAACAATCGTACCTACTACCTTGTAGTTTATCCCTTGGCATCCCATGCATTTACACCTAGTTAGGACTCTTTAATGATTGATCCTTTTCTCATGAAGACTACGCAATTTCATAACATTCTCCTAGTCACTAAGTCGTGATGATACTCAAGCGAAAACTAGTGTTGCTCTATTCCATCGTATAACTATGTTGCAAGTCATACGTTCGTTTTAGTGCCCTATTAGTTCTTTCCGAATGAAATCTTATGGTGCTAGACTTTCCCTATGAAATCATAATGTGCATATACGCTTAATTCATCATATCTAGGATGGCAACTAATGCACATATAAACTTCGTCTTCTTGCTTAGGATTAGATTCTTACCTTTAAAAATACCATCTACATGCATCTAATTCCCTAACCGTTCAATCTTTCATAATGCTCAAAAAGATGCATTTCTTTCAATGCTTTTAATTTAAACGTAACTTGAATTTCCCTTCCTAAGCGCGCCTAATCATTTCTTATGCGGAATTTAACACGGAAGAACCTGGACTTGTGGTGTCGGGGTGATGTCCACTTGCACGTTTGGAGTCGAACCTCCCGCGGTTGCCTCCTGGGATCTTTTAGTAGCCATCGTAGTCGTAAATTCAATTTACGATCCGCCTTTGTGCTCGTATGCGGATGGTTTCCTCTTCGGAATAGAACTTCGGATTGGCGCGGTAATTGGACTACTTGCGGTTTTAACAATCTCGTCCGAGGTCTTGTTGATGGTCCTTGAGAGATCTTTATGGCCTCACCGTCTCATTCTTCGGAGTCCCGGTCTTTAAGGGATGTTTGGGAAATACGCCGTGGGAAGGGCCCTTTGGGCCAAACGGTGGGAAAAATGGCCTTAAAGGGGTGACAAAGGGTAGGAGGTTGGGGGGTCGTGGGAAAGGCCTTTAGGGAGGCCCCCTATGGAAGCTTCTATAGAAGCTTCCAAAGAGCTTCTGGTGGGCACGTGGATAGGCCGTGGGCGACGTGGCGCAGGATGGCGGCTGGCGAGGTGATCAGCGGCGGACGGGGGTCAGTCTGCGGGAGTCCAGGGTCGGCCGACGGCAGCACGGCGGAGGTGCAGCAGTCCGTGGCGAGGCTGGCGGCCGGCAGCACGGCGGACTTGGCGGGCAACAAGGCGACTGGAGGAGCAGCAACACGGCGGCTGGAGGAGCAGCAACACGTCGGCGGGCTTCAACGGCAGCGGCGGCTTTCTGGCGGCCTCTCCTCTCTCACCTTCTCACCGACTTCCTTAAGCACACCCCCCATCAAGTGGGTGTTTATATAGGCCGTGGGGGTGGGGAGTGGGTCTTCCCCCACGTGGGGGAAACTGCCCATGCAACCCCCACTTTCCCATCCCCCCCACATACTCCCTTTCCTCCAGCCATGCATCGGCTGGGGGAAAGGGATAAATACATAAAAAATTTTGCAATTAATTAATTGAATTGCCCCTCCCAAGAGGGTGTTCCCGTGCGGTTAGCGGTTTTTATTCCCCGGGTCATTTTACCACTCGTAGAGGATCCTATTTTCCTCGTGCGGCTCACACATTACGCGGCCCATAATCAAAATGCGAGAGATACCCTTTGCACAGGGTTTACACGGTATACGGAAAGTTAATATTTACGGTACGATACGCGGAAATATTACATGTGCCTCCCTTTAAGTTATCCTTGGTAATGTAGACCCTTATGAACTCCAAAAATCAATCATAGTTAGGTTCTCTAATGACCACATTAACTCAAAAGGATTACATCTAGCCTAGATATAAGGTGTAGCGTATGGCACAAGAACACTCGATTGATTGGTAGATGATTGCTTATACAATGCTTACATGCCTGACCTCCCTTATACACATTAGGTTACAAGAGTGATAGGTTAGGATTGCATGTAAAATATCCATCATATTTTGAGAAATATTGAGACTAAGAAAAGGTTCCTCAAGTGGAACTCTTAGTGAAGGTCACATTGCAACCATTGAAGAGCTTATTAGACTTGCTCTTAAGAGAAAACCCATGTGTCTTTGGGTTCAATGGATTTCCCTCTATAATACAAAAAGATGTATAGACACAAGAATGTGGTAAGGATATTATAAACCATAATTAAGACTGACTAACAAGGCCTATCGTAGCCCACCTTATCGTCTACATGTTGGAGTGCCCAGGCATGCCAAAAATTTGCATGTAGAACATTCCAAACCTCCTCCGCCATGATTGTAATATGCAAAGAAGTGTAATTGGACTACACTAGTCAGTTCACGTGTAAGATTGGGCTATGCTTTACATTACTTCATATTTTAGGCATTGTATGGTGGTCATCTTAGTGATTATTTAGGCATTTATTGTTGGCTAACTAAGTACCATATTTGAAATATTTTGGGCCTATTTATGGCTCCTCTTCCTTCATTCAATCATCATAAATTTTCAGGTGTTCTTCTTGTTGGAGAGAGGAGCAATGCCGATGGTCACGTAGGTTGTGACTCGCTATTGTATGCGTCATTCTCATGTTTGTATGTGGATTCCATTTCCCGAGCACCTCTCTGATTTCTCTTTCTTTACAATATTTCTTTATTTTTTCATCTTGTGTTTAGTAGTTTATTTTAGCACTCCTCTATGCTTCTGTTCTGCTACACCACTTCTCACATGGTATTAGATTATAGGATCTTAGTTCTAATTACAATTTTTCTACTGACACTACAAGGATTTGAGCTAGTAGCGACGTTTAAAGCGACAAAAATACAAACAACAAAATTTGCCCGTGTCGTCGCAAAAAGCGTCGTTATTGACAACGCCATAGAAACTTCGCTATTGGCGTCGCGACGCAAGCAGTAAATTTGCGACGCACAAAGCGACGCAAATAGCGACGGTAACAGGGAAATTTTTTTTTGTGGCAGATAGCACTGTGTGTTGTATGAGAGCCATACAAAATAGTTTCTGCACTACTGCATACAAAGCGCTTGCAAACAAAAAGAATGTATACTGAAATCATAAAATTGATACATGAAATAAATATATGATCGCATAAAATGTGATTGATACAATCATGAAAGGATATCACTAATACATAGAAAATGTCTACATAGATCAGGCGACTAAAAACTAAACATGTGTGAGCTCCAAGGATCCACGGGCGAGCTACAAATCCTCGTCCCCCGAAAGCTCGTCCCGCCGCAAAGGAGCATCGAACGGATTCTGCAGAAAAAGAAACAACACATCAATCCATCATACAATAATGCATTTAAATATCTCATGGTAACTACGGACAAGAAAGATGAGTGACTTACAGAGCCGCCGTGTCTATACAATCGATCGATCAATGCATTGAGACCGTGCCTCTTTGCATATCGAGTCTCAAGGCCTTGCAGATCGCGATTTGTAATGGAGTGCTGCAAAGAAAACAAAATGCTAACTATTAGAAACATGATTGTCAGTACAAAGAATATTTCAAAAAAACAAACAAGCAAAACAAAAGAGAAACTTACAAAGTCCTCCAAATATGTCCTGTGGCCGCCACTCCCAAGATGATGGACCACGAGACAGGAGGCTCCATTGAGAAATCTGTCCCTTCACTGGATGCTGCGGTCAAGGCTCCATGCAACCATCGTGTTGAGATAAACCGCGGTATCTTCTCCATGCCTTTGGGATATCCAATCGGTCGATGATACGTACTGCGTTGGAATTCAGCTCGCGCTTCCTCTCGATCTTGCCTTGCAATCTGGTACTTGGCGAGCCACGTCTCCATGGAGGCATGGTGCAACATACAAAAGCGATTCACCTTCTCTTCCATTGAGGCATCCATTCTTTTTTCTACCCCATTTTCAACCACCACATCTCCAGTCAGTCTATCATCGTTCTTCAGTGTCCATAGCATTTCATTGTCTGGTTCCATCGTTGGTAGCCATTGTGAGATATGCACTAACGCCTGTGACACCAACAAACCTTCCGCCATGCTACCTTCGGGCCGAGCTCGTTGTCGCACAAAGCCTTTCAGGGTTTTCATGAAGCGCTCCAGGAAGAACATCCATCACGTATGGACAGGTCTAGCAATCTCCACTTCGTCCACAAGATGCACAAGAAGGTGGACTTGTATCGTGAGCATGCTAGTGGGTAGATTTTTCTCAAAGAGACAGATCGTCTCCACTGCTCCCCGTCTCGCGGATTCAATAGAGGACGTCTTAATCTCTTTCTGTGAGATCAATTGCACCAAAGTCGACAACTTGTAAATGGCCCCACGAATTTCTGGAGTAAGGCATCCTGCGATCGCGATCGGTAGGAAAAACTGCCACAAATGAGAAAGCATTATGAATAATGGCCACTTTTCAAATTGCAAAATGCCCACGCTAATTACAATCATTCTATTCACAAACCTGACATATCTTATGCCAATCATGGGATTTTAGCCTCGACAATTGGTCATCTTTAGAAAATGCGGACCTGAGAGAACGCATCATACCCATTGGAGTGCGGATAGACTTGATTACTTGCTTCACAATGTGCTCTTCTTTGGTGGACAAAACCCAAGGAGCGCGAGGAAGCTGCACTCCCCCTTCAGCACTCGACTACGGCCAAAGCGCCTCCATCTTACCTACCTCCTTCAAATCCATTCGTGACCCTATAGTGTCTCTCTTTCCTGTGATGTGGTCCCATAGCAAGCGGCCCACATTCTTGAAAATATGCATGGGATCCAACAAGTGGTTGACCTGTAAAGTGGGTCCAATATGGCAACTCGTAGAAAACTGAGAACCCTCGCATTCCATTTGGGTGTGATTCCAGGTTTACCATTTTCAGCTCGTACAAGCTTGTGGCGTTCATACGTGTTGGAGGTCGTCCAAGAAAACCTTCCCTGAGTTCATGATCCTCCGGCAAGAAAGCGGCGTATCCTTGATATACCATCTTCTTCATGGTTCCTGACCTTCGGGAGTCTAACTGTGGCCCACACAATGGACATGCATGATAACCTGAGGTAACCAGACCTGTAAGGCGAGCCACGACCTAATGAATACTTGATTGAATGAGATAAAATATAGATATTACCAACGAGAACGGAGGTCTGCTCACCTGAGCACTCTCCCAATCCCGGAAAGTCATGCATCGTCCACATGAGAATGGCTCCAATGTTGGCTGACCGCCGCCGACCATCGCGCGTGCTCATATTTTGCACAGTGACCCCCTCCTCCCATAAAATCTTAAGCTCATCGACTAATGGACGAAGATACACGTCCATATTTTTTACTTTGTAGCGGCCCGGGACAAGCAAGCTAAGGATGAGATGTCCTTTCTTCGTAGAAAGCCATGGAGGGATGTTTTAGTTGACAAGCACTATAGGCCACACACTGTAAGAAGTCGAGTGCAGACCGAATGGGTTCACACCATCAATGGCAAGACCGAGCCGAAGATTCATTGGCTCTCGCGCAAAGCCTGGGAAGGTAGAGTCAATGTGGCTCCATGCGCGCGTATCCGCTGATATTTGTTGTACTCCATCCATGGACCTATTCTGCACATGCCACATTGTCAAGCTTGCCATGCCGGACGTGCGAAACATGTGGTTTATGCGGGGGATGAGCGGAAAGTGTCTGAGAACTTTTTGAGGGATAGTTTGCCCTTGCAAGTCCTGTCGATACCTGTGAGCACCACACTTTGGACATGTCTCCATAGTCTCGTATTCATCTCGAAACAGTATGCAGTCGTTGATACATGCATGGATGTTATTGTAGTCCATGCCAAGCTTCCGTAAAACATGTCGTGCATCATCACGAGACTCAGGCATGGTATTTGCAGGTGGTAATATATGATATTTCAATAACGTGAAAAAAATCATAAAACACCTTGAAAAAGCACAAATGTTTGCAATAATACTGTAAAAAATAATAATCAATGAAGCCTATGTGCAAGGTACCTGAATAACTCGGTCACACTCGTATCGCTCCAACCGTATTTTGCTTGCACACTTAATATTGCAAGCAATGTCTTCAACCGAGATACTCGGCACCCATCATATAATGGTATGGATGCTTCCTCTCTAAGTGGGTCAGATGTCTCAACATCCATGGGAATCAATGCATCGATCATTGCCTCCATCTCAGGCTCCAAGATTGTAGGTAGGTTGGGAAGGTTGTATGTCTCCTCTGGCATTGACGGTATAGATGGGCCTTGCGAGTAGTGGATTGGCTCCTAAAATCCATCCATTGCACGTCCATGAACTCTTCTAATTGGCCGCAAAGGGTGCACTCCCCCTTGGGTCAAGACATCACCCCCCTGGATAGAAAATTTGCCAATAAGACCCAATCTTATTGTGTATGGTTTTCAATTAGCTTACGAGTACAATGCATGATTAATATTAACTTCAAATTACCGTTTGCTGAAAATCTGCAATTGCCTGATCAATGATCTCAGATTGAAACTCGCCAAATCGTTGTACGTGTTCTATAGACAATCGGCGTTTTCCTCTAATTTCCAACTTGCATTGAGAGCAAGGACATGGGACACACTGATTAAGATACGTCTCCTGATCTTGAACAATAAGACCTTCTTCATTTACCATCTTATCTACATTACAGCAAACGAGACTTAAATGGATAGCTTTATGGAGATGTACATCAAGTGCAAGTTGACTATAAATCTTGCATTGTACATAGTACTTGAGAGATTTATTGATGTTATATCTCGGCCTTGTATCATGCTCAAGGATTTGTTTGTCCTGGTAGATAATTATTCGTTATTGTAAAAAACTACACTAGAGGGCTTTGAGTATAAGTAATCCATTTATGAGCATCATTGAGGATCTCTTAGTCTAATAATAAATCAGTCTCAATAAAAAGCATCTTAGAAATGTGGTTTTTTCTTATTCTACAGTAGATTGTAGCAATCGTAGCGACAAGAAAACACTCATGTGAAAGGCCTTGTTATGTGGCATGCATAGTTTTGTTTCTTTTCTTGAGAAGCGTAAGGTTGAGACTCCAGGGGTGCACTACAACAGAAACGAGGCATAGACGTGCATGTTAGATGTGCAAAGTCGGGCGCGTCTATCATTGCGTCTATATGTGCATGTAAAAGAGTGTGTAAATAGACACGAATTTTGCGTCTATATATCCGCGTAAATAGACGCTAATATAGACGTGTCTTCAGACGCGTAATTATTTAACCACCTGACATTGGACTTAATATAGACGCGCCTTCAGACGCATAATTATTTAACCACCTGAAATTGGACTTAATATAATTAAAAAACCAGATTTAATAATTATTTAATCACCTGAAATTGATTCTTGAGTATGCACGTGTGCGCATGATAAAAACCATAGAATTAAGAATACACATTGAATCATTGAATAAGAAAACCAGAGTTAATAATTATTTTTGCATTGCTCTCTAATGAATGGCAGTTCCTGTAGTTGACAAGCCTAATATAAGTAATTAGCGACAAGCAACAGAAATCTTATTATACAATTAGTAGCAAGCATTGCAATATGTATCTCCTAATTTCTCTACTTGAAGATGATAAAAAATACTTCCTTTTTATTATGGAAAATTCAATTTAACTTTAAACTTGACTATTGATTATTGAGTATGCACATGTGCGCATGATAAAAACCATAGAATTAAGAATACACTTTGAATCATTAAGCAAATTAAGTATGCTATAGTGAATGATCCATCTCATCTTCAATGAGATCAGCCCTTGCTAAACTATCTACTTCTAGGTCTATGTTACCAAGAGGTAACGAAACAAATAAGTCTATCCCACTATCAGATGTGTTGCTATATTGCTCATAACTTTATCAATATCATCGACAATCAAATTATTGTCTTCTTCTGTGTTTCCTTGAACATCCTCACGAGGTTCATCTTGTACTATATCACACATATCATCCATTATGGTGTCATCATGTACATCATCATTAATTGTTGGATTGTCATCTGCTATCTCTATGTTGGTAATATTACCATATATTGGTTTTGAACGATTAGATATAGGGATGACATACCACCATCAGTTATTGTTTACCATTGAATGATATACAACCTGTATTTGAAAAACAAAAGCAAGAAACTTAAATACTTATTATATTGTGTATCTGTATCACATGTATACATATAAAAAAGTTAGCTTTTGCATATATACCTACTCGCATTGTTGAGATAGTACTAATGTATCATTCTTGTTTTGGTGAAATTTTGTAGAGTCAATGATTACAAAACCACTTGGATGACGTTTGATTGTGCAATGCTCACCATTTCTTACCACTTCTTTAAACCACTTCACATACAGTACATATATAAAGGATCCTCTGAAGTCAAGCTTCAGAATGTCTTGGATCAAGCCACAATAACCTTCCATGGTACCATTGGCATCCTCGAAGTGAGCAAGGACACCACAATCTTGGGTATTTCTCTTTTTATCTATACGTTGAGTTCGAAGATGCTTACCCTCACACCAAATAGCATTGAATAATGTGCACTAGTAGTAAAAGATTAAGATCAAACATGTCAATTATTTATATAAAATATAACTTATAGAAATAAATTAATTGATAGTATGTCTCACCTTTGATAAGCAACCTCGTGCGTATTCCCACTCTTCTTGAGATATATTAATTTCCTCATCTTTTTCCATTCTCTCCATTTCCTCATGTAACCAATCTATATCAATATGACATGGGTGCGCATTTAGATGATCTGGAAATGAGACATTACGTCCATATCTAGTGCGAAATGCTTCTCTTTCGCTTTTTCTTCTTGCCCTTGCTTCATTATATAGTGTCACCCATTTGCTCATTATATCACTATTGAGCACACAAAAACTATTGAACTTACGAAGTTCTTCTTTTGTTAGCACTTTACTCATTCCTTTTCCTTGAGGTATTATAGAGGTCATCCTCAAGTCTTCATCATCTTTCCATAGTCGTGGTTGAGAGGGGTCCAATTCAGCAAGATATTCAGAGATATAAACAAGGGATGATTGCACTAACCAACTCTCAGCCATACTTCCCTCAGGCCGTGATTTTTGCCTCACAAAATCTTTCAAGGTTTTCATGAAGCACTGAAGAAAAAATATCCACCTTGCATGAACTGCCCTACAAAGTGCCATCTTATTAATCAAATGTACGAGTAAATGTAATTGAGTAGTCAAAATGGATCGAGAAAAAAATTCCTCACTACAAGATATAGACCTTATGCCGACATTTAAAGCGAAAAAAATACAAACAATAAAAATTTTCCCCCATCGTTGCAAAAAGCATCGTTTTATTAACAATGCCATAGAAACGTTGCTATCAGTGTCGCTATTGGCGTGAATGTGACGCTGATAGCGACGCCAATAGCGACGCAACCAGTAAATTTACGATGCGCATAGCGACGCAACCAGTAAATTTACGATGCGCATAGCGACGCCAATAGCGACGCGAGCAGTAAATTTACGACGCCAATAGCGACGGTAACGGGGATAATTTTTTTTTTGTGGAACAGTTTCTACACTACTGTATACAAAGCCCTTGCAAACAAAAAGAATGTATATTGAAATCATAAAACTAATACATGAGATAAATACATGATCGCATAAAAAGCGATTGGTACAATTATGACAGGATATCACTAATACATAGAAAATGTCTACATAGATCAGGCGACTAAAAAATAAAGGTGTGTGAGCTCCAAGGATCCAAGGGAGAGCTACAAATCCTCATCCCCCGAAAGCTCGTCCCGCCACAAAGGAGCATCGAACGGACTCTGCAGAAAAAGAAATAGCACATCAATCCACCATACAATAATGCATTCAAATATCTCATGGTAACTACGGATAAGAAAGATGAGTGACTTACAGGGTCGCCGTGTCTATACAATCGGTCGATCAATGCATTGAGACCGTGCCTCTCTGCATATCGAGTCTCAAGGCCTATCGGATCACAATTTGTAATGGAGTGCTGCAAAGAAAACAAAATGCTAACTGTTAGAAATATGATTGTCAGTACAAAGAATATTTCAAAAAAACAAACAAGAAAAACAAAAGAAAAACTTACAAAGTCCTCCAAATATGTCCTGTGGCTGTCACTCCCAAGATGATGGACCACTCCGGCCTCGAGCCGTGCCCTTGCCGTCTCAGGCTGCTGACTCCAACGTCCTGGAGAATCTATAGCCTCCTCCCTCATTCGGTGCCAATCGTTTGCATCTAACCACTCGGGCTTTACAGCCCCACTCTTGATTGCCTTGCATGTGTTGGATCGTCTATGTGACACGTATGCACGCATGCAATCCATCATCCAGTCCATAGAGAATCTATCTACTGCGGCTAGCATCGAAAACTCCTCGCGCAATGATGCTTCTATGTAGTCATTGCTCCCCTCCGGTATGCTCTTCCAATGATCCAGGACGTTGTGCCGAAAAACTTGTTGGTACAACTCTCTCATGCGAGCCATCACCCTCCTCCCCTTATCATTCATGATGATGGCTCCTGACCTACTATCAACCAGATATCCATAACCCCTAGGAGTCTGCCTAAGATGGGTCCTCTCCCATCTGCGTCCATGCTCTTGGGCATATCCAGGAGACCCCTCTACATCCAGTGTACCAACAAGGGTAATCTCTCTCGGATTGGCACCCAAAGGGGTGCCAACTGGTGATGGCTGCACAAAAGCCAGAGTAACTGGAGTATTAGATATGATCAATGCCCCACCCTCATTAGGTGCTACCAATGATCCATGGTGCTCAAAGTTGTAAGGCCCCCATTATGAGGAGAAGCCAAATGTGAGCCCGGACATTGGTTGAGTCATGACTTGTATATCAGGTGAGGTCTATGTGATCGGATGGCAAAACGGTGACCATTGTGGGTCTAATCTTTGGGTTAGACAGAGTGGTTAAGCTGGTAGCAACTCCAGGCACATTGCATCGAGTTGCGGGGTAAGGGAGTTAAAAAGGGGCCCTATTGTGGGGTTCGGGGGCCGCGGAAGCGGCCCCTGGCTGGGGGGTCCTAGGGGGCTGCAGAAGCGGCCCCTGGGGGGGTCCCAGATGGTAAAGGGAATATTCCCTGGAATATTCCCTGGCCGACTAGTGGAGGCTTATATGGTAGGTCGGTCACGCCAACCTCACGGCCTTCGCAGGCTATAAAAGCTAAACCCCTTCACAGCCATCGATCACTCATCTTTCATCCAGTCAGAGTTGTTGTTCCAGCTAGCCTTAAGCTCTTCACCTATCTTCTGTCTAGATCGCCATCTGAGCTTCACACAGTGGAAGCGCACGGGTGGACAGAGCCATCTTTGTATCAGTTTTTTGAAGTTAAAGAATTTACTGATTCTCCTCTTATCTGTTGTGTACTCTCTATCTCTTTCTCAGATTCTGTTTGCTGCGCCGTGTAATATTTTACATGGTATCAGAGCCCAGGGGGCTGTAGAGGTCGGAGAGTGTGCAAGAGGCAAAGGCTTCAATAGCAAAGAGAAACTGTGTCCACTTCCAGAAGTGGTTCTGATACATCAGGAAGCGGTGCAGGAGGTGGTGTTGCTGTACTGGCTATTCAAACAGTGAGGATTCATCCACTAACGTTCAGCGAAGGCAAGTTAGATGGTCCAAACTACACCTTGTGGAAGTTCAAAATTACAACTATCCTTGATTCTTATGAGCTTCTGGAGACTGTGCTGGGGACTGACGCAGAACCAAAGCCTACCCCCGACCCATCAAATCCTAGTGTGATGATTCCTCCGAATGCAGATCTTCTACGAGCTTGGAAACGAAGGAATGCAGATGCATTGTGTGCCTTAGTTACAAGCTGCTCTGATAGTGTTCTGACTTTGATTCAGCATACAACCAAAGCGTTAGAGGCTTGGAATGTACTAAGGAGTCAGTATGAAACACGAAACCAAACAAGGATTCAAAACAGAGAATCAACTAGCAGTGGAGAAGTTTGCTGAAGGAGAGACGGTTGAAGCATTCATCACTCGGATTAAGAATCTGCTTAACCAGATGGCTGGCGCTGGGATACAAAAGACTAGCGAAAAGCTAGCTCGGAGGTGTCTTCGGATTTGTCCACAAAAGTTTGATGGACTAGTAACTGCCCTTAATACTCAGGTGAGACCTCAAGCTTTGACTTTTGAGGAGTTTTGTGCATTATTAATGGAGGAGGAGTTGAGGCTAAAAGCTCGAGAAGGAAGCAACAATGGAGATGCTGCATTCTCTGCCAATGCAAAAGGCAAAGGTGGTTCCTCCACCAAAAATGATGGTGATAAAAAGAACAAGGGCGGCAAGAAGAAGTTTCAAGGAGAGTGCTTTTACTGCAAGAAGAAAGGACATGCAATTGCATATTGTCGTGTCAAGAAGGCAGATGAAAAGAATGGTACCCTTAAAAGTAAAGGGAAAGAGACAGCCAATACGGCTGAAACAGAGCTGGAATTATTCATGGCGACCATTGAGGAAGTGTGCTCCTCAGCGCAAGAAGAATCTACCACTGACTCATGGGTGTTGGATAGTGGGGCCTCCCGTCACATGACCAACAAGAAAGGTCTATACAGTTCTATGCAACCTCTACAAGAATCCATCACTGTGACAGTTGGAAATGATGCCAAATGCCCTGCTGCGGGCACATGTACTATTTCTTTTGTTGCTGCAAATGGTGAAGTCAAAAAGCTTTCAAATGTGTTATATGTTCCCGAAATTAGGAGAAATCTCTTATCAGTTGTTGCTGCCATAATTGATCTTGGTCATGAAGTGAGGTTCAAGAAGACAGGTGCAGAAATTCTTGATAGTACTGGCACAATTGTTGGCAAAGGAGAAATAAGGAACAACCTGTATGAGCTAAGTGCTCTTACAGCCACCGCTGGAGTGGGCACAAGTAAGCTTTGGCATGAAAGGTTTAGACACATCCGATTTGCAGTGTTGAAGGAGATGCAAAAGCAAGGTATGGTTGCTCACCTACCTACAATAACTGAATTGAAGGAACCATGTGAAGCTTGTATGATGGGCAAGCAACAAAGAAAGGCATTTCCACAAGAAAGCAAGAATAGAGCACAGGCTCCTCTAGAGTTGGTGCATGCTCACTTGTGTGGTAAGATGCCTACACAGGCCTTGGGGGGATCTTCTTATTTTATGTTGATTGTTGACGACTACAGTAGGAAGATGTGGGTGTACTTCCTTCGTGATAAGGCTCAAGCTTTTGGTAAGTTTAAAGAATGGCTAAAACTTGTTGAGAATGAAACAGGGAAAAGTGTGAAGAAATTTAGAACAGATGGTGGTGGTTAGTTCAACTCAAAGGAGTTTGAAGGCTTTTGCAAGAGCAAAGGGATCAAGTGTCAATTGACGACGCCTCACACACCTTAGCAGAACGGTGTTGTGCAACGCAAGAATCGCACCATTGTGGAGATGGCAAGATGTATGCTATTAATACTGTAGTCTACATTCTAAATCGGAGCTACACAAAGGCTCTCAAGGGAAAAACACCTCATGAGGCTTACACTGGTAAGAAACCATCTGTCTCACATTTCAGAATTTTTGGATGTGATTGTTATGCACATGTTCCAGATGAGAAGAGAAACAAGCTAAAACCAAAAAGCAAAAAATGTATCTTCTTGGGTTATAGTGATGAGCAGAAGACTTACAAGTTATATGATCAAGAGGCAAATAAGATCATCGCAAGCCGTGATGTGGTGTTCAAGGAGGAGCCGCATACAGTGGAGGAGGAGAAGGCAAGTTCTTCCACTTTGTCATCAAGCGAGGAAGTAGTCCACTATGAACTTGTCTCGAGAGCTATCCCTATCCTTAAGGAGGAGGAAGCATCATCTTCAGATGATGAGGGAAAAGTTCACCAATCTGATATCACCCCACCGGAAAAGCCATTGCCGCGCTGGGTGAAGCAGCTCTATGACCACAATAATCCTATGCCTGCATCTATTGAGGAGAAGGCAGATGGACCAAGGAGGTCTCAGAGAATAGAGGAGCAAAGGAGGGCTTTTGCTCACATAGTCAATATGGCCTTGATGGTTGAGATTATGAGAGAAGTAAAGAAGCCAACTGACTTAGAAGAAGCACTTGCAGATCCACCATGGAAGGCTACTATGCAGGCGGAGTATGACAGCATAATGAAGAGTGACACTTGAGAGCTAGTGGATCGACCAGCAAAGCGGAAGGTTATTGGCATCAAGTGGATCTGGAAGGTAAAGTACAAGGCTGATGGTACCTTAGAAAAGTACAAAGCTAGACTGGTTGCCCAAGGATTTTCACAAGTTGAAGGGTTTGATTTTCAAGAGTCATTTGCCCCAACTGCCAGAATGACCACTATTCGCACGGTACTTGTAGTGGCTGCCCATAAGAAGTCGCCAGTGTACCAAATGGATGTTAAGTCAGCGTTCTTAAATGGTAACCTCAAGGAGGAGGTGTACGTGGCTCAGCGACTAGGGTTTGAGGCCCCCCAGTCTGAGAACAAAGTGTGTAAGCTGAAGAAGGCATTATATGGGCTGAAACAAGTCCCCCAGAGCATGGTACCAGCGGATAGATAAGTTCTTTTTAAACCTAAACATCAAAATTAGATGTGCCTCAGATGCTAACTTCTATGTTTACAGGGATGGTAAAAAGTCTGTAGTGATTTTCCTATATGTGGACGACCTTCTTATTACAGGTGACTATGAAGATATGATCAACCAAACTCGAAAGGCTTTGAGTTCTGAGTTTGAAATGACAGACTTGAGCTTGCTGCACTATTGTTTGGGGATTGAAGTCTGGCAAGAGCTAGGAAAGATCTTCATCTCTCAGAAGAAGTATGCATGGGAGATCTTGAAGGCATTTGGCATGATCGAGTGCAAGGAGATAGCTACACCTAATGCAAAGTTATCCGTCGAGGATACATCAGCACTGGCAGACATTGGGAGGTATAGGAGGTTGGTCGGTAGTCTGATCTACTTGTGTAACACTAGACCGGATATCAGTTTTGCTGTTGGTGTTTTGAGCAGGTTCTCAAACAAACCTCATGAGAGTCATTGGAAGGCTGGAATGCGGGTGCTTAGATACTTGAAGAAAACTCTTGACTATGGTATCACATACAGTTTCGGAACTTCTCTTTTGGGAAACTGTGACTCAGATTGGGCAGGAGACAGTGATTCCATGAAGTCAGTTTCTGGTTATTGTTTCTCTTTGGGCTCAGGAATTTTCTTTTGGATTAGTAAGAAGCAGCCAATAGTGGCATTATCCTCTACCGAAGCAAAGTACAAGGCAGCTTGTTTTGCTGCATGTGAAGCAATATGGTTGAGAAGGATTCTATGGCATATGGGAGTGCAGGATGAAGAACCAACTGTGCTGAGATGTAACAATCAGAGTTGCATCGCCATTGCCAAAAATCCAGTGTTTCATGCACGCACCAAACATATAGAGATCTAATATCACTATGTGCATGATTTGATGGAGGATGGGATAGTGGAACTGGTCTACTGTCCAACAGAGGAGAATGGAGCAGATATCTTCACCAAAGCACTTACGAAGGATCTGCTTCAAGTTCATCTTTAGAGACTCGGCATTGGGCCGAGGAGATAGTTTACCTATGGGTGGACATTGAGGGGGGGTGTTAGATATGATCAATGCCCCACCCTCATTAGGTGCTACCAATGATCCATGGTCCTCAAAGTTGTAAGGCCCCCATTATGAGGAGAAGCCAAATGTGAGCCCGGACATTGGTTGAGTCCTGACTTGTATATCAGATGAGGTCTATGTGACCGGATGGCAAAAAGGTGACCATTGTGGGTCTAATCTTTGGGTTAGACGGAGTGGTTAAGCTAGCAGCAACTTGAGGCGCATTGCATCGAGTTGTGGGGTAAGGGAGTTAAAAAGGGGCCCTATTGTGGGGTTCGGGGTCCGCAGAAGCAGCCCCTGGCTGGGGGGTCCCAAGGGGGGCCGCGAAAGCGGTCCCTGGGGGGGTCCCAAATGGTAAAGAAAATATTCCATGGAATATTCCCTAGCCGACTAGTGGAGGCTTATATGATAGGTCGGTCAGGCCAACCTCACAGCCTTCGCGGGCTATAAAAGCTAAACCCCTTCACATCGATCACTCATCTTTCACCCAGTCAGAGTTGTTGTTCTAGCTAGCCTTAAGCTCTTCACCTATCTTCTATCTAGATCGCTATCTAAGCTTCACACAATGGAAGCGCACGGGTGGACAGAGCCATCTTTGTATCAGTTGTTTGAAGTTAAAGAATTTACTGATTCTCCTTTTATTTGTTGTGTACTCTCTATCTCTTTCTCAGATTCTGTTCGCTGTGTCGTGTAATATTTTACATGGAGTAGACGTCCCCATAGGTGTGACAAATCCTGGAGGTGACGCAGCTCCAGCTGAACGACAAGACGGAGACACCACATCCGTGTCTCCACAGCAGCATCCCCCTAATCCCGATGCACTCCCTCCCTCTGGCCCAAGTCGTGAGCGTCGAGATCGTCTGCTCGAAGCCGAAGCATTCGATGGCGCTGAAGGAGATCTAGCAGAGTGCCCTGACGAAGAATGAGACAGCTCCTGGTCTGCCATCTCTCTGAATCTCGCGAACTAATCTAGAGACATGCGTGCGAAGATATCCTGCAACTCCTCATCGCTCATCCCTCGACTCAACCTGAAAATGTCACCTGCATAGATAAGAAATTATGTTAGAATAATCAATTTAAATTATACAAAGCACAGTAATATAAATCATTTTTAAAAAATCTCTCTTAAAATGCATATCTTATGTACCTTTATAAGAGATTGGTCAACGAATTGAGTAAGTGGATGCTCCAAGTATGAAGTATCCTATGGTCCCATATTAATCTCCTGACACAACTCCGCATACACTGGAAGGTTGATAGACGTGTCACCACAAAAGAATGAGTCTGCCTCGTTCTCAAAAATTCTTGGACTCCTGTATTTCCATCATTGTTAGCCGATGCTGGCTCCAAGCTTTCGACGGCCTCCACCCCTTGTAATATCGACCCCTCTATTTGCATATTATCTTCATCTTTGCTCGGAACATCGCTTTAATCATATACTCTCGCACTTCGGGGTGTTGAAGGTATAACATACCACCATCGAGGTTGTCGGGGGTTTGGATAGAAGATTACCTGTTCACAAACACGTATAAGAGAGTGATTAACCATTGTGACATAAACCATGTCGTAATACAATTAGCAAGAAAATGACTCCATGCACCTGTTCACAATGGGCCGGCAACACAAAGGTGTTGCGCAAATCCGTCCATTTTTTTCGGATTCTATTTCGAGAAATCCCGATGAACCTCGTCGAACTGTTGCTCCAGCTCCTCCAAGTACCACTTTGAACCATTGCACATCGAATAGTATCATGGAGAAGCTACGGTAATCCACCTTAATAATACTTTGCAAGTTTCCAAAATACTCCATCTCATCCACAATCGTGTTCGGATCCATTGCTCGTCGCGCCGGTTCTCTTGCTCGAACCTTGCCATGACACTGCACTATATATTTTGTATTGTACATTGAAACACTCAAATTAGATGTCGCATATAAAATTTAGGTACGAGAGATTCTAAACCCCTCATCATCTTTGGACTACATCCCCTCGAGAATTCTCACTCCTCCATCGAGATCTCTGTCCCTTTGCTGGATGCTGCAGTCAAGGCTCCATGCAACCATCGCGTTGACATAAACCACGGCATCTCCTCCATATCTTCGGGATATCGAATCGGTCGATGACCCGTACTGCGTCGGAATTCAGCTCCCGCTTCCTCTCGATCTTGCCTTGTAATCTAGTACTTGGCGAGCCACGTCTCCATGGAGGCATGGTGCAACATACAAAAGCGATTCACATTCTTTTCCATTGAGGCATCCATTCTTTTTTCTACCCCATTTCCAACCACCACATCTCCAATTAGTCTATCATCGTTCTTCAGCGTTCATAGCATTTTATTGTCTGGTTCCACCATTGGTAGCCATTGTAAAATATGCACTAACACCTTTGACACCAACCAACCTTCGGCCATGCTACCTTCTGGCCGAGCTCGTTGTCGCACAGCCTTTCAGGGTTTTCATGAAGCGCTCCAAGAAGAACATCCATCACGTATGGATAGGTCCAGCAATCTCCACATCGTCCACAAGATGCACAAGAAGGTGGATTTGTATCATGAGCATGCTAGTGGGTAGGTATTTCTCAAAGAGACAGGCCGTCTCCACTGCTCCCCGCCTCGCGGATTAAATAGAGGATGTCTTAATCTCTTTCTGTGAGATCCATTGCACCAAAGTCGACAACTTGTAAATGGCCCCGCAAATTTCTAGAGTAAGGCATCCTGTGATCGCGATCGGTAGGACAAACTGCCACAAATGAGAAAGCATTATGAATAATGGCAACTTTCCAAATTGCAAAATGCCCACGCTAATTACAATCCATTCGTAGCACAAACCTGACATATCTTATGCCAATCATAGGATTTTAACCCCGACAATTGGTCATCTTTAGAAAATGCAGACCTGAGAGAATGCATTGTACCCTTCGAAGTGCGGATAGACTTGATTACTTGCTTCACAATGCACTCTTCTTTAGTGGATAAAACCCAAGGAGCACAAGGAAGCTGCATGCGACCATCAGCACTCGACTACGCCAAAGCGCCTCCATCTTATCTACCTCCTTCAAATCCATTCCTGTCCCTATAGTGTCTCTCTTTCCTGTGATGTGGTCCCATAGCAAGTTTCCCACATTCTTGAAAATATGCATGGGATTCAACAAGTGGTTGACCTGTAAGTGGGTCTAATATGGCAACTCGTAGGAAACTGAGAACCGTCGCATTCCATTTGGATGTGATTCCGCGTGGACCATTTTCAGCTCGTACCAGCTTGCGGCGTTCATACGTGTTGGAGGTCATCCAAGGAAACCTTCCCTGAGTTCATGATCCTCTGGCAAGAAAGCGCCGTATCCTTGGATATACCATCTTCTTTATGGTTTGTGACCTTCGGGAGTCTAACTGTGGCCCACACAATGGACATGCATGATAACCTGAGGTAACCAGACCTGTTCCAATACAACGACCTAGTGAATACTTGATTGAATGAGATAAAATATAGATATTACTAGCGAGAACGGAGGTCTGCTCACCTGAGGACTCTCCCAATCCGGGAAAGTCATGCATCGTTCACATGAGAATGGCTTGAATATTGGTTGACCATCGACCATCGCGCTTGCTCATATCTTGCACAGTGACCCCCTCCTCCCACAAAATCTTAAGCTCATCGAATAATGGACGAAGATACACGTCCATATTTTTTACTTTGTAGCGGCCTGGAACAAGCAAGCTAAGGATGAGATGTCCTTTCTTCGTAGAAAGCCATGGAGGGATGTTGTAGTTGACAAGGACTATAGACCACACACTGTAAGAAGTTGAGCGCAGATCGAATGGGTTCACGCCATCCATTGCAAGATCAAGCCGAAGATTCCTTGACTCTCACGCAAAGCCTGGGAAGGTAGAGTCAATGTGGCTCCATGCGCGCAGATCCGTTGATATTCGTTGAACTCTATCCATGGACCTATTCTGCACATGCCACGTTGTCAAGCTCGCCATGCCGGACGTACGAAACATGTGGTTTATGCGGGGGATGAGTAAAAAGTGTCTGGGAACTTTTTGAGGGATGGTCTACCCTTGCAAGTCCTGTCGATATCTGTGAGCACCACACTTTGGACATGTCTTCATAGTCTCGTATTCTTCTCGAAATAGTATGCAATCGTTGATACATGCATGAATGTTATTGTAGTCCATACCAGGCTTCCGTAAAACATGTCGTGTATCATCACGAGACTCAGGCATGGTATTTGCAGGTGGTAATATATGCTATTTCAATAACCTGGAAAAAATCATAAAAAACCTTGAAAAAGCACAAATGTTTGTAATAATAGTGTAAAAAAAAAAATCAATGAAGCCTATGTGCAAGGTACCTGAATAACTCGGTCACACTCGTATCGCTCCACCCGTATTTTGCTTGCACACTTAAGTGTTCAAGCAGTGTCTTCAACCAGATACTCGGCACCCATCATATAATGGTGTCGATACTTCCTCTCTAAGCGGATCACATGTCTCGACATCCATGGGAATCAATGCATCGATCATTGCCTCCATCTCAGGCTCCAAGATTGTAGATAGGTCTGGAAGGTTGTCTGTCTCCTCTGGCATTGACGGTATAGATTGGCCTTGCGAGTGGTAGATTAGCTCCTGCACTCCATCCATCGCATGCCCACGAAATCTTGTAATTGGCCGCAAAGGGTGCACTCCCCCTTGGGATGAGACATCACCTCCCTAGATAGAAAATTTGCTGAAAATCTACAATCGCCTGATCAATTATCTCAGATTGAAACTCGCCAAATCGTCGTACGTGTTCTATAGACAATCAGCGTTTTCGTCTAATTGCCAACTTGCATTGAGAGCAAGGACATGGGACACACTGATTAAGATATGCCTTGCGATCTTGAACAATAAGACATTCTTCGTTTTCCATCTTATCTACATTACAACAAACGAGGCTCAAATGGATAGCTTTATGGAGATGTATGTCAAGTTACAAGTTGACCATAAGCTCTTGCTTAAGAGGTTTTAGCCTGTGTAAGAGATTGAGAAGCAAATTTTGTAAAACATTGAGGTTTTGTTTTTCCCGGTAGATAATTATTCATTATTGTAAAAAAAAAAGCATTGGTTCATAAGGTTCATGAGTCGAAGACTAAATGTTTGGACTTGACTAAAAGATTGGATAATGCCTTAGATGCTAAAAGGAAAAGTGATGAATATGTTACTTCATCATTGCAACAAAAAGATTGGTGACAAGGATGCTATGATTAATGAAGTTCTTCACGAGGTGAATATAGAGTTGAAGGGGATGGAACACGATTCTTCTTTGGGATTTAGTGGTGATCAATCAATTATTCAGGTGTCTTCTTGTGCAACCATTATACCTTATATACCTAGCTACTGTCTCTAGGTTATGTACTTTGAGTATCTTAGAGGGGCTCTACTAGGATTACTTATACAACTGTACTAGAGGGCTTTGAGTATAAGTAATCCATTTATGAGCATCATTGAGGATCTCTTAGTCTAATAATAAATCATTCTCAACAAAAAGCATCTTAGTAATGTGGTTTTTTTGTCCTAGGTGCATGTATAAAAATTAATGCCATCTATGAAATTTATCAACTATAGTAATAAAATTTGTTTCAATCAATTCTACTCATAGTCATAACATTTGAAGAAAATATCCTATGCTCAATTTAAGCGATTCTTCTTCTATCGCAATACTTTTGGGTTCATTTTGATGAAGTACCATAATGACCATTAGCTAGGGTATCATTTTCTTTTAGTCCTTCCGTTGACTAGTTGGCATGATTACTAATTTGTTATGCCTATAAAGTTAATACAAAAACAATGAATTATGCATATCACAATTAGATCCCCTACTTGGACATTATGAAGGATATAACGGATTTTAAGCCAACTTAAAGAGTCACCAATGTACGTGGCCCATGGCAAAGCACATTGCATACCATTATTGAGATAAGTCTATTATCGTGCATCTTAAATCTCCTAATTAGACTTTATAAAGTGTATGACTAATTTTTAGCCCTCTTAAGGAGTCGATGTAATGGTACCTATAAAAAAAGCAAAGTGCATACCATTACCATAATCATGGATATGTTATCGTTCCAATATATACACACACAGGTGGACTACATCTTGAGTAGACAAAAGCTATCCATTTGAGTAGACATACATTTCCATAAAGCTATCCATTTGAGTATAATTCTCTTTCTCTTTCTCTCCCTCTCTCTCCCTCTCCCTCTCTTTCTCTCTCATTTCCTCTCCCTCTCACAATATATCCTAACACTCTCCAAAAGCAAAAGGGAGAGGGAGAGAGAAAATGCACTCTCCCTCCCTCTCCCTCTCCCTCTCTTTCTCTTTCTCTCCCTCTCTCATTTCCTCCCCCTCCCTCTCCCTCTCCCTCTCTTTCTCTTTCTCTTTCTCCCTCTCTCTCTCTCTTTCTCTCCCTCCCTCTCCCTTTCCCTCTCTTTCTCTCGCATTTCCTCTCCCTCTCACAATATATCCTAACACTCTCCAAAAGCAAAAGGGAGAGGAAGAGAGAGAATGCACTCTCCCTCCCTCTCCCTCTCCCTCTCTTTCTCTTTCTCTTTCTCTTTCTCTTTCTCTCCCTCTCTCTCTCTCTCCCTCTCTCTCCCTCTCCCTCTCTTTCTCTCTCATTTCCTCTCCTAAACAAGCAAAAGAGAAAGTGATTTAAACCTTAAAAAAGCAAAAGGGAGAGGGAGAGAGAGAATGCATTCTCCATCCCTCTCCCTCTCTCTCCGTCTCCCTCTCTTTCTCTCTCATTTCCTCTCCTAAACAAGCAAAAGAGAAAGTGATTTAAACCTTAAACAAGCAAAAGAAGGAGAGAGGGGGACTCACCAATGAGATATGGCGAGTGTGGGGCGGCTCCTCTTTGTGATGAAGGCTCCTCCTCTCCTTCGCGAATAACAGCGGCGGCGGCAACAACGGCAAGTCTTCTTCCTCTCCTTCTCTCACGTATCTATTTCACCGTCACTATAAGCTCAAATCCTTGTAGTGCCTCCACCAAACAAAGTATCTCAACAGATAATACTCGAGCATCTTGTAATGTGTTTGGATCAATTTCCTTCGAGCTCATGTATCTATCAGGATGTATTTGAGAATTATTTATTTTTGTGTAGAAATTCAAAGATATATAATGAAAAAATACAATGTATACACACCTCACAAGCTCTCCCATCTTGTAAATGATATCACGTACATCTTTGGATATTACACAATGGGATATGCTAGTAGGAAGTACGAACTGAATGTAAACAATATTCATAGATCAAATGATTAGTTGAGGAAAAAGTCATCATGCCCCAAATTTTACACATAGTTACTCCACTAATTACTATATTCATGTTTAGAGATACCCTAACTTGAATCATTTTGTGCCAATCGTGGGACTTAAAACCAAATAGTTGCTCCACACCTCTTTTCTTTTTCTTTATGAAGGCTCCCTTGAGACATCTCATACATCCTGTGGGTGTTCGAAAGCTACATATTTGTTCCTTCACTATTTTTTCCTCGTTCTTTGACAACATCCAAGGTGCATGGGATAGCTCAATCTTTCCTCTAGGTCCAATGCGTGGCCAGGCTCATCTCATGCGACCAATGTTACGTAAATCCTCCCTTACATTGGACTGAATCACGAGCCCCTATCAAGTGATCCCATAATGTAGATACAACATTTTTCAATATGTGCATAGGGTCCAACAGGTGATTGACAGTCTAGTATAAAAGATGAAAAAATATAGGGAACCTAACAAATAAACAATATATTATGTAAACAATTCATAATGCTAAATACTTTAAAGTCAATCGAGAGAAATGCACTTCTTATTGACTCATGCCGAGTGGAGGGTGGCTGTCGGCATTAATCCATCTCTCCTTCCAATCTCGAATGGTTAGAGATTGTGGAGTCATTCCATTAGTAGAGAGAACATATTTGGGATGGTCAATAGAAAGAAATCGATGATGATTGTCGTAGATAACCTTCTTTAAATGTGCTGGCCTAGAGGAAACAAGAGAGTGACCACAAATAGGATATGCATGATATCCTGATGTGGTTAAACGTGAACAAACAAGTGAATTAATAAAATGCAATTGATTCAAGTCTTGAATTTCAAATTATATAGAGTTATATACATGTACCTGAACACTCTCCGTATCTTGGAAAGTCATGCATGGTCCACAACAACATGGCCTTCAATGTGAAATCTCTAGAGGATGCAGATGCACTTGTATCTTACACCTCAATACCTTCCCATAACATTTCTAACTCTTCAATAAAAGGCTCCAAGTACATGTCCATGTTTTTTACCTTGTGCTTTTCAGGAATCAGAAGGGACAACATTACATTTCTCTTTTTAATTACAATGGATGGAGGAATATTATAGTTCACCAATACCACTTGCCATACACTTTATGATGTGCTTTTGATGCCAAATGGATTGATTCCATCCATACCTAAACCAAATCTCAAATTTCTTGTCTCTTCTTTGAAAACGGGCCACAAATTATCCATATGTTGCCATGCCGGTGTGTCTGCAGGGATCCTCCATTTTCTATCACTTGAATGATGACTAACATGCCATGACATGAGCTTTCCAATAGACTTATACTTGAACATAAGTTTTATATGTGGAACAATCGGAAAATGTCGCAAAACCTTACGAGGCACATCCATTGACTTCATCTCCACTTCGTATCTTGATTCGCCACAAACAAGATACTCTCGTGCGAACTCATGAATCCCATGAAATAAGACACAATCATTGACATATGCATGGATCTTGACATAATCGAGGCCTCCCAGAGATGTCAAGTAATGTCTTACTTGCTCTCTCTTAGTTGGCAATTTGTTTCCTTTTGGAAGCATTTGTGATAATAACCTACATATATTTTTAAAAGTGAGTTAAAAAACCACCAACATATATTTCTATCTGATTTCAAAATAGAACAATTAATATTATGATTCATAAGCGAAAATGAATTGATACCTACTTCAATAATGCATCCAAACTGACATTACTCCATCCATAAATTGTTTGCAAGTTAATTATCTCGAGGGACGCACGAAGAATGGAGTACGTACAACCTTCATACAACGGAGTAGATGACGCTACGTATAGTGGATCATCTGGCTTCATAGAGTGACCTTCTCCCTGAACCGGTTGCGAAAATAGATGGTGTACCATGTTGTCCAAAATCTCATCCTCTACGACTTGATGGGGTATTTCATGAGGGCTACTATCATGGTCGTCAGTCTCCACTCTTCTTGAAGACTCTGCCTCCTCGCGTCGACGTTTTGCAGCCTCTCGATGCTTGGGAGGGAGCATCTGAGGATGTGGCACCGCATCCTGCTCAACCACAAAAGGAAATTTCATGTACATTGATATATATTGAGTAACATAGACTAGCAATCTTAGTGTTTTAAAAAAACAATGAATACCGATGATTTCTCTCGGTCCCATTCTTCATACATGCTGAGGTGTGACATTGCAACTCTACGTGCTCGAAAAATACACCCTCGACAACGATCACATATGCATTTAATTTTTCGTCGTAGCCATGCATCTCGATTATGAAGACGTAATGTTTCATCCTCACTTGAGGATGTGCTCATTGACTCATGAGCATACACCGCACTAGGTGATGATGATGATATGATTAAACCTAATTCATGACAACATCAAAATATTTGTCATTCATATGTTTACATAAAAACTTCAAGCTGGCGTATTAATTATTCTAAGATCTCAATTTTAAATACATAAAACTCATCATAAATACATTAAAACTTATGATCATAATTCACCATCAAAACTTATCTTAAAAATAAAAAATTATGATAAAACCTAAATGCGCATCTATATCTACATTTACGTACGCGTCTAAATTAACGTCTCTTTGTGCGTCTAAGTTCGCGTCTATACGTATGTTTACGTAAACTTAGACGCGCATATACACGCCAAGATAGATGCACACGTCAAAATTCAAAAGATACTTAAATCATTTCTTTTCAAACCGCGCCTTTGCTTTCCTGCGTTTTTTGCGGTTCTGAAGCTCGAGTTTAGCCGACATGTAGTCTCTTCATGCCTCACCTCCTTATGACTCACCTCTTCTTTCATTTCAAACACACAACATGGGGAAAAGGAAAGCCAAGAAGAGGAAGAAAGAGAAAAGAAGAGAGAGGAGAACAAGAGGAAGAAGAAGCAAAGGGAAGAGACAACAAGCAGCAAGCAAGCATCAAGGGAGAGTAACTCACCAAGGAGAGGAAGAAGGAGAAGGAAAAAGCGCCACCACCCGCCACACCAAACACCCAAGGTGAGTCTCTCTCTCTCTCTCTCTCTCTCTCTCTCTCTCTCTCTCTCTCTCTCTCTGTGTATATTAGGTCAAATGATTGCATTTTATATTGCATTTTGTAAATCATAAATGGCGGTCGTTGGACGAAAATCAGCCGACTGAGTGCGTCTACAAACTCGTCTACATTTCAGTGCAAACACAGGGATAGATGCAAAGAAATGTTTTCTCTCATTGCATCTGAGGCCGCGTCTCAGAGCGCGTGTATTCTGCGTCGGAGACACGAGAATACACGCGCTCTACACAGAGGCTTTGACTTCAGAACCGCATCTCCAGGTGTGTGTATTCTGCAGTCGACACATGAGAATACACGGGCACGCCAGAAGCATTGACCTAGAGATCGCATCTGATAGACGCGCTCTGAACAGATGGTTGACTTTAGGGACGCGTCTGAGAGCACGTCTATCATGCATTTTAGACGCGGTTATACACGCGTCAACCAGCTTTGATAAAAAATAATTTCCATTGCCTAAACAATATATTTTTGCAATGATGAATGTGACCAATCCCATGTTTGTGTTTATAAGTTTTCTTGATTCATGATCAAATTTTTAGAAGCTTTAGCCTCCCAACGTAGTGAATTAGGTAGCATTATACTTTCGATACCATATTAGAGATTTTGGGAGTCTTCCAAGCTCCACTTTCAAATAAGGAGTAAAGATTTGACCAAGTGGCTAATCTTAATCCCATATTTGAGAGTGGGACTCCCAGAGATTTCTTATTTATGAGAAGCATTAGCACTTAAGTTTTATGCTCAATGTCTAAAGAAAACTAGATTATTTGCACTTTCAAGTGCCATGAGCATCCATGTATTTTTTCTATGGGATTTTCACACCTTCACTTACATGGACCTTAGTAAGTGCTTGCAAAATACACTTGAAGAAAATGAAAATGTGTGAGCATCAAAATCCTTCTCTTACATAATGATTCTAGGCTCACTAAATGATTTTTCATAATTAATGTTGGATTGGATCAAGGATTATGGCTCTTTGAAAATGTTTAGGTGTGGATGAAGGTAATATATGATTTTTTGTATGCAAACAAATTTATCTTTTTCCTGTGTTTTTTTGGCAGATGTCGCATTTTGCTTCATCTAGCAATGACCCGGATTTGGATCGCATGAATGATACATTGGCCTTGTTCGGCAAGGGGGTCAATGCATTTTTTGGATGTTTTCCTAGTAGGGAAGACTTCATGGGAGAGATGACCAGACACCTTCCTCGCTCTTCCACAGTAGATGAGGTGTTTAGTGTCATGTCTGGAAAGTCTCTAACGTCTTTCCCTAGCACTACTTCCCAAACTCCAATTGCAGGTACTCCAGGTGCAGCACTTGTACATGCATCGACTGAAGCACAAGCATCAGCCAATGCACATGTATCTGCAGAAGCATGTGCGTCAAGCGAGGCAGAGGGTAGTCAACAGAGAGGGAGGAGGGAGAGTCGAGGGGGAGGACGAGGGTTGTGTGGGGGTTGCCTAGGAGGTGGCAAGCAATCACCCTCACCAGTAGATCATGTAGAGGAGCCAGTACGCCAGTACTATAGAGTTACAGATTCTGGTGGCATCTTCCATGATGATGAAGGAAGGGATGTTATGACGTACATGAGGAGCGTCGTACATGCGACGTATAAAGATTGTTTCGTCTACTTCAAAAATCAGAAAAGCGGCTTGTGGTAGGAGGTGTTGAGGGCAGTCCATAGGAGGTACCCAAATCCTGAGGGTCAGTGATTCTTGGATGATTGGGGACGCACAAAAGTGAGGGATTTGCTTCACAACAAAAGATCCCACCTCATGACACGCGCCAGGGACTCACTGCGGAGACAGGAGGAGGGGCGTGGAGCCTATAGCCAACCATCTATGTGCCACCGCATAGAGTGGAAGAAAGCTAAGAAGAAAGCATTAGAGAAAGTGAAGAGGCGCCAGCATGCAGAGGCGCGACGCATCCAAATGGAAACCATGGGATCGTCGCATTACGAATCGGGCGACAAAGAGTCGTGGGAGTCAGAGTTTGTAAGTATATTTTGATTTCTAGTTTTTAAAATTTTATATTTCTTTCAATTCTTTATATGATTTGTTGTAATACATTGTGTCTCATAATTGTTTGTATATATCATAATTGTGAGGGATTTACTTCAATTAGGCGTGTCTATATGCCCGTCTAATTTGCCAGGTAGACGCGCTGGTAGATGCACAAATTAAATTAAATCAATAACAATTTTGGTTTTTTTATGCACTCGTATTCACGCATGTATATGTGCATCTGTTGCACGTCTATTTCTGCGTGTAAATTCCTTAATACATGCGATTATAGACACGAATTTATAGACGCGCAAATAGATGGGCGAGTAGACGTGCTCGTAAGATTTTCTCTATATTCAAAAATCGCGTCTAAAAGTGCGTCTAAGAGGCCTTGTTGTTGTAGTGGTGGGTCATAGATGTGGTTTGTGGAATGTAATTTGAAAGGAAGATGTGTGGAAAATATAGCTTTAGTATTTGGAAGGCATTGTTGTCTCATATTACAACTTGGAAGCAAACAATACATGAAAGTAGGATAATACCTTGTGGTTTTCTCCATCCTTGAAAGCGTTGACTTTAAGAGCAAAGTGAAAAGCTTTTCCTACCAACCAACTAAGCTCTTCACCTTGCAGATTTATCTAGGACGCTGGTGTTGGTCTAGTTTTGATTAATGAGAGAAAACATGTTTCTTGGCCTCTTCTATAATTGCCTCTCTAAAGTGCTTTGGTTTTGGGAAATGGGATATAAACATGGTAAAAAAACAAAAAGGGATTTTGGAAAGTTAGAGGGAGCTCGTGACTCGAGTTCCTATACGTAACATGAGCTTATTACCTATCTTTTGGCATCTAGGAATGCCCTCAAGTAGCGAGGTTTTGAGAGCTACGTCCACGTAATTATTGTTATGTCCTTGAATCAATGCAGTGGAGGGACGTGAATTACATAATGAACGACCAAGAAAGCGAGATATCGAAACTCACCTCATATGAAGGTCCGTATGAAGCTTCAAATTTGACGCCCAATGTTGGGCTTCAATCAAATTTTACTAACACCTTTGGCCTTTTTTATTGGCATCAAATTGGGGCTTTCACAGTAATTTTGGGCATCAAAACTTCCAACATGTGTTACTCATTGATTAATGATTGCTAATAATTGTCAAAAAGTGGAGTCGACATATGAATTTAGGGGTTGACTGTTTTGGAGGAGCCTACCACAATCGCTATGAGGGGTACAAAGATAATAGTAGGGCATAGCCTGCATGTAATAGAGGGTAATGTAGGAGCTTTAACTCAAAGAGCTTTTAAAGGTTGAATGTGTGATGCTAAAGGCAACTAAATACTTTGCCACTACACTTGTATGAACCTATATAGCCTATCAACATTCAGCCTTTGATTACTCAACCCTCGATGCTTGCACCTTCATAAGTTATGAGTGTAAGTTGAAACACATCAGTTAGAGCATGCATAAATAAGTTGGGTCAAGCTAATGAGGACAAATCAAGCAAAAGGGGTAGAGTCACAATGTAAATGTGATTTATAGTAGATATTCACAAGTCACACGAGTATAGGTTTCTCCTTAAAACATGCAGCTCCATATCTTAATATGGAGTAGACAAATGACTTAAGAAACACAGTAACTTGTAGCTTCAAAAGGAAGGAAACATGCTTTATATTGATGTGAATATCTACTACATCATCCCATGAGTAGTAGGCACACTACAAGCATCATGAACTAATATACCTCTTCTTCTTCTAGCTCCTCATCCACCACACCTGCCAAAATTGCATACCCCCATCACTACACCTTCTCGCCATGACCTTCCTCATTTCCATCGATCCATGCTCATCCCTACAACACAAACAACATTGGTTTTTTACACTTATCGTATGCAAGTGACAAACAACGCTCAAACTTCCTTTGTGTGAAAGTAAACTGAACAAGGAACTTAGTTAATCATCAAGCTTCATTTTTGTATATTAAACATATTACATGTTCAAGAATAAACCTGAATCAACGCTCGTTGTCGAGCTTGTTGGATCTTGATTGAGGATGTAGCTGTTCATTGACTAGTGACACCAAATCTCGCAAGCTGAAGAAGTGCACGCAAGTGTTGAAAATGCATTGAGCATGATTTGAGTTTGGGTCGTTCAAAATTTTCTATGGTGGGAAAAAATAAATTACGGATTGATAGGGAAAATAAGTGAGCAATCAAGTGGATCGCAGTTCAAGGGTAAACACAACTATTAAAAATTGTAAATTTGAATATTTAAATTAATGCCTTAGATATTTAGGCTAGACTATATAGCCTTATAGATTTGAAAGTGGTTCTGGATCCCACTCATTGCGAATTCTAAGGCTTAATTCTATGATGAGTCATGACCAAGCTTTCAAATCAATGCTAAAAAAAGTGATTGAGCATGGGAATTATGCTTGTGTGTCTTCTCACTTCATTTTCATTCTACATGTATGTACAAATGTGTATGGTGACAGTGCCTTACCTAACATTATTAGACTTCAGCTGCAACCTTGACCTTAATTCTTAGACTTCATCTTGACACCTTTCCCCAAGTTTTTAGGTGTCGTTTGATGCCCAAAATGGCCATGACGCCCATTTTGGGCTTCAGATATAAACACCGTGCAGCAGCAGCCAAGATACCTAGCAACCGAGCCCCTGTCTATAGAGCTAGTTTCGCGGATTACAAAGCTACGTGCATGCGTTGGAACCGGAAGGCAAACTTGAAGACTAGCTTGCGAACTGCCGGGTGACGTCGGTTGGTTGGGCAAGATATATATGATCAGTAGTCGGTCCATCCGCAGGTGGAGCATGTACACATCACTTGACCAGAGACATCATTCGTCAAAGCAGTAAGTGAAGGCAAGCTTATCATCATCATGTCGATCTGCAAGGCGGGCCTGCATGTGCAGGCGCTGGTGGTCCTCCTATTCCAGGTCTATACGATCATCATCAACCCGCACATTGATAACATCGCGGGTGCGGCTGACATCGGACCGGACCATAATTATGTGGGGCTCCAGATGGACATCCTTCACAGGAGCGATGTGCACGAGGAATGTGCTAAGCGCGGCGCAGCAGTTGTTGAATATGGGGTGGACCATGGCTGTAAGCGCCTGGAAAGGGACGAGGCCCGTGTTCAGTCCCTCCTGGGTATTCTTGTAGGCGGTGCTGCCACCGCAGCGCGCCAGCAGCTAGCTGAGGTGGTACCTGCCTTGAAACTCTCGGGAAGTGGGGATTATTTCGTCAGGCTTGCGTTGGGCGGGGGCTACCATAATTACATGTCCCTCGACACGGGCAGTGAGCTGTCGTGGATCCAGTGCAAGCCCTGCGGCGGCAAGTCGTGCATCCCGCAGGTGGACCCTTCCCTCTTCGACCCCTCCGCCTCTGCCACCCTGCGCAACGTCTCCTGCAAGTCGCCTGTGTGCCATCGCCGACTCACGACAGGGCTCGTTGGCTCATGCTATGCGGGCACTTCCAACTGCGCCTACAAGGTGGACTATGCAGACGGCTCTTCCACCGCAGGAAGCTTGGTCATGGAGGCCATCACTGGCTTGAACAACAACAGCAAGCAGGCCGTTGAAGTGCTGCTGGGCTGCGGCCACGACAACACGGGCATCTTTGGAGGTGCGGTGGGAATCGTAGGTCTTGCACGCGGCCCACTCGCCCTTGCGTCGCAGCTCAGCGCGGATCGCAATCACAGACCCACCTTCTCCTACTGCCTCCCTCCCAGACGGCTACCCTCAACTCTTATAGGCCCATCAGTTGCAAGGGCCGCGGCTACAGGTAGCCTCGTACTTGGATCAGCAGCAATTAGCCCAGCAGCTCTACTTGGTCTCCGCTATACACCACTTCTCCTTCACCCCGATCCCGCTCTCCGGACCTTCTACTACGTCTCTCTCACCGGCATCACCGTTGGCTCCTCCCTCCTCCCCATCGCCCCCTCCGCCTTCCAAATCGACAGTCGCACCGGCGGTGGCGGTGTCATCCTCGACTCCGAAGTCGCCATCTCCCGCCTTCCCCCTGCTGCTTATGCGGCTCTTCGCACCGCCTTTGTCCGTGAAGCCGCGCCCCACCTTGGCCACCCGTCGCCTGTTGACAGTGGATCCTTCCTCGACACCTGCTTCGACACCACCCACATCCAGCTACGTGCTCAACGTCAGCACGATCAGCCTCTCCCTATTCCACGCGTCGTGCTTCACTTTGCAGGTGGCCTCGACCTCGAGCTACCTCCCTCCAATGTCCTCGTCTGGCTGGACGACTGGGCGAGCACCGCGGACGGAAGCCCCCCGTCCACGAGGAAGCTATGTCTCGCGTTCGCCCCTGCCCCTGATGCCATGTCCTTCTCCATCATCGGCAACGTCCAACAGCAAGGCTTCCGCATTCTCTACGACGCAGCCGGTGCTAGGCTTGGTGTCGCACCGCACCAATGCACCTAGACTCCCTAATTCATTGCACACCTTACTGGCTTCTCAGAGTCTCTGCGGAATTGTCGGTGGAGCCTTGTCCTCCTTCATGTAAACAGAATATTATTTCCAAAGAAAGAAAAGTTCTGACATTCTTTCTAAAATCGAATATCAATCCTGCTCATTACC
This sequence comes from Lygodium microphyllum, assembly GCF_053477565.2. NCBI lineage: Eukaryota > Viridiplantae > Streptophyta > Polypodiopsida > Schizaeales > Lygodiaceae > Lygodium > Lygodium microphyllum. Next base: position 56,747,353 of record NC_141142.1, on the reverse strand, counting down.
TGGCTTCATAGATGGATATGAGTTCTCATTCCTGCTGATCAGGTGGAATGGAATGGACGATGTGTCGCTGGTCGGGTCTATGTAGATTAATGTTGGTGAAATCTCGTTCTCTCGCTTTGATCTCGCTCCTACGCTGCACCACTAGAGTTATACACAAGGGACTTTTAGTCAATCCCTATATAGGAAATCTTGTAAAATGTAGGAAATGTTGCAATATTTCCTATGTTTGTATGCATGTATTCCATATATACAACTAGGGAATGACATTCCCCACATCTAATAGTAGGGAATTAAAGGTCACTATAGACTATTTCTTAAGTTATGTAAAAATTCCCTATATAAGTGTATACAAGAACATGTTTGGATTAAAAACCTTATAGGTTTTCATGCATGCCTTGTGTGAATTGGTCTATAGCTCATGGTTAATTTAAGAGCAATAGTAAAATACTCACCCTTGCAAGCTTGGACATGCCAATGTAAACATAATCTTAGTCTAGCACCCTATGAGCCTTTGGTGAGAAACAATCAACCTTTTGAATTGTTGTAGTGTTTGGACTAATGACCTAGATGGTTAAAATGATCTGATTTTTTTGAGATATCCTATTGCTCTTATTAGTAGAAAATGTTGGTATTTGTATCGCTTCTTTAAATGAGCAAGATAGTGCTTCCCTTTGATTGCCATAGTGATAATAAGTGTCCAATGAGCCATAATTTTCCTTTTGTATTTCTTAAAATGGCAGGATACATACGTTGTATACTCTAGATAACTCAACAACCTTGGGATCTCCTAGTAGGGCCTCTTATGGAGGACTAACTTTTAGAGGCCCCTAAAAAGTTGGAGTTACACTCTATGACTATTATAACCATGAAAAGAAAAATACAAAATACAATGCAACATAGCTCCATTGTGATGGTTTAGCTGATAGTCAGGGTGATAGAATAATTCTCCAAATGAATGTAAGGCTGGAGTTATAAGTGTGGGTTGGGGCCTTAGCCATAGACAAGAACTCACCTTTTTCTTCTTTATCACAACCCAGTCTAGAGGGACGATGTTAGCAAACATCCATTTTTTAGCGATGTCCATGTAATTCGTAAGGGATCTAAGCATAAAATTAAGACAAAAAAATTTGCCATTTGGATTGATGCTCTAGAATGACTAAGGGCCATTTTATATTCATTTGGGAACAAATGTGTGCAACAAAGCTATTAATTGAGGTAGCAATTATCAAATGGGGGATAGAACTATCTTAGTGTTGTTGACTTTGATAAGGAAGAGGTGTTTGGATAGTTTTTTGTGGTACACAAAAAAGAGTGGCTAGCCATTGGCAGCACCGATCAAATGCATGCAGGTATCCAGACAAATTTCAAAGAAAAAGTGCCCAAATCATGTTTGATCTACCTTTTATTGCTTTTGGTTTATGTATTCTAAGGTGTTTGTTTGTATTGATGTTCATGAAACCTTCCTAAGGTACCAATTTTTCTCAAGGTGATGAGGTCCACAAGTTAGCTTTCCCTCTTTACATCCATAACCTAGTACATCCAACCAAGAGAGCACCATTCCAAGTCTATTCATAACCTAGTATGTCTAACCAAGATCATAGAGAGAACCATTCCAAGTCTACTCACAAATCACACTTGTTGTCTTGTAGGGGCTAAAATCTTATCCAACTTACAATTATAAAAGGTATAATTCGAATATAGTGATGAGAATACATCTCACATGATGCAATTATCAAAGATGCCACAAAGAGAATTGAATTACACCAATCAAAATACATCATAGAGAAAAAAAATGGTTGCACACAAAATAGGAACAGAGTTTGATTCTAGTTATGGCATGTGAGCTTTTGGACGACTTGTGCGTATGTGTTTTTTGAAGAGTACCTCAATCACTTTAATATTATAGTGTTAGGAGGTAAAACAAATCCCATAGAATTGCATGTACTAACGGAGACCTGAAAGGCAGTCGCGTTTATTGAAGGTAGGTTATGTGTACTTGGATCTACTTTAATTTTCTAGGAAGAAAGGACATGAGAAGTGGGAAATTCTATTGGTATAGTTGCCCCTCAATCTGCCACCAATGTATTCAATAGTCAATTTTTTGCATGTTTCTACTAATATATAAATAACTAAGGTATATGTTTCTCAATTGAAGCTTCAATAGTTTGTCAACCTCTTGCTAGTTGTATGATAATTCAACTATGAATCATCAAGCCACAAGTACCTAAACAAAACAAATAGGGGGGACCTACTCCTAGAGAAGCAAAGAAGGAACAAATTATGGTGGGCCCATGAGAACCTTGAGTAGGGGTTGCTACTATCTTTCAAGGAAGACAAATGATATTCTGGACCTACATCGAGAAGAAAACCATGGTATAGAATGTGGCCAAATCGTGAAAAGAGGATGATAAAAAGAGAACCAGTGATTACAGTAAATAATCAACAAAAGGGTAGACAATGTCTTTTGAAAGCAAGACAAAGGGAGTGTTTCAACAAAATCAGCTTGGGCTTCTCATGCATTGTACAACCTCACATTCCAGGTATTTACTTCCACCATAAGGGAGGTTCTTTAGAAATACTTGCAGACCATCATCCACAAGTAGAGAGCCAGCACAGTGTAAGCATAAAGATGATCAAACTATCATTATGGAAATCAACAAAAGCACTATTGTGTTTCCATGTCTACAAGCTACAATTGTGCTACTATTGAGATCCAAGATGGCTACTTCTGCAAAATAAATGATGGCTGATTTGTAATATGGGAATATAAGAAGAGGGATGCTCTTTTGAGGTAGATAATATGGAGATTCAACACTCGCGTCTGTCACTGAGTTATAAATCCTCTATATCATGTGCATTCATGGCATGTTTTATATATACATACAAAACCTATTTTGCGATATTTTCTTGACCCTTCTATGACTTTTTACTATAATTTAGGAATCCCTTAGTGTAACTTTATTTTTTTCATAAAAGAATTTAACAAATCCTTATGTAATAGATACAAAAAACTAGCTCTGTCATAGAATTGATCACGAACTAGCTAAGGAACAACTTCAAGCTATTCTATGGAAGGGTGCAAGCATATTAATGGTTCTCACCACTGAACACCATAAAGGTCGCATCTAAAGAATATATGACAAGCGGGCACAATGTGCGACCAAATGTTTGCTGAACTAAAAATACATTCTAAACTTGGTCAACTCATTAAAACAACCCCATAACATATAAGATCCCAAACTTCCAAGCTTTCATTAAAAAGAAAGTGATCCTAGAAAGTTTTTACACATTTTGGCATTGCCTAAAATTCACAAGCTATGGTCTACATGTGCTAGTAAGCTCGTTGCTCAAGCCTACTTTTCAAAGTGAGTGAGAAGTGAGCCTTGTGGATTTTTAAACATGAAAGCTAAAATAGAAATAGAAGAATATGAAATTTCACCATCATAATACTATCTTTGAGCTCTCATACATTGCGATATTGATCTCAGTCTTGTCTTTTAGTGATAACATTAGACTATATCATTGTATCTTTTGTATCTAATTCATCTTAAATAATTGTCTCCACTATTTCTACAAAGTGTATCAATAAGAAATGCACATACACACACACACACAAAATCTAAAGATAACAAGAAATAATCACACAGAATTTTTTAGTTAGTTAATATTAAGTCTTAAAAAAAGCCAAATAATATGAGTTTAACTTGTAGCTAAAAAGGATAGATATATCCACAACTAAGTTCCATAATTATTTGCATGAAGATGTAACTAAAAGCAGGATGTTTTATATTTGCACCTATACAAAGATTATCTCATTTTCTTTTATAAAGTAGATATGGCTATACAAAATTTTCCTCTAGGCCATGCATTCTACTCATCACCTCAACATTGTTGAAGCTAGAGTTCATTGTCATTTTCATATACGTAGATGCATCATCGCAATCTGCCAGTCATGTTCCTGAAGCAAATATACAAATACAAGAAATTAAAATCAAGGGAAATGCTAAGACTAAGCTTAATAAGAGGAATAGCTCCACACGCAATATACCAAATCCACTTATGCATAAACCAAGCTTTAATTACAACACTCCAGAAAAGATAGTCAAGTCCATGTAACTTATCATTCGTAGAAGTGTACGCAAGAGCCATTTGGAGAGGGAAAGAAGAGAAGATGGAGGAGAGAGGGTATAAGAAGAGGGAATACAACCAAACCAATAGCAAAGACTTCATGAAATGACAATTCACATGTAGTGTAACCAAAAAAATGATAAAAAACAAATGCCAACTGCTATAAAATGAGGAAAAATCAGGCAATAACTACAAAAGACAACAAAAACGGCATGTTCAAACTATTGTCTAGCCATCTGAAGGGTAGAAAATGAAAAACAAAGACTGGTTGAGCATTTAATGTAGTAAACTATTGAGATTATAGGCTAAATCCAAGCGCAAGCTAAAATAATAGGTTGGTCATCTAAAAAATGTAGGCGTGATCAGTAGGGGGAAGAAAGACTTGTAATGAGTAGAGAAATCACAGTAGGAACTGAGATCCTATAATATAATACCATATCAAAAGTGGTACAACAAAACGAAAGCATAGATGAGTGTAAAAATAAACTACTAGATACAATATGAAAAAACAAAAAAAAAATTGCAAAGAAAGAGAAATCAAAGAGATGCTCGGGAAATCAAATCCACATACCAAACATGAGAATGATGCATACAATAGTGAGTTACTAGCTATGTGAGCACCGGCACTGGCTCGTCTCTCCAACATGAAGACCACCTAAAGAATGATGATGACTCAATGAAAGGAAGAGGAGCCACTAAATAAATAGGCCCAAAATGTGCCTAAAATACCAAGTAATGTCAAGCATAGCCATGTCTCACACATGAACTAACTAGACTAGACTGATAGCACTTCTTTGCCTATTGCAATCATGGTGGACAAGGATCGGAATGTTATACATGGAGTTTTTTGGCATGCTTGAGCATTCCAACATGTAGAAGCTAAGCTAGGATAGGATAGGACTTGTTAATGATCAGTCTTAATCATGGTTTTATAATATCCTTACCACATTCTTGTGCCTATATATATTTGTGTATTATAGAGGGACATGCATTCTGCAACCATCGATAGCTACGTGGAAGTTTCCAACAATGATGAGTAAGCCCTCCTTCAAATAATTTCCAAGCAATCCATTAGCATTGGTATCAACACAAGAGTGATAGAGATTTCCAATTATGTGCCACCGTAATATACAATCCGACATCTTTGTTTACCATTTTGTTAGCCATTAGGGATCAACTTGAGTAAGAATATAGTACCAACATGTTATGGCATCATATAAATTAGTAAGGCCTTGATAATAGAAAAGAATGAGAAAAAATAGTTGAGGAATGGACAAAGGTTGAATCAAAAGGGAATGACTCCCAAGGACGATATAGAGGGTTTAGAAAAGTCAAAGAGTGAATGAAAAAGCTCATTCTTGTTGTGTGGCCAAAAGTTTCTCTCTTCTTATTTCTTGCTTCTTGCTTCATTCTTATGTATTAGAGAGAGAGAGAGAGAGAGAGAGAGAGAGAGAGAGAGAGAGAGAGAGAGAGAGAGAGAGAGAGAGAGATGGTGTGAAAGAGGGGGAGTGTGTATGTGAGAGAATGAGGGATTGTGGAGAAGCTCTTCTTCTCCTCTCTTCATCTTATTCTTTTTCTCTTATGTTTTCTCGTGTACGTGGCAATGAAGCTTGAAGCTTGGAGCTTTGAGACAGAGCTTGCTTGAAAGCATATCTTGGATCATCGAGCTAACAAAGGATATATGGGAGGAGGGGAGTTGATCAGATTCAAAGGTAAGCTCACTACACTTGTGGGTGAGAGAGTATGCACAACTATGTGAGAGGTAGCCATAGCTCTCGGCTTGAAATGCTTAAAGAAATAAGTAGTACATGGCTCTTGGTAGTGTGCTCGTGAGGATCAATGGATTCAATCTTCAGTGCTTACATGGTCCAAAATGAGCTTGAGTGCTTGAGTTCATCCACAAAAGTCTCCTTGATTTAGGTAGCAAGTGATGGAGTAAGAGAGTGTTTGATCTTCTTTTCTTGATAGTTTAGGTGTTGGAAGATTTCAGAGCATTAGTTAGATCAATGCTACGTTGTTTTACATTAGTAAAATGCATTAAGGTTTGGGAAATAAGATGGAAAGGACTAAAATATGTCATTGTAACAACTAGAAAATAGGTGAATAGAGAAAGAAGGAAAAAAGATTTTGAATATTTGCAAAGGAAGATAGATAGTAAGAAAAGGTGAGAAAGGGGGAAGGGAGATCAAATTTGGACACTTGGAGATTGAGAGAGAGAGAGAGCTATTGAGAGAAGAGAGAGGGCCCCAAGTCAAGTAGTCAGTAGTAACATCAATCTGTGGTGTCATTGTATTATTGTGTTTGAGATATGCTTTGAGTCTTCCCTAATGTTTATTGAATGAAGTCAAAACCCTGAATGCAACAATAAGTAGTGCATTTAAATGTTTCAATCAATTTGTTGACATTTGGTATGTTTTGTCCTATGCTCCTCAAATGGCATCCCCAAGATTGGGAAGACGGCCCTCGAACACCTAAGTAACTTTAGTCCCACTCGAACTTGCACAAGTCCACTCAAACACTTACACTCAAACAAGTCCACTTGGACACTCTGACATTGGGACAAGTCCCCTTAGATACTCAAACTTGAACAAGCTCACTCAGACACTCAGAGGAGCACCACTCATTCGAGTCTGAGTCTTTGATCACTTAGATGATCACAAAGTCCACTCAAACAATGGTCAAGTTTAGGACTTGGATAGGCAAACCTACTACTCTGTGAGGTTGTCCAGAACATAATTTTTAAGAGTTTTGACCACTGCGTGACGTGCTCATGCCAACATCTAGCAAGCCCAGCAATCGAGGTTGGAACTCAGATATGTACATGAGACCATAGAGCCGATTGTCACTAGAACTTTAATGTAACAGTCATGGAGTAATTGAAATTACCAACCACTAACTGCTTGCTCCTTAGTAGAGACTCAATTTGACTGCCTGGGATCACCCACCAGACCATCTATCAAAACCCATGAAGAATCCAAAATTGACTAGTAGGAGTAATCACTATTCATGCAAAAGAACCACAACAGCATGAAATTGATTGGTAAAAGTGTGGAGGTGATTGATTTCATTGAAGGTTGCATCGTGCAACAAAAACACTTAAGTGCATGTCAAAATTGTAAAGCCTAAGCATAGCTCACATCGAGTTGCACCTCTCAAAAGTATAAGTGTATATACTTAAAGATTGATTGGATTAACAAGGAATACACTAAAGGGGATTAAGTTGAGAAATGAACACACTAGTAGGAGTGCAACCTCAAAAATCACACGAGTGATCCAAGACACCAAAGACAAGATCTTGGAAGATAGAACCATCAGACCATTGAGGGAAACAAGGACTAACCAAGATTAGGGGCACATGCCTAGTCAACCTCATAGAAATACTAGTGGTTCAAAGAGACAACCACCATGGTAGGTACCAATTCGAATGAGAATGACCTCAACTTTGACCTTGGCCTTAATGTAGTAGGGGTACCTGGATGAAATCCAATGACTTATCACATAGTATAACCAATAGACAAGTATAATGCATCATGAAAGAGCTATAGCTAATATCATAGTCGATCTTGAGAAGGAGAGGAGTCCTAGAAGGATCACACTGTAGCACATAGCAAGGCATAACCAGGAGTAACACGCTTAGAGGCCACGTGAGGACAAAGAGATCAACAAGGTTCACAGGATACTAGCCATCTCAGGTAGAAATAGAACGAGAGGAAATGCCAATAGAGAGAGAGTCTTAGAAGCTGATTTTACATTGAGAGAGCTACTCACAAAGCTATTCCTAGACGATACTAGTGCCGAGCAAAGTGGAGTAGCCTTGGTAGCATTATTGTTAGCTGGAGTCACCTCCAATACGAAGAGCCAAACAAAAATACCCATAGTTTCCAAGCAACTTAATAAATATCAAGCAAACAATGATCTTTATCACTTCATCAAGCAGTTTGAGTAGGTCTGCAAGGCCAAATCCCACTCAATGGGCATAAGCATTCGATCTTTGCTCAGGAGACAAGCAACATACTTGTTTTATCATTCTAAACAATATCAAATGTAATAATTTCAATGATCTAAAGGATCTCTTTATCAAGAGATTCTCAAAGGCAAGATACTCTAACAAACTCATCTGTTAAGCTAGTGAATGTCATCCAAAAAGACAAAGAGGAGATAGAAAACTACGTCACTTATGTTAGGAGTCTCCACAAGAGGATACCTACAGGTGAGCTACCCAATGTGAGATCAGTATCCATCATATTCATCAATGCGATCCAGAACGAGGAACTCTGTAAGGCCTGTAGCGAGCAACTCAAACCTGCAAAAGGATGACATATTCACAAGAATCTTTAAGGAGGCTATATAAGTGGATGATTTAGTAAGAGAGATAAGATCTGGGGTTACATAGCAAGAGAATAACACGTTTAGAAGTGCTGAGAGAATTGTAGCACTTAGCAAAGGATCAATCCCTAGTGAGAAAGTTAAAGCAAAGAGTGTTGACTAGATCCAAGCGATAGTTGATCTACTGAGATAACCAAACTATAGGATTCATTGCGAAGGCCAGTGCAACCTCACATGCAGTGTGTACATTATGAAGGGAACCATCTACTATCTAAGTGTCCCAATCCTAGTTCTTCATCTTTTGCCAACTGCGGAAGATTCAGACATGATGCTATGCACTACACCGATTGCCAAGATGATTACCATACCAAAAACCCTATGCTCAACCATACTATCCAAGAGGCAGATAGCCTAACTTTGAAAGAGGAGCCCCTTCAACTCTACCCATGCCTAAGGATTTAGAGCTAGCCGCTCCAAGGATCAACATCAACCCAACAGGAGTTCCTAGACCTTTAGGACCTATAGTGACCCATCCACCAAGCAATACTCTAGTGCACTTGGTAGAGAAACCACTGGAGGGAGACTCATACATGAACCCTTATGTCTCTTATGACAAGGAGGGTAATGACATACTAATGGAGTTTAGGCCTATGCTACTCATGGCTTTAGGTAGAGGGAGTGGTAGAGGCCTAGGAGGAGGTCATAACCATAAGCCCATAACATGTTGTATGTGTGGCCATCCAAGGTATATCTCATCCCGCTATCCTAAAAATAAGCAAGCAAATAGAGAGAAGGTTGACTTGAGGTGTCCCAAATGCAGAGTCACACATCTATTTTCCGATTGCCCTAGGTAAAAAACCTCCATTATTTTGGCAATCGTGTCACCTAAAAGAAAGGCCACACCCATCCCCATAAATGTCATGACACGATTACAAACAAGGCAAGCTGGTATTTCATTACCTAGATCTAGTAACCTAGATGTAGTCTCAATAGGGAAAAAGAGTCAACAAAGGAGGAGGAAGAGCAGTGATGCAAAAATAACACTCAAACAGAGAGCGTGAACACTTTAATAAAGAGATAGTAGGTTAGTAAAACAGAAAAAAAAACATCTCATCCCAAGATGAGGGAGAAGGAAAGCCTAAGGTTGTGGAGAGTACCCTAATCCCAACCAACAACTAAAGGCTGTGGATCCACTTTCTCTTAGTTCATAGCTTTTTGCTCTAGTGCATCCAACTGGTTGTATCGCTCCTTAAATTCGTGCAACAATTCAAAGGTAGCAAGTCCTTTGTTGGGTTGATAAACCCACTCTCTGAATGTCTTTTGCATAGCAATACTGTAATCCTCCAAAAAATATTCATCTTTGAGGAGATTCTTGAAAGCATCCTAGTTAGAGACCCATACAAACAAATTTGTCACTCTAACATGCAAAGCAGGGACAAGCCATAAGAAATAGTTGCTCTAGTTGGTCGAAACTCCGAAGAAGTGCATCTAGCTTTTAAAGGATTTAATGTAGGCAGAAACATTCTGGCCATCAAATAATTTTTTCTCACTAACCGCAGCCTCAATCGCCTGGGTCGCACCATGCATATGCTCTTGTTCTTGATGTAGCAGTTGTTGTTGATCCAACTGTTGTTGACGCAACCACTGCTACTGCTGTATAGATAATTTCATCTGTTGGTTTTGCATCATAATGGCTAAAGAAAGAGTTTTTCACAAAGTCTTCATCTCGTGGGTCAAAAAGGAAGAAACTGTTGATGATGAAGGTGGATTATTCAAAGAGTTTCCCATCTCGATGATGAGAAGCGACACTTTCACATCGGGTTCACCAGATGTCGCACAAAATAATACATCCAAGAGTTCGTGAAAGTCACTCATCGCAGGTATTCTATGTGAAATGGCAGTTTTTAGTACAAATCCAAAGCTTAATCAAATCAAAGCATGAACATACACTTTACATCCTTGAATCCATACTTCAACAATTTATCAAAGATAATGGCACAAGTCCATGAAGTTTCTCCCAGTTAATTATGGTGGCAACCAATAGTATAAATTACTCAAGACGGTGTAAGTGATGACAATGGGGACAAGAGGGTATGTTGGAAACACAACCGAGAGATGATCCAAAAGCTAGCTCAAAGTAGGGTATTGTGCACTTGTACATTGCAGTTTGCTCCTTTTGCCGATCAAAGTAATGATGCTATCGATATTGTTGCCTCTTTTGCTGACTACAATGATGATAATGATGATGTAATTCAATGATGCTTAGAATGATGATATGTTAGGTGGACTATGGTTCAAGGTGATCTCTACCAAGCATTGGCTTTATAAGGTTTCGTGTATCCATTGCTCCATTGGTAGCACTTGCTCCTACAATTGTATGTCCTTTGAAGCTTTTTTGTGTCATTTTAAAGATTTTTGTTTTAACAGTCTATATTTTATATCAGTGAACTGATGAAATTTTAGTGTACAATTCCATCCACCATGGGAAAGGCCTTTCACAGTACAGTTTTCCATCCATATCTATATTGGCAAGGCCATTGCAACATCTTATCCAAACTGGTAAGAGGTTCATTCATGATTTCCTGATCAGATGATGGATAGGAAAGGAGTTTAGTGGTTGTCAGCCCGTGTGATATCCAAGCTGAAGGGTTGTTTCAGTAGCTCTGATGTTGGAGTCATTCTGCTGCACAAACGCAACCATATTTGCTAGCCTTAAAGATGACACCTCGATTGTTGCAAGCTTTCAAGACTTCAAACTTGATGTATCCTGAATGCCTTGGGTACTAATTACACCATGTGCTTGTATCACTGACAACTCAGAAATCTTAGATTTCAATAATTCATTCTCCTAAAGGAGTAGATGCTTCTTTTTATGTAGGTTCACAACCTGTTCCACTAGCAATTGGGTTTGCTTGTTACACAACAAGGTCAGTAGTACATAGCCGACACTACAAAAGCCAATCAGTCGAGTGTCTTTTCCCCCCTGCGAAATCGTCCCCTCCTCCTCAGACTCATTAAAGCGTGTCTATATATCAACCTTTGTCCAATCTACAGCACGCGGTGTCCGAAAAGGTCATAACTTTTCTTATAAAAGCTTATGACTTTTAAAAGCTTTTTCTAAAGCTATTCTCCTTTTTCTCCTTCCTGTCTCGTTGATTAATCCTCCATGTTAGCTCTCTTTGAGAGCAACCGTCAACTTACTACACATTGCTCCAAAATGAAGAGTAGAGTTCTAGAGAAGCCTCATTGCCTCCTTAGATGTCTTGTAGTTATTCTTGAAGATTGTTCCTTTAGCACACTAGCACATTGTAGTTTGTAATTGCACATAAGCTTGATGTCCCCCAAGATTCACCAATCATCTTCTTACTTATCAAATTTGATTCTTCAGTCGTTCCAATTTGGCGTAGTACAAGGCCTTGTTGTTTTCGATATAAGCTCTTCATATTTTCCAATTGGCCTTTCCTCTTAATCCATTGGCTTGAAGTGTAGTAAAATTGGAGATTCTGCAAAATTGGATGGCAAAGAACTACTTGCATAGTCCTTTTCTTCAAGGTCATGCTTCTTGCATCTAAACTTTTGTGAAGGCCCATTCCATAATGATATGTTTTTTAAAAATATCCTCTTAACTACATTCTTTTCAATTTCTTCAAATAGAGAACCGCTTTCCAACCTTCGTCATTTAGGAAAGCTACAATTATCTCCTGGCTCATAGGATCAATAAATCCCCTCCACCAAGCACAATGTTTCTATACAAGTCCTTGTGAATATTATCATCATACTTCATGATAGCATTTTATGTGGTCTTGTGATTACCAAGATCTCCAATTTGCGAGAGGATTTCTAATCTTCTTTGATGCATTCAATGTAGTTCATATGATACCCAAACAGTATCCTATTTAAGTATTCAGAAAAGAGAATTCATATAACATGAAGCTCTAATAGAATGTCCAATAAACACTACTCCACCATAGTGGGAACCCTTACATTGTTTCAAAGATGTGAGCACTATCTTAATTCCTTGCTTCTTGTTTTCCTCTCCCAATTGTTAGCTTTACATTGCCATCACTTCCTCCTTTGATTGATACATTGTGTCCTAATAGAAATCTATTTTAAAACAAAACTGTGTGCTTAATCATTCATGATTTAAAGAAGACATAAAATATCAAATCCATGCTATGCAACCAATCACGTGATGCTCACACGAAAACTATGGATGCAGTAAAGAATTGTGCCTATCCTATCTACATGTGCTTATGCATTATGCAAAATGCAAACGAAAAGACACACACAATGGAAAACAAATTCCTAATGATGCTAACTAATGAGTTTAAATTTCTGGCAAGAAAAACTCCGCCCTCAGGTCCGCGGTGGGGGATGCGCAATGACATGACAACGCAGGAGCCATCTGGAGAGGAAAAGAAGGGAAGATAGAGGAGAGAGGGTATACAGAGAGGGAATACAACCAAACGAGAAGTAAAGACTTCATGAAATGAGATTTTACATGTAGTGTAACCAAAATTCTAATAAAAAACAAATTCCAACTCCTACAAAATGAGAAAAAATCAGTCAACAACTATCAAAAACAACAAAAATGGCATGTTTAAACAATTTCCTAGCCATGTTTAGGGGTAGAAAATAAAAACATAGGAAGGTTAAGCATTTAATACACAAAACTGACGAGATTATGTGCTGAATCCAAGCACATGCTAAAAACGTAGGTTGTTGATATGAAAAATGCAAGCCTAATCATGAAGGTGTGAAGAAATACTTGTAATCACACTACAAGGATTTGAGCTAGTAGCGACGCCGATTAACGATGGCGGATAGTGGCGTTGCTATTGGCGTCTCTATTGGCATCGCTATTTGTGTCGTATTTGTGACGCAAATAGCGATGCTCCACAGGGAAAAAAAGCGATCGAAACCAAGCGTGTTTTTCATTTCGCATTTGCGGCTTGTGAGTTTTGAGAGCGAGAGCGAGGAAGAGAGCGACCGTCGTGAGAGAAGGAGAGGAAGAAGACTTGCCGCGCCGTCGCCGCCGCCGCCGTTGTTCGCAAAGGAGAGGAGGAGCCTTCATCGCAAAGAGGAGCCGCCCCACGCTCTCCATATCTCATCAGAGAGTCTCCCTCTCTCTTTCTTTTGCTTGTTTAAGGTTTAAATCACTTTCTCTTTTGCTTGTTTAGGAGAGGAAATGAGAGAGAAAGAGAGGGAGAGGGAGAGAGAGGGAGAGAAAGAGAAAGAGAAAGAGAAAGAGAGGGAGAGGGAGGGGGAGGAAATGAGAGAGGGAGAGAAAGAGAAAGAGAAAGAGAGGGAGAGGGAGAGGGAGAGGGAGGGAGAGTGCATTCTCTCTCTCCCTCTCCCTTTTGCTTGTTTAATGTTTAAATCACTTTATTTTTTGCTTGTTTAGGAGAGGAAATGAGAGAGAAAGAGAGAAAGAGAGGGAGAGAAAGAGAGGGAGAGGGAGAGGGAGGGGAAGAAAATGAGAGAAGGAGAGAAAGAGAAAGAGAGGGAGAGGGAGAGGGAGAGGGAGGGAGAGTGCATTCTCTCTCTCCCTCTCCCTTTTGCTTGTTTAATGTTTAAATCACTTTATTTTTTGCTTGTTTAGGAAATGAGAGAGAAAGAGAGAAAGAGAGGGAGAGGGAGAGGGAGGGGAAGGAAATGAGAGAGGGAGAGAAAGAGAAAGAGAGGGAGAGGGAGGGAGAGTGCATTCTCTCTCTCCCTCTCCCTTTTGCTTGTTTAATGTTTGAATCACTTTCTTTTTTGCTTGTTTAGGAGAGGAAATGAGAGAGAAAGAGAGAAAGAGAGGGAGAGAGAGGGAGAGAAAGAGAGGGAGAGGGAGGGGAAGGAAATGAGAGAGGGAGAGAAAGAGAAAGAGAGAGAGAGGGAGAGGGAGAGGGAGGGAGAGTGCATTCTCTCTCTCCCTCTCCCTTTTGCTTTTGGAGAGTGTTAAGATATATTGTGAGAGGGAGAGAAAATACGAGAGAAAGAGAAAGAGAGGGAGGGAGAGGGAGGGAAAGAGAAAGATAACATATATTGGAATGATAGCATATCCATGATTATGGTAATGGTATCCACTTTACTTTTTTTATGGGTACCATTACATCGACTCCTTAAGGGGGCTAAAAATTATTCATACCATTTATAAAGTCTAATTAGGAGATTTAAGATGCATGATAATAGACTTATCGATAATGGTATGCAATGTTCTTTGCCATGGGCCAGGTACATTGGTGACTCTTTAAGATGGCTTAAAATTGGTCATGTCCTTCATAATGTCCAAGTAGGGGATCTAATTGTGATATGCATAATTCATTGTTTTTGTATTAACTTTATAGGCATAACAAATTAGAAATCATGCCAACTAGTCAACGGAAGGACTAAAAGAAAATGATACCCTAGCTAATGGTCATTACGTTACTTCATCAAAATGAACCCAAAAGTATTGTTATAGAAGAAGAATCCCTTAAATTGAGTGTAGGATATTTTCTCTCAGGTCTTATGACTATGAGTAGAATTGATTGAAATAAATTTTATTACTATAGTTGATAAATTTCATAGATGGCATTAATTTTAATACGCAATCCTAGGACTAGTTTCCTCTCCTCTTCTAGGTCTACTATGATATCCTCAAATGGCCTACCATGGTGGTCCATGTGGGTTTGCAAGTCGTAGTTGCTCACCATCTATTGGATTTCATCAGGGAAATCCCCCAGATCGGGCTCTTCATTGTGTCTATGATTCATGCTGCTCTCTGCCATATCTGTGGTCTCTTGTTCCACTAGGGTGTTGATGAGGCTAATTAAATCATGTAGATTCATGCTTGCAATGATGTCAAGGTGGGCCTCCGATTCATCTAGCTCATGTGTCGTGTCTCCCTCTTAGTCCTACCACTTGGGGTTCTCGATTACCCATCCAAGTTTCAGGGTCTTCTCCTACTGGTGGGTTTGTTCAATTTCCTGAGTTTGAATGAGTTCCTTGTTGTTTATAGACAATCCTCAATTTAAGTTCACTCAGAGTGTATGGTGCCCTTTTTCGTGCACTATGAAAAATCAAACTTTTGGCTTTTTAGTGCACTTCAAGTGATAAACTCAATGTGGGGTGCGAATGCAAAATGGAAAATGTCGCTCATGTTATTCTCCTTTTTGTTCGTAGCCTAATGTGGTTCTATGCGTGTTCTCTGGCTGCTACTAAGACTTGTCTAGGGTCTTTACTACTCCTTTCTACTCAATCAGGGTGGAATTGGGGTCTATGAGTTGGTTTTCGCTCTAAGTGGGATTGGACTCTCAACTAGGCTACTAGAGGGTGCCTCTAGGCCGTATGTTACAATTTCCCATATTCTCGACTTCTGTAAGCTAGGTCATTTATCTCGAGGGGTTCTAAAGTTTGTTTTAGCTAGTTTTGGTCAAAGGGGCTAGGTGATTTTTCCTTTTTTTTTTCTACCCTTGTTGGTGCAATTCCTAGAATCAGATGGTCTGATTTTGGGTGGTCCGACTCTAGGAGTCCATTCAAAGGTGCACCTTCTCTTTTTTAGCACTTTTTGGACTCCGATGGCCACACCTTGGAATTCTTGTGGCCATGCATGCACTTTTGGGCTCTTCCAGGTCCGATTTCCTTTTGGGCCGTCTCTTTCAGCTCCCGACTTGAGCTTTTCCATTTTTTTCACTTTTTCTGCTTTTTATTGTGCTTAAGTTAATAACCCATGAAAAATGTATTGTAGTCAATGGGAATATAAGTCTACTTACAAAATACTTGCTTTAGTTTCTTGGCATAGCCTTGAACATTCTCGTGAGGTTCTTAATGTGTTACATTGAGAATGCATAGCCAATACTCACCTCCCCTTTCAGGGGAAAAATCTCTTCAAAAGGCCACAAAAAATAGATCAATCATAGTTATGGTTCTAATCTCTAGGTTGTAATACCATACTACAGCTCATCCTTTCAGATTCATATTAAATAACATCATTAAGTGTCCTTCATCTTGGATTTGACAGTTGAACATTAACTTTTGAAACTCATTGATATGAAGTTCCACATCTTTCTTTGCTAACCCATTAAAAATGAAAAAGAGGAAATCCTAAAGTTTGGCAAGTCCAACATTCCTGTTGGGATTGCAATGGCTTGCACCATTATGACCAGATTTACTAAGGGTCCTTGAACTATGGGAACTATTACTCCACTCGAAGTGGGCTGACTAACTGGAGGGGATGTTCTAGAACTTCCTCCTCCTAACGAATTATTCATAGAACTAGGATTGCTAATATCTCTCCCCTATAGGGATATCGAACCACTCTGCTGAGGAGAACATATCCTAATAATTCGGCCCACCATCTAGCCCTTTCAACTCTTTCTTGCTTCTGAAGCTTGGCTTGATGGTCTTTTGGATCTATTTTACTACCTTTTGGTATACACTAATAAATTGTTCCCTATCAACCAAGATTCAGACACCACCACTTATTAGCACCTCCTATTAAACGCACCACTTGTAGGGACCTAAAATAGGTCTGACACTAGCTCTAAGGCTCTAGTCATGCCTCAAAGCTCAACCAAAACACCCCGGGGCCTTGCGGCCCTGGGGCCACGAGTGTTCGGAAGCTATACACCGATCTAACCAAATAAGCATTTATATGGCTCGTAGTCCAACGAATAACCCTTCCCAAACTCCTCATCACTGGGAGTCCCTACACATATTGTTGTTTTATACCACATCAAAGAGACACAATGAGCACCCCTTGGCTAATTGTCGTAGCCCCTCTATGACTCTTCTACACCTCAAGGATTTGGCCTGAGGAGATGCATTGTAAACATGTAAAGCACATATGATACATAGTCCTCTCTTTAATCAATCGTTCCAAGAGATAAAGATGATCCTCATTTAATACTTTCCCAAATAAACTGAGCACTAATCCTACACCTTGGGATATCTCACTCTCAACATGGGTCAATGTTTATGAAGACAATTGTCATGCATCCATGATAACACCATGTATTGAATGCAATGCAATTGTGAATGATTCATAGTGCTCAAACATTTTTTTCATTTGAAACAACACTGTGACCATGTGAAACCATTTCTTTTCATACCTTTGTTCTAAATGTAATTGTTGTGTTGCATACGGTCAGCGCATGCTCGTGCTACTGAACCCTTTAATTCTCAAAACACCCGCCCTATATGCAAAGTGCATTACAAAAATTCAGATTTAGTATATAATCATTACTTATTATCCCTCCTCTCCCTACCGTTTAGGGTTGTGCATTCAATGGTAGGTTTAGAGAGCATTTTGATGTATTTTTATTCATAAAGAGCTATAAATATTCACTTTAATATAAAGATAGGACTAAATTGAGGCTAAATGTCATGCTTTAGTCATACCATACATCCGTGGACACATATATTATCTTTTTTCATTTAATCATAAAAACTCTATTTTTCTTATTTATTTATTAATAAATACTATTTTTTTATTTTTTTATGCGACTTGATTAGATTTATTGAGAATTATTTTCATCATTCATTTCATCCCATATGAACTCCATTGACACATCAAAACCCCCAAAATCCATAATATACCTTAGAACTGCAATTTACAGGTTTCACGTGTTTATAGAAAAAAGTAATCAATTATTGATTCTTGCTATTTTTCTTAAATTTTCTCATAAAACCAATTATTAACAATCAAGAATAATCATTTTCAACCATTCGCAACAAGTAAGATTTATCATAAAACGATGAAATATATCACTTACTCATAAAACCACGCTTTATCTCACACGTATCTTGTATTCGGAAGGCCATTGACACTGACTAACAGTCGCTAATGCTCCTCCAAACATCGATCTACGCTCCATCAGAGCTGATTTCAAAGATACTTTTTGAAGTGGAAAAGAGCCCGAGATTCTGTAAAAGACCAAATTTTCATGCAAAATGAAACAGTTGTGGATCAATGAGATAGAGTTTTCCTAGATGGAGTTCAATGCCAAGACCCAACACAAGTCTTGGTTCGTCGATCGGAGTTTATTTGACCCCCTATTTAATTTTGTAGATTTTGATGTCACAAAGTCATCTGGCTAGACCAATCTCAAATCCGCTTCGGTTTTACATTGTGAACAGAAAGAGACAAAAACACATAAGCCTTGTAACCCCAAACTTGAGCTACGCTCATCCCGCTAACCTGATTTTGAGTGAGAAAGGTCTTTTGAGTTTTACAGGATGACGGAACCACATATGGATGATCTTATGGCTGAAGATGACCTACCTGAACCTACGATGGAGCAAAAGCTGGACTTAATCATGATACAATTGGAAGAAGAACGAAGGGCTAGGCAAGCATTGCAAGTGCAACTGGCAAAATTACAAAGAGCGTCTACCGACAAAGAAGAACCTCAAGCTGAATATTTGATTCGACGTACCATCGACGCCACTCTTGAAGCTCAAACCATTCGCAAGGAATCAAAGATAAGTAAACGAAGTTTCAAATTTCGTACTTTCAATGGCATATGAGAAGGAAAGACTGTTCTAGCATTCATTAGTCAGTTTGATGACTATTTCCATGAGGAAACCTATGCAGAAAAAGATAAAATCAAGTGTGTTACTAATCATTTGGTAGACAGAGCATCACTTTGGTGGACTGTAGTACGCAAGAGCATAGAATGTCCTGTTACTTGGGAAGATTTCAAGAAGAAGTTCATGCAGAATTTCCTTCCACCGCAATTTCATGAGAAAGCTATTAGGCAATGGGATCTACTCCAGCAACGGGATCGTGAGCCTATACCTCAATATACAGAGCGTTTTTGGAATGCACTCCTACAGCTACGCATGCTTGAAGACGTACCAGAGGTGATACATAAGCGCAAGTATATGTCTGGACTCCTTGGGCATTACTACGCTGAAGTTAACATGTTCAAGCCTGCTACTCTTGAAGACGCCATTTCACTAGCTCACGACACTGAAGATAAGCTACGCGGTAGAGACAGACGACCACAGCAGTTCCAAGCTAATGGTAATTATGGATCTAAACAATTCAATTCCAATTTTAGAAGATTTAATCCAGGTCGTTTCTCTTCATCATCTTTCCGCAAGAATTGGGCAAAACCACCTGCATTACCATCCAATGTAAATCAAAATCCTAAGCCTATTCCACAATCAAATCCAAATGTACCTAGACTTCCCGCCATTGCAAACAATGTAACCAAAGCCAAGCCAATAGTATGCTATAAATGCCACCAGCCTGGACATTCAGCAGCAAATTGTCATTCAAAGAAGCCACCAGCTCATATCAACTACCTTGGAGCCATGGACGAAGACAAACATGAAGATATGCCTGATTTCACTGAAGATGAGGACGACACTACTACTACTTCCGATACTTTACTAGGTATGCCTACTCCACATTCTTTATTGACTATGAAATGTTTGGTGCATGGAAAGGAAAAGACTATTTTGCAAAATTGGTTAAGGAATTGAAATTACAGACTGTACCTATGCATTATCGCATAAAAGCTGCATTTTTAGGCACTAGGTATAATGGTACACAGGAAGTGCAAGACTTAGAGATTCAAATTGGCCAATACATTGAAAGATGAAATTTCTTAGTTGTTCCATTACAGTCGAGTGACATTATTTTAGGTATGCCTTGGCGACACCAGCATAACCCAGATATAGATTATTCCACACATACAATGAATATTAATTTTCAAGGAAAATCTATTACATTATATGGTATGCATGCATCTAATGTTTTTCCACTGCTTTCGCATACTCAAGCTAAACGTGCATTACGCAAGAGTAGTAAATCCTATCTCATTTGGGTGAATGAATTGCAAGTAAATAAAAATCATATGCACTCTAGGCATAAAGAATTTCTTGCATATTTTAAGGACTATTTTGCAGAAGACCTACCACCAGGTTTACCTCCTTCACATCCAGAAGACCATAAGATAGATTTGATCCCTGGCACACAACCACCTTGCAAAGCACCATATAGGCATAACCAGATAGAGCAAAAAGAAATCCAGAGTCAAGTTGAGGAATTACTAAATAGAGGATTGATTTGACCTAGCAGTTCTCCATTCGGTGTACCTGTATTGTTAGTCAAGAAAAAGAATAATACCTATCGTATGTGCATTGACTATCGAGCTTTAAGTAAGATCACGGTAAAGAATAGGTACCCTATTCCTAGAGTTGATCATATCAAATGGGCTTCCTTTATTCAAAGTTTTCATCCTATCATTCAATACCAACCCGGAAAAGAAAATGTAGTGGCTGATGCATTGAGTAGAAGACCTGCCATTCATAATATTTCTGTCATATCTTTTGATTCTTTGATTGCTATGAAAGATACATATCACCAAGATATTACTTTTCATTCTGATTGGAATAAATTAGTTCAAAATAATTTCATTCATGTTGATTCATTGTCATATAATTATGGATTTATGTTTTATGAAAAGAGATTGTGTGTTACAATTCCATTCCGATCTTTTGTTTTGAATGAAATTCATTGTCCCCCATATTAAGGTCATAGAGGTATCATATCTACCTTACGTATGTTAATTGAAGATTTTTATTGGCCGCATATGGATGCTGATGTATCTAACTTTGTTTCTGAATGTTTGATTTGTCAAAGAGTTAAGAGACATCATGGTAAACAGTATGGATTACTTACGCTTTTGTCTATTCCATCTAAACCTTGGGAACAAATTTCTATGGATTTCATTACTGATTTACCTAATACTAAATCTAACCATGATATGATTTGAACAGTTGTAGATAGATTTAGTAAACAAGTATATTCATCCCATGTAAGAAAACTTTAACAGCATCACAAGCAGCACAAGTATTTTTGAAAACTCTTTTTACTAACCATGGATTGCCAAAAGTTATTATTTCAGATCGTGATTCTAGATTTTGTAACAACTTTTGGATTACTCTGTTTGCTAACCTAGGCACAAAGATTGATTTCTCATCTGCATTTCATCCAAAAACTAATGGACAAACAGAAGCCACAAATAGCACCATTCTAGATCTTTTACGTGCATATACTATCTCTAAACCTCAGACATGGGACACTCATTTGCATTTATTACAGTTTGCATATAGCAATACACCGCACACATCTACAAAGAAAGCACCGTTTGAAGTCATTTATGGATATTGCTAGTATGCATAATAGTATTTTTGATGAGGTTAAATATATGATTGCTAAAGCCCAACAATCATATACCAAACAAGGCAACAAGAAAAGACAAGCCATGAATTTCAAAGTTGATGATTATGTTTGGCTGAGAATAGAAAAACGTAGACTGCAAAGTGTAGATAGACATCCAGTTGTCAAATTAGCTCCCAGATTCTATGGACCATTTAGAATCATTCATAAAATTAATGACAATGCATTCAAGTTAGAATTACCATCTCATTGGAAAATTCACAATACATTTCACATTAGTTTATTGAGACCATTTAGAGGCCAATTACCTGTACATCCTATTTATGAAAACCCACCTTTATTAGAGAAAGAGACTGAAATACTTGAACCAGAAGCTATCATAGACACTGACTTTATGACCACTAGAACTGGCCGAAGGTATTCTGGATATCTAGTTAAATTTAAGAACCATCCTGTAGAAGAAGCAAAATGGATGCACGCTAGAGACTTAAATGCTTTCCCCACTCTGTTAGCTCCACATTGAGGTAATAGCAATTGAGGTCAATTGCTATCCCACCCCGGGGGTATGATGCCAGGAGGCATATTTCACGGTGGATTCCGTGAGGTTTTACGGTGGATTTCGTAAACTTTGATGACCAGGGCTCATACACAAAGTGGATTCTTTGTGTGAGAAGTTGATGGGGATGCCTATCCTTTTCGGGCGTTTCATTAATTTAGGGTGTACATGGGTGATTCCATAGCGGGTGATTCTGCAAAATGCATATTAAATTAATAAACGTTTATGAGTTTAGAGTGCGCACTCGTAATAAATCAAGGTTAGGATTTATTTCTAACCAGTTGATTTATTTATGTGGCTGAAGACTGCTAGATATTCACTTTTGTCGGTTTAATTATATTATTTTACTAACGATTGTGAATGCTTCAGTTGATGTGTAGAGATAGCAGCAGTGGCGGAGGAAAGCATTGGAGTTTAGCGAGTATTCGATCTATGGATTATATTTTGATAGGCGCCATGCCTATATTTTGTCATGTCTATTGAGGCATCGATTATTTATTATTATTTTGTATGCGCCTATGCGCACAGATATGTTATTTCTATTTGGACATTATATTTGGACTACTACAACAATAAACAAGAAAACAAAAAAAACCATTGCTACAACAACAAACAAGAAAACCACTACTACTACGACGACTACGACTATGACCACGACTACGACTAGCACTAGGACTATGACCACGACCACGACCACGACTACAACTACGATCACGACCATGACTACGACTATGATGACGACCATGACCACGACTACAACTATGACTATGACCACCACGACGACAACTATGATGACGATGACGACGACAACGATGATGATGATGACGACTACGACTACGACACGACCACGACTACCACTACCACTACCACTACCACTATAATAAACAAGAAAAGAAGAAAAAACAAGAACAACAACAACTACCACTACTACAATAACCACGACCACGACTATGACTACCGCTACCACTACCACTACCACTATAATAAACAAGAAAAGAAGAAGAAGAAGAAGAAGAAAAAAAAAACAACAACTACTACTACTACTACTACAACAACAAAAAACAAGAAAACTAAATAACAATAAACAAGAAAAGAAAAGAAAAAAAACTACTACTACTACTACTACAACAAACAAGAACACAAAACCTCTCCCTCCTCTCTCTCTCTCCCTCTCCCTCTCCCTCTCCCTCTCTTTCCCTATTAGGATTAATATTTTCTCCCTCTCTCTCTTGTTATTTCTTTCCTTTTCTCTCTTCCTCTCCCTCCCTCACCCTCACCCTCTCTTTCTCTCTTTCCCTATAATGTTAAATGTTTTTTCCCTCTTTCTCTCGTTTCTTCTTTCATTTTCTCTCTTCATCTCCCTCTCTCATTTCCTCTCCCTGTCTTTCTCTTTTTCCCTATTATGTTTAATGTTTTTTCTCTCTTCCTCTCCCTCTCTCATTCCCTCTCCCTCTCCCTCTCCCTCTCCCTCTCTTTCTCCCTTTCCCTATTATGTTTAATATTTCTTCTCTCTTTTTCTTCCTCTCTCATTTCCTCTTTTTCCCTCTCCCTCTCTCTCTCTTTCTCTCTTTCCCTCTTTCCCTATTATGTTTAATGTTTCCCTCTCTTTCCTCTCCCTCCCTCTCTCATTTCCTCTCTCTCCCTCTCTTTCTCTCTTTCCCTATTATGTTTAATGTTTCCTTCTCTTCCTCTCCCTCCCTCTCCCTCTTCCCCTCCCTTCCTCTCTCATTTCCTCTCCCTTTCTCTCCCTCTTCCTCTCTCATTTTCTCTCCCTCTCTCATTTCCTCTTCCTCCCTCTCCCTCTCCCTCTCTTTCTCTCTCATTTCCTCTCCCTCTCTCAATACACATGAATTTAAAAAAAACAAGTTAAAGAGAAAGAGAAAACACAAAAACAAAGCAAGAAGGAACAATGTACTCACCATAAAGGCTCGAAGAAGGGTTTGGTGGCTCCTCTTTGTGATGACGGCTCCTCTTTGCTCTCCGTACACTTCCTCCTCTTCTTCACGAATGGTGGTGAGAAGCTTTCTTTCTCCCTCTTTCTCTCTTTCTCTCCCTCTCCCTCTCAAATATAAGATGTTCGCTCTCCCTTTCGCTCTCTCTTTTGTGTATGCACGCAAAATAACACGCTCGGGTTTCGGCCCGCGTTTTTTTCGTCTGAATACTGTCGCTAATAGCGACACAAATAGTAACGCCACTATTTCGTATTGGAAACTGCCGTCGCTATACCTCTATATCCTTGTAGTGAAAGATTTGGATGCTAACCTTGATTAAGCATTGTTGGCTTTTAGGACATCATATAAGGTTACCATAGGGCTTACACCCTTCAGAAAAGTGTATGGATTAGAGGCTTTGGTGCCTATGGAACTCGTGGCACCAAGCTTGAGAGTTGCTGTTACATATAAGTTAGATCCTGAGAAGTTAATGGAGTATAGATTGGAACAACTCTTGAAGTTAGAGGAGGACAAGGTGGTAGTTACCTACATTTCAGGAATTACATAGCACAAAGATAGACTTGGGTAAATAGACATATTAAAAAGAAAAATTTTCATGAAGGAGATTGGATTGTTGTTTATAATTCTCGACTTGGAATTTTTTCTGAAAAACTAAATCTTTGGTATGCAAGCCCATTTGTAATCTTCAAGGATCTTGGTCAAGGCACATTTTTATTAAAAGATTTGCAGGGTAATTCATTGAAGCCTACAGTTAATGGGTTTACAATGAAAAGGCTTATGCAACCTTATTACTCAAATATTAACTTAATTGTACCTTGGTGTACAAACTTATCACTGACAAGCAGTGATGACAAGGGGTGGTTTTTTGTTTCTCATGGTGACAACTTGCACAAAAAGTCCTCAACACAAAGAAAACTTCCACTTGTGGGTTCAAATGAAGAAGATGATTGCTTCATTTGTTTCTTCTTCTTTTTCATCATTATCTTTTGTGAATAGGTCGGTCTCCCATGCTATGAATCATACACACCGTAGTTGAGTCTGATGGTGGTTGTTTATGCAAAAGTGTGCTAGATCAAATGATGACAATGATGAGGATTTAAACTCAAGTTCCAAATTCCTGTAGGCATGGTTACTAAATCAATAACCCATCTATAGTGAATGGATAAAGGATAGGTAGGCTGAAGCCCATCTCTATGCTTTACCATAGAGTACATTTGAAAAACATGACAAGACTCAACAAAATGCTCAATGCCTTTATACATGTTTTGCCACCAAAATTTCTCTTTTATTTTGGAAAAAGTGCCCCATATGCCTCTATGACTAGCTAGTAGGCTTTCATGAAATTCTTGCATAACTTGTCTTTGAGTCTTTTTGTCTCCTAAGACACGAACAGGCGCCCTTGCTTTCTTTTTCGCATGCCTCCAAAGGTAACAATCTTTAAGAAAAAAGCCATAAGATTTTCTCTTAATTCTCTTAAACTCTTCATTAGTCCAAGCTTCCTTCTTTTTCATGTGCTAAAAAATTGGCCAATTTTTAGACAATCATCTACATAATACTCCTCTTTAAAGTATGGACAAACCATAACAAAACATTGAGCATGCTGTTTACTAGCTGTCCACTGTCCTTCTTTGGTTGTTTCATCCTTCCTTGCTGATATAAAATTTGTTTTAGCAGCTGAACTATTGTACTTGCTGTAATTATTATTGTATCTGCATTTTTTACTGCTGAATCAATATTAGATTCAGCTGTACTTGCTGTTTTCAAATTTGTACCTGCATTTACATCATCATTTATAGACTCTGATTCTTCTTCATCCATCATTTCTTCTTTATCCTTATATCTGGCACGCGAAAGCATGTAGCAAACTGGATTATCTCTTCCTACAATATGTTTCAAATCGGGATTTAAGGATTTAATATAGGCTATCCATCTTAGCATGGCTATGTCGGGGGTGGAACAGTTGGCAATCATGCCCAAGAGTGGAAGGCAATCTGTTTCAACTATTACGTGTGCACCCATGAAGTACTCCCTGTCACATTTCAATGCAGTTACTACTCCCCGCTCCAAAGCGGATTGCATATCTATTTCCTTCAAGGTCATCTTGACCAACTGCCCATCCTATTCCAATAGGACTTGTGTCCACTGTGAGTATAATGGGCTGTCCATTAGAGTAATTAGCCCTCTTTAAGGTGGGGGCTGAAATCAACAATTTCTTCAGTTTTCGAATTGCTTGAGTATGTTCTTTTCCCATATAAACCTTTGATCTTTTCTTAGCAGTTGATAAAGTCTTTCAGCAACATGAGCAAAATGTGGTATCCAAATAAGGTAGAAGACACATGCACCAAGAAATCTTCTCACTTTTGAAACATTTGTACATATTTCCTGCATTTTGTTAATAGCATCTATTTTGGATGGAGAAGGCTTTCGACCATATGGACCACACATAGGCCCGACCACAAGAACTTTTTCGACTCCAAAAACAGATTTAGCTCCTGAAAGAGTAAGATGGATTTCTTCTAATTTAGACAAGATTTGAGCACAATCATTAATATGATCGGAAACAAACTTATGACATCCAAGTTCATTGAGTTCTTCATTTTTCTCATAAACTTCACATCCTTTGATTGGAACATCATCAAGAAAAGGAAGAGTTAATTGAGGAATATAATCCCTCAATACTTTATGCATGGCATTCATCATGTGAGCTACTGAATTCGTAGCCCCTTGAGGTAGAGTACACATGCGGACTAAGCCAAGAGGCGTCTTCATTGTGGTAATGTCTCGGCTTTCCAAAGCAAGCTGAAATTGGTCATAGCCTGAATATAAATCTCCCATGGAATAGATTGCTCTTCCTGCAAAAGCTTCAGCAAACTCATCAACAATTGGCCTTGATCCAACATTTCTAATAGTGACTTTATTGACAAGCTGTAAATCTTGAACGAATCGCAAAGATCCATTCTTCTTAGGCACGATAAACCATCGGTTGGAATATGGAGCTGAAGATGGCTCCAATATTTGCATTTTTATCTTTTCATTTAGAAGTTCCAATAACTTAGGCAAATGAGCCCTTGGTACCGGAATTGGTTTAAGATTCCAAGGAACGTGTGGGACCGTAAAAATCACCATTGGTGCCACAATGCTTGGATCCACACAGCCAATTTCATGTGGCTGAAATGAAAAAGCTTTGCCATGATTCTTTAACATCTGCATGAAGATTTGCTTTTCACCCAGCAAGAGGAAAGAGTCTTCACCAATTTTCAGTTTTTGTAGACTTTCTGTTGTAAATTGGTGACCAATATCTTTAGGATCATGAAGGCTTGGTTGTTTGGATACCCTTTCTGCTAGTCCTTCGCTTTCAGGTGGTAAAGGAGTAGCTACCGGCTTGACCTTTTTATCAACTGTTTTATACTTTGTTTCTAGTCTTACTTCATCCTTGTTTGGCTATCCAAAAGCTTCATAATCTGCAAATTCTTGAATTATATTATACATATCCAATGTACATACTTGTATGGAGTGATTTTCAGCTTGATTTTCTGCATGAATGGCTGTATAAATTTCAGCCATTGTATCATTATAATTCAGCCCATAAAATAGCCCTAAAATTTCTTCATCTTTAGGTAAAACATCAATTTGCTTCAACTTTTGTTCCATATGGCACAAATACTTTCTTTCAGCCCTATTCATGGCTGAAAATTGTTTATAACAGGCCATAGTATTGGCTATAAAGACCTGCAAATCAACTTTTGGCCTTGCCTCCTTTATAGGTGGAGGTAATTTTTTATGACATGATGCACTGCCATAGCCTCCACTTATAGCAGCACTACCCGAAAACCCTTAAATTCTCACGCATTAGAAGGAACAGGATGATCTCTCAATCGATCCCTATTCCGGTGGTGATTAACATAGACGGTCAGGAATTGGACAGCTTTGTCATTATCCTTACTTCTTATCCGAGCATATGATGAACCATCATCAAGAGCCTTTGTCTCTAAACGAGACTCGAAAATAAATGGTTGTCCAAGAATGATAGGATACCTGCAGGAATCTTGAACAAAGAAATGAAATTCATCTTTTACATTACCAATAGTAACTTGTACATAAGGACATGCTGCATAAAGATCGCCAGAAGAGTTATTGGCTGCCTTCATGCACCATCCTAGGTCCACATCAATGGGCCATCCGCCATTCTCATAGAGACTTCTTGACATAACATTAATCTCCGAACCATGGTCTATAAGGGCAATGCAAGGAGTTTCTTTTTCACCGATTTTAACAACGGTTTCAGTAGTCGCCCTTGCCCAATGGGTACGAGAGTAGTGACTACTAGGAATAAAGTGAGCATCACTTTCTTCTTGCATATTATGAAGATGAGCTTCTTTCTTACACATGGGCTGCACTTTAGATTGAGAAGTTCCCACCATAACGGCTTCTTCAATTTCTGCTTCATGAATGTCTTCATCTTTGGTTTCTATGGCTGCAATCAATTCTTTGATTGCCTCCAATCGAATCCCTTGAGTTTTCAGCTTCTCTTCATCCTGCAAATACACATGAAGTGCTTGCAAAAAAGCATGTACAGATTCTTCAGTTTCCTCACCAACATATTGTCTTTTTTGTTTAATTACATCAATTATTACATCATGAAATCCTCGTTTTGCAATTCCGAGAATTTCACCTAATGTAAATTCAATTCTACTTCCAAGAATCCTCTCTTCTAGGATCCGTTGTTGCAGACTCTATGTCTGACTGCAACTTGTAATTCGGATGTTTGCTTTTTCTTTTTCCTTCTGTCTTCTTTGCTTGAGGGGCATCTCCCATGTCAAGCTCTGGCGATGGAGGATTTTCAGCAGCCTTCTGTTGGTCTGGTTTACTTCTTGTTACGTGTTTAGTTGGCCCTGAAGAAGAGGGACCGGCAATATCCTCATCTCTTCTTCTCTTTTCTTCTATCATGGCTTCATGATTATTAATTTCAGCTAACCAGGCAAAGCGGAAAATGAATCCACAAGCTCGGTCCAACCGGTTCTTCCTCGTATACATTGACTGGTAGTGGTTAAATCATCTTTAGTTGCCTTGCCTTGCTCCATGCGATCCAAGGCCTGCATCCATACTTTAGATTTAGCATTAGTTTTACATGCTTTAACAATTTCATTAGTTGGTTCAATTTGTAGCCCATAGGTTGCTGCATCAACAGCTGCATAGGCTGTTCTTGTTGTCAAATCCTCCAATCTTTTCTTCATGCCACCGTTACCGAAGTTTGGTTCATGAGGAAGCCCGATTTCGGTTGCATGAATTTTATCATCCTTCCAAAAGACTAATTTTTGTGCTTCACCCTCACGGAATGCACTGCACTCCCTTTTGTCATGCAGTAGGCTATCACACCAAATACAACGTCTTTTGAAGCCTTCTCGTATAGGCCTTTGGGCAGTTGATCGACCCCTTTCTTCTACTTTTACATCAAGCCTTTCCACTTTAGAATTAATCTTTGTTAGATTAAGATGGAGATCCCGCATGCTTTTAATTAGCTCGTCCATGACATCCTTATTTGGAGATGGAACATCAGAATTTCTTGGTTGCTCGGCCATAGAGACAGGAGGTTGAGAAATTGGAATAGGCTCCTTCATGGATTCAGTTATTGCAGGGGTTGATCCCCATCTTAGGCGCAACTGCTCTCTTCGAGTAATCATATTGACTGCTTTAGTGACATCACTCCAAGCAGTCTTCAATCCCATCTCAGAGCCAAGGTCTTCAAGTCGATCAGTTAATTTCTCCTGAAGAGAAGAATCTGCACCCTTTAGAAATAATTCAATCTTTTGACTTTCCATACCTTGTTGGTCGTCAGGATCTAGTTGGGCAAATTTGCTTTCAAATTCTCGATGAAGAGCAATGGCGGTTAGACCCTTTTTGGGCCTTTCGACCCATTCGGTGAAGACTTTCTTTGTCATAAGGCCAAAATCTTCAAGAAAAAAATCTTCTTGAAGAGCCTTCTTGAACATGGTCCATCCCGCATCGTTTTGGAAAAGACCATGAATTCGGTCCTGGAGACCATGCACAGCCAGATGGGCAAAATAACGGCTCCAGGCATGTTGAGGGACTCCAAAGAAGACCATCTTGTCAGTATAGAGGCGGATAAAAGAGGACACATTTTTCCCATTAAATTGCTCGAGAGCTCTTGCCCAACTGCTTCTAAGGCTTTAATGGCAGCAACATCAATCCGCTCTTCTTCTTGTCTATCTCCGTTGTTGTTGCAATTGCAACTGCTGCTGAAATTGCAATTGTTGTTGTTGACTTTCTTTCATTAGATGAACCAATTGTTGCAAGGCATCTCCTCCCGAACTTGATGATTCTCCCATTGGACTTCTTCTTCCGCAGCGGACCTTCACGTCGGGTTCACCACTGTCGTCGTGTTAAGGGCTGAAGGTCTACCACCGAGGCTTAGTGCAGAAGAGGAGTATGGGATTCAAAGTTCAGGAATGAGAAATAGATTGGGGTTTAATAAGATCTGGGATTTAGAAATGATTTAGATATGGAAGAAGAATTCAAGCTTTTTCTCTATGTATTTAACATACATGAACGTAAGAAATAACTCTATCTTGATTACATCAAATGCCTCTGAATACATACATCATGACATAAAGGATATTTTCAGCTTCTCAATCCAAATATGAATATCAAATGCAAGTTCTAATGGCTTTTATTTCAAGTACATAGACGGATTTCAACTCTTTGGGACAAGTATTATGTTAATAGACTTCAAATACATTCAAGATTTGGGCCAATGGTACATGAAATGCATTGAAGGAGCATAATTTTAGCTTCAGCCCTGTTCTAAAATAGAAATTTCCAGCCCATAATCAAGCTCAAAAAGAGTGTATAAACTCATGAAGAAGCTCCTCTAATCATTAATGAACAATGTCCTGATGAAAAGAGGTCATTTCCTTCCATTACAACCACATAAATCTCTTGTTTGCTCATAAAAATGGACAAGAACAGTGAGCTACCCTGTTTATGACTGGTTATTTTAGCCCATAACATCCCATACACCTTCAAAATCCTCACCCTTTGCTTGCCCCAAAGTCACTCAAGTACTTGGGTACAAGTCGGGCTTCATTGGACCAAGAATGAGGTAGACAAAATGAGAGATTCAGTCGTGCATAAGAGTAGGTTGAATACTTTTCTCTCAAAATTTCCCCTTTTATAGACTGTTAAAACATGCATTTTCGTCAGGCCAAATGCATAGATAAGTGGAGCTCTCAATGTGTTTACATCTTCAGCTTCTGGTCTTGTTGATCTCCAGTTTGCATGCTCCAAAGCATGCACCATAGCTTCAGCTTTCTCCAGTTGTGCTCAGGCTGTGCAGCCTGCATTTTGCGCCGAAAAATGCGGGCTACTCCTTGCTCAGGCCCAGGTCACTTTTTGACCTACTCAGGTCACTTGCTGGTCACTTTAGTTTATTACTTCAGGTCCCTTGTGAACCTAGTGGACTTTTGGCAACTTTTGGCAATTTTCTTGAGTTCTGACCATATTTTTGCACCTAAATCAATGTGATTTATCCTGCAGACTGTCAATTACTTCCAGTTAACCAAGTTGTAGGTTCCCATAGTCTTATTTTTCATCAATATACATGGTATAACTGAAAATTATATGCTAAATACAAAAGAGCTTATGTAACTAAGTTGGTTATTGGGTAACAATGTCTGAATTTTGTATGCAAATTCCTCATTTAACTCCTAGTGAAGTTCTTCTATGTTCATAAGAATCCCATGATTTATATGATAAACAATAAACTCTTCGACAGCGTGTATAGACGCACAATATGAATATATCCACTTTTTTATAAATAGGATTATATATTTACGTAGCGCGTCAATACGCGCGTCTATATGGGCGTGTAACTCTGACTATAAGTGCGCTTTTAGACGTGAAATTATAGACGCGGCAGTAGACACGGTAATAAATGCGCCCGATATTTTTTAACACAGCTCAAATATTGCATCTACAAGCGCGTCTATGGAGACTTTTTGTTGTAGTGATGTAGGTCCAAAATATCATTTGCCTGCCTTGAAATATAGTAGCAACCCCTACTCAAGGTTCTCATGGGACCACCCTAATTTGTTCCTTCTTTGCTTCTCTAGCAGTAGGTCCCCCCTATTTGTTTTGTTCAGGTACCTGTGGCTTGATGATGCATAGTGGAATTATCATACAGCTGGCAAGAGGTTGACAAACTATTGAAGCTTCAATTGAGAAACATATACCTTAGTTATTTACATATAAGTAGAAACATGCAAAAAATTGACTGTTGAATACATTGGTGGCACATTGAGGGGCAACTATACCAATAGAATTGCCCACTTCTCATGTCCTTTCTTCCTAGAAAATTAAAGTAGATCCAAGCGCACATAATCTACCTTCAATAAATACGATTGCCTTTTAGGTCTCCGTTAGTACATGAAATTCTATGGGATTTGTTTTACCTCCTAACACTATAATATTGAAGTGATTAAGGTACTCTTCACAAAACACATAGGCACAAGTCGTCCAAAAGCTCACATGCCATAACTAGAATCAAACTATGTTCCTATTTTGTGTGCAACCATTTTTTTTCTCTATGATGTAATTTGATTGGTGTAATTCAATTCTCTTTGTGGCATATTTGATAATTACATCGTGTGAGATGTATTCTCATCACTATATTCAAATTATATACATTTTATAATTGTAAGTTGGATAAGATTTTAGCCCCTACAAGACAACAAGTGTGATTTGTGAGTAGACTTGGAATGGTTCTCTCTATGATCTTGGTTATACATACTAGGTTATGAATAGACTTGGAATGGTGCTCTCTTGGTTGGATGTACTAGGTTATGGATGTAAAGAGGGAAAGCTAACTTGTGACCTCATTAGCTTGAGAAAAGTTGCTACCTTAGGAAGGTTTTATGAACATCCATACAAACAAACACCTTAGAATACATAAACCAAAAGCAATAAAAGGTAGATCAAACATGATTTGGGCACATTTTCTTTCAAATTTGTCTAGATACTTTCATGCATTTGATCGGTGCTGCCAATGGCTAGCCACTCCTTTTTTGTGTACCACAAAAAGCTATCCAAACACCTCTTCCTTATCAAATTCAACAACACTAAGATAGTTCTATCCCTCATTTGATAATTGCTACCTCAATTAATAGCTTTGTTGCACACATGTGTCCCCAAATGAATATAAAATGGCCCTTAGTCATTCTAGAGCATCAATCCAAATGGCAAAATTTTTTGTCTTAATTTTATGCTTAGATCCCTTACGAATTACATGGACATCGCTAAAAAATGGATGTTTGCTAACATCGTCCCTCTAGACTGAGTTGTGATAAAGAAGAAAAAGTGGAGTTCTTGTCTATGGCTAAGGCCCCAACCCACACTTATAACTCTAGCCTTACATTCATTTGGAGAATTATTCTATCATCGTGACTATCAGCTAAGCCATCACAATGGAGCTATGTTGCGTTGCATTTTGTATTTTTCTTTTCATGGTTATAATAGTCATAGAGTGTAACTCCAACTTTTCAGGGACCTCTAAAAGTTAGTCCTTCATAAGAGGCCCTACTAGGAGATCCCAAGGTTGTTGAGTTATCTAGAGTATACAACGTATGTATCCTGCCATTTTAAGAAATGCAAAAGGAAGATTATGGCTCATTGGACACTTATTATCACTATGGCAATCAAAGGGAAGCACTATCTTGCTCGTTTAAAGAAGCGATACAAATACCAACATTTTCTTCTAATAAGAGCAATAGGATATCTCAAAAAAATCAAATCATTTTAACCATCTAGGTCATTAGTCCAAACACTACAACAATTCAAAAGCTTGATTGTTTCTCACCAAAGGCTCATAGGGTGCTAGACCAAGATTATATTTACATTGGCATGTCCAAGCTTGCAAGGGTGAGTATTTTACTATTGCTCTTAAATTAACCATGAGCTATAGACCAATTCATGCGAGGCATGCATGAAAACCTATAAGGTTTTTAATCCAAACATGTTCTTGTATACACTTATATAGGGAATTTTGACATAACGTAAGAAATAGTCTATATTGACCTTTAATTCCCTACTATTAGATGTGGGGAATGTCATTCCCTAGTTGTATATAGGGAATACATGCATACGCACATAGGAAATATTCCTACATTTTACAAGATTTCCTATATAGGGATTGACTAAAAGTCCCTTGTGATATATATAGCTCTAGTGGTGCAGCGTAGGAGCGAGATCCAAGCGAGAGAACGAGATTTCACCAGCATTAATCTACATAGACCCGACCGGCGACACATCGTCCATTCCATTCCACCTGATCAGCAGGAATGAGAACTCATATCCATCTATCAAGCCAGGTATTCGATTTTAGAAAGAAAGTCAGAACTTTTCTTTCTTTGGAAATAATATTCTGTTTACATGAAGGAGGACAAGGCTCCACCGACATTTTGGCAGAGACTCTGAGAAGCCAGTAAGGTGTGCAATGAATTAGGGAGTCTAGGTGCATTGGTGCGGTGCGACACCAAGCGTAGCACCGGCTGCATCGTAGAGAATGCGGAAGCCTTGCTGTTGGACGTTGCCGGTGATGGAGAAGGACATAGCTTCCTCGTGGAGGGGGGGTTTCCGTCCGCGGTGCTCGCCCAGTCGTCCAACCAGACGAGGACATTGGAGGGAGGTAGCTCGAGGTCGAGGCCACCTGCAAAGTGAAGCACGACGCGTGGAATAGGGAGAGGCTGATCGTGCGGAGGTTAAGCACGTAGCTGGATGTGGGTGGTGTCGAAGCAGGTGTCGAGGAAGGATCCAGTGTCAACAGGCGACGCGTGGCCGAGGTGGGGCGCGGCTACACGGACAAAGGCGGTGTGAAGAGCCGCATAAGCAGCAGGGGAAGGCGGGAGATGGCGACTTCGGAGTCGAGGATGACACCGCCACCGCCGGTGCGGCTGTCGATTTGGAAGGCAGAGGGGGCGATGGGGAGGAGGGAGGAGCCAACGGTGATGCCGGTGAGAGAGACGTAGTAGAAGGTCCGGAGAGCGGGATCGGGGTGAAGGAGAAGTGGTGTATAGCGGAGACCAAGTAGAGCTGCTGGGGCAATTGCTGCTGATCCAAGTACGAGGTTACCTGTAGCCGCGGCCCTTGCAACTGATGGGCCTATAAGAGTTGAGGGTAGCCGTCTGGGAGGGAGGCAGTAGGAGAAGGTGGGTCTATGATTGCGATCCGCGCTGAGCTGCGACGCAAGGGCGAGTGGGCCGCGTGCAAGACCTACGATTCCCGCCGCACCTCCAAAGATGCCCGTGTTGTCGTGGCCGCAGCCCAGCAGCACTTCAACGGCCTGCTTGCTGTTGTTGTTCAAGCCAGTGATGGCCTCCATGACCAAGCTTCCTGCGGTGGAAGAGCCGTCTGCATAGTCCACCTTGTAGGCGCAGTTGGAAGTGCCCGCATAGCATGAGCCAACGAGCCCTGTTGTGAGTCGGCGATGGCACACAGGCGACTTGCAGGAGACGTTGCGCAGGGTGGCAGAGGCGGAGGGGTCGAAGAGGGAAGGGTCCACCTGCGGGATGCACGACTTGCCGCCGCAGGGCTTGCACTGGATCCACGACAGCTCACTGCCCGTGTCGAGGGACATGTAATTATGGTAGCCCCCGCCCAACGCAAGCCTGACGAAATAATGCCCACTTCCCGAGAGTTTCAAGGCAGGTACCACCTCAGCTAGCTGCTGGCGCGCTGCGGTGGCAGCACCGCCTACAAGAATACCCAGGAGGGACTGAACACTGGCCTCGTCCCTTGAACTGCGATCCACTTGATTGCTCACTTATTTTCCCTATCAATCCGTAATTTATTTTTTCCCACCATACAAAATTTTGAACAATCCAAACTCAAATCGTGCTCAATGCATTTTCAACACTTGCGTGCACTTCTTTAACTTGCAAGATTTGGTGTCACTAGTCAATGAACAACTATATCCTCAATCAAGATCCAACAAGCTCGACAACGAGCGTTGATTCAGGTTTATTCTTGAACATGTATGTTTAA
The DNA here is from genome assembly GCF_053477565.2 of Lygodium microphyllum. Lineage (NCBI taxonomy): Eukaryota > Viridiplantae > Streptophyta > Polypodiopsida > Schizaeales > Lygodiaceae > Lygodium > Lygodium microphyllum. The sequence goes on along the minus strand of NC_141142.1, from coordinate 56,711,178 downwards.
TATACAAAAATGAAGCTTGATAATTAACTAAGGTCCCTTGTTCAGTTTACTTTGACACAAAGGAAGTTTGAACGTTGTTTGTCACTTGCATACGATAAGTGTAAAAAACCAATGTTGTTTGTGTTGTAGGGATGAGCATGGATAGATGGAAATGAGGAAGGTCATGGTGAGAGGGTGTAGTGATGGGGGTATGCAATTTTTGCAAGTGTGGTGGATGAGGAGCTAGAAGAAGAAGAGGTATATGAGTTCATGATGCTTGTAGTGTGCCTACTACTCATGGGATGATGTAGTAGATATTCACATCAATATAAAGCATGTTTCCTTCCTTTTGAAGCTACAAGTTACTGTGTTTCTTAAGTCATTTGTCTACTCCATATTAAGATATGGAGCTGCATGTTTTAAGGAGAAACCTATACTCGTGTGATTTGTGAATATCTACTATAAATCACATTTACATTGTGACTCTACCCCTTTTGCTTGATTTGTCCTCATTAGCTTGACCCAACTTATTTGTGCATGCTCTAACTGATGTGTTTGAACTTACACTCATAACTTATGAAGGTGCAAGCATCGAGGGTTGAGTAATCAAAGGCTGAATGTTGATAGGCTACATAGGTTTGGACAAGTGTAGTGGCAAAGTATTTAGTTGCCTTTAGCATCACACATTCAACCTTCAGAAGCTCTTTGAGTTAAAGCTCCTACATTTCCCTCTATTACATGCAAGTTATGGCCTACTATTATCTTTGTACCCTCATAGCGATTGTGGTAGGCTCCTCCAAAACAGTCAACCCCTAAATTCATATGTCGACTCCACTTTTTGACAATTACTAGCAATCATTAATCAATGAGTAACACATGTTGGAAGTTTTGATGCCCAAAATTACTGTGAAAGCGTCAATTTGATGCCAATAAAAAAGGCCAAAGGTGTCAGTAAAATTTGATTGAAGCCCAACATTGGGCAACAAATTTAAAGCTTCATACGGACCTTCATACGGGGTAAGTTTCAATATCTCACTTTCTCAGCCGTTCATTATGTAATTCGCGTCCCTACACTGCATTGATTGAAGGACATAACAATAATTACGTGGACGTAGCTCTCTAAACCTCGCTACTTGAGGGCATTCCTAGATGCCAAAAGATAGGTAATAAGCTCATGTTACATATAGGAACTCGAGTCACGAGCTCCCTCTAACTTTTCAAAATCCCTTTTTGTTTCTTTACCATGTTTATATCCCATTTCCCAAAACCAAAGCTCTTTAGAGAGGCAATTATAGAAGAGGCCAAGAAACATGTTTTCTCTCGTTAATCAAAACTAGACCAACACCAGCGTCCTAGATAAAGCTGCAAGGTGAAGAGCTTAGTTGGCTAGTATGTAGGAAAGACTTTTCACTTTGATCTTAAAGTCAATGCTTTCGAGGATGGAGAAAACCACAAGGTGTTATCCTACTTTCATGTATTGTTTGCTTCCAAGTTGTAATATGAGACAACAATGTCTTCCAAATACTAGAGCTATATTTTCCACACAACTTCCTTTCAAATTACATTCCACAAACCACATCTATGACCCACCCTTGGAGTCTCAACCTTACCCTTCTCAAGCAAAGAAACAAAACTATGCATGTCACATAACAATGCCTTTCACATGAGTGTTTTCTTGTCGCTACGATTGCTACAATCTACTGTAGAATAAGCATTCCATCTTCAAGGTTTGTGTATCTAGTAGATAGATACGCTCATAAACACTCACGTACAAAGCGTTTCTATGCTTGCTTTCTAGTGGAATGAAAGAAACCAATTTCCTATGGGTGTCTTTGGACTTGAATGCATGTACGTAGCTTTGTAATCCACAACACTAGTTCTATAGACCTTGCTATTTAAGGGCACCAAAGAATCTTCACACGATGTGAGCTTCAATATCACTTTCTCGGCCCTTGATTATGTATTTCACCTCCCTCCACCAAACATTGCTTCAAGGCCATAATAATAATTAGGTGGATGTAGCTATTGAAACCTTGGTACTTGAGGGCATTCTAGGATACCGAAAGATGGGCAATAACCTCATGTTACATATAGGAACTCCTGTTGCTACTCATCAAGAGCTCCCTCTAACAAAAAAAACTTTCAAGAGCCTCTAAGGACATGTTTATGAATCTCCTCTCTTTTCCATTTTTAAGTTTTTTGGCAAAGGAAAACTTTATCTAGAAATAGTGGAGCTGGATGCTTTATAACATAATGGGATTCTCCCATTTGCTAAGATTCAACCTTTGATGCAACATTACCAATTGTAGCACACAACTATGTCTTGCAAATCTAGTAACCTTGAATGTCAAGAGGTTGTTCTGATAGCTCACTATGTCTTAATAAAGATCACTTATATTGTGGAGAGATATGGGTTCTCATTGAGAAATTCTTCTATGCACAATTAGTTGTACTGACTCTCCCTCTCACCATGAAAGAAATATAAGATTGATAGCGAGAAAGAAAAGAGCACAAGTGTATATGCAATATAAAAAATGTTGCATGAAGAACACAATAATGTATTCAAGAGAATAATTATTGTATTGAGTTGTATTAATAGGAGTAGAACAAATACAAGCACAACAGAGTGGTAGATGAGCTCCACAATTAGTGGGTGGTAGCTATGACTTATTACATGTGAGAAGCAGCCACCTTTAGTTCTTGATGGAATAGCTACTTAAGCCTATCAAATATTATCTTTCATTACTTATCTAGTAGTACATTCCCCTTAGGAAAATACTAGGACCATCTTGAATATTCTCTACAATAGAATAAAAGCACAGATACAAACGCTATAATTGCTAAAAAAAGGCATCTTTCAAAACATGTTTAAATTTTCTTTTTAACTCATAACTATTAATAAGCTATCGGAGAAGACAAATCACACCTTTAGACATGTCAATGAATATGAAAAACGAACAATATATGTACTCATAACTATTAATAAGCTGTTTGAGAAGGCAAATCAAACCTTTAAACATGTCCATGAAGGTGAAAAACAACCAATATATGTGCTCATTTAATAGTGATAGAAATAAGAAAGATGTAAAGAGAGAGAGAGAGAGAGAGAGAGAGAGAGAGAGAGGTCATCCAAGGTGTTGTGAAATATTAGAGCTCATATGCAAGGTAATGAAGCCTTAAAAATGCAAAGGGAACCCTATTCTTCAAAGATGCAAGGTTTGCTTCACTTTCAATATCTTAAGAATTAGTGGTTTGCATAAATTTGTTTATTTGGTCATTTAGATCTTATTTGTTGTTTTACTTATTTAAACCCAAGATGGTATGCATTATTTAGAGTTTCACGATTTGTCTCTATTCAGATATGTAGCTTAAACACTAAAAAACTAAATAAGCCCATCTGTAAACATCTCCTTAAGAGTCTCTAAATGCTTTGGTTAAAAGTTTGGGTAAATGGCTACTTAAACATCTCATTAATGTCCTATTAAAACTAATTTTAATGCCTATTTAAACATGACTCTAAACGCATGTGTGTCTTGATCATGTTTTTGTGCGCATTAGGACAATATGAGAGCCTTAGTAGTGCCACTTTCTGTCATATAATTGACATCAAAAGACATCACTATCCACATTGCTTCTATGCAAAGCTTATAGAATGCCACTAAGAATAGACATTGCTTATGCAATGTAAGCATTTCATATGCCATGGCCCCCATGGTATAATCAAAGGCTATGAATAAAGTGCTTTTTAAGTGATAGTACTTGTATGCTTTAAGAAAGCCTTAGCGTATTTAGTCTTGCTCATACTCTCTCTCTCTCTCTCTCTCTCTCTCTCTCTCTCTCTCTCTCTCTCTCTCTCTCTCTTAATCTTTGACTTCCTCACACACACACACACACACACACTCTCTCTCTCTCTCTCTCTCTCTCTCTCTCTCTCATCTGCACACACTACTTGATGGGTACAATAGGAGAGTGGCATCATACTAGTAGCAAGTTGAAGAATGTATGCATGATAGGTTAGTGATAGCTAATATACTTTCCTATTAATCTATTTAGAACCTATAATTGCACCAAGGACAAGTTGAAGCATATCTCTTGTGCACCTATTTTAAGTACATCTCTTTTGCACTTGTGGATAAACATAGATACCCTAGGCCCACTATCCCTTATATTGTTTCCATTAATGTTCAGGGTGCAAATGCACATTTATTAAGCTCTTATCCTTGTGATAGAGCATATACACTTGCATCTTATATATAGGTGTATAACCTAGTTTCCTATGTCCTCTCTATCTTTTTGGATGACATTCACTAGCTTAATAGTGAGTTTGTTAGAGAATCCTGCCTTTGAAAATATTTTCATGAAGAGATCCTTCAAATCATTGAAGTTATTACACTTTATATTATTTAGACCGATAAACCAAGTCCATTCCTTGTCTCCTAAGCAAAGATTGAATGCTTACACCCGTTGAGTGGGGTCCATGAGGTTGTTAGCCTCGCACAACTGCTTAAACTACTCGATGAAGTGATAGAGATCATTACCTGCTTGATATTTGTCAAGTTTCTTGGCAACTATGGGTATCTTTGTTTGGCTCTTGGTATTTGAGGTGACTCCAACTAGCAATGATGCTACCAAGGCTACTCCACTTTTCTCGACACTCATATTTTCTAGTAATAGCTTCGTAAGTAGCTCTCTCAATGTATGATCAGCCTCAAAGACTCTCTCGTTATTGGCATTTCCTCTTGTTCTATTTCTACTTGAGATGGCTAGTATCTTGTAAACCTTGTTGTTCTCTCTCTCCTCACGTGACGTCTAAGTGTGCTACTCCTGGTTATAGCTCGCTATGTGCTGTAGTGTGATCCTTCCAGGCCTCCTCTCATTCTCAAGATGATCGATTATGATATTAGCTATAGGTCTTTCATGATGTGTTATCCTTGTTTGTTGGTCATACTGTGTGATAAGTCACTGGATTTCATCTTGGTACCCCTACTACATTAAGTTCAAGGTCAAGATTGAGGCATTCTCATTCAAATTGGTATCTGAAATGGTAGTTATCTCTTGAACCACTAGTTAATGATGTGTCTCTAATCTTGGTTAGTGTTTTCTTCCCTTAACGGTCTGATGGTCCTATCTTTCCTAGATCTTGTCTCTGGTGCCTTGGATCACTCGTTCGATTTCCTGGATCGCACTCCTACTAGTGGGCTCATTTCTCAGCTTAATCCCCTTTAGTGTGTTCCTTGTTAGTCTAATCAATCTATAAGTATACACACTAATACTTTTGAGTGGTGCAACATAGCTAGTGAGCTATGTGAATTACTCCTTGCAATCAATTTTGGGTTCCTCATGGGTTTTGATAGATGGTGTAATGGGTGATCAGTCGTCCCAGGCTGTCAAATTGAATCTCTACTAAGGAGTAAGGAGCCACTGGTTGGTAATTTCAATCACTCCATGACTATTACATTAAAGTTCTTAAAAATTGTGTTTTGGAAAACCTTTCGAAGTAGTAGGTTTGCGTATCCAAGTCCCAAACTTGGTCGTCTGGGTGGACTTTGTGATCGTCTGAGTGATCAGACTCAAATTAGAATGAGGGGTGCTCATCTAACTATTTGATCGAGCTTGTCCGAGTCCCAGCATCTGAGTAGACTTATCTGAGTCAGGGTGTCGAAGTGGACTTGTTCGAGTCTGAGTGGACTTATGGGAGTTTGAGTGAAGCCTCGGGGAAGTTACTGTATGTATATACGCTACATCACATGCATTCAAGGACTATTTATAAATATCATTTTCTATGAATTTTTTTAAAATAAAACATAACCCTTTTCTATTCACTCTATAAATAACCCCTTTATATTGATGCCAGGAGGCATATTTCACGGTGGATTCCGTGCCATAGTGGATTCCGTGAGGTTTTACGGTGGATTCCGTAAACTTTGTTGACCAGGGCTCATGCACAAAGTGGATTCTTTGTGCGAGAAGTTGATGGGGACGCCTATCCCTTTCGGGCGTTTTATTAATTTAGTGTGTACATGGGTGATTCCATAGCGGGTGATTCCGCAAAATACATATTAAATTAATAAACATTTATGAGTTTAGAGTGCGCACTCGTGATAAATTAAGGTTAGGATTGATTTCTAACCAATTTATTTATTTATGTAGCTGAAGACTGCTAAGTATTCACTTTTGTCGGTTTAATTGTATTATTTTAGTAACGATTGTGAATGCTTCAGTTGATATGTAGAGATAGCATCAGTGGCGGAGGAAAGCATTGGAGGATAGCGTGTATTCGAGTTATAACTTATATTTTGATGGGCGTATACCTTAGGCATGGCGCCTATATTTTGTCGCACCTATTTATTAAGGCGTTGGATATTTATTTATTATTTTGTATGCGCATGGGCGCACGATTATGATATTTGTATTTGGACATTGTATTGGGTATGCCTGACTCTTTGGGCGCCCGCCCATTAGCTTTATTTCTACTTTGTGCTAAAGCAAACTCAAAAGCCAAGAGCGTGCTATTTTGTAATTTGGGCTATTATTTGAGCTTGAAGATGATTAATACATAAAATACATGCTTTGTGGAGCGCTCACACAAGGCATGGGGGGAGATTGCACCCAATTGGTCTCTTGTTCATGTCGTGCATGCTTTCTACCTTGAGTTTTGTGCAAAAAGTAGAGTTCTTTTATTCTTGGGGACCTTCCGGCGTTCACTACGCGAGTATACAGCATCCGATTTGCGCACCAGTGGGGGTATGATGCCAGGAGGCATATTTCACGGTGGTTTCCGTGAGGTTTTACGGTGGATTCTGTAAACTTTGTTGACCGGGGCTCATACACAAAGTGGATTCTTTGTGCGAGAAGTTGATGGGGACGCCTATCCTTTTCGGGCGTTTCATTAATTTAGTATATACATTGGTGATTCCATAGCGGGTGATTCTGCAAAATACATATTAAATTAATAAACGTTTATGAGTTTAGAGTGCGTACTCGTGATAAATTAAGGTTAGGATTGATTTCTAACCAATTTATTTATTTATGTAGCTGAAGACTGCTAGGTATTCACTTTTGTCGATTTAATTGTATTATTTTAGTAACGATTGTGAATGCTTCAGTTGATATGTAGAGATAGCATCAGTGTGGTGGAGGAAAGCATTGGAGGATAGCGTGTATTCGAGTTATCACTTATATTTTGATGGGCGCATACCTTAGGCATGGTGCCTATATTTTGTCGCACCTATTTTTTAAGGCGTTGGATATTTATTTATTATTTTGTATGCGCATGGACGCATGATTATGATATTTGTATTTGGACATTGTATTGGGTATACCTGACTCTTTGGGTGCTCCACCCATTAGCTTTATTTCTATTTTGTGCTAAAGCAAACTCAAAAGCCAAAAGCGTGCTATTTTGTAATTTGGGCTATTATTTGAGCTTGAAGATGATTAATACATAAAATACATGCTTTGTGGAGTGCTCACACAAGGCATGGGGGAAGATTGTACCCAATTGGTCTCTTGTTCATGTCGTGCATGCTTTCTACCTTAAGTTTTGTGCAAAAAGTAGAGTTCTTTTGTTCTTGGGGACCTTCCGGCGTTCACTACGGGAGCATACAACATCCGATCTGCGCACCATATATTACATCCTTTAGTATGTAAAATATATATAAAAATTGTATTTTAAAAATACATTATTTTGAACCCATGTGGTTCACACATATATTTATGAGTAACTTACCCGAGAGTGGGACTAAAGTTACTTAGGTAAAGATTTGGTTATCCGAGTCCTGGGGACACCGTCTGAGGAGCGGAGGACAAAATATGCCGAATGACAGAATATTGATTGAAATAATTAAATACACTACTTATTGTTGCATGCAGGTTTTTGACTTCATTCAATAAACATTGGGGAAGACTCAAAGCATATTTGAAACACATGAATGCGATGACACCACAGATTGTTGTTATATTGTTGTCAACTTGACTTGTGGATCTCTCTCTTCTCTCTATAGCTATCTCTCTTAATCTCCAAGTGTCCAAATGAGTTCTTCCTTCCCCTTTCTCACCTTTTTTTCTCTTTCTTTCCTTTCCCCCATGTATTCAAAATATTTTTTCCTTTCTTTCTCTATTCACTTGCTTGCCAATTGTTAGACTTATGTTTTACTTCTTCTCTTCTTATTTCCCAAACCTTAATGCATTGTACTAATGTAAAACCACATACCATTGATCTAACTAATGCTCTGAAATTTTCAAACACCTAAACTATTAAGAAAAGGAGATCAAACACCCTTTGACCCCATTGCTTCCTATCTAAACCAAACACACTTTCATAGATGAACTCAAGCACTCAAGGTCGGTTTGCAAGAACTCAAGCTTGAATTCGTTGGTCTTGACAATTGAACCAAAATGTCTGTACTCTCACGAGAACACTATCAAGAGCCACGGATTACTTATTGCTTCAAGTTTTTCAAGCCAAGAGCTATGGCTACCTCTCTCACAAGTGTAGTGAGCTTCTCGACAATCCCTCACTCTCTCACATACACACTCCCCCTCTCTCACACCCTCTCTCTTTGTCTCTCTCATACATAAGAATGAAGCAAGAAGCATGAAACAAGAAGCAAACAAGTTTTGGCCACACAACAAGAATGAGATTTTTCATTCACTTTTTGACTTTTCTACATACTCTATCTCCTCCTTGTGGCCATTCCCTTTTGATCCAACCTTTGTCCATTCCTTCACTATTTTTTCTCATCCTTTCCTATTAGCAATACCTTAATAATTTCTATGATGCCATAATATGGTTGTACTATATTCTTACTCAATTTGATCCCTAATGGCTAACAAAAAGGTAAAAAAAGATGTTGAATTGTATATTACCACGGCACAATTTGGAAATCTATATCACTCTTATATTGATGCCAATGCTAATGGATTGCTTGGCAATGGATTGAAGGAGGGCTTGCTCATGATTGCTAGAAATTTCCACGTAGCTCGATGGTTACACAATGCATGTCCCTCTATAATAAAAAAGTTGTATAGGCACAAGAATGTAGTAAGGATATTATAAAACTATGGTTAAGATGAGGTTAAGACTAACTAAGAAGGCCTATCATAGCCCACCTTATCTTCTACATGTTGGAGTGCTCAGGCATGCCAAAAAATTACATGTAGAACATTCCAAACCTCCTCCACCATGATTTGAATATGCAAAGAACTGTTATTGGTCTACTCTAGTCAGTTCATTTGTAAGATTGGGCTATGCTTTACATTACTTTGGATTTTAGGTATTTTATGGTGGTCATCTTACTGAATATTTAGGTATTTATTGTTGGCTAACCAATTGCCATATTTGAAATATTTTGGGCCTATTTATGGATCCTCTTCCTTCATTCAATCATCATGAATCTTCAGGTGATGTTCTTTTTGGAGATAGGAGCCAATGCCGATGGTCACGTAGCTAGTGACTCACTGTTGTATACGAACCGAGCATGATTTCTTACTGTATGATAGAAAAAATGCATCACAAAGGCCTAGATCATCTGGAATCAGAGGGAGTGAAGCAGTCACAAAAGATGCAAGGATAGCTTTTGCAATAGACTCAAAAGTTAGTAGGGAAGAATAATCCCTACTAATCAATGGGACATACTGAACAGGAGGAGGAGCTTAAGGCACCATTCAGATGGAATATACATATATACCACAAACACAGACAATCATAGTGAAGTCTTGTAAAACAACAAAATAGCTATAACAAAGAAATCGATCAAAATAAGCACACACAGACGTAACTAACCAACTGACCACCCCTACATATATGTGACCGAAAGCTTCATGCTATGCAACAAATAGGCACCCAAGACCCCGTATCAGTTAGAAAAGAAAACTACAGACCGCACCCGTAATCGTATCACACAATCAAACTATAATATCTCAATAACCTAATCAGGACATAAGCAGAATTTTGATAAACAATGTCTGCTTAAAGGACTGCACGTGCCCATTCCACGAAGCGTATTTATTAAAAATAAAAAAAAGTGCAGTGAGGGAATGGTTTTAGTGAAGGATTCGCTTTAATAAATTATTAACAATGGTTGAAATTTTATTAGGTTGTAAACCTTAATAAGAAAACGGTGGTTCATTGTTAAATTGTTAGTTACAATTTATTAATGTGAAACGGTGCTTTTAATTATTCCCGGACTTCCATACCTAGACTTAGGTCTCTAAATGCATATTCATTGATTAAAAATTTAATGTGTCTCAAGTGCTCTTCTTTTTCAGCGCATGTATTTTTGTGACAGCTGGTTCATTTTTATTTAAAAATAAGGTGTCTCTAAAGCAGACATAGCGCATGTAAAGTGAACATCGAGTGATTTTAATTTATGTAATGTAAGCATTTCATATGCCATGGCCCCCATGGTATAATCAAAGGCTATGAATAAAGTGTTGTTTAAGTGATAGTACTTGTATGCTTTAAGAAAGCCTTAGTGTATTTACTCTTGCTCATAGTCTCTTTCTCTCTCTCTCTCTCTCACCACTCACACACACACTCATTCTATCTCTATCTCTCTCTCTCTCTCTCTCTTGATCTCTAACTTCCTCACTCATATACACACACACACACACACTCTCTCTCTCTCTGTCTCTTGATCTCTAACTTTCTCACACACACCCACACGCACACACACACACACACACACACACACACACTCTCTCTCTCTCTCTCTCATCTGCACACACTACTCGATGGGTATAATAGGAGAGTGGCATCATACAAGTACCAAGTTGAAGAATGTATGCATGATAGGTTAGTGATAGTTAATATACTTTCCTATTAATCTTTTTAGAACCTTTAATTGCATCAAGGAAAAGTTGAAGCATATCTCTTATGCACCTAGTTTAAGTACATCTCTTTTGCACTTGTGGATAAGTCATAGATACCCTAGGCCCACTATCCCTTATATTTTTTCCATTAGTGTTCACTGTGCAAATGCACATGTATTATGCTCTTATCCTTGTGATAGGGCATATACACTTGCATCTTATATATAGGTGTATTACCCATCCTAGTTTGTTACACCTTATCCCTATCTCATAGAACTTTACCATATACACATCCACATCAACCCTCGAATAGATCCATACCACCTCTTGTAAGTTAAATACTTTGCACCTACCAATATACACATGCACATTTATTTAAACAACAAATCTAGGCAAGAACTCAAGGGGTCATTTATGAATATATATCATGCAAATTTGACAACATAAGAGATTTTTCAAGTACTATTTTAAACCATTTTCTACATATAGATAGGTGCATCAAGAGTCCTAAGGCCATCATAGCCTAGAGTCCAACAAGATTTCGAAAAATACCTTAAGTTGAAAAAACCATTATCTCCTTCCATCTACATACATTGGGTTCTCAAAGCATATAGGACATCCAACACCATAGTCTAGAGTCTTAAGGTACTTTGCACCACAAGGCCAATCACTTCTTGATGAAATGAAACTAGAGTCACCCAAGTTGATGTCTTGCCCACAACTCATAGAAGCTCCTAAGCCACACCAGGAGTGTTAGAAGTTCCTAGGATACATAAAACGTTTGTAGAGAATCTAGTCTCCATCATAGGAAGTCAAGAACAATCCCTTAGGCATGTGCCTCCCTTGAAGTTATCCTTGGTAATGTAGACCCTTATGAACTCCAAAAGTCAATCACGGTTAGGTTCTCTAATGACCACATTACCTCAAAAGGATTACATCTAGCCTAGATCAATACCATCCACTAGGTAAAAGGTGTAGCGTATGGCACAAGAACGCTCGAGTGATTGGTAGATGATTGCTTATATAATTCTTGTGTGTCTAACCTCCCTTATACACATTAGTGATGGGACATAAAATGGGCGGGCACTGGCTATAGCACTAGGTGGACCTCTAACATACATAAGACAACCCCACGGCCTCGCGGTCAGGAGCATCTATAGGACACATTGCCTTGCCATCATACATACATTTTGCATTTGTATCGTGTTTTGTAGTCTAACCCTTAACCTTCTCACACTCCTTAAAGGGAGACCCTACACATTTTGGTGTAATTCACAACGTAGAACAACATAGGAGGCACCCCTCGGCTGATTGTTATGGCCCTACTGCAACTCTTCTACAGCTTGGGGATTGGCCCCAAGATGTGTCGCTAACACATATGACATATACGAAACAGACTTCACTCTTGGTACCAATATTATATCATTCCAAGAATGTACCAATCCTCACTTACTTGTTCCATTAGACCCACTGTCTATACTTACAGCTTGGGTGCCTCACTCTCTCCAATGTGGGTCATTTATACTTCAACCAAGTGCTATGCATGCCAATAATAGATACCATGCGTATACGATTTATGCAAAAGTGTATGCTTTATTTCGAACACAAACAATTAGGGCTTGAAATCAGCCTAGATATCATGCAAAAACAATCCTTTTAATGAATTTTCGCTAATACGCAATGCTTCGTTGTAGGAGCCTAGCACCGAGGCTAACCTCGTGCTGCTAGATCCATTATTTTCAAATAAACCACATCTTGAATGCTATACATAAAGAGAAAAATCAGACTTTTTATCATTTCAACATTTAAACTATTGTATAACATCATCCTCCCCCTCATCGTTTAAATTTTGCTGCGGTGCATAGGTATAGAGGTTCTTTTATGTCATTTTTTGTATGTAAAAGCAATCAATATGCACTTTAACACAAAGGACAAGGCCAAAATGAGGCTTAACTCCATGCTTCAGCCCCGCCAGACATTCACATATATAGATCTTATTTTTCCATTTTTTTCTAGCGCAACAAAACCATTTTTTTATTTTTCTCTATTTTTTCTATTTATTTTTAATAAAAATATGTATTTTTTGGTTTTTTTAAATGATTGATCTTTTGAACAAAAACTCAGCATTTTTTTAAATTTTATCCCATCTCCACTCATTTTTCCCCATTCAAAATTTTAAAAACTATCAATTTCTATCAAAATTAGTATTTTTTTTGGGTTTTGAAAGTTTATAATTGCTATAAATCAATACAGGTTCTTCATAACAATGATTGCAACCCTTAAACATAATGCAATGAACATTCAAATAAACTTTCAGCCCATGGGCACACTATTAGACCATGAACGATAAAAAATAAGCAAAATTCTTTCATAAAATAGAGCATAATGCCTTTTTGTGTGTTTTGGGTTTTTTAAATATTTAATTGGGACTGTGTATCGAACCAGCAGCCATGGATTTCAGCATAGATATTCAGCCTTCAGCCTCCTCAGCCTCTTGGAACAATCCGGTGCCTCCCTCGGATAAGCATCCATCACCCAATTCTCTTCTTGATTCTTGCCACATGAAATGCCTCTATGCAAGAGAGAGAGGGAAGAGAGAGAATAAATAAAAATCAAAATTTCATTATGTTCATCATATTGCACGTGGTTACTATCAAAATCTTTCCCTCTCTGCATAGATCAAGGATCTCCCCTTCTCTCTCTACATGATTGAGCATCCAAGAGGCACATGCATCCCCAAAAAATGGGGTGTCAATCAAGAAACGCCCCTCCCTGCATCACGACATATTTTTGCATGTTTTCTTCATTTAGATTTTCATTTCAATTCATTTATAAAATGTCCACTTTAAAAAAAACCACTTTCACACTACTATGGAAGGGTTTTCAGCCTGTTTGGGGATGCAAACGGATCCATGTTTTGCCTATACGACAATGCATGTGGTGATGGTGCTTCTTTTATCCATTCTTTGACCTTATCCACAACAATGTCTTCCAATCAGACTCTTTTTTGTCGACTCACTTGACAACAATGCCACACCCATTCCCATAAATGTCATGACACAGCCCAAACAAAGAAAGCTGGTATTTCATTACATGGATCTAGAAACCTAGATGTAGTCTCTATAGGGAAAAAGAGTCAACGAAGGAGAAGAAAGAGGATTGATGCAAAAATAACACTCAAAACAATGAGCGCAACCACATTAACAAAGAGAAAGCTAGTTACTAAAGTCAAAGTAGAAACATCTGCTCCTAAGACAAGGGAGAAGGAAAGCTTAAGGTTGGAGAGTACCCTGATTTTTGCATGCCAAACTACTGGAGGGTTTTTACCTAGCGCAATCAGCAAGCAAATAGGTGTGTGACTTTGCCTTTGAGACATGTCAAGTTAGCATTCTCTCTATTTTCTTGCTCATTTTTAGGATAGAAGGATGAGATATACCTTGGATGGTCACACATCCAACATGTTATGGGCTTATGGTTATGACCTCCTCCTAGGCCTCTACCACTCCCTCTGCCTAAATCCATGATTGGCACATGCCTAAACTCCATTAATATGGAATTCCCCACCTTCTCATAAGAGATATAAGGGTTCATGTATGAGTCTCCCTCCAGTGGTTTCTCTACAAAGTGCATTGGAGTATCGTGTGGTGGATGGGTCACTATAGGTCCTAGTGGTCTAGGAATTCCTATTGGGTTGATGTTGATCCTTTGAGTGGTTGGCTTTGAATCATTAGGAATGGGTAAAGCCAAAGGGCATCCTCTTCCAAAGTTAGGCTATCTGCCTCTTGGGTAGTATGGTTGAGCATAGGGTTGCTGGTATAGCAACCATCTTGGCAATCGGTAGTGCATAGCATCATGTCCACATATTCTGTAGTGGCACAAGACCAGGACCTAGGATTGGGACAGTTAGATGGTAGGTTGTTCCCTTCACAATGTACACACTTTGCATATGTTTGCAATGAATCCTATAGTTTGGTTAGCTCTGACATTAGATCCAACTATCACTTGGATTTGGTCAACATTCTTTCCTTTATCTTGTTCACAAGGGACTGAGCGCTTGCTAAGTACTACAGTTCTCTTGACACTTCTAAACATGTTATTCTCTTGCTTCGTAAGCCTAGAGCTTCTATCTATGAGTAAATCATCCACTCATATAGCCTCCTCAAAGATTCTTGCCAACACATAACACTATATTTGTGAATTTGAGAATTTCCAACCCCCAATACCTTTATTATTTGGCCACATGGTCTAATCTTGTTGTCTTACTTAAAGGTGGTCTACCCTAAATACTATATAATCTACCTTCCCAAATCTCACTTTTAAATATGGATAAAGATTTAGTCACGTGGTCAAATATTTATCACTTTTTGGAAATTGGGACTTGGAAAATTCCCAAATTCTCTAATATTATGTTACATCCTTTTTTGCAGGTTGGAACTGCTTGCTAAGGCCTTATAGAGTTCCTCCTTGTGAATCCCACTGATGAATACAATGGATATTACTCTAACATTGGGTGGCTCAATTATGGGTATCCTCTTGTAGAGACTCCTTACCTAAGTGACATAGTTTCCTATGTCCTCTCTGTCTTTTTGGATGACATTCACTAGCTTAACGGTGAGTTTGTCAGAGTATCTTGCCTTTGAGAATCTTTTGATGAACCGATTCTTTAGATCATTGAAGTTATTACACTTGATATTATTTAGACCGGTAAACCAAGTCCATTCCTTGTCTCCTAAGCAAAGATTGAATGCTTACACCCATTGAGTGGGGTGCATGAGGTTGTTAGCCTCGCACAACTGCTTAAACTACTCGATGAAGTGATAGAGATCATTACCTGCTTGATATTTGTCAAGTTTCTTAGCAACTATGGGTATCTTTGTTTTGCTCTTGGTATTTGAGGTGACTCCAGCTAGCAATGATGCTACCAAGGCTACTCCACTTTTTCTCAACACTCGTATTGTCTAATAATAGCTTCGTAAGTAGCTCTCTCAATGTAAGATCAGCTTCTAAGGCTTTCTCACTATTGGCATTTCCTCCCGTTCTATTTCTACTTGAGATGGCTAGTATCTTGTGAACATTGTTGATCTCTCTCTCCTCGCATGACCTCTAAGCATGCTACTCTTGGTTATAGCTCACTATGTGCTGCAGTGTGATCCTTCCAGGCCTCCTCTCATTCTCAAGCTTGACTATGATATTAGATGTAGGTCTTTCATGATGTGTTATCCTTGTTTGTTGATCATATTGTGTGATAAGTCACTGGATTTCATCTTGGTACCCCTACTACATTAAGTTCAAGATCAAGATTGAGGTCATTCTCATTCGAATTGGTATCTACAATGGTAGTTGTCTCTTGGACCACTACTTAACAATATGCCTCTAATCTTGATTAGTCTTTTCTTGCTGTAATGGTCTGATGGTCCTATCTTTCCTAGATCTTGTCTCTGGTGTCTTGGATCACTCGTTCGATTTCTTGGGTCGCACACCTACTAGTGGTTTCATTTCTCAGCTTAATCCCCTTTAGTGTGTTCCTTGTTCATCCAATCAATCTATAAGTATACACACTTCTACTTTTGAGTGGTGCAACGTAGCTAGTGAGCTCTGCAAAATTAGGTTTTTCAATTTTCACATGCACTCAAGTATCAATGAGGCATAGTGAAACCTTCAATGAAATCAATCATATCCACACTTTTACCAATCAATTTCATGCAATTGTAGCTCTTTCGCATGAATCTTGATTACTCCTTGAAATTGATTTTGGGTTCCTCATGGGTTTTGATAGGTGGTCTAATAGGTGATCAGCCTCAGGTAATCAAATTGAATCTCTACTAAGGAGTAAGCAGCCAGTGGTTGGTAATTTCGATCACTCCATGACAGTTACATTAAAGTTCTTAAAAATTGTGTTTTGGACAACCTGTCACAATAGTAGGTTTACCTATCCAAGTCCCAAACTCGGTCGTCTTAGTGGACTTTGTGATCGTCCGAGTGATCAGACTTAGATTAGGATGAGGGGTGCTCATCTTAGTGTTTGAGAAAGCTTGTCCAAGTCTGATCATCTAAGTAGACTTATCCAAGTCGGAGTGTCGAAGTGGACTTGTTCGAGTCCGAGTCCGAGCATCTAAGTAGACTTATCCAAGTCGAAGTGTCCAAGTGGACTTGTTCGAATCTGAGTGGACTTATGGGAGTTTGAGTGGGGCCTCGCGAAAGTTACTGTATGTATATATGCTATATCACGTGCATTCAAGGACTATTTATAAATATCCTTATTTGTCAAATTTTTTAAAATAAAACATAACCCTTTTCTATTCAATTTGTAAATAACCCCTTTATATTACATCCTTCAGTATGTAAAAAATATATGAAAATTGTATTTTTAAAATACACTATTTTGAACCCATGTGATGCACACATATATTTATGAGCAACTTACCCGAGAGTGGGACTAAAGTTACTTAGGCAAAGATTTGGTTATCCAAGTTCTGGGGACACCGTCTGAGGAGCAGAGGACAAAACATGCCGAATGATAGAATATTGATTGAAATAATTAAATGCACTACTTATTGTTGCACGCAAGGTTTTGACTTCATTCAATAAACATTAGCGAAGACTCAAAGCATATTTGAAACACATGAATGCGATGACACCACAGATTTTTGTGATATTGTTGCCCACTTGACTTGTGGCTCTCTCTCTTCTCTCAATAGCTCTCTCTCTTAATCTCCAAGTGTCCAAATGAGCTCTCCCTTCCCCCTTTCTCACCTTTTTTTCTCTCTTTCTTTCATTACTATCTATTTTTCTTTCCCCCATGTATTCAAAATCTTTTTTACTTTCTTTCTCTATTCACTTGTTTCCTAGTTGTTAGACTTATGTTTTACTTCTTCTCTTCTTATTTCCCAAACCTTAATGCATTCTACCAATGTAAAACCACATACCATTGATCTAACTAATGCTCTAAAATCTTCGAACACCTAAACTATCAAGAAAAGGAGATCAAACACCCTCTGACCCCCTTACTTCCTATCTAAACCAAGCACACTTTCATAGATGAACTCAAGCACTCAAGGTCAGTTTGGAGCATGCAAGAACTCAAGCTTGAATTCGTTGGTCTTGACAATTGAACCAAAATGTTTGTACTCTTACGAGAACACTATCAAGAGCCACGGACTACTTATTGCTTCAAGTGTTTCAAGCCTAGAGCTATGGCTACCTCTCACAAGTGTAGTGAGCTTCTCGACGATCCCTCACTCTCTCACATACACACTTCCCCTCTCTCACACCCTCTCTCTTTGTCTTCTCATACATAAGAATGAAGCAAGAAGCATGAAACAAGAAGCAAACAAGTTTTGGCCACACAATAAGAATGAGCTTTTTCATTCACTTCTTGACTTTTCTACATACTCTATCTTCTCCTTGGTGGCCATTCCCTTTTGATCCAACCTTTTTCCATTCCTCCTTTATTTTTTCTCATCCTTTCCTATTAGCAAGACCTTAATAATTTATATGATGCCATAATATGTTGGTACTATATTCTTACTCAAGTTGAACCCTATTTGCTAACAAAAAGGTAAAAAACGATGTTGGATTGTATATTACCATGGCATAGAATTGGAAATCTCTATCACTCTTATGTTGATGCCAATGCTAATGGATTGATTGGCGATGGATTGAAGGAGAGCTTGCTCATCATTGTTGGGAAATTCCACATAGCTCGATGGTTATAGAATGCATGTCCCTCTATAATACAAAAAGTTGTATAGGCATAAGAATGTGGTAAGGATATTATAAAAGCATGATTAAGACTCATTAACAAGGCCTATCGTAGCCCACCTTATCTTCTACATGTTGGAGTGCTCATGCATGCTAAAAATTTACATGTACAACATTCCAAACCTCCTCCGCCATGATTGTAATATGCAAAGAAGTGTTATTGGTCTACTCTAGTCAGTTCATGTGTAAGATTGGGCTATGCTTTACATTACTTTGGATTTTAGGTATTTTATGGTGGTCATATTATTGATTATTTAGGCATTTATTATTGGCTAACCAACTACCATATTTGAAATATTTTGGGCCTATTTATAGATCCTCTTCCTTCATTCAATCATCATAAATTTTCAGGTGATCTTCTTTCTGGAGAGAGCAGTCAATGCCGATGGTCACGTTGTTGCAACACGTAGGGTTGAAGGTCACCACATGGGTTTGGCAAGAGAAGAATGTATGGGGGTTCAAGAGCTTAGACTCTAGAGATGGTAGAGATAAGAGAAGGGTTGAAGGTTTCAAGCCAAGTTCTTGAAGATAAGTGATAGTAGGGTGAATGTAGATTCAAGGAGAGAAGTAGATGGAAGAGAAGGGGTTCGAAGAGATTGAAGATGTATAATAATAATTCAAAAAATAATTAGAAAATATAGAAGAATACTAGCAGAGATGAATCTTGTTAGTTCCTTTCAGCAGTATGAGAAAATATAACTCCCATACACAAAAACGTGTACAAAATAATACATTCCTCTATGCTATTCAGATCACCAATGTGATTCTTCTAATGGCTCCGAAAGGGGGATTGAATACCAAAACACCTGTCTAGAATCCTGCCGGATCACTCCTTCATCTCCCACTTTCAGAGTGTTCACTGCCTGAAAATAGCAATCGCGCGTCGCGCGATTTCGCTAATCTCTCTTTTTACATAAAATCCTCTCAAATTCGCTGAAAGCTACATGTGTTCTTTTACATATCATTCTTATCTAGAAGTTGTCTATAGTTTTGTAGATTTTTTTACAAGAGATAATATCTAGAATATTAAAATTTGACTAAAATCTAATATTTTTGAGCCACGGATACTAACACTAATGTCTAAAATGGCATTGTCTCTCTAAATCTAAAAGGAGGCCACACTCTAGATTTTTTTACACGGTGTATGCGTGGCGGCACAAGATCCATCCCCTCCTAACCTAAACATCCTCTAGCATGTGTCAAAGTCTTACGGATTTGCAGTGTTAGAAGAAGTATCTTTTGCCATGTCAATGTCTTCATCTTCTGTCTCTTCTTCTTCCTCTATGTCTTCATGCTCTTGAATTATATTCAAGTCTTCTAGCTCATTTGTTGAACTTTCTCTTCGTTTGAAGAGCTTGATTCTTTTTCCAGCTATGGGTATCTTCATGCTTGTTCCATCCAATTCAGCCAATGAATATGTGGCATTGTCATGAACAACCTTTACCACATATGGGCCAAACCAACGCTTCACCATCTTTCTAGAAGCACTGTATTGATTCTCTAAGCTACTGTCATAGAAAAGCATCCTATCATTTTCTTGAATTGCTCTTGTCTGAAGTCAATGTCGCTTATCAAATCTTCTTTTGTTCTTTAGTCTTGATGTCTTTAGCTTCTCAATAGCTGCTTGAACATCTTCAAGCCTTCTTTCTAGCTGCCATATGCGCAAAGTCAGCAACTCTTCTCTACTGATGCTTTCCTCCCAAGGTAGAAGACTCCATGTGAGAATATATTTTTCAATTGGCATAATTGGTTTTTGTCCATGCATAAGTTCAGTTGGCATATAGCCAGTCACTGAACAGTGAGTAGTCCGGTCAACCCATAATGCAAAATGTAGCATTTTAGGCCATTCTTTGATCTTTCCTCTACAAGACTTTGCTAGAGCTTTGAGAATAGGTTGATGACCTCTCTCATTCTTTCCATTGCCTTCAGGGTTGTAGGCTGATGTTAAAACCAACTTAATACCCAATTGAGCAAAAAAGTTGCGTGCCTCATCAGCATCCAACTCTCCTCTATCTACAGTTACTTTACCCACACAAACATATCTACAAAACACTTCTTCAAGAAAAACATGACAAACAGCTTGAGTGGATTTGGTTGTTAAGGCTTTCCCTTCAACATGATTGGTTAGATCCTCTCTTGCAAGCACTAAATACCGCATATTCCATATTCCTGTAGGCATGGTTACAAGATCAGTAACCCATCTATAATGTATAGACAAGGGATAAGTTGGTTGTAACCCATCTCGATGCTTAACCATAGAATACATTTGACACACATAATAGGTCTCAACAAAATGTGCTATGTCCCGATACATGTTTTGCCACCAATAATGTTCTTTGACTTTACTAAAGGTTCCCCATATGCCTCTATGGCCAGCCCACAAGCTTTCATGAAATTCCTTCATTACCTGTTGTTGTAATCTTTTGTTTCCTAAAACTCGGACAAGCGCTCCTTTCTTCTTCTTTGTATGCTTCCATAGATATCCTTCTTTAAGAAAAAAGCCATAAGCTTTCCTCTTGATATGCCTGAAATCCTCATTAGTCAAAGTCTCCTTCTTCTTCATTATGCTCAAATATTGGCCAATCTTTAGTCAAAATCTTCTTCAAGGAAATGAACTAGAACTTGAGCAATCCAATGAGCATGCTGACCATCCTGTTGTTTTTAGCTTTGGACCATTATATGCAGTAACTGAAAAGATATTTTCAGCTGCCATGGAATGAAATTCAGCGAGTATAGATTCTTCAGCTTCATCTTCTTCCATAAGCTCTTCTTCATTGTCATATCTTGCACGTGATAGCATGTCAGCAAAACTGGATTCGCCTTTCCCACAATATGATTTTATTCGGGGTTGAGAGATTTAATATATGCAATCCATCTTAGCACAGCAATGTGCGGTGTAGAGCAGTTGGCAATCATGCCCAAAAGTGGAATACAATCAATTTTTACCACTATGGAAGCACCTATAAAGTATTCATGATCACACTTTAATGTTGTTACAGGTCCCCACAATTCCCTTTTTACTTGTGCATATCTTCTTTGACGTTCGTTGAGAACTTTTGTTCCAAAATGAATTGCATACCTATTACCTTCAAGATCCTCTTGGCCAACAGCCCATCCTATCCCAATGGGACTTTTATCCACAGTAAGGATGATGGGTTGACCATTTGAATAATCAGCCCTTTTGAGAGTGGGGGCTGAAATTAACAGCTTCTTTAATTTACACATAGTGAGAGTATGCTCATTACCCCAAGAGAATCTTTGGCATTTTCTTAATAATTGATAAATATTTTGGGCTACATGAGCAAAATGTGGTATCCATATGAGATAGAATACACATGTGCCAAGAAATCTTCTCACCTCTGAAATATTTGTGCATTTTTCTTGCATTCTGGTGATGGCATCTATCTTGATTGGAGAAGGTTTGCATCCATAGGGGCCACATAGATGGCCGACCATTAGGACTTCTTCTACTCCAAAAATCCACTTAGCTCCAGAAAGGGTAAGATGTACCTCTTCTAGTCTTGTCACAATCATGAATATGGTTAACTACAAATATCCTGCAGCCATCTTCATCAAGCTCCTCATTCTTTTCATTGACTTCACATCCATTGATAGGTACATCATCAAGAAATGGAAGATTAAGTTGTGGAATAAAGTCCCTTAAGACTTTGTGCATGGCATTGATCATGTGGGATACGGAGTTTGTTGCACCTTGTGGTAGAGTGCACATGCAGACCAATCCAAGAGGTGTCTTCATTGTGGTAATGTCTCAGCTTTCTAATGAAAGCTAAAATTGGTCATATCCTGAAATATAGGTTGCCCATAGAATAAATTCCTCTACCTGCAAAAGCTTCAACAAACTCATCAACAATTGGACCCGAACCAACATTTCGGATTGTGACACGATTAACAGGCTGTAGATCTTGAATGAATCGTAAAGATCCATTTTTCTTGGGAACGGTAAACCATCGGTTTGAGTAGGGCACTGAAGAAGGTTCTAAAATCTTCATTCTAATCTTTTCATTTAGAAGTTCCATTAATTTGGGCAAATGCACCTTGGAACAGGAATAGGCTTGAGGTACTAAGGCACATGTGGGACCATAAATGTGACCATAGGAGCCACAATATTTGGATCCACATAGCCTATTTCACTTGGTTGAAATGCAAAAGATTTTCCATGTTTCATTAGCATTTACATAAAAGAGTGTTTTTCAACCAGCAAAAGGAAAGAAGTTTCACCTATTTTGAGCTCTTTTATACTTTCAGATGTGAACTTGTGACCAATGTTGGAAGGATCACGAAGACTTTGCTGATTTGCTACCCTATCAGAGCCAGCCCTTCACTTTCAGGAGGCAGGGGGACTACCACACGTTTGACTTTCTTATCCACCATCTTGTATTTTGTCTCCACTTGCGCTTCAACCTTGTTGAGTAAACCAATGTCTTTCTGCTCAACAAATTCTTGAATTATTTGATAAAAATCCAATGTACATACTTCTATGGATTGATTTTCTGCCTCATTTTCTGCATGAGCAGTTGCATATATTTCAGCCAATGTATCAGTAGTAGTTAGCCAAAAAAAAAACCGGAAATATCTTCATTTTCAACCATCATTTCATAAGTTTTTAGCTCCCTTTTTACATGACATAAATATTTTCTTTCAGCCTTAGTCATGGCTGGAAGAGACTTATAACAACCCATACTATTGGTTGTACATACATACAAATTTACTAGAGACACAGTTTCTGTAGCATAAGGAGGTTCAATCTTTTTACATGATGCACTAGCATAGCCTCCTTTTATAGTAGTGCAATCTGAAAACCCTTGAATTCTTGGGCATTAGGAGGTAGAGGATAATCATGCAGTTGGTGTCTATTTCGATAATGGTTAACACACACAGTAAGAGATTGGACAGCTCATTCATTATCCTTGCTTCGGATTCGAGCATAGGAAGAACCATCATCAAGAGCTTTTGTTTCCAAGCGGGCTTCATAAATGTAAGGTTGCCCAAGAATGATAGAGTAACTACAAGAGTCTTAAACAAAAAAGTGAAAATTGTCTTTTATGTCTCCAATAGTTACCTGCACATTAGGACGTGTAGCATATAACTCTTTAGAAGATTTGTTTGCAGCTCTCATTCACCATCCTGGATCAACATCTATGGGCCATCCACCACTTTCATAGAGAGTCCTTGCCATGACGTTTATCTCTGAGCCATGGTCTAAGAGTGCAATACATGGTGTTTCTTTTTCTCCAATTTTGATGACTATCTCCATTGTTTCTCTTGCCCAATGGATATGGGAGTAGTGATTGCTTGGAATGAACCGAGCCTCTTCCCCCTCATGCATGTGCTGTAGACGACCTTCTTTTTGAGAGGTGGGCTACCCAACTGGTTTGGACTAGCCGACCATTACATTTTCATCTTTCACTTCTTTAATTTTTGCATTCATGTTTTCTTTATCTTCAGCTTCAATTACTGCAATTAATTCTTTAACTGCTTCAAGATGAATTCGTTAGCTTATCTTCATCCTACACAAAAACTTGAAGAACTTGCAAAAAAGCATGCATTGTTTCTTCAACTTCATCACCAACATATTGAGTTTTCCTTTTGATTACATTAATAATTACATCATGGAATTCACGTTTGGCAATTCCAAGAATTTCGGCTAAGGTGGATTCAATTTTGCTTCTTAGAATTTGTTTGTTTAGGACTCGTTTGAGATCGGTTGAAGATTCTATATCAGACTGCAAATTGTAGCCTGGTTGCTTGCCTTTTTTCTTTCCTTCGGTCTTCTTTGTTTGTGGTGCATCTTCCATCTCTTGATCTGGGGTTATATTTTCAGCAAGCTTTGGTTGTTCCGCTATTCTTCTAGTTACCCGTTTTGGAGGACCAGAAGAGGAAAGCCTTGGTCCATATTCTCTTATTCTCTTTTCTTGAGTGAAGACTTCTTTATGATTGATGTTAGTCAAATGTGCAAAGGTGAAAAAAGAATCTACTGGTTCTTTCCAACCAATTATTCCTTGAATGCACTGACTAGAGTTAGCCAAATTTTCTTTGGCTGCTTTACCATGTTTCATTTGATTTAGTGCTTGCATCTATACTTTAGATTGCACATTAGCTTTATATACTTTCAAACTTGATTTAGTTGGCTCAATTTGCAGCCCATAGGTAGTTGCATCAATTGCTGCATAGGCATCCTTTACAGCTAAATCTTCTAATCTTTTCTTCATTCCACCATTGCCAAAATTTGACTCCAGCACTACAACAGAAACGAGGCATAGACGCGCATGTTAGACGTGCAAAGTTGGGCGCATCTATTAGTGCGTCTATATGTGTATGTAAAAGAGTGTATAAATAGACACGAATTTTGCATCTATATATCTGCGTAAATAGATGCCAATATAGACGCACCTGCAGATGCACAACCACCTGAAATTGGACTTAATATAATAAAAAAACCAGAGTTAATAATTATTTAACCACTTGAAATTGATTCTTAAGTATGCACGTGTGCGCATGATAAAAACCATAGAATTAAGAATACACATTGAACCATTGAATAAAAAAGCAGAGTTAATAATTATTTTTGCATTGCTCTCTAATGAATGGCAGTTCCTCTAATTGACAAGCCTAATATAAGTAATTAGCGGCAGAAACCGTATTATACAATTAGTAGCAAGCATTGCAATATGTATCTCGTAATTTCTCTACTTGAAGATGATAAAAAATACTTTCTTTTTATTATGGAAAATTCAATTTAGCTTTAAACTTGACTATTAATTCTTGAGTATGTACGTGTGCGCATGATAAAAACCATAGAATTAAGAATACACATTGAATCATTAAGCAAATTAAGTATGTTACAGTAAATGATCCATCTCATCTTCAATGAGATCAACCCTTGCTAAACTATCTACTTCTAGGTCTATGTTACCAAGAGGTAACGAAACAAATAAGTCTATCCCACTATCAAATGTGTTGCTATATTGCTCAATAACTTCATCAATATCATCGACAATCACATTGTCTTCTTCTGCGTTTCCTTGAACATCCTCGCGAGGTTCATCTTGTACTATATCACGCATATCATCCATTATAGTGTCATCATGTACATCATCATTAATTGTTGGATTGTCATCTACTATGTCCATGTCCGTAATATTACCATATGTTGGTTTTGAACGATTAGATATATGGATGACATACTACCATCGGTTATTGTTTACCATTGGATGATACACAACCTGTATTTGAAAAACAAAAGCAAGAAACTTAAATACTTATTATATTGTGTATATGTATCACATGTATACATATTAAAAAATTAGCTTTTGCATATATACATGCTCACATTGTTGAGGTAGTACTAATGTGTCATTCTTGTTTTGGTGAAATTTTGTAGAGTCAATGATTATAAAACCACTTGGATGACGTTTGATTGTGCAATGCTCACCATTTGTTACCACTTCTTTAAACCACTTCACATCCAGTACATATATAAGAGAATCGTATGAAGTCAAGCTTCAGAATATCTTGGATCAAGCCACAGTAGCCTTCCATGGTACCATTGGCATCCTCGAAATGAGCAAGGACACCACAATCTTGGGTATTTCTCTTTTCATCTATACATTGAGTTCGAAGATGTTTACCCTCACGCCAAATAGCATTGAATAATATGTGCTAGTAGTAAAAGATAAAAGATCAAACATGTCAATTATTTATATAAAATATAACTTATAGAAACAAATTAATTGATAGTATGTCTCACCTTTGATAAGCAACCTAGTGCGTATTCCCACTCTTCTTGAGATATATTAATTTCCTCCTCTTTTTCCATTATCTCCATTTCCTCATGTAACCAATCTATATCAATATGACATGGGAGCGCATTTAGATGATCTAGAAATGAGACATTACGTCCATATCTGGTGCAAAATGCTTGTCTTTTGCTTTTTCTTCTTGCCCTTGCTTCATTATATAGTGTCACCCATTTGCTCATTACATCACTATTGAGCACACAAAAACTATTTAACTTACGAAGTTCTTCTTTTGTTAGCACTTTACTCATTCCTTTTCCTTGAGGTATTATAGAGGTCATCCTCAAGTCTTCATCAACTTTCCATAGTCGTGGTTCAGAGGGTTCCACTTCAGCAAGATATTCAGAGATATAAACAAGGGATGATTGCACTAACCAACCCTCAGCCATGCTTCCCTCAGGCCGTGCTTTTTGCCTCACAAAATCTTTCAAGGTTTTCATGAAGCGCTCAAGAAAAAACATCCACCTTGCATGAACTGCCCCACAAAGTGCGATCTCATCAATCAAATGTACGAGTAAATGTAATTGAGTAGTCAAAATGGATTGAGGAAAATTTTCCTCCACCAAACAAACCACCTCAACAGATAATACTTGAGCATCTTGCGATGTGTTTGGATCAATTTTCTTCGAGCTCACGTATCTGTCAGGATGTATTTGAGAATTGTTTATTTTTGTGTAGAAATTCAAAGATATATAATGAAAAAATACAATGTATACACACCTCACAAGCTCTCCCATCTTGTAAATGATATCACGTACATCTTTGGAAACACAATGGGATATGCTAGTAGGAAGTATGAACTGAATGTAAACAATATTCATAGATCAAATGATTAGTTGAGGAAAAAGTCATCATACCCCAAAGTTTGCACATAGTTACTCCACTAATTACTATATTCATGGTTAGAGATACCCTTACTTGAATCATTTTGTGCCAATCGTGGGACTTCAAGCCAGATAGTTGCTCCACACCTCTTTTCTTTTTCTTTATGAAGGCTCCCTTGAGACATCTCATACATCCTGTGGGTGTTCGAAAGCTACATATTTGGTCCTTCACTATTTTTTCCTCGTTCTTTGACAACATCCAAGGTGCATGGGGTAGCTCAATCTTTCCTCTAGGTCCAATGCGTGGCCAGACTTGTCTCATGCGACCAATGTTACATAAATCCTCCCTTACATGACTGAATCACGAGCCCCTATCAAGTGATCCCATAATGTAGATACAACATTTTTGAATATGTGCATGGGATCCAACAGGTGATTGATCTTAAGTTCAGTCCAGTAGGAAAGACAAAAAAATATAGAGAACCTAACAAACAAACAATATATTATGTAAACAATTCATCATGCTAAATACTTTAAAGTCAATCGAGAGAAATGCACTTCTTACTGACTCATGCCGAGTGGAGGGTGGCTGTCGGCATTAATCCATCTCTCCTTCCAATCTTGAATGGTTAGAGATTGTGGAGTCATTCCATTAGTAGAGAGAACATATTTGGGATAGTCAATAGGAAGAAATGGATGATGAGTGTCGTAGATAACCTTCTTTAAACGTGTCGGCCTAGAGGAAACTAGAGAGGGACCGCAAATAGGACATGCATGATATCCTAATGTGGTTAAACCTAAATAAACAAGTGAATTAATAAAATGCAATTGATTCAAGTCTTGAATTTCAAATATAGAGTTATATACATGTACCTGAACACTCTCCGTATCCTGAAAAGTCATGCATGGTCCACAATAACATGGCCTTCAATGTGAAATCTCTAGAGGATGCAGATGCACTTGTATCTTGCACCTCAATACCTTCCCATAACATTTCTAACTCTTCAATCAAATGCTCTAAGTAAATGTCCATGTTTTTTACCTTGTGCTTTCTAGGAATCAGAAGGGACAACATTACATGTCCCTTTTTAATTGCCATGGATGGAGGAATATTATAGTTCACCAATACCACTGGCCATACATTGTATGATGTGCTTTTGATGCCAAATAGATTGATTCCATCCATACCTAAACCAAATCTCAAGTTTCTTGGCTCTTCTTTGAAAACGGGCTACAAATTATCTATATGTTGCCATGCCGGTGTGTCTACAGGGATCCTCCATTTTCCATCACTTGAATGATGACTAGCATGCCATGACATGAGCTTTCCAATAGACTTACACTTGAACATAAGTTTTATATGTGGAACAATCGAAAAATATCGCAAAACCTTACGAGGCACATCCATTGACTTCATCTCCACTTCGTATCCTGATTTGCCACAAATAGGACACTCTTATGCAAACTCATGAATCCCACAAAATAAAACACAATCATTGACACATGCATGGATCTTGACATAATCGAGGCCTCCTAGAGATGTCAAGTAATGTCTTGCTTGCTCTCTCTTAGTTGGCAATTTGTTTCCTTTTGGAAGCAGTTGTGATAATAACCTACATATATTTTTAAAAGTGAGTTAAAAAACCACCAACATATATTTCTGTCTGATTTCAAAATAGAACAATTAATATTATGATTCATAAGCCAAACGGAATTGATATTTACTTCAATAATGCATCCAAACTGACATTACTCCATCCATAAATTGTTTTCAAGTTAAGTATCTCGAGGGACGCACGAAGAACGAAGTACGTACAACCTTCATACAATGGAGTAGATGACGCTACATATAGTGGATCATCTGGCTTCGTAGAGTGACCTTCTCCCTGAACTGGTTGCGAAAATAGATGGTGTACCATGTTGTCCAAAATCTCATCCTCTACGACTTGATGGGGCATTTCATGAGGGCTACTATCCTGGTCGTCAGTCTCCACTCTTATTGAAGACTCTGCCTCCTCGCATTGACGTTTGGCAGTCTCTCGACGCCCGAGAGGGAGCATCTGAGGATGTGGCACTACATCCTGCTCAACCACAAAAGGGAGTTTCATGTACGTTGATATATATTGAGTAACATAGACTAGCAATCTTAGTGTTTTAAAAAAAACAATGAATACCGGTGATTTTTCTCGATCCCATTCTCCATACAAGCTGAGGTGTGACATTGCAATTTGACATGCAGATGTTGCATCCTGGTTCATCTAGCAATGACTCGGATTTGGATCGCATGAATGATACATTGGCCTTGTTCGGCAGGGGGTCAATGCATTTTTTGGAGGTTTTCCTAGTAGGGAAGACTTCATGGGAGAGATGACCAGACACCTTGGCCGCTCTCCCATAGCAGACGAGGTGTTCAGTGTTATGTCTGGAACGCCTCTGACGTCTTTGCCTGGCACTACTTCCCAGACTTCAATTGCAGGTACTCCACGTAGAGGTACTCCAGGTGCAGCACTTGTACATGCATCAGCTGAAGCACAAGCGTCAGCCGACACACGTGCATCTACAGAAGCACGTGCATCAAGCGAGGCAGAGGGTAGTCGATAGAAAGGGAGGAGGGAGAGTCGAGGGGGAGGACGAGGCTTGTGTGGGGGTTGCCTAAGAGGTGGCGAGTGATCACCCTCACCAATAGATCATGTAGAGGAGCCAGTATGCCAGTACTATAGAGTTACAGATACTGGTGGCATCTTCCATGATGATGAAGGAAGGGATGTAATGGCGTACATGAGGAGCGTCATACATGTGACGTATAAAGATTGTTTCGTCTACTTCAAAAATAAAAAAAGCAGCTTGTGGCAGGAGGTGTTGAGGGCAATCCATAGGAGGTACCCAAATCCTGAGGGTCAGCAATTCTCGGATGATTGGGGACACAAAAGTGAGGGATTTTCTTCACAACAAAAGATCCCACCTCATGACATGTGCCAGGGACTCACTACGGAGGCAGGAGGAGGGGCATGGAGCCTATAGCCAACCACCTATGTGCCACCGCATAGAGTGGAAGAAAGCCAAGAAGAAAGCAGCAAAGAAAGTGAAGAGTCTCCAGCACGCAGAGGCGCGACGGATCCAAATGGAAACCATGGGATCGTAGCATTATGGATCGGGCGGCAGAGAGTCGTGGGAGGCGGAGTTTGTAAGTATATTTTGATTTCTAGTTTTTTAAAATTTATATTTCTTTCAATTCTTTATATAATTTGTTCTAATACATTGTGTCTCATAATTGTTTGTATATATCATGATTGTTTTGCAGGCTACTATCGTTGGTAGGATACCTACTCCTAGAGAGGTAGGTTACCATCGAGGCCATAACCGCGTAGCCACATGGCTTCACTTCTATGAGGAGGGTCTCATCACTGAGGACCAATACAACTGGGCTATGAGGATTCGACAGTCAGAGGAGGTATGTTTTTCTTACTTTCCTATTAAAAGTATAGCTAATTATAACTTCTTCTCCACCATGTCTACGTAAGCAACCTTGATCTTTTGTGTGTGTAGGCGAACCCGAATGTGGAGCATAGCGAGGAGGGGGATAGCGACGCTAGTAGCCATGGTGGTGCTAGCGAAGATGTTTCTTCTTCAGATTCGTAGAGGAGCACCATACCTCCTCTATGGCCTTGTTTTCTTGTATATGTATTATCCATCTTTGAGCCTACTGCTTGCAGCCACGCTTTAGGTCGCAAGCACTTAAACTCCCCATGTAAATGCTTTTGATCTATAATGAATACATGAACTTTTATTTTCAATTCTCGTGCTTTTAGATCCATTGTCTTTTTGCCAAATGCACAATCTGATGTATGGGAGGGGGAAAAAAAAACTAGAGAGCAAAGCAACCACATGCTCTCTGGTTTTTTTTTTTCAGTTCTATTTTGTGCATCTATCCGCGCGTCTAAATTGCAGAAAACACGCGTTTATAAGTGCGTTTACAATGCAGAGTACACGCGCTAGATAATTCAAATTTTAAAAAATTTTAAATATCTTTTTTTTATAAAATGAGACTTTTTGTTTTCCGTTTGCGTATATGGGTGCTTGTAAAAGCGCGTCTACATGCGTGTCTATATGCCCGTCTAATTGCTAGATAGACGCGTTAGTAGACACACAGAATAAATCAAATAAATAACAATTTTGGTTTTTTATGCGCTTGTATTCACGCGTTGTTGTACTGCTGCGCATCCGAGGTGTAGAATCCACCCAAAACTTGGGTGTGTGGGATTTGATACTTTGTACATACTTAGTCATTATGTTTGCATTTTTATTCTGCATGGTAATATAGTGAAGAGGGGTTTTGCTAGAGGAACTTATCCGTAATGCTCTGGTTAACATGTACGCTAAATGTGACATGCTTGTAGAAGAAGAGGGAGTTTTTGATAGATTGGTAACTCGAGATGCAGTCTCATGGGCTACACTTATTTCAGGATATGTAGAATGTGGGCTTCGTAGACAAGTGTTGAACTGTTTGGAACAGATGCAAGTGGAAGG
Organism: Lygodium microphyllum; assembly: GCF_053477565.2. Classification (NCBI taxonomy): domain Eukaryota; kingdom Viridiplantae; phylum Streptophyta; class Polypodiopsida; order Schizaeales; family Lygodiaceae; genus Lygodium; species Lygodium microphyllum. The sequence continues at coordinate 56,679,458 of NC_141142.1, read as the reverse complement.
TCTGACTGTGGAAGCTGTCATGTTTGTCAAGGGGTTAAGGCTTCTGGTGCCAATGGAACCTTAGAAATAGGAGAAGTCTTGCATGCTGAAGCAACCAAAAGAGGTGGAGTAAAGTGATGGATAATTCGAAGTTTCATTGTCTTCTACTCTCCAAGTACTCAAGTTCATTGAAGAAAATCGCATTGGATGGCAACAAAATTGTTTGCACCGAAGTACTCGAGGTTCCAAGGTAAAGCATACTTGGCTTAGACTTGTGATGTGGGTTAGAGCATCAAGATGAAGGCTTGTATGCTTTTCTAGAGGACGCTTTTCTAGGGCCTATTGTGAAAGGATTGAATGTCTGGGGAAAGAAAAATAAATAAAGCCATGGATGGCTATTTTCAAATGGGGCTTTTTGGGGGGAAAGAAAAAGCTTGCGAATCAGAGGATCTCGGAAACTTCGAAGGGGAGTTTAGGACAAAGTCTTCAAAAAAAGCATAAGGAAAGGAGACTGAAGACGGTGGATGAGGAGGCGAAGAACAGCTGACTTGGTGCTTCCTTCTTGAGGACTAGCTACAACTTGTCTCTACGCACTGTCGATTGCATCTATCAAGAAGGACTGTTCTGAGACATCTTAACAACGACAGAGAGGAGGAATAAGAAACGTTGGATTGTAATGGTGAAGAAAAATGTCAATGTAATGATGCAAGAACTGGTAACAAAGAGACAATAGAAGACTGGGATTTGATGACAATGTGCCATAGAGAGCCAAAAGGGAAGTCAACCTGCGTAGCTGCTAAGATCACCCACTTACCTACTTTGATAACACAATTCTAACTGGCAGACATCCGTTGAGAAAAAAAAAACAGAGCGATAGCACAGGTAAAGGAAAGGAGACGTAGGAGAGCTCGAATGAAGTCGAAGGCGAGACAGTTGTTCTGACATCTAGCGAAAGCTGAAGGAATTGGCAGTTTCGTTGGACTTTGATGGCGGACAGAAGCTGCTAGTACAATACGTGAGAGGATTAGAAACACCATTCAGTTGTGGGTGATGAAGAATCTATAAACGAAGAAAAAGCATCTTCGGAAGACTGCAACAACGGATGACATGGAGCTCGGAAGAAATAGAGAGAGATCTTTGGTGACAATCAGAGGATGCTGCGAAAATTAAGGTGAAGATCGATGAAGGAGGAGAAGCTCTGACAATCTTTATTGACCTGAAGGTCCTCCGTGTTGTCGAAGCCTTCTGAGGTGGATGTCTGCATCAGAAGGTGGTGAATCAAGCTAAATAGGGGCGTGTCCATGCCCTATTATATTTATAAGCATAGTAAGACAACTATTATGCAGAGAAGGGGAACTTTAGTGGCAACAGGCTCTTTGAAAACAATCATATGTGTACATGGATAAGGTGCTGAAGCAGGTGGTAAAATGAAACAACAGTCTTTATGTTGAAGTGAAAATACTCGGTTTGCTGAAAGCTTTTTGTCAGTTATATATTGTATACTGCATGCCTGCTGTATGTTTACTGAGAGAAATTGCTGAAACAAATATAGAAGCAGGAAAGATTCTCAAGGATGTAAAAGTCAGAATGGTGAATTACATGACTAGTTAAGTGGGAAAAGTTTAAACATTTCAGACTGAAATTATGGTGTCTTGCAGAAAAGATGACATGACACATGCAGGAAATTCTGTCAAGAAGAACAACTTTCTTATGCATTACAATCTATGGACTGCATGGTCCAACAAGGGCATAATGTCTCTTCTAGCATTGCATTTTGCCTTATACAGGGTTGTATAGGAAAGAAATACCTGCTTATAGTTTGCTGGATGAAGATGCTCTTGTTGATATGTATACTAAATGTGGAAGCCTAGAGAACGGATAAGTTGTCCAACATAACCTGATCTTGCTTGATTGATCTTCTATCCTAGAATTAGTCAAGGACCTCTGTGGTTGCAATTTTTCTTTGAAAATCCTTTGACATCTTTGGTGAACCCGACGTGAAAGCGTCGCATAAATTTCAGGATGGGAGACACTTCAACATCCATTTCAGCCTCTTCTACGATTCCTGCTGTGTCATCTACTTCAACTCCATCATTGACTGCTGCTTCAAGTACTTCAACGGATGATCTAAAGCAGATTTTGCATAATATGTCTATGTATATGCAGCTTCAAAATCAACAGACACAATTATATATGCAACAACAATAGCAATTTCATCAACAACAGTTGTCTCAGCAAAGGCCACTATATTCAGAGCAGGAAAATGCAATCAGCGCGACTAAGGCGATTGAAGCAGTTGAGAATGAGAAGAAGCTATTTGATGGCCATAATGTTTTAGCTGACTTGAAGACGTATGAGATCAAGATGGGATTTTTTGGAGTACCAACTGGAATTATGAGTAAGTATTTCCTTTGTCTTGTCACACCCGCCTTGAGGGCAAAAGTGATTGATCTTTTTACTCAAAATTCGCATTGGCAATATTTTAAGAAGGCCCTGAAAGAAGAGTATTTCCTTGAGGACTTTGGGATGGCAACACGATGGTCATTCCAAGAGTGGGTCTACATGCCAAACAAAGGTCTAGCTGCTTCAGAGTTGATACGAGAATTTGAAGAAAGGTATAGTCAGCTTGATGCCATTGAACAAAGAGCATTGGATGTTGAGAAAGTTGAGCTTTTCTTGCAACCTGTAGATCTTGCACTTCAGGAAGAATTAGGAGAGCTTCTTGAGGATCGCACGAAGCCTAGGGGTCTTAAAATGGATTGGCAAGATGCCCAGAATGCAATCTCAACTTTGACCAAGAGGAGGATATGGAAGACTTGCCTACAGAATGGATCTATGACACCGACGCCGTCTTCTGCTCCTATGCCTGCTTCTATCCCTGTTATTTCTTCTTTTCCTCTGCTAGTTTCTTGGACTATGCCAGTGCCTACTGTTTCTACTCCTCCTGTTCCTCCTGTTCCAAGACTGATGCTGGCTCCTTCTGCTCCAACACCATCCACTCCGTCAGTGCCTTCCTCTCTTGATGATATAATCAAAGGCATAACGGATTTGACACTAGAGTCTGTTAAAGCAAAATTGGTGGGAAAATTGAAAGAGAAGTTTGCTTCGACTGCGCCTACTATTTCTTCTAGTGCTCCTACTACACCTAGGAGTGCTCCTAGTGCACCTAGGAGAGATCAAAGATGTATTTGGTGTGATAGTACGGACCATCAACATTGCAGGGATTGTGAATCTTTTCAGGATGCAAGGATGAAGAATCTGGTATTTTGGGGACAAGATGGTAAGATCTGGTTGACTGAAACAGGAGCTCCGCTTGCTACCAACTTTGGGAAAGGCGGAATGAAGAAATTAGTGGATGACATGGCTACGCATACTTCTTATGTGGCAACTAGAGGAGATGCTTCTGCATATGGAGTTCACATTGAGAAAGGATCAGAGAATCAGTCAGCATTATGGACTTATGCTATGGAGACAACAAACAAGGGACAAATTCAACAAATTGTTTTGACTAGTGCAGGCTCTAGCATCAGATCTGAGACAGGTTGGGATTCACCTGTTGACAGTTACACTATTTATGCCTACTTGGCTAAGTCTCAGGGAGCAGATGTACTTGTTGAGGAGAAGCGTAAGAGGGATGAAGAAAATCCAAATGCAGCTAAAAAGACTAGAGGGGGTGAGTTTGTTACTCCACCTACTATAGGACCGTCTTTGAGACAAGGGCCAGAACGATAGATGGAAGATGCTCAAAAGAAAGAGAAGAGGCAAGAGCCTAGAGAGAGAAAGTAGCCAGGGTTTGGATTGATGCCCGATATTGAGACATCTACGGACATGAAGAAAATCTTTAATGACAAGATACTTGGCAGTGAGGTGACTTTTACTATTTCTCAGGTTTTGGGCATCTCGAAAAGAGAGTTTCAAGATCAGTTTCAAGAGGTCTTGAAGAGGAAAAGACATGCATTGCCTACTACTGATACACAGGGAGTTTTGATTGGGGAGTTGGATGAGGATGAGGGTGAGGTTATGGTTGAGAATGCTTCTGTTTTTCCATAGATAGAGAAGAGGGTTCAGCCTATGCATTATGCTGAAACTGATGAGCCTGTCTTGATACCGCATAGTCACTTTTCGCGGAGTCATTGGGCTAGGGCAGCTACAAAAACGATGGTAAAAATTGGAGAGAAACAGGTGCCTTATGTTGCTTTGGTGGATCATGGTTCAGAGATTAATCTCATAGTTCGTGGAGTTTATGAAAGTAATAGATGGCCTATGGATGTAGAGCATGGGTGGCGTATGAGAGCCGCCAACAACACTGTAGGTGATTTGTATGCTGCCTGTCCCAGTGTCAGGGTTTCTATTGGAGATGTAGAGGAGGATTTCCATTTCTTTGTGCAGGATTCATACTCTTATCCCATAATTCTTAGACAGCCATTCATCATAGAGATGCGCATGGAAACAAAGGTAATGGATGATGGATCTGCTTATGCACGGATTCGCAGTAAAGATGGCATGAGAGCAGTTTAGTTTATGTCTCTGTGTATGAACCATGTTAGCAACAGGGATACTCTTAGAGATGCACCTTTACCCACTGTGAGGGATTCAGGTTTTCATTAGGTACCGTTGTTTCGCAAGACGATGGTGATACAGAGCAAAGGAGATTGGAGTTCTTGCCTCCTGGCAGTAGTGTTTTCTCCTCCAGTTTTGTTGGAATTTCAGCAAACAGTTCGATGAGTTATCAGAAGACTTCTAAGTTGCCTAGAGCTGCCAGGCAGTACATATGCAGGAATGAGAAAATTTTGAAAAATGCAGGTATTTTAGAGGATGATGAGCATATAGATGGGATGTATGATAGTATGATTTGTGCAGATACGATGACAAAGATGAAAAATATGCTGAAAATTGATATGCAGAGTTGTCACAGTAATGTATTAGTGCAATCCCTGGACATGTTTCATGAAATTGCAGATTTTGTGTCACAGATAGAGTCAGAGGCTGAGGTGACTCAGCAAAAAGTGTTGAGTGCTGAAGAAATTCAGCAAACAGAGTTTTCGGCTGATTATGATCAGCTTACAGAGACACAGAGGGCTGAAAACTTTTAGCCAACAGATTTTAGTGTGCTGAAATATTTCAGCATCCAGAGTTTAGGGTTGTTCCTATGCAGTCCATAGAGTGGAGGGCTGAGGATATTCAGCCGCTAGAGTGCAGAATTGCTGATTTACAGCAAGATTTGAGTAATGCAGAGGATCATAATGAAGCTAGGGTTGACACGAAATACAAGACTGTGGATAAGAAGGTGAAGCCGGTAGTTGCACCGCTTCCACCTGACAGTGATCAGCAAATAGAGAGGGCTGCCAAACAGCCAATTTTGAGGAATCCAGAGCATATAGACCATAAATTTTCAGCAGAGACTCTTGCTGAATTAAAATTTGGAAATGGTGATTTCTTGCTACCCACAGAGAAGTAATGCTTTCAGGAGATGCTTGAGCGACATGGAAGGAGGTTTTCTTTTTTCCCGCATGAGATTGGATATGTGAATCTGGATATTGTTGCTCCTATGGTGATCTTTACTATTCCTTATATTCCATGGAACCTCCGACCTATTCCAGTGCCTAAGGCACACCTGCCAAAGCTGATTGATTTGTTGAATGAGAAAATCAGGATGGGAATCCTAGAGCCTTCATCTGCACCATACTCAAATAGGTGGTTTACGGTTCCAAAGAAGAATGGTACTCTCCGATTTATTCAGGACATGCAGCCAGTAAACAGAGTTACTATCAGGAATGTTGGTATAGGTCCAGTTGTGGATGAGTTTGCAGAAGCATTTGCTGGACGTGCCATCTATTCTTTAGGTGATTATCAGTTTCAGCTAGCTTTGGAAAGCAGGGACATAATCACTATGAGAACTCCTATTGGGCTTGTCAGGATGTGTACCTTGCCTCAAGGTGCCACTAATTCTGTTGCGCATATGATGAATGCCATGCATAAGGTCCTTCGTGATTACATACCTCAACTTACCATGCCTTTCTTAGATGATGTGCCCATTAAGGGGTGTGCAGAAGAAGAGAAGAATGAGAGTCTAAATGAGCAGGGATGCAGATACTTTGTGGCTAATCATATTTCAGCTTGTGAGAAGATTTTGGCTAGGTTAGAAGAAGTGAACTTGACACTATCAGGGCAAAAATCTATTTTTGGAGTAAATGAGGTCGTTATTGTTGGACATGTGTGTGGATATTATGGCAGGAAACCCTCACCTGAGAAGGTGGATGCTATAGGCAAGATTACGGAGTATTGTTCTACCATGTCAGAGGTACGGAGATTCATTGGAGCTTGTGTGTTTTATATGATTTGGATACCCCATTTTGCACATATAGCAGATTGTTTATATCAGCTCCTTCGAAAGGGCCAGAAATTTTATTGGGATGAGAGCCATACTAGAGCCATGCGGAAATTGAAGAAGTTATTGCAGATTGCTCCTCTTAGGAAAGCGGATTATAATTGCAGAAGGCCTATTGTATTGACAGTTGACACTAGTCCAATTGGCATAGGTTGGGCTGTGGGTCTAGATGATGCAGATGGAAACAGGTATGCTGTTCGGTTTGGGGCAAAATTCCTAAACGAGAGATAGAGGAGATATCTGCAAATCAAGAGGGAGTTACTGGGGATTGTTACGGCTCTCAAATGTGACAAGGAGTACTCTATTGGAGCCTCAGTTGTGGTAAACACAGATTACTTGCCATTGATAGGTATGATTACGAGTTGTTCTACTCCAGATATAGCTATGCTGAGATGGATTGCATACATCAAGTCATTAAATCAAGAATTTAAACACATAGTAGGAAAGGATAATCCAGTGTGGCAGATATGCTGTCTAGAGCTAGATATGATGATGAGGAGATACTACTTGCAGAAGAGGATGATGCAGAAATTTCAGCCGCTATAGTTGATCATGTTTGCCATGTCTATGATATTGTGGCTTTCATAGAAGAACTCTATGTTGGAGATTGGTTGTTGCAGATTGGCAAGTACCTTAGTACATTAAGCAAAAGAGATGAATGGACATATGAAGAGTTCAAGAAGACCAGAAGAAAAGCCTATGGTTATTTTCTCAAGGACGGATTTCTTTGGAAGCATCCGAAGAAAAGAGGTGGATTACCCTTGCGGGTTGTCTGCGATAGAGAGACACAGTTACAGGTGATGAGGGAGTTTCACGAGAGTCCTTGGGCTGGTCATAGAGGAGTGTGGGCTACTTATGAGAAAATCAGGGAGAAATATTGGTGGAAAGGCATGTATAGAGATGTTTCTCACTTTGTAGAGACTTGTAGAGACTGCCAGATGTATTCGGTAGTGCGTCATCGAGATGAGCTTCATCCGACCTATCCGCTATGTATTCATTATAAGTGGGTAGTTGACTTGGTTACTATGCTTATGGGTCTATGGAAGATGAGATATATTGTTTTGGCTAGAGAGGATCTTACCAATCATATTGAGGGCAGACCTTTGAGAACGAAGACTACTAGTGCAGTGTGTAAGTTCTTATTGGAAGAGATTTTCTGCAGGTATGGTTGTGTGGGTAAGATCATTGGAGATCGCGGTGAATTGGATGCAGATGAAGCTAGGGAGTTTTTCTCTCAACTAAGAATCAAGTTGGCTCTAACCACAACATACAATCTAGAGGGAAATGGGAAGAGTGAAATAGGACATCCGCCGATAGTGAAAGCATTAGCCAAAGCATGCAGAGGAGGGATTGGAGAATGTCCAAGACTTCTACCATTTTCTTTGTGGGCTGATCGTACGACTCACAGTGTTACCATAGGATATATGCCCGCAAAGTTGATGTATGGTCAGAAACTGGTTATGCTGACTGAGACTTGTGCTTTGACTTGGTCAGTTTTACCTTGGCAGGAGGATTTGACGAGAGAGGAGCTCTTAGCTCTTCAGATTCGGTAGTTGGAGAGAAGACCAGAGGATATTCAGCTAGCTATTGATAGGTTGAAGGTTGCTAGACTAAGAACTAAGGACAAGTTTGACAGTAGGCATCGCTTGCGGCCTAGAGCAATAGAAGAGGGAGATTGGGTATTAGTCTTTGATAACAGCCTTGAAAATCAGCATACTGCACTTTGGAAGATGGTGAAAAGATGGTTTGGACCGTACATAGTCAGACATGTCTTTGATAATGCAACATATGAGTTAACAGAATTGGATGGGACAGTGCTTAGAGTGCCTATTGCAGGAAAAAGGATCAAGATTTTCAAGAAAAGAGATGATGAGGATTATGCATTGGAAGAATTTGCAAGAGAAGAGCAACGAGAAGAAACTCCAATAGAAGAGACAGATGATATGACAGATAATCTTGTTGATATACCGGAAATACACAATGAAGAGATTGATTTGTTCGTGGATCTTGATGATAATGATCATGGGTAGTTGGCCCATCCGGAGGATGCGCAGGATTAGAGGGGGTGGATGTCGTACTGCTGTGCATCCGAGGTGTAGAATCCACCCAAAAGTTGTGTGTGTGGGATTTGATACTTTGTACATACTTAGTCATTATGTTTGCATTTTTATTCTGCGTGGGTAATATAGTGAAGAGGGGTTTTGCTAGAGGAACTTATCCGTAATGCTCTGGTTTACATGTACGCTAAATGTGACATGCTTGTAGAAGAAGAGGAGTTTTTGATAGATTGGTAACTCGAGATGCAGTCTCATGGGCTACACTTATTTCAGGATATGTAGAATGTGGGCTTCGTAGACAAGTGCTGAACTGTTTGGAACAGAAGCAAGTGGAAGGTCTGACTGTGGAAGCTGTCATGTTTGTCAAGGGGTTAAGGCTTCTGGTGCCAATGGAACCTTAGAAATAGGAGAAGTCTTGCATGCTGAAGCAACCAAAAGAGGTGGAGTAAAGTGATGGATAATTCAAAGTTTCATTGTCTCCTACTCTCCAAGTACTCAAGTTCATTGAAGAAAATCGCATTGGATGGCAACAAAATTGTTTGCACCAAAGTACTCGAGGTTCCAAGGTAAAGCAGTCTTGGCTGACTTGTGATGTGGGTTAGAGCATCAAGATGAAGGCTTGTATGCTTTTCTAGAGGCCACTTTTCTAGGGCCTATTGTGGAAGGATTGAATGTCTGGGGAAAGAAAAAAAAATAAAGCCATGGATGGCTATTTTCAAATGGGGCTTTTTGGGGGGAAAGAAAAAGCTTGCGAATCAGAGGATCTCGGTAACTTCGAAGGGGAGTTCAGGATGAAGTCTTCAAAAAAAAGCATAAGGAAAGGAAATTGAAGACGGTGGATGAGGAGGCGAAGAACAGCTGACCTGATGCTTCCTTCTTGAGGACTAGCTACAACTTGTCTCTGCGCATTGTCAATTGCGTCTATCAAGAAGGACTGTTCTGTGACATCCTAACAACGACAGAGAGGAGGAATAAGGAACGTTGGGTTGTAATGGTGAAGAGAAACGTCAATGTAGTGATGCAAGAACTGGTAACAAAGAGACAATAGAAGAGTGGGAGTTGATGACAATGTGCCATAGAGAGCCAAAAGGGAAGTCAACCTGCGTAGCTGCTAAGATCACCCACTTACCTACTTTGATAACACAATTCTGGCTGGCAAACATCCGCTGAGAAAAAAAAACAGAGCGATAGCACAAGTAGAGGAAAGGAGACGCAGGAGAGCTCGAATGAAGACGAAGGCGAGACAGTTGTTCTAACATCTAGCGAAAGGTGAAGGAATTGGCAGTTTCGTTGGACTTTGATGGCGGACAGAAGCTACTAGTACAATACATGAGAGGATTAGAAATGCCATTCAGCTGTGGGTGATGAAGAAAAAGCATCTTTGGAAGACTGCAACGACGGATGACATGAAGCTCGGAAGAAACAAAGAGAGATCTTTGGTGACAATCAGAGGATGCTGCGAAAATTAAGGTGACGATCGATGAAGGAGGAGAAGCTCTGACAATCTTTATTGACCTGAAGGTCCTCCGTGTTGTCGAAGCCTTCTGAGGTGGATGTCTGCATTAGAAGGTGGTGAATCAAGCTGATTAGGGGCGTGTCCATGCCCTGTTATATTTATAAGCGTAATAAGACAACTATTATGCAGAGAATGGAAACTTTAGTGGCAACAAGCTCTTTGAAAAAAATCATATGTGTACATTGATAAGGTGCTGAAGCAGGTGGTAAAATGAAACAACAGTATTTATGTTGAAGTGAAAATACTCAATTTGCTAAAAGCTTTTTGTCAGTTGTATATTGTATACTGCATGCCTATTGTATGTTTACTGAGAGAAATTGCTGAGACAAATATAGAACCAGGAAAGATTCTCAAGGATGTAAAAGTCAGAATGCAGAATTACATGACTGGTTAGGTGGGAAAAGTTTAAACATATCAGACTGAAATTACGGTGTCTTGCAGAAAAGATGACATGACACATGTAGGAAATTCTGTCAAGAAGAACAACTCTCTTATGCATTACAATTTATGGACTGCATGGTCCAACAAGGGCATAATGTCTCTTCTAGCATTGCATTTTGCCTTATACAAGGTTGTATAGGAAAGAAAGACCTGCTTACAGTTTGCTAGATGAAGATGCTCTTGTTGATATGTATGCTAAATGTGGGAGCCTAGAGAATGGATAAGTTGTCCAGCAAAACCTGATCTTGCTTGATTGATCTTCTATCCTGGATTTAGTCAAGGACCTCTGTGGTCGCGATTTTGCTTTGAAAATCCTTCGACAGCGTGTATATGTGCGTCTATTGCGCGTCTATATTTGCATGTAAATTCATTTTTACATGCGATTATAGATGTGACAATGTAGACGCACAAAAAGACGGGCAAATAGACGCGCCCGTCAGATTTTCTCTATATTCAAAAATTGCGTCTAAAAGTGCGTCTATGAGGCCTTTTTGTTGTAGTGCAGTGGAAGACGAGTTTCAGCTGCATGGATTTTTCCCTCTTTCCAAAAGAGGAGCTTCTTTGCTTCACCCTCATGGAAGGCAGAACACTCCCTCTTGTCATGTTGTTGGCTGTCTCACCAAATATAGTGCCTCTTAAAGCCTTCTCTCATGGGCCTTTGAGTTGATGATCATCCTTAATCTTCAACTTTGACATCTAGCTTCTCTACTTTGAAACTAGTTTCTATAAGATTCAAATTAAGGTCATGCATGCTTTTAATAAGTTCTTCCATGACATCATTTTTAGAAGGAACAAAAGAAAAAAGAGTTGGTTGATTAGACAAAGGAATAGGGGATTTTGAAGGTGAAACAAGCTCCATCATTGGAGTTGTTGAAGTTAAAGTAGAGCCCAATCTTAGTCACATACGCTCTCTTCAAGTGATCATGTTAACTGTATCAGTAACATCTGTCCATGCAGTCTTCACTCCTGATTCGGAGGTAGCATCTTCTAGGCGATTAGCAAGCTTTTCTTGCAGAATGGGATCTGCAGCCTTAAGGAATAATTCAATCTTCTGACCTTCCATACTTTTTTTGTCTTTAGCATCAAGTTGTCCAAATTTACTTTCAAATTCATAGTATAGAGCTGTTGCAGCTAAACCTTTGTTGGGTTTTTCAACCCATTCAATGAAACTTTTCTTCGTCATAAGGTCAGAGTCCTAAGAAGAATTCTTCGCGTAGGGATTTTTTGAATGTAGCCCAACCTGCATCTCGTTGCAAAAGACCATGGATTTTTTCTTGAAGACCATGCTTGGCTAATCTGGCAAAATTACGGCTCCATGCATGTTGCGGTACACTAAAAAAGAGCATTTTCTCAACATACAAATGAATGAAAACATAGACATTTTGACCATTACATTGTTTTAATTCATGCCCAACTTCTTCTAGGGCCTTGATAGCTGTGGAATCAATCTTCTCTTCTTCTTTCCTTTGTTGTTGTTGTTGTAACATTTGGATTTGTTGTTGTTGAGTCTACTGCAGTAGGCGCACCAATCGTTATAGAGTATCTCCTGAAGAATCCCCCATCTTAGAGTTCTCTTACACCAGCCTTCACGTCTGGTTCACCAATGTGGTAGTGCATAGGATTGAAGGTTACCACAGGGGTTTGGCAAGAGAAGAATGTATGGGCGTTCAAGAGCTTACACTCCATAGATGGTAGAGATAAGAGAAGGGTTGAAGGTTTCAAGCCAAGTAATTCTTGAAGATAAGTGACAGCAGGGTGAAGGTAGATTCAAGGAGAGGAGTAGACGGAAGAGAAGGGGTTTGAAGAGATTGAAGATGTAAAAGAATACTTCAAAAAAGAATTAAAAAATATAGAAGAATACTAACATCGATGAAGCTTGTCAGTTTCTTTCAACATTATGAGAAAATATAACTCTAATAGATAAAAACATATACAAAATAATACCTTCCTCTATGGTGCTCGGATCGCCAATCTGATCCTTTCAATGGCTCCAAAAGGGAGGTTAAATACCATAACACTAGGCCAAAATCTTACCGGATCACTCCTTCTTCATCTCCCACTTTCGAAGTGTTGTTCACTTCCTAAAAACAGCGATCGCGCGTCGCGCGATTTCGCTAATCTCTCTTTTTACATAAAATCCTCTCAACTTAGCTGAAAGCTACATGCTTTCTTTTATATATCATCTTAATCTAGAAGTTGTCTATAGTTTTGTAGAGTTTTTACAAGAGATAATATCTAGAATATTAAAAATTGACTAAAATCTAATATTTTTGAACCGTGGACACTAACACTAATGTCTAAAATGGCATTGGCTCTCTAAATCTAAAAGGAAGCCACACTCTAGATTTTTTTACATAGTGTGTGCATAGCGGCATGACAACGTAGCTAGTGACTCACTGTTGTATGCGTCATTCTCATGTTTTGTATGTGGATTTCATTTTTCGAGCACCTCTTTGATTTCTCTTTCTTTGCAGTTTTTTTTTTTTGTCTTGTGTTTAGTAGTTTATTTTAGCACTTGTCTATGTTTATGTTCTACTGCACCACTTCTGACATGGTATTAGAATATAGGATCTCATTTCTAATTACAAATTTTTTACTGATTACGAGTCTTTCTTCCCGCCCTACTCATTACGCCTGCATTTTTTAGATCAGCAACCTACGATTTTAGCCTGCGCTTGGATTTAGTGCATAATCTCGTCAGTTTGCTGCATTAAATGCTCAACGAGCTTGTGTTTTTTATTTTCTCTCCTTAACCATGGCTAGGAAATTGTTTAAACAGGTCGTTTTTGTTGTTTTTGGTGGTTGTTGACTGATTTTTCCTCATTTTGTAGTAGTTGGACTTTGTTTTTTATTAGCATTTTGGTTACACTACATGTGAACTATCATTTCATGAAGTCTTTGTTGCTAGTTTTGTTGTATTCCCTCTCTATATACCCTCTCTCCTCTATCTTCTCTTCTTTTCCTCTCCAGATGGCTCCTGCGTTGTCGTGCCATTGCGCGTCCACCATTGCGGACCTGAGGGCAGAGTTTTTTTTTGCCAGAAATTTAAACTCATTAGTCAGCATCATTAGGAATTTTATTTCCGTTGTGTGTGTCTTTTTGTTTTCATTTTGCATGATGCATGAGCACATGTAGATAGGATAGTCACAGTTCTATGATGCATCCATAATTTTCGTGTGAGCATCACGTGATTGGTTGCATAGAATGGATTTCATATTGTATGTCTTCTTTAAATCATGAATGATTAAGCACAAAGTTCTATTTTAAAATATATTTCTATTAGGACACGATGTATGAATCAAAGGAGGAAGTGATGGCAATGTGAAGTTGACAATTGAGAGAGGAAAACAAGAAGCAAGAAATTAAGATAGTATTCACATCTTTCAAGAAACAATGTAAGGGTTCCCACTATGGTGGAGCAATGTTTATTGGACATTCTATTAGAGCTTCATGTTATATGAATTCTCTTTTTTGAATACTTAAAGAGGATACTATTTGGGTATCATATGAACTACATCGAATGCATCAAAGAAGATTATAAATCCTCTCACAAATTGGAGATATTGGTAATTACAAGACCACATAAAATGCTATCATGAAGTATGATGATAATATTCGCAAGGAGTTGCATAGAAATATTGTGCTTGGTGGAGGGGAATTGTTGATCCTATGAGCAAGGAGATAACTGTAGCTTTGCTAAATGATGAAGGTTGGAAAGCAATTCTCTAATTGAAGAAATTCAGAAGGATGTAGCTGAGAGGATATTTAAAAAAACATATTGTTATGGAATGGGCCTTCACAAAAGTTTAGAAAATGTAGAAATGCAAGAAGCATGACCTTGAAGGAAAGGACTATGCAAGCAATCCTTTGCCGTCCAATTTTGCAGAATCTCCAATTGTACTACACTTCAAGCCAATGGATTAAGAGGAAATGCCAATTGGAAAATATGAAGAGCTTATACAGAAAACAACAAGGCCTTGTACTATGCTAGATTAGAATGACTCAAGAATGAAATTTGATAAGTAAGAAGATGATTGGTGAATCTTGGGGGACGTCAAGCTTATGTGCAATTACAAACTACAATGTGTTAGTGTGCTAAAGGAACAATCTTCAAGAAGAACTGCAAGATATCTAAGGAGGCAATGAGGCTTGTCTAGAACTCTACTCTTCATTTTGGAGCAATGTGTAGTAAGTTGATGGTTGCTCTCAAACAAAGATGACATGGAGGCCTAATCAGTGGGATAGGAAGGCAACAAAGGAGAATAGCTTTGGGAAAAAGCTTTTAAAACTCTTAAGCATTTATAAGAAAAGCTACGAGATTTTTGGACACCATGTGCTACGGATTGGACGAAGATTGATATATGGGCACGCTATAACTAGTCCAAGGAGGAGGGGACGATCTCACAGGGGGGCAAAGACACTCAACTGATTGGCTTCTGCAGTGCCGGCTATGTACTTTTGACCTTGTTTTGTAACAAGCAGACCCAATTGCTAGTGGAACAAGTCGTGGACCTGCATAAAAAGGAGCGTGAATGAACCTTACTAGTTTGGATAAGATGTTGTAGTGGCTTTGCCAATATACATATGGATGGGAAATTGTACTCTAAAAGGCCTTTCCCATGGTGGATGGAATTGTACACTAAAATTTCATCAATTCACTGATATAAAATATAGATGTTTAAAACAAAAATCTTGAAAATGATATAGACAAAGCTTCAAAGGACATACAATTGTAGGAGGAGGTGCTATCAATAAAGAAATGGATACAGGAAAGCTTCTAAAGCCAATGGCGCTTGGTAGAGATCACCTTGAACCAGTCCACCTAACATATCATCATTCCAAGAATCATTGAATCAAGCCACATCATCATTATCATCATTGTAGTCAGCAAAGGAGGCAACAATATCGATAGCATCATTACTATGATCAGCAAAAGGAGTAAACTGCAATGTACAAGTACACAGTACCCTACTTTGAGCTAGCTTGTGGATCATCTCTCGGTTGTGTTTCCAACATACCCTCATGCCCCCATTGTCATCGCTTACACCGTCTCGAGTAGTTTATACTACTGGTTGCCACCATAATTGACTTAGAAAAACTTCATGGACTTGTGCCATTATCTTTGAAAATGCATTTTTTAAAAATTTGTTGAAGTATGGATTCAAGGATGTAAAGTGTATGTTCATGCTTTGATTTGATTAAGCTTTGGATTTGTACTAGAAAATCCCATCTCGCATAGAATCTCTACAACGAGTGACTTTCATGAACTCCCACATGTATTATTTCATGCGATATTTGGTGAACCCGATGTGAAAGTGTCGCTTATCATCATCGAGATGGGAGACTCTTTGAATAATTCACCTTCATCATCAACAGTCTCTTTCTTTTCAACCAATGAGATGAAGACTTTGTTACAAACTCTTTCTTCAACCATTATGATGCAAAACCAACACATGGAATTATCTATATAGCAGTAGCAACAGTTGCATCAACAGCAGTTGGATCAACAACAATTGTTGCATCAAGAACAGGAGCATACGCATGGTGTGACCAACGCGATCGAGGCTGTGGTTAGTGAGTGAAAATTATTTGATGGCCAGAATGTTTCAGCCTACATTAAATCCTTTAAAAGCAAGATGCACTTCTTTGGAGTTTTGAATAACTAGAGTGAATTCTTCTTATGGCTTGTCACGCCTACTTTGCGGGTTAGGGTTACAGATTTTTTTGTATAGGACACTAACTAGGATGCTTTCAAAAAGTGCTAAAAAATGAATATGTTCTGAAGGATTACAGTATCGCTACGTGAAAGACATTCAGAGAGTGGGTTTATCAGCCCAAAAAAGGACTTTTTGCCTCTGAATTGTCGCAAGAGTTTGAAGAGATATACAACCAGATGGATGCACTAGAGCAAAGAGCTATGAACTCAGAGAAAGTGGATCCATAGCCGTTAGTTGCTGGTTGGGATCAAGGTACTCTCCACAACCTTAGGCTTTCCTTCTCCCTCATCTTAGGACGACATGTTTTTTATTTTCCTTTAATAACCTACTTTCTCTTTGTTAAAGTGTTCACACTCTTTATTTGAGAGTTATTTTTGCATCACTACTCTTCCTTCTCCTTCGTTGACTCTTTTTTCCTATTGAGACTGCATCCAGGTTACCAGATCTAGGTAATGAAATACTAGCTTGCTTTGTTTAGGCTCGTGCCATGACGTTTATGGGGATGGGTGTCAGAGTATCTTGCCTTTGAGAATCTCTTGATAAAGAGATCCTTTAGATCATTGAAATTATTACATTTGATATTGTTTAGAATGATAAGCCATGTTCCTTGTCTCTTGAGCAAAGATCGAATGGTTACGCCCATTGAGTGGAATTTAGCCTCGCACACCTACTCAAATTGCTTGATGAAATGATAAAGGTCATTTTTTGCTTGATATTTGTCAAGTTGCTTGGCAACTATGGGTATCTTTGTTTGGCTCTTCGTATTTGAGGTAACTCCAACTAGCGATAATGCTACCAAGGCTACTCCACTTTGCTCGGCACTAGTATTGTCTAGTAATAGCTTCATGAGTAGCTCTCTCAATGTAAGATCAACTTCTAAGACTCTCTCTCTATTGGCATTTCCTCCCATTCTATTTCTACTTGAGATGGCTAGTATCTTGTGAACCTTGTTGATCTCTCTCTCCTCACATGACCTCTAAGCATGTTACTCCTGGTTATACCTCACTATGTGCTGTAGTGTGATCCTTCCAAGACTCCTCTCATTCTCAAGATCGATTATGATATTAGTTGTAGGTCTTTCATGATGTGTCATCCTTGTTTTTTGGTCATACTATGTGATAAGTCACTGGATTTCATCCGAGTACCCCTACTACATTAAGATCAAGGTCATTCTCGCTTGAACTGGTACCAACCATGGTGGTTGTCTCTTGAACCACTAGTATTTCTATGAGGTTGACTAGGCATGTGCCTCTAATCTTGGTTAGTCCTTCCCTCAACGGTCTTATGGTTCTATCTTCCCAAGATAGTGTCTTTGGTGTCTTGAATCACTTGTGTGATTTCTTGGGTTGCACTCCTACTAGTGCGTTTATTTCTCAGCTTAATCCCCTTGAGTGTATTCCTTGTTAATCCAATCGATCTATAAGTATATACACTTATGCTTTTAAGTGGTGCAACTCGATGTGAGTTGTGCTTAGGCTTTCCAATTTTCACATGCACTGAAGTGTTTCTAATGCACGATGCAACCTTCAATGAAATCAATCACATCCACACTTTTACCCATCAATTTCATGCACTTGTAGCTCTTTCGCATGAATCGTGATTACTCCTAGCTATGAATTTTGGGTTCTTCATGGGTTTTGATACATAGTTTGATGGGTGATCAACCCCAGGCAGTCGAATTGAGTCTCTACTAAGGAGCAAGTAGCCAGTGGTTGGTAGTTTAAATCACTCCATGATTGTTACATTAAAGTTCTAGTGAAAATGAGCTCTACGGTCTCATATGAATGTCTGAATTCAAACTTCGATTGCAGGGCTAGCTAGATGTTGACATGAGCAGGTCACGCAGTGGTCAAAATTCTTAAAAATTATGTTCTGGACAACTTCTCAGAGTAGTAGGTTTGCCTATCCAAGTCCTAGACTCGGCTGTCTAAGGGGACTTTGTGATCATCTGAGTGATCAAAGATTCAGACTCAGATGAGTGGTGCTCATCTGTGTGTCTAAGTGAGGTTGTTTGAGTTCGAGTATCTGAGTGGACTTGTCCCAATGTTAGAGTGTCCAAGTGGACTTGTTTGAGTTTGAGTGTTCGGGTGGACTTGTGCGAGTTCGAGTGGGACTAAAGTTACTTAGGTGTCCGAGGGTGGCCTTTCCAATAGAGAGAGGTGATCAAGGTAATGAAGCCTTTAAAATGCAAAGGGAACCCTATTCTTCAAAGATGCAAGGTTTGCTTCACTTTCAATATCTTAAGAATTAGTGGTTTGCATAAATTTTGTATTTGGTCATTTAGATCTTATTTATTATTTTAGCTATTTAGATCCAAGATGGTACGCATTATTTAGAGTTTCATGATTTGTCTGTATTTAGATATGTAGCTTAAACACTAAAAAACTAAATAAGCCCATATGTAAACATCTCCTTAAACGTCTCTAAATGCTTTGGTTAAATGTTTGGGTAAATGGCTACTTTAATTTTAATGCCTATTTAAACATGACTCTATAAAGGCACGTGTGTCTTGATCATGTTTTTGTGCACATTAGGACAATATGAGAGCCTTAGTAGTGCCACTTTGTGTCATATAATTGATATCAAAAGGCATCACTATCCACATTGCTTCGATGCAAAGCTTATTTTGAACTTGTGGGTAAGTCATAGATACCCTAGGCCCACTATCCCTTATATTGTTTCCATGAGTGTTCAAGGTGAAAATGCACATGTATTAGGCTCTTATGCTTCTAATAGGGCATATACACTTGCATCTTATATATAGGTGTATAACCCATCCGTGTTTGTTACACCTTATCCCTATCTCATAGAACTCTACCATTTACACATCCACATCAACCCTCAAATAGATCCATACCACCTCTTGTAAGTTAAATACTTTGCACCTACCAATGTACACATGCACATCTATTTAAACAACTTAAATCTAGGCAAGAACTCGAGGGGTCATTTATGAATATATATGCATATCATGTGAATTTAACATAATAGATTTTTCAAGTACTATTTTAAACCATTTTCTACATATAGATAGGTGCATCAAGAGTCCTAAGGCCATCATAGCCTAGAGTCCAACAAGATTTTGAAAAATACCTTAAGTTGAAAGATCCATTATCTCCTTCCATCTACATTTATTGGGTTCTCAAAGCATATAGGACATCCAACACCATAGCCTAGAGTCTTAAGGTACTTTAAACCACAAGGCCAATTGCTTCTTGATGAGATGAAACTAGAGTCACCCAAGTTGGTGCCTTGCCCACAACTCATAGTAGCTCCTAAGCCACACCACGAGTGTTAGAAGTTCCTAGGATATATAAAACGTATGTAGAGAATCTAGTCTTCATCATAGGAAGTCAAGAACAATCCCTTAGGCATGTGCCTCCCTTGAAGTTATCCTTGGTAATGTAGTCCCTTATGAACTCCAAAAATCAATTACAGTTAGGTTCTCTAATGACCACATTACCTCAAAAGGATTACATCTAGCCTAGATGAATACCATCCACTAGATATAAGGTGTAGCATATGGCACAAGAAAACTCGATTGATTGGTAGATGATTGCTTATACAATGCTTACATGCCTCACCTCCCTTATACACATTAGGTTACAAGAGTGATAGGTTAGGATTGCATGTAAAATATCCATTGTATTTTGAGAAAAGTTGAGACTAAGAAAACGGTCCTCAAGTGGAACTCTTAGCGAAGGTCACATTGCAACCATTGAAAAGCTTATTAGACTTGCTCGTAAGAGAAAAACCATGTGTCTTTGGGTTCAATGCATTTCCCTCTAGAATACAAAAACATGTATAGGCACAAGAATGTGGTAAGGATATTATAAACCATGATTAAGACTGATTAAAAAGGCCTATCGTAGCCCACCTTATCTTCTACATATTGTTGGAGTGCTCATGCATGCCAAAAAATTGCATGTAGAACATTCCAAACCTCCTCTGCCATGATTGTAATATGCAAAGAAGTGTTATTGATCTACTCTAGTCAGTTCATGTGTAAGATTGGGCTATGCTTTTTATTACTTTGTATTTTAGGCATTGTATGGTGGTCATCGTAGTGATTATTTATGCATTTATTGTTGGCTAACAAACAACCATATTTGAAATATTTTGGGCCTATTTATGGCTCCTCTTCCTTCATTCAATCATCATAAATTTTTAGGTGATCTTCTAGTTGGAGAGAGGAGCCAATGCTGATGGTCACGTAGGTTGTGACTCACTATTGTATGTGTCATTCTCATGTTTGGTATGTGGATTCCATTTCCCGAGCACCTCTCTGATTTCTCTTTCTTTGCAGTATTTCTTTATTTTTTCGTCTTGTGTTTATTAGTTTATTTTAGCACTCCTCTATGCTTTTGTTCTGCTACACCACTTCTCACATGGTATTAGATTATAGGATCTCAGTTCTAATTACAATTTTTCTAATGATTACAAGTATTTCTTCCCGCCTTGTTGATTAGGCTTGCATTTTTCAGATCAGCAATCTATGTTTTTAGCATGCGCTTGGATTCATCACATAATCTCGTCAGTTTGGCAGAGACTCTGAGAAGCCAATAAGGTGTGCAATGAGAAGCCCAAGCTGATTTTGTTGCAACACTCCCTTTGTCTTGCTTTCAAAAGACATTGTCTACCCTTTTGTTGATTATTTATTATAATCATTGGTTCTCTTTTTATCATCCTCTTTTCACGATTTGGCCACATTCTGTACCATGGTTTTCTTCTCGATGTAGATCCAAAATATCATTTGTCTTCCTTGAAAGATAGTAGCAACCCCTACTCAAGGTTCTCATGGGCCCACCATAATTTGTTTCTTCTTTGCTTCTCCAGGAGTAGGTCCCCCCTATTTGTTTTGTTTAGGACCCTGTGGCTTGATGATGCATAGTGGAATTATCATACAACTGGCAAGAGGTTGACAAACTATTGAAGCTTCAATTGAGAAACATATACCTTAGTTATTTACATATTAGTAGAAACATGCAAAAAATTGACTATTGAATACATTGGATGCAGATTGAGGAGCAACTATACCAATAGAACTGCCCATTTCTCATGTCCTTTCTTCCTAGAAAATTAAAGTAGATCCAAGCGCACATAATCTACCTTCAATAAACACGATTGCTTTTCAGGTCTCCGTTAGTACATGAAATTCTATGGGATTTGTTTTATCTCCTAACACTATAATATTGAAGTGATTGAGGTACTCTTCACAAAACACATAGGCACAAGTCGTCCAAAAGCTCACATGCCATAACTAGAATCAAACTATGTTCCTATTTTGTGTGCAACCATTTTTTTTCTCTATGATGTATTTTGATTGGTGTAATTCAAATCTCTTTGTGGCATCTTTGATAATTGCATCGTGTGAGATGTATTCTCATCACTATATTCGAATTATATACATTTTATACTTGTAAGTTGGATAAGATTTTAGCCCCTACAAGATAACAAGTGTGATTTGTGAGTAGACTTGGAATGGTTCTCTCTATGATCTTGGTTAGACATACTAGGTTATGAATAGACTTGGAATGGTGCTCTCTTGGTTGGATGTATTAGGTTATGGATGTAAAGAGGGAAAGCTAACTTGTGGACCTCATCAGCTTGAGAAAAGTTGCTACCTTAGGAAGATTTCATGAACATCCATACAAACAAACACCTTAGAATGCATAAACCAAAAGCAATAAAAGGTAGATCAAACATGATTTGGGCACATTTTCTTTCAAATTTGTCTGGATACTTGCATACATTTGATCGGTGCTGCCAATAGCTAGCCACTCCTTTTTTGTGTACCACAAAAAGCTATCCAAACACCTCTTCCTTATCAAATTCAACAACACTAAGATAGTTCTATCCCCCATTTGATAATTGCTACCTCAATTAATAGCTTTGTTGCACACATCTGTCCCCAAATGAATATAAAATGGCCCTTAGTCATTCTAGAGCATCAATCCAAATGGCAAATTTTTTTGTCTTAATTTTATGCTTAGACCCCTTACGAACTACATGGACATCGCTAAAAAATGGATGTTTGCTAACATTGTCCCTCTAGACTAAGTTGTGATAAAGAAGAAAAAGTGGAGTTCTTGTCTATGGCTAAGGCCCCAACCCACACTTATAACTCCAGCCTTACATTCATTTGGAGAATTATTCTATCACCATGACTATCAGCTAAGCCATCACAATGGAGCTATGTTGCGTTGCATTTTGTATTTTTCTTTTCATGGTTATAATAGTCATAGAGTGTAACTCCAACATTTTAGGGACCTCTAAAAGTTAGTCCTCCATAAGAGGCCCTACTAGGAGATCCCAAGGTTGTTTGAGTTATCTAGAGTATACAACGTATGTATCCTGCCATTTTAAGAAATGCAAAAGGAAGAAAGAGCAATAGGATATCTCAAAAAAATCAAATCATTTTAACCATCTAGGTCATTAGTCCAAACACTACAACAATTCAAAAGCTTGATTGTTTCTCACCAAAGGCTCATAGGGTGCCTGACCAGGATTATATTTACATTGGCATGTCCAAGCTTGCAAGGGTGAGTATTTTACTATTGCTCTTAAATTAACCATGAGGTATAGACCAATTCATGCGAGGCATGCATGAAAACCTATAAGGTTTTTAATCCAAACATGTTCTTGTATACACTTATATTGGGAATTTTGACATAACGTAAGAAATAGTCTATATTGACCTTTAATTCCCTACTATTAGATGTGGGGAATGTCATTCCCTAGTTGTATATAGGGAATACATGCATACACATATAGGAAATATTTTCCTACATTTTACAAGATTTCCTATATAGGGATTGACTAAAAGTCCCTTGTGTATATATAGCTCTAGTGGTGCAGCGTAGGAGCGAGATCGAAGCGAGAGAACGAGATTTCACCAACATTAATCTACATAGACCCACACATCGTCCATTCCATTCCACCTGATCAGCAGGAATGAGAACTCATATCCATCTATCAAGCCAGGTAATGAGCAGGATTGATATTCGATTTTAGAAAGAATGTCAGAACTTTTCTTTCTTTGGAAATAATATTCTGTTTACATGAAGGAGGACAAGGCTCCACCGACAATTCGGCAGAGACTCTGAGAAGCCAGTAAGGTGTGCAATGAATTAGAGAGTCTAGGTGCATTGGTGCGGTGCGACACCAAGCCTAGCACCGGCTGCATCGTAGAGAATGCGGAAGCCTTGCTATTGGACATTGCCGATGATGGAGAAGGACATGGCATCAGGGGCAGGGGCGAATGCGAGACATAGCTTCCTCGTGGAGGGGGGGTTTCCGTCCGCGGTGCTCGCCCAGTCGTCTAGCCAGACGAGGACATTGGAGGGAGGTAGCTCGAGGTCGAGGCCACCTGCAAAGTGAAGCACGACACGTGGAATAGGGAGAGGCTGATCGTGCAGAGGTTGAGCACGTAGCTGGGTGTGGGTGGTGTCGAAGCAGGTGTCGAGGAAGGATCCAGTGTCAACAGGCGACGCGTGGCCGAGGTGGGGCGCGACTTCACGGACAAAGGCGGTGCGAAGAGCCGCATAAGCAGGAGGGGGAAGGCGGGAGATGGCGACTTCGGAGTCGAGGATAACGGTGCGGCTGTCGATTTGGAAGGCGGAGGGGGCGATGGGGAGGAGGGAGGAGCCAACGGTGATGCCGGTGAGAAAGACATAGTAGAAGGTCCGGAGATCACAAGGAGCTTTAAACATGTTTCCATATAGTAAAAGAAGAGAGATTTTCTAGATACTTATCAAAGTATCTAGAAAAAGTCTCAACTAGTAGAAGTTGAACACTTTACAAGTTAGTGATCTAGTAAAATATTTTTATATAGAATATTTTTAAAATTCCTAGTTGATGATCTAGTAAAATATTCCTAGATAAGAAAACTAGTTGAAACCATAGATATAGTAAATTTTTCCTATACAAGAAAACTAGACGAAACCATTAATACAAGCCATTATCACACCAATATATCATGTTAAGAAAACTAATCACGATTTATTTACAATGTTGTATTGTTAGCAATAGAATTGTGATTGAATCCACTAAAAAAGTTGTCTTGAACACTACATTCTCTCTACTTCACCATGTTCTACAGTACCTAAGGTAGATCTAGAGTTGTCATTCTCTTCGGATCTGCTCCACCATTAAAAAATCAAGTCTTGTTAGCTCTTCTTAAGCCTCCCTTCCTTTTTTTTGAAATCTAGATCCTTGCTGCTTCAGCAACAATGTTGTCTCGAGATTCGTTTTGTGCTTACAATCAACAAGGATATCAAAAGGCTCAAACATGTACATAGCGAAAAAAGCTCAGAGCAATAAGAGAAGACCTACCATTTTTAGCAGACTTCCTTCCCTTTGATCCTAAAATCATTGCAATCTCCCATAGCTCCACAATATAGATCTACTGTATTGGTTGTATGCTTCAAACCCTGTATCCTATCCACAACAAGACAAATAATGAAATGACATTTAAATTATTTGCTCATGGAATCATATTGTATCATACTTACTAATCGGGATAAATGTAATGCCCATCCAAATCAATGCATACTCTTGTGGGAATATGAAATGCTATCTAGACTCTCAAACAATAAGATTTACCAAACACATATGCTAGTGTTGAGTTTTCCCACAAGATAGGAATCCAATAGATTGAAGTATCATACCAAGTCAAATTGATTTAGCTTACCAGTATATGTAAATAGGATATCAAAACCTTGAATTTACATTCTTCATTTTCAATGTTTTAGCAAGTTGTTTAAATAGGTGGATGAAACATACAGATCCATCAAGCTCAAACTTCAACCAATCTAGCCTTTTATTGGCCTTGCTACAACCAAAGTAGCAAGAGGTGCATCTAATGTAAGAGCACCAAAGTAGCAACAATTGTACCTTCTATGAATTTCCTTCATAAGGATACATACCTTGTGGTGGCAATCGAGGGTTTGATATGCTTCCTCTCCTCCAAGCACCTTGTTGGTGTTGCATGTGTCTAGAAGACCTACTATCATGACCACTCTAACTCCATATGAAAAAGTTGCTAATAGAACAAGCCTCTTAGTAGTGAGGTTTCAAGTGCGCATAGGCTTCTTCTAAAAGATTAGATAAATATTCACAAGAAATACTCCTTGATTTGTTCAAATGCTAGCTAAACATTGATACTCTTATTAGAAATGATGATGCCGATGAAAAATGTCCTACAAGCAAGCCATATTCCACAAGAAGTTAGATTGGTCTTAGCTATTAAATATCCAAGGTGAACTAAAGTACCAATCCTTAGATTGTCTCAAGAAACTCAGGAAGCCACTCCTTCAAATCCAATATGCCCAATGATTCTTATTAATTCATTAAGCTCCAAGAAGTCAATACGAAAGGGATCATTTTTTATTTTGCTTCTATAGATTTTGTGCATCATGGAATTCAGTGTGATCTCTATTGAATACATCTCCTACTTCTTCCACGTGTCACCATGAGCCTACAGCCCTTCGCTTACTTACCCATTGCTACTAGTGATATTTGCACTGATGACTATACTCCCAAACATGTCTATCCACATGCTTTTTGACAGGGCCTATGATAGGGGGTGCTTCAAAGGAGAAATGCATGCATTGTGTTGTTATTTGATATCCTAGACAAAGTTTTGATAGTGATTGTGCATCAAAATTAAGATTTTTGTTGGTGAAAATTGGTACCTGAGAAATTTAGGGATCAATAATTTCAAATGATGTGTTGCTACTCCCTCATCCATAACCTGTTTGAAGAGTTAAAATCAGCACCATGTAAAGTTGCAGCTTGCAATCCTTCACATGATGGCTGCAAATTTTGGAGTTAGTATACTGATAGCATTATAAAGAAACCAAATTCATTGTTTATACACTCGTACATACAAAACTTTTCCTTGGTTACACCTTAACACCACATAATATTACAGAATCATAGAAAAACCTATCAATAGTGTTTTACAAAATCATAAGGCAACCCCTCCCAGCTTGCCGTACCCATCCTTACTTGACCCACCCCCTCCTTTCTAGTGTATAAATTTCTATACATGATACATTAGCTCACTGCTTGTTATTCCTTCCTCGCGCTCTGTCTTTGACTTTCCTGCCCACCACTTAATGCCTCTTGACCCACCACTTCAACCTTTTCGGGCAAAATAAAGTGTGGCTAATTGTATTATTCAGAACCATTAAAGAACAATCAAGGGCTCAACAACATAACTGGAGCTGAAAGCTAACATCACAGCATGAATACAAGGCCTCCCAAGGCCATTTGGGGGGGATTGGGAAAGAGAAGCCAAGGAGCTAGGAAAACCCGATACAAAGGAA
The DNA here is from genome assembly GCF_053477565.2 of Lygodium microphyllum. Lineage (NCBI taxonomy): Eukaryota > Viridiplantae > Streptophyta > Polypodiopsida > Schizaeales > Lygodiaceae > Lygodium > Lygodium microphyllum. Next base: position 56,653,029 of record NC_141142.1, on the reverse strand, counting down.
CAACTGCCCAAGCTTTGTTGATGTCAAGTGTCTCTCTGAAGCTACTCCCAACCCAGAAGCTCTTCTCAAGCTCATATGCTACCACAAGCTCCAAAATAGTGGGAAAAGACCCTACCAACATGTAGCCAACAAACCATACTCTACACAACATAAAATGTTTCTCAAACCACTTCATAAACTATATGAAGTTTACCACCTAGTCTTGAGAGAGGAAAGAAATGCTCTAAATTTTCAAACACAACAATTCAATGCATCATTGGAGCAAACATACTCACTAAAAAAATTCATTAGACCACCCCTAAGCAGGAAAGTACCTGGCAATCCCAACCTAGTTACAAGTTGTCTTCATTTGCAACTACACGTTGAATGCCTTGTCCCTTCCTTCAAGTAGTTGTTGTGGTTTGCCTTCATAAATGGAGGCAATGAACTCTTTCTTTACCTCTTTCAAGTAGACCAACAAAACCACCACTTTTGATGCCTGTAGACATTTGACTACAAAACTTGTCCTCGTAAGAATCAAATCAATTTTGCATCTCTTCAAATTTGATCCACTATTTAAAAAACCATGTTGAAGAAAAGGACAAGAAGAATTCTTAAAACTCTCACCTGAGCATTTGTGGTTACTTCCTTTGTGTCCTGATTCTTTGGCATTTCATATTTGATTATACATTTGTTGGAGAAATGGGGAGCAAAGGCATTCTCTTTCAATGATGAGTAGATCCATGCTCTACATAAAGCTACAAATGATGAGCAAATCGATGCTCTACATAAAGCTGCAAAGGAAATATTGGAGAATCAGAATTAGCAAATCCTTTTAGTCCATGATGAAGAGGATTATGTGATTGGAAAGAATGGAGAACAAGTCAAAGTTGCAGATCTAGAAGGCAAAATTATTGCATTGTACTTTTCGGCACATTGGTGCCCACCGTATCAAAGATTCACACCAGTGTTGGCATCCATTTATAATCAGTTGAAGGAAAAGAACAAGGAATTTGAGGTTGTGTTTATCCCATCTGATGAAGACCAAGAATCTTTTGACAACTACTTCAATGACATGCCATAGCTTACTGTGCCATACAGTGATTCAAAAATGAAAAAAGTACTTAGTCAATGGTTTGAAGGAAGGCATACCTTATTCTAATCAATTCGCTTTCATTTTCTCGTCAAATACTCCACCTAAAATCTAACCTGCTTCTGAAGGGAAGGGAAAGAACTTTTAGAATTGACAATTAGAAAAGTAGTTCTATCTGAAATCTATTCTATATCAACATAGTTCAACTAATCCTGCACATCAAATGATGCAAAGAGATGCTTGGATTTTAGTAGCTGTATATCCAACATGCATATGCTCTTACTGATTATTTTTCCCATCCATGAGAGAAGTTCAAGTTCTATACCTTGCTCTCTAAGTCAAAGTTGCTATTGCATTAAACCATATACCATGAAATCATAAACTCTTACATGGGACAGCATTGGCTTACAGCCATTCCAAGTCTCATAATTCGTGTATGCCATAGTTCCACCAAGTCTCAAAATTTATAAAATTTGGAGTTTTGGAATTTTTTGAAGTTTACTCTTAACTGGCTGCCATCTTGTACCAAGCTGGATTTCCATCTTGTGCTAATATACATGTTATGATTAGCTCTTATTTGATGTGGCTTCAACAGTCAAGTCAGATTATAGCTTACAATTAGCTAATTGAAGACATCTTCAAGCATAGATTTATGCATTCCCAATACTTCAATTGGTCCTTATTGAGTTGTTATCTAATCAACTAATTCCTATATTGTCTCGTGTATCCCTCAGTTTTGTCAGTAGGTAGGTGGAATTTATACCCAGAATTTGAGTTTAAAGAAAGGTATAAACATCTTCTTCTATCAATTCTTATGTACTGTGTTTCAAGAAAGACATCTCTTCAGATGATGCATCTTCTTAAACACAATCAAAATCATCCATTTTTACAATTAAAATTAGTAGCACAACAGGCCTGCATAAACTTACATGCGAGTCTCGAAACTTACCTAAACATCTAAGTACGGGGACTTCTAAGTACTGCATCTTCACGGAGCTCGACTGGCCAGGACCTCGCATTCGCAGATTTTGGCCCCCACTTTGGCGGCGAGCTAGACGGATCCTCAGAGACCTCACATTCGTAGATTTTGGCCCCCACTGGTGGCGAGCTAGACGGTTCCTCAACCTGCCTTTCTTCACGAGCCAGACCGTGCAACAGTGATGGCTGCCCAACATGGACGAATATGAGATGAGCTCCTAATAGGCCGACTTGCGTTCAAGCCTAGGGCCTTCATTCATGTCATCGTGCTACGAGGGAACCTGCACCTCATGGTTTACAATGCTCGAGGGCGAGGATGACAATGAGGCCTTTCGCTGAATTCAGGTGATCACATTCAAACCTAAATTTTGGCAATCCGCACAACCGATTAGGGGGTAGGGGAGGGCCTGCAATTTCGCGGCTTGAAACACTTTCACTTGCTCCACTAAACTCGTAGAAGACCTGGTGCGCAGATCGGTTGCAGATAGCTCACCTGGTGAATCCCGGAGGTCCCCAAGAACAAAGTACTCTATCTTTTTGCACAAAAACCCATGTAAAAGCATGCACGACAAGAGGCAAGAGACAAATTGGGTTCAATCTCCCCCATGCCTTGTGTGAGCGCTTCACAAAGCATGTATTTTATGTATATTTCCAATCTTCATGCTCAATAATAGCCCAATTACAAAAATATGACAAGCTTTTAGCTTTTGAGTTTGCTTTCTACAAAAATAGGAAAATAAAGCTAATGGACGGTGCCCATAGAGTCTGGCACGCCCAATCTCAATGTCCAAATAGAAATAACATATCCGGGCGCATAAGCGCATACAAAATAATAATCGATAATCAATGTCTCAATAGACATAACAAAATATAGGCGTGGCGCCTATCAAAATATAGTCCAAATATCGAATACCCGCTAGACTCCAATGCTTTCCTCCGCCACTGCTGCTATCTCTACACATCAACTGAAGCATTCACAATCGTTAGTAAAATAATACAATTAAACCGACAAAAGTGAATACCTAGCAATCTTTAGCTACATAAACAAATCAACTGGTTAGAAATAAATCCTAACCTTAATTTATTACAAGTGCGCACTCTAAACTCATAAATGTTTATTAATTTAATATACATTTTGTGGAATCACCCGCTATGGAATCACCCATGTACACACTAAATTAATGAAACGCCCGAAAAGGACAAGCGTCCCCATCAACTTCTCGCACAAAGAATCCTCTTTGTGTATGAGCCCCGGTCATCTAAGTTTACGGAATCCACCGTAAAACCTCACGGAATCCACCGTGGCACGGAATCCACCGTAGAATATGCCTCCTGGCATCATACCCCCGGGGTGGGATAGCAATTGACCTCAATTGCTATTAGCTCAATGTGGAGCTAACAGAGTGGGGAAAGCATTTAAGTCTCTAGCGTGCATCCATTGTGCTTCCTCTATAGGATGGTTCTTGAATTTTACTAAATATCTAGAATACCTTCGGCCAGTTCTAGTGGTCATGTAGTCAGTGTCTATGATGGCTTCGGGTTCAAGTATTTCAGTCTCTTCTTCTAGTAAAGGTGGGTTTTCATAGACAGGGTGGATAGGTAATTGGCCTCTAAATGGTCTCAATAAACTAATATGAAATGTATTATGAATTTTCCAATGAGATGGCAGTTCTAACTTGAAAGCATTGTCATTAATCTTATGAATGATTCTAAATGGTCTATAGAATCTATGAGCTAATTTGACAACTGGATGTCTATCTACACTTTGCAGTCTACGCTTTTCTATTCTAAGCCAAACATAATCATCAACTTTGAAATTCATGGCTTGTCTTTTCTTGTTGGCTTGTTTAGTATATGATTGTTGGGCTTTAGCAATCATATCCTTTACCTCATCAAAAATAGTGTTATGTATAGTAGCAATATCATCGGCACTTTGTATTCTATTAGACAAAGATGCAACAGGGGTAGATAATCTATATCCATAAATAACTTCAAAAGGTGCTTTCTTTGTAGATGTGTGCGGTGTATTATTGTAAGCAAACTGTAGTAAATATAAATGAGTATCCCATGTCTGAGGTTTAGAGATAGTGTATGCACGTAAAAGATCTAAAATAGTGCTATTTGTGGCTTCTGTTTGTCCATTTGTTTCTGGATGAAATGCAGATGAGAAATCAATCTTTGTGCCTAGATTTGCAAACAGTGTAATCCAAAAATTATTACAAAATCTAGAATCTCTATCTGAAATAATCACTTTCGGCAATCCATGGTTAGTGAAAATAGTTTTCAAAAATAACTGTGCTGCTTGTGATGCTGTTAAAGTTTTCTTACATGCAATGAAATATGCTTGCTTACTAAATCTATCTACAATTGTCCAAATCATGTCATGGTTAGATTTAGTATTTGGTAAGCCAGTAATGAAATCCATAGATATATGTTCCCAAGGTTGAGATGGAATAGATAAAGGCATTAATAACCCATACTATTTACCATGATGTCTCTTTATTCTTTGACAAATCAAACATTCAGAAACGAAATTAGATACATCTGCATCCATATGCGGCCAATAAAAATCTTCAGTTAACATGCGTAATGTAGAAATGATACCTCTATGACCTTGATATGGGGGACAATGAATTTCATTCAAAACAAAAGATCGGAATGGAATAGTAACACACAGTCTCTTTTCAAAGAACATGAATCCATCATTATATGGCAATGAATCAACAGGAATGAAATTATTTTGAACTAATTTTTGCCAACCAGAATGAAAAGTAATATCCTGGTGATATGTGTCTTTCATAGCAATCAAAGAATCAAAAGATATGATAGAAATGTTATGAATTGCAGGTCGTCTACTCAATGCATCGGCAACTACATTTTCTTTTCCAGGTTGGTATTGAATGATAGGATGGAAACTTTGAATGAATGAAGCCCATTTGATATGACGGTCAGAAATTTGGGGTTGGCTAAGTAGATGTCTAATGCTTTGATGGTCGGTCTTTATCATGAATTCTGAACCCATTAAATAATGCTTCCATTGTTTTAATACTTGTACAACTGCTAAGAGTTCTTTGTCATAAGTGGAATATTTGAGCTCAGAGGGTTTCAGCTTAGAACTAGAATATGCTATTAGATGGTTGTCTTGCATTAATACGGCTCCTATTCCTGATCCGCTAGCATCGGTCACAACTAGAAAGAATTGTCTATTAAAGTCAAGCAATTGTAGAACAGGGGCATTGGTTAATGCACGTTTGAGTAAGTCAAAGGATTTCTGCTGATTTTCAGTCCATTGATAAACAATTCCTTTCTTAAGAAGTTTGGTCAATGGTAAAGCAAGTAATGAGAAATTATGTACAAACTTCCTATAGAAACTAGCAAGACCAAGGAATGAGCGTAGTTCATGTACATTTTTAGGAACAGGCCAATGCAATATTGCGTCAATTTTCTTAAGATCAACTTTAATTCCTTCTTTTGATACAATATGACCTAGATATTCTATTTCTGTCTTAAAGAATTCACTCTTGTCAGGATTTGCAAACAATTGATTTTCTTTCAGTAACTGAAAAACTAATGATAAATGCTCATAATGCTCTTTTTCACTTTGACTGAACACTAAAAATATCATCAAAGAAAATAATCACACAATACTGATATTTTAGAAAAATACGGTTTATCATTCTACTGAAAGTTAGCAGGTGCATTAGTTAATCCGAATGGCATGACTAAGAATTCGTAATGGCCAAACTGTGTTCTGAATGCAGTCTTAAATATGTCGGATCTATCTAGCCTCACCTGATGATATCCAGACTTAAGGTCAATTTTACTAAATATAGAAGATCCTTGTAGTTTGTCCATAAGGTCATCAACTCTAGGTATAGGATACCTATTCTTTACAATGATCTTATTTAATGCTCGGTAGTCAATACACATCCGATAAGTATTATTCTTTTTCTTGACTAAGAGCACAGGTGCACCGAATGGAGAACTGCTAGGTCGAATTAAGCCTCTATTTAGTAATTCTTCAACTTGACTCTGGATTTCTTTTTGCTCTATTTGATTGTGCCTATATGGGGCTTTGCAAGGTGGTTGTGTGCCAGGTATTAGGTCAATCTTATGGTCTTCTAGACGTGATGGAGGTAAACCTGGTGGTAGGTCTTCTGCAAAACAGTCCTTAAAATATGCGAGAAATTCCTTATGCCTAGGGTGCATATGATTTTCCTTTGCATGCAATTCATTCACCCAAATGAGATATGATTTAGTATTCTTGCGTAGTGCACGTTTTGCTTGAGTATGCGAAAGCAGTGGAAAAATATGAGATGCATGCATACCAAATAATGTAATAGATTTTCCTTGAAAATTAATATTCATTGTGTGTGTGGAATAATCTATATTGGGATTATGTTGGTGTCTCCATGGCATTCCTAGAATAATGTCGCTTGACTGTAACGGAAAAACTAAGAAATTTCTTCTTTCAATGTATGGACCAATTTGAATTTCTAAATCTTGAACTTCTTGTGTGCCATTGTACCTAGTGCCTAAAAATGCAGCTTTTATGCAATAGTGCGTAGGTACAGTATGCAATTTTAATTCCTTTACCAATTTTGCTGAAATAAAGTCATGGGTACTACCGTCATCATGCAATATAGTTCTTTCTTTTCCATGCACCATACATTTCATAGTCAATAATGAATGTGAAGTAGGCATACTTGGTAAAGTGTCGGAAGTAGTAGTAGGATCATCCTCATCTTCAGTGAAATCTGGCATATCCTCATGCTCTTCTTCATCCATGGCTCCAAGGTAGTTGATATGTGCTGATGGCTTCTTTGAATGACAATTTGCTGCGAGACGCCCTGGCTGGTGACACTTGTAACATACTATTGGCTTGGCTTTGGTCACATTATTTGCAATGGCTGGGAGTCTGGGTATATTTGGATTTGCTTGTGGAATAGGTTTAGAATTTGGATTGACAGTGGATGGTAATGCAGGTGGTTTAAGCCAATTCTTGCGGAGAGATGGTGATGAGAAACGACCTGAATTAAATCTTCTGAAATTGAATTGAATTGTTTAGATCCATAATTACCGTTTGCTTGGAATGGCTGTGGTCGTGGATCTCTTCCATGTAACTTATCTTCAGTGTCGTGAGCTAAGGAGATGGCGTCTTCAAGGGTAGCAGGCTTGAACATGTTCACTTCAGCGTAGTAATGTCCAAGAAGTCCAGACATATACTTCCACTTATGCGTCATCTTTGGTACGTCTTCAAGCATGCGTAGCTGTAGGAGTGCATTCCAAAAACGCTCTGTATACTGTGGAATAGGCTCACGATCTCGCTGTTGAAGTAAATCCCATTGTTTGATAGCCTTCTCATGAAATTGCGGTGGAAGGAAATTTTGCATGAACTTCTTCTTAAAATCTTCCCATGTAGCAGGACATTCTATGCTCTTGCGGACTACAGTCCACCAAAGTGATGCTCTGTCTATCAGATGATTAGTAACACACTTGATTTTATCTTTTTCGGGATAAGTTTCCTCATGGAAATAGTCATCAAACTGGCTAATGAATGATAAAACAGTCTTTCCTTCTCTTATGCCATTGAAAGTGCGAAACTTGAAACTTCGTTTACTTATCTTGGATTCCTTGCGAATGGTTTGTGCTTCAAGGGTGGCGTCGATGGTACGGCGAATCAAATCTTCAGCTTGAGGTTCTTCTTTATCGGTGGACGCTCTTTGTAGCTTTGTCAATTGCACTTGCAAGGCTTGCCTAGCTCTTCGCTCTTCTTCCAATTGCAGCATGATAAGATCCAGCTTTTGTTCCATGGTAGGCTCGGGTAGATCGTCTTCAGCCATAGGATCATCCATATGTGGGGTAGTCATCCTATAAAACTCAACAAACCTTTCTCACTCAAAATCAGTTAGCGGGATGAGCGTAGCTCAAATTTGGGATTACAAGGCTATGTATTTTTGGGTATTTCTTCTTCAATTTTCAGAAATTCTACAATATTTCTGTCTCCGTTTGCTGAAAGTACTTCAAGGAACTTGTAGATAGGTAGAACAGCTTGCTGCGAACAACTTTCCAGTTCAGAGTTTTTGCATACGAACAAGTCTTCTAAGAGTTTTAAGCACTAGTCAGTTCTGATTTAGTCTGACTTGCAGAGTTGCAGACTTAGCAGACTTGCAGAGTTGTTGACTTGCTGGACTTAGGCCAACTTGCAGAACTTGCACAACTTGATTAGAGTCGACTTACGGAACTTGACTTCAGAAGTGCGAGACCCGGAGTTACTGAACTTGTCTGCCCAGTATAACTTGCAGAGAATTGTGTGACTTAGCTTAAGGAATTAAGCTTAAGCTTAATAAGCTCAATAACTTAGGCTTTGTGGAGATGAAGAGCCGTCAGAAAACGGCGCAAATCGTGGAGGACAAGAATATGTGTTTGATGACGTCGCGCAAATTTCGGACCCACTCAGTTACTTCGTTGATGAATTTTGTGGAGCTTCTTTACTTCCTTAAGCCTTTAAGCTTGTAGACTAAGATTTTTGAAGAAAAAGATATGGGCTTCTTACTGTTTTATCCACGACTTGTTTATGGAGATGAGGGAGTGGTCCTCCGCCTACAGAGCTTGGTCCTTCGTGATCTGACAGTGGAAACAGGGGTTCTTGATCGCCAGAAGTCTGCCTGTATCGACGGTTCGCGACGAGATTGACTGTAGAGCCCGTTTGTTCCTGGAGCTCCGCCTTCGCCCGAGATTGGTAGCGATTGGAAGCTCTTGATCTCTACTCCGCTCTGATACCACTGGTGCGCAGATCGGTCGCAGATAGCTCACGTGGTGAATCCCGGAAGGTCCCCAAGAACAAAGTACTCTACCTTTTTGCACAAAAACCCATGTAAAAGCATGCACAACAAGAGGCAAGAGACAAATTGGGTTTAATATCCCCCATGCCTTGTGTGAGCGCTTCACAAAGCATGTATTTTATGTATATTTCCAATCTTCATGCTCAATAATAGCTCAATTACAAAAATATGACAAGCTTTTAGCTTTTGAGTTTGCTTTCTACAAAAATAGGAAAATAAAGCTAATGGATGGTGCCCATAGAGTCTGGCACGCCCAATCTCAATGTCCAAATAGAAATAACATATCCGGGCGCATAAGCACATACAAAATAATAATCGATAATCAATGTCTCAATAGACATAACAAAATATAGGCATGGCGCCTATCAAAATATAGTCCAAATATCGAATACCCGCTAGACTCCAATGCTTTCCTCCGCCACTGCTGCTATCTCTACACATCAACTGAAGCATTCACAATCGTTAGTAAAATAATACAATTAAACCGACAAAAGTGAATACCTAGCAGTCTTCAGCTACATAAATAAATCAACTGGTTAGAAATAAATCCTAACCTTAATTTATTACAAGTGCGCACTCTAAACTCATAAACGTTTATTAATTTAATATGCATTTTGCAGAATCACCCGCTATGGAATCACCCATGTACACACTAAATTAATGAAACGCCTGAAAAGGACAGGCGTCCCCATCAACTTCTCGCACAAAGAATCCTCTTTGTGTATGAGCCCCGGTCATCTAAGTTTACGGAATCCACCGTAAAACCTCACGGAATCCACCGTGGCACGGAATCCACCGTGGAATATGCCTCTTGGCATCAAGACCTTCAAAGAATTTTATTTTGAATGCAACTCTATTACCCTCCCTCTTTGTCAATGGCCCCCCACCCAATTACCCTCTTGAGCACACATCGTGACACCATCCCTGTATATTTAATAACTTCATGCCAATCTTATGAAGTTAGTAGAGCAGCAATCCTCTCCTTAACCTAGATTTTTCAACACCATGTTTGCTCGGTAATTGTCACTCCTCTTACACAATGTTAATTCTTATCATGCCCCCTCTTCTTCATAAAGGTGCCTCATATGTTGCCTCTTCACATGCGTATTCATGGCTTGACAATCGCCTAAAGTATTGTCTTTTTCATTGAGTGTTCTGATCCCCTTTCTTAATGTTCCAATTAAGGATAATGAGATCCCCTCATAGCTAGTGAAATTTTAGCTTACACTTGCCCTAACTTCCTACTAAATCTTCTTAGGTCCTCTAGCCCTAACCTCCTAGTAAATTTATAAGTGTTTTCTATAACAACTTTTGCAAAAGCTGCAAGAAAAATCTTATTGGTTAAGGATCTTAGAAGAAATTTCTCAAAATGTATAGGATCCTAGGTTCCTTTTAAACTAAACTTTATTTAACTATATTTATTTTCAATGCTTCATAACAAGGGTAATGCCATACTAGTTTGATCTAAGCTAAAGATATAATATTCTATTAACCAATCTTTTCCGAGGACAAGGCCGTGTTGAATATGAATCATTAAGGTAATGTCAAGGTTATTCAACTTTGTCAAGCTTGGTTCTCCCTTTTTTGTTCAAATTAATAGATTACTACAACTCAATCTATCAACTTTTCTTGTCAAAAAAGGCTAATCATTTAATCTAACATTCCATTGAGCATAACTTCCTTAGGAGAAGCGAAGTATTTAACCCAACATTTCATCATGCATAAGATTTAATGATAGGTTTCTTTTGGCTATTAAATAATCATTCTATTCTTGCTAGTAATAATACTTTAACTGATCCATTCATAGTAAGAAAACACCCTCCAGTTGCATCCATTCATTACATGGTGTGGCAACCATTCACTATGGGGCAAAACATGATTCAAAAACTCATTGGTGTAGCAACCCATGAGAATGCCACATCTCAAGATTTCATACCTACCAAACTAAGTTTTAGCAGATTCATAAGTGAGGCTTGGTGAATCACAAATAAGGACTCTCATTCTTGTGATAAGATGGATCTCAACAATTAGGACATTGTATGTACCACCTAGCTTGATCATGATTGTCTTATGTAGGGAAGGCTCTCATGCATAACATGGATAATGAGGGTAACATCACAAAACCAGAGGGCTTGATAATGGTCATCTTATTCAAGGAAGCTATCATGTATGATCAGGATTATTTCCTTGCATGACCAAGATTATGGTCATCATTTTGTTCAGATTTATTTATGTCTGAAAGAATTTTCAAGCCCAAATCAATTTCAAGTTACCTACTCTGAAAACACTAGGCAAGCTACTTGCTTTGAACTGTTATGACACCTAGACAAGCATCCAATATGTTATAGCTAGGTTGATTAATGTCATTAAGTATTTCTCTTGTTTCAATACATTTCAGTATTTTGTTTTTTCACCTTCAAGCCTATTGAAAGCTATGTTTAGACCCTAGAGTTTGTGCAAAACACCTAGTTGCTTTGGAACATTGCCAATTAGAGTGTTGCTCAAATTGGTAAGATAGAATATATGCATTGGAATGACTTCAAAAAATTGGTTGGTATTTAGGTACATGACCACCACCACAATACACTCCCTAGTTCAGTCTCATATACTTCTTGACATGATATTCTAGGGCATAGCTGCTACTTAAGATGGATGCCTATTGAAACCCAAAACAACTTACTTGTACCAAGCTACTCAAGAGCATTACCACACAACCTACTTGTACCAAGCTTCTCAAGAGGATAGGCTGAGGAGTGTACTAGATAGCCTACATGAACAAAGCTCAGAGGACTATGCCAGGGGACTATGTTGAGAGGACTATGTGGTGAACAATGCATTACATGAATTTATGTAATGGGACTAAGTCTCCTCCTAGTGATCTAGAATTGTACACATGCTTTAGTCATTTACTAGAATTTCTTCAAACTATTTTGATAGAAAAAGATATAGATAATTGCATGTAAGGCTTTAGATTTGCAAGCATAATCACTACATAAAGGGCATCATTAAAGTTTTTAATTTGTTATCTTTAAGATAACACACAAATTCAAGTGTATCCACCTATAGGTGATCTAGATCAACTCAAACTGGCATTGACCATCCCTCTCTTATTGTTGGCCATTACCTTAGTTACAATGCAGGAAACAAGAGTCCTACTTCACTTCTAGTGTCTTATATGATAATCTAGGCTATGGATTCTCAACCTTCATTAATCTCACCAGATTCATGATGCCAAAATTAGGCCTTTCCTATGCATGTATTTTTTGTCACTATTGCATGTTACTTGACTCACATCATACATAATGTACAAGATAATCAAATAAATTCATCCATCATATGCTCAATAGTTAAGGTTTGCTGCTAGAAATCTTGAAATCACCCAAATTCTTTAGAATCAAGCAACTACAACAATTCTGCTACTTGGAAGCCTGGCTCACTTAGCAACTTTGCTAACTCATTCAATCCTAGGTAAATAAGCTTGCTTTTGCTCACATTAGTCACAACCCTAGATAGCTCTAGAAAACTTTCATACACTTTCATCAAATACATCTACTAGTTGCTTCTCTACTTGCACAATATTAGTTAGTTATTGTGTTGGAGACCAAGTATTTTCTTAATGGTATAGGAAACCCCTTACTTACTCCATGTTGCACCTTCAAATTCAAATTCCTAAGCAAAGGGTTGGTGATTATGGTGGCAAAGAGTAATGGGGCAATGGGACACCCTTTCGCATCAACCTCTTTACCTCAAATGGACGTAAGCATAGACCATTTACAGACACATTCTAAAGAGATTGAAACATCCCTACAGAAACTCCATGATTCCTCCTCCATCATCTATCATAGTGATGAACTCTTGTTGCTTCTTTTGCTTCATCAATTAATTAAATTAATTGGTCGAAGCACTAGCCCCATAAGATACCATTTCCCTTAGACTAAATTTTGGCAACTTCACGTTTATGTTTTTGCAAGTCCTCCATGTAATGCTCCACTTCTTTGAGAAGTTTATAAAACATCCCATTACTAGAACACTTAGCAAGAGTCATAATAATATACTCCCTGCATTGCTAACTACTAGCATGCAACCCTCTTTGAAGTCAATCCTGATGTTTGCCATACATCTTGGTAATCTTAGTTATGATAGCTATGGATCTCATCTAGTTCTATGTTGGATTAGCGATTGGATTTGTTGGTTTGTTTCCAAGCCTCCTTCAGATATAGGTTGAATCCTTCCCTTTCTAGAAAGGAGGTGTTGAAAGAGAGGGGATTCCATTTCTTTCTCCTACTAAACATATCCTTCTTGGATGGACTTATTAGGCACCTCACATTCCAAGAGATTTATAGTGAGCCAACTAATTAACATTATATCTTTGTTCGAACCTCCATAATCCAAAATAGCAAAATATCTGTGTCAACAAAACATTTGCAAGAAGCTTTTAAAGGGAAAGTTTTTATTTCTTACCTCCATTAGACTTCAAAGAAATTATTTTTTTCCATCCTACTTTAACTTCAACATCTCTAGGATTGCCACTGATAATTAGGTTACTCCTTAGGTTCCTCCTTTTGAGGCTTGTTTGTTTCCTTGAATTTACCCTTCTCAACCTATGTTTTTTCCTTTTTGCTTCTTTTGAAGTTCTTCCTTATCTCCATTATTTTCTCATTGGCTTCTTCTTAGCTCAATTCCTTTTTGGGCATTCCTTTGCAAAGCACCCATCTTGTTTGCATTTGAAGCATGTATCCAACAAGAGGGAGAATTTGATATCAACCAACAACTCAATCCCATTAGGATAAAAAAGCTAGAGCATCCCAAGGATCTTCTTCCTCTTATCCCAAAGTACAAGAGGCCACTTGCTCCACTAGTTGATATTATTGTAAGAACATGGAGCATTCTACCTAGAACTTCTATTAGTACATTAACTTCTCCATCTAGCAAAGTAGGAAGCCCATGAAAACTAGCCCATATTGGGCATTTAATTTGCAAGACCTCCTCAGGAATAAAATCAATATGCCATGGAAGCATGTAAACAAGGCTCACTTTAAGCCAAACAAGTGAACCCAAAACCCAATCTCTTTTTGCTTTAGATGAAAGCAAGACCCAAAAGAAATCTAATGGCAAGTAAAACAATGTGAGCACAACTTTGATCCATAGGTGAGCCAAAACAATCTAGCAAACTCGTCCTTAAGGGGAACCTTCCCTTAAAATACATGTACATGTTGCATAGAGAATACTTAACATTGCTTTGTCGAATGCATGGCAACAAGGATACCACTCATGCACAGAGCACTTGCTCCCCAAATTCTATTGTGACTCTTTTAATTCTCATTGAAATATTTTTGGTCACCCCACATCTTCTTCTCTAGCTCTTCCATGTTCATGCTAGCAATGACAATGTTAGCATAATCCATCTCTATCCCATTGTCTTGCTTCTATTGCTTTATGTTTGTGCTATGTGTTCCATCATCTCTTACTCCTTGTTCACCCCCTGAATATGCTACATGCATGAAAGTGGAAGTATATGCCAGATGTTGGTAGGAAATGTTGATTTTTTAATGAACTTAATACAACTACCCTTGTTAATAGACCATGTGCCATGACTGTCTATTGAGAGCTCCCCTCTTCAAGTTTCCACATACTTAAGAGGTTCTATGTCTTTCATTTAAGGAAAAGGCTTTTACAATTTGAACTGTTTCTATTTTGCTAATGGATGGATATGCTTCTAGTTTGTAAGGGGCTCAAATAACTTTTGATAACTATTTGTGCTTGTAGGGATGCTAGGTATATCCCACACTTGAGGGGAAATTTGAGGGGAATTTTAAGATTTGAAGCCATGGCATTGAGTTGAATTGAATGAGATTCTTCTTTGTTTTAATGTGATAAGGAAATATTTATATTGTTAAAAATGATATTTTATTTGTGGATGTGTAAACTATTTGTGCTAATTAAAAGTTATCAAAATGCACAAATGTATCTTACAGCACATGTACATTTTGGATGCATACAAACATATCCATTACAAGTGTGTATCAGCATTGTCTTATTTGAGATTGACTGCATGGCTTATGGTTAGGCCTATCCATTATGATGTGTATATTTACTTAGCATGACTATGTTAGATCTTATATACAAATTTGTCTTGATTTACTATGCATGCACATTATCCTATGATCCATAGCTTCATAATTCTATCTAATAAACATGGCTATATTAGGTGATATATAGAAATTCACCTCGATTTACCATATAGACACTTATTTTACTAGTTATAGCTTCACATCTATCTAGTAAAATTAAAAACCTAGTTCCAATTTAAAAAACCCTAGTTAGTACCTGCATTTACTAGATATAAGGCTATTTACCATCTAGTTTAGTGTCTAAAGTTCCTTGTGCTAGAGCGGGATCGGGGTGAAGGAGAAGTGGTGTATAGCGGAGACCAAGTAGAGCTGCTGGGGTAATTGCTGCTGATCCAAGTACGAGGCTACCTGTAGCCGCGGCCCTTGCAACTGATGGGCCTATAAGAGTTGAGGTTAGCCGTCTCGGAGGGAGGCAGTAGGAGAAGGTGGGTCTATGATTGCGATCCGCGCTGAGCTGCGACGCAAGGGCGAGTGGGCCGCGTGCAAGACCTACGATTCCCGCCGCACCTCCAAAGATGCCCGTGTTGTCGTGGCCGCAGCCCAGCAGCACTTCAACGGCCTGCTTGCTGTTGTTGTTCAAGCCAGTGATGGCCTCCATGCCACGACCAAGCTTCCTGCGGTGGAAGAGCCGTCTGCATAGTCCATCTTGTAGGCGCAGTTGGAAGTGCCCGCATAGCATGAGCCAACGAGCCCTGTCGTGAGTCGGCGATTGCACACAGGCGATTTGCAGGAGACATTGCGCAGGGTGGCAGAGGTGGAGGGGTCGAAGAGGGAAGGGTCCACCTGCGGGATGCACGACTTGCCGCCGCAGGGCTTGTACTGGATCCACGACAGCTCACTGCCCGTGTCGAGGGACATGTAATTATGGTAGTCCCCCGCCCAACGCAAGCCTGACGAAATAATCCCCACTTCCCGAGAGTTTCAAGGCAGGTACCACCTCAGCTAGCTGCTGGCGCGCTGCGGTGGCAGTACGGCCTACAAGAATACCCAGGAGGGACTGAACACGGGCCTGGTCCCTTTCCAGGCGCTTACAGCCATGGTCCACCCCATATTCAACGTCAGCTGCTGCGCCGCGCTTAGCACATTCCTCGTGCACATTGCTCCTATGAAGGATGTCCATCTGGAGCCCCACATAATTATGGCCCGGTCCGATGTTATCAATGTGCGGGCTGATGATGATCGTATAGACCTGGAATAGGAGGACCACCAGCGCCTGCACATGCAGGCCCGCCTTGCAGATCGACATGATGATGATAAGCTTGCCTTCACTTACTGCTTTGACGAATGATGTCTCTGGTCAAGTGATGTGTACATGCTCCACCTGCGGATGGACCGACTACTGATCATATATATCTTGCCCAGCCAACCGACGTCACCCGGCCATATCCCGCTTCCAGTTCGCAAGCTAGTCTTCAAGTTTGCCTTCCGGTTCCAACACATGCACGTAGCTTTGTAATCCGCGAAACTAGCTCTATAGACAGGGGCCCGGGTGCTAGGTATCTTGGCTGCTGCTGCACGGTGTTTATATCTGAAGCCCAAAATGGGCGTCATGGCCATTTTGGGCATCAAACGACACCTAAAAACTTGGGGAAAGGTGTCAAGATGAAGTCTAAGAATTAAGGTCAAGGTTGCAGCTGAAGTCTAATAATGTTAGGTAAGGCACTGTCACCATATACATTTGTACATACATGTAGAATGAAAATGAAGTGAGAAGACACACAAGCATAATTCCCATGCTCAATCACTTTTTTTAGCATTGATTTGAAAGCTTGGTCATGACTCATCATAGAATTAAGCCTTAGAATTCACAATGAGTGGGATCCAGAACCACTTTCAAATCTATAAGGCTATATAGTATAGCCTAAATATCTAAGGCATTAATTTAAATATTCAAATTTACAATTTTTAATAGTTGTGTTTACCTTTGAACTGCGATCCACTTGATTGCTCACTTATTTTCCCGATCAATCCGTAATTTATTTTTTCCCACCATAGAAAATTTTGAATGATCCAAACTCAAATCGTGCTCAATGCATTTTCAACACTTGCGTGCATTTCTTCAGCTTGCGAGATTTGGTGTCACTAGTCAATGAACAGCTACATCCTCAATCAAGATCCAACAAGTTCGACAACGAGCATCGATTCAGGTTTATTCTTGAACATGTAATATGTTTAATATACAAAAATGAAGCTTGATGATTAACTAAGGTTCCTTGTTCAGTTTACTTTCACACAAAGGAAGTTTGAGCGTTATTTGTCACTTGCATACGATAAGTGTAAAAAACCAATGTTGTTTGTGTTGTAGGGATGAGCATGGATCGATGGAAATGAGGAAGGTCATGGCGAGAAGGTGTAGTGATGGGGGTATGCAATTTTGGCAGGTGTGGTGGGTGAGGAGCTAGAAGAAGAAGAGGTATATGAGTTCATGCTGCTTGTAGTGTGCCTACTACTCATGGGATGATGTAGTAGATATAGCATCGAGGGTTGAGTAATCAAAGGCTAAATGTTGATAGGCTATATAGGTTCATACAAGTGTAGTGGCAAAGTATTTAGTTGCCTTTAGCATCACAGATTCAACCTTCAAAAGCTCTTTGAGTTAAAGCTCCTACATTACCCTCTATTACATGCAAGCTATGCCCTACTATTATCTTTGAACCCCTCATAGCGATTGTGGTAGGCTCCTCCAAAACAGTCAACCCCTAAATTCATATGGCGACTCCACTTTTTGACAATTATTAGCAATCATTAATCAATGAGTACCACATGTTGGAAGTTTTGATGCCCAAAATTACTGTGAAAGCCCCAATTTGATGCCAATAAAAAAGGCCAAAGGTGTTAGTAAAATTTGATTGAATCCCAACATTGGGCATCAAATTTACAGCTTCATTCGGACCTTCATACGGGGTGAGTTTCGATATCTCACTTTCTCGGCCGTTCATTATGTAATTCGCATCCCTCCACTGCATTGATTCAAGGACATAACAATAATTACATGGACGTAGCTCTCGAAACCTCACTACTTGAGGGCATTCCTAGATGCCAAAAGATAGGTAATAAGCTCATGTTACATATAGGAACTCGAGTCACGAGCTCCCTCTAACTTTCCAAAATCCCTTTTCGTCTGTTTACCATGTTTATATCCTATTTCCCAAAACCAAAGCTCTTTAGAGAGGCAATTATGGAAGAGGCCAAGAAACATGTTTTCTCTCGTTAATCAAAATTAATAGACCAACACCAGCGTCCTAGATAAAGCTGCAAGGTGAAGAGCTTAGTTGGCTGGTAGGAAAGACTTTTCACTTTGCTCTTAAAGTCAACGTTTTCGAGGATGGACAAAACCACAAGGTGTTATCCTACTTTCATGTATTGTTTGCTTCCAAGTTGTAATATGAGACAACAATGTCTTCCAAATACTAGAGCTATATTTTCCACACAGCTTCCTTTCAAATTACATTTCACAAACCACGTCCTTGACCCACCCCTATATGTCTTCCAATACTAGAGCTATATTTTCCACACAACTTCCTTTCAAATTACATTTCACAAACCACATCCTTGACCCACCCCTATAGTCTCAACCTTACCCTTCTCAAGAAAAGAAACAAAACTATGCATGTCACATAACAATGACACGCACGTACAAAGCATTTCTATGCTTGATTTCTTGTGGAATGAAAGAAACCAATGTCCTATGGGTGTCTTTGGACTTGAATGCATGTACGTAGCCTTGTAATCCACAACATTAGTTCTATAGACCTTGCTATTTAAGGGCACAAAAGAATATTCACATGATGTGAGCTTCAATATCACTTTCTCGGCCCCTGATTATGTATTTCACCTCCCTCCACCAAACATTGTCTCACGGCCATAATAATAATTAGGTGGATGTAGCTCTTGAAACCTCGGTACTTGAGGCCATTCCAAGACACTGAAAGATGGGCAATAACCTCATGTTACATATAGGAACTCCTGCTGCTACTCATCAAGAGCTCCCTCTAACTAAAAAAACTTTGAAGAGCCTCTAAGGACATGTTTATGAATCTCCTCTCTTTTCCATTTTCAAGATTTTTGGCAAAGGAAAACTTTATCTAGAAATATTGGAGCCGGATGCTTCATAACATAATGGGATTCTCCCATTTGTCGAGATTCAACCTTTGATGCAACATTACCAATTCTAGCACACAACTACGTTTTGCAAATTTAGTAACCTTGAATGTGAAGAGATTATTCTGATAGCTCAGTATGTCTTAATAAAGATCACATATATTGTGGAGAGATATGGGTGCTCATTGAGAAATTCTTTTGTGCACAATTAGTTGTATTGACTCTCACTCTCACCATGAAAGAAATATGAGATTCATAGCGAGAAAGAAAATAGCACAAGTGTATATGCAATATAAAAAATGTTGCATGAAGAACAAAAGAATGTATTCAAGAGAATAATTATTGTATTGAGTTGTATTAGTAGGATTAGAACAAATACAAGCACAAAAGAGTGGTAGATGAGCTCCACAATTAGTGGATGGTAGCTATGACTTATTACATGTGATAGGCAACCACCTTTACTTCTTGATGAATGAGCTACTTAAGCTTTTCAAATATTATCTTTCGTTACTTATCTAGTAGTACACTCCCCTTAGGAAAATACTAGGACCATCTTGAATATTCTCTACAATAGAATAAAAGCACAGATACAAACGCTATAGTTGCATAAATAGGCATATTTCAAAACATGTTTAATTTTTCATTTTAACTCATAACTATTGATAAGCTATCGGAGAAGACAAATCACACCTTTAAACATGTCAATGAATATGAAAAATGAACAATATATGTGCTAATAACTATTGATAAGTTGTTTGAGAAGACAAATCACACCTTTAATCATGTCCATGAAGGTGAAAAACAACCAATATATGTGCTCATTTAACAATGATAGAAATAAGAAATATACAATTTGTTTAGTTGGTCATTTAGAGCTTATTTATTGTTTTAGTTATTTAGATCCAAGATGATACACATTATTTAGAGTTTCATGATTTGTCTCTATTCAGATATGTAGCTTAAACATTAAACAACTAAATAAGCCCATTTGTAAACATCTCCTTAAGCATCTCTAAATGCTTTCCTTAAAAGTTTGGGTAAATGGCTACTTAAAAATCTCATTAATTTACTATTAAAACTAATTCTAATGCCTATTTAAACATGACTCTAAAGGCAAGTGTGTCTCTATCATGTTTTTGTGCAAAGTAGGACAATATGAGAGCCTTAGTAGTGCCACTTTTTGTCATATAATTGACATCAAAAGGCATCACTATCCACATTGCTTCTATGCAAAGCTTATGTAATGCCACTAACAATAGACATTGCTTATGCAATGTAAGCATTTCATATGCCATGGCCCCCATGGTATAATCAAAGGCCATGAATAAAGTGCTTTTTAAGTGATAGTACTTGTATGCTTTAAGAAAGCCTTAGCGTATTTACTCTTGCGCATACTCTCTCTCTCTCTCTCTATATATATATCTATCTATCTATCTATCTATCTATCTCTAACTTCCTCACACACATACACACACACATACACACATACTAAAGAAATCTGGACAACCGAACTGGCATTAGGTCCAAGGATAATTATTAAAATGCAGATCATTCATTAGTTTTGAAGCCACAATAAGGTCGCATCTAACGCTGCAGCATCAGCCTCAGATTTTTGTAAATCCTCACCCACCAGCAAATCAATAGTGGCTCCGCCCACATCAACCACAACAAACTTTTCTCCTTCTCTGATGGATAGGAATCTAGCATTTTGGAGACAATGAAAAGATGCAGCCTCTGGCTCCAGAACTACTCTTAATAGATGAGGGCTAGCATCCTTTGAGCATGTTTTGCTTGACACTCCCTTGACCATACCAGCTTCCTGAGCACATTTCCTCATCTTTTGCTTGGTAGCTTCTGCCCATATTGCTGGCGCGGAAAGACACTATCCTTCATCATCAATTGCCCACCATACCTGTCCCTCAGGTAATGCAAGATAAATTGTGATACTTTCTTGAGGTAGTCGACGATGAGAGACTCAATTGAAAGGCCTTGAGGAAGAGCCTTCGATTTGGATTGACCTTTGTAAGGAGCTTGTTCTGCTAGATATAACTTGAAACCACTCATGAAAGTACTTTCGCAAGGAAGCGATTACGTGCATGCAACAATTGTCTTGAAGGCAATCTGGTTTGTGTTTTGCAGTAGGGCACAGAGGAGGCCTCATGCTGCAGGGGCCAGTCGCTGTTGATGTTGTGCATAGATGTGGATGTCGTGCGGGGGCCATACCCTCTCTTGCTCTATTTGCCTATTATGTTTAACATCTTATCTCTTTTTCTCTCTCCTCTCATTCTCTCTTTTTTTTTCTCTCTCCTCTTCCTCTCTCATTTCCTTTGGCTCTCTTCCTCTCCTTCTCTCATTTCTTCTCCCTCCCTCTCTCTCTCTCTCTCATTTCCCTATTATGTTTTCTTCTCTCCCCCTCTCCCTCTCCCTCTCCCTCTCTCATTCTGATGTACTGCAGTGTCTACATTTCAGTGTAGACGCAGATATAGATGCGAAAAATGTTTCTCTGAGGGCGCATCTTAGAGTGCGCGTGCTGGTGCATGTGCTCTGCAGTGTACACGCGATGATACACGTGCTGACAAACGCCCACAGAGACGCAGGTATAGATGTGCACAGAGACGTAGGTATAGGCGTTGTATGTAATATGTTTTATCTACACAGGGTAATATGATTTTTCTTGTGTAGATGTGGAATCCTGGATCCTGTAGCACCCCATTCAATAAGGAGCAATTCATGGGGGAGATGACCAATTATCTTGGTCACCCTCCCACTGCAGATGAGGTTTTCAGTGTGATGTCTGGGACACCTATCACATCTTTGCCTACACAGGGATCAGCTAAGGTACATGGATTGACCGAAGCATGTACATCTGCAGAAGCATGTGTATCGAGTGAGGTAGAGGGTAGTGCACGTCGAGGGAGGAGGGAGAGTGGTGCGGGAGGACGAGGAGGTCGAGGGCTTTGTGGGGGTTGCCTAGGTGGTGGCTCTCGATCACCCTCACCGGAAAATGAGAAAGGTGAGCCTCCAGAAATGTACTACTCTATCACTGATGTTGGTGGTATCTTGCATGACTTTGAGGGAAGGGAAGTGATAGCCTACTTGAGGAGTATCGTGCATGCCACATACAAAGATTGCATGATTCCCTTCAAGCACCAAAAAAATGGTTTGTGGCAAGAGGTGTTGTGGGCAGTACATAAAAGATACCATAATCCCGAGAATTCATGATTCTCAGATGATTGGGGACGGTCAAAGGTGAGAGACGCGCTTCATAACAAGAGGTCTCACCTTATGACGCGCAGTAAGGAGTCATTGCGGAGACAAGATCAGGGGCGCCTTGGATATGGCCAACCACCCAATTGCCACCGCAAGGAGTGGAAAGAGGCCAAGAAGAGAGCAGCAGAGAAAATGACAAGTCGCCAGCATGCAGAGGCGCGACGTATCCAGATGACAACCATGGGATCATTGCATTATGGATCGGGTGGCAAGGAGTCATGGGAGGTTGAGTTTGTAAGTATTATTTGATTTATTTTTTTAAATTAAATTTTGTAATTTGTTTCACTTCATTATGTAGTGTGTTTTAATACGTTGTATGTTCAAATTGTTTTGTAGTATCATATCGTTGGTAGGATGCCTACTCCTAGAGAGGTAGGCTACCATCGAGGTCATAACCGAGCATCCACTTGGCAGCATTTCTACAAGGAGGGACTCATCACGGAGGAGCAATATAATCGCGCAATGAGGATTCCACCACCAAAAGAGGTATGTTTTATTTTTTACGTGAAAAGTATAGATAACTCTAATTTATTATTTGTAATGGTATTTATATACCTTAATCCTTTGTGTAGGCGAACCCTAATGCAGTTGAGGATAGTGAAGGGGGGACTAGCAGTAGCGCTGGCGGCAACGGCAGCGGCACAGGCAGCGGTGGTGGTAGCGATGATGATGCTTCTTCTGAGGAGATATAGAGGAGCCCCATGCATGCATGCCTCCCCTTGGCTTGTAATTTTCATTTTTGATATGTATTACTTTCAGCTAGTGCTTGCGACCATGACGTCACAAGCACTAGAACTCATAATGTAAAAACATTTCATCTATATATATGAAACTTCGTGTGCTATATACATTGTTTTGTTTTCAGTATCCAATCTTCGAAATAATCTTTCTCTGTTTTCCCTAAGCATACAATTCGATGTTGACGGGGGGAAAAGAACCAGAGAGCATGTGCAAAGCCACATGCTCTCTGGTTTTTTTTTTCATACCTCTGTTTTGCGTATCTATCAGCGCGTCTAAATTGCAGGATAAATGCGCGTCTATTCTCGTAAAAAACTTTCAGAGTAAACGTGGTTTTAGACTTGTAGATACACGCGTATATAGACGCACAATATGAATATATCCACTTTTTTATCAATATGATTATATATTTACATAGCGCATTTATACGTGCGTCTATAGGTGCGTCTAAGTGTGCGTGTAACTCTGATCATAAGCGCGCTTTTAGACACGATTTTGTAGACACAGAAATAGACGCGTTAATAAACGCACCCAACATTTTTTTCCACAATTCAAATATTGTGTCTGCAAGCGCGTCTATGGAGCCTTTTTGTAGTAGTGTCATAGTGTAACGTGTCCACTAGAATCCTCTAGAACACGTCTTAGCAGCCCATCGGAAAGGTTGTCTAGAAAACTCCACCCGGCACTCCCATGGAATGTTGCGGGTTTTGCAATCTAGGACTTTCCGCGTCTGCCATGTAACGGAAGTGTCCTGGCCGTTCCCACTTAGGATCGACCGGAATTGTTTGGTCATTTACTAACAGCAACTAGCGTCAGACCTGATCGAACTACTTTACACAGAAACGCCTGGTCTGAAGCGGATTCATGCTGCACTTGGTTCAAGGAGAATGGGAAACGAGAGGGATGCAAGGCTCGACCTCTCTGCCAAAAGGCATAGTCCCATTCCGTTCCCCTAAAACAGCGTGAATCGGGTAATCGGTAATTCCAAGTCATCGTTCTCATTACTTGTTTCGGTGATGTTGATCATCCTTCTGTTCGTCGAAGACTTTGAGAAAAGTTCCCGGCTAACCGGGACCACCCATCCGTAGGACGGACCCATGGTCCATCCTCCGCACTTTCCTCGGTTTGTTTTAGTTATGTAATTACCTACCACATTAGTTTGACATATAACAAACAGCTTCCTTGATTAACCCTGTTAAGCACTGGTTCCTTCACGTAATCTTATCACAGGACATAAAGAAAACAATGCCAAACAACTTCTTTATTATCATTTTATCATTTTATCTTTGCAATACAAGGAGTTCCCGCCCGTAGGCGTATTCATAATCCGCCCGAAGGCTATCCAGTAATCCACCAGGAATCACTAATCCAAGTTTCCGCCCGTAGACTAGTATGCGGGCCTCGAGATCCAATCCCGAGTCACGTTAGTCTCTTGTGCAGGGCCCGGAAGGCGAGGGATTTACAGCCAGAGCCCCCCCTGGCACCCAAGCGTCCTCCTGCTCCAACTAGAGCTTAACGGCAAGACCTCTCACGGCGGGTTCGGTCCACGTTCCCGGCGCGGTTAACAACCCCCTTGGTTAGGGTTAGGCAGGCAATCGAGGGTAACTGAAGCTGCCTCTCCCTTCAGGCTTCAACCTGAAGTATTTAGATATGTTTTCGTCCTTTAGTTCATTGAGCAAACAATGCAAACAGTGCTTTTTAAACTGTTACAAGCACAATTAAATTCTAGTGGTCGTTTAGCTGGCAAACTGTTAAGGAGTGACTCCTTTTCTTCGAATGCAACCCGCATTCGATCCGGAATCAATTGCAACTTGGCAAGATTCCTATCATTCTTGGGTTAGGGTCATACGCTACCAATACTTTAGGTTTTGTTGTGGTAGGTTCCAACGACCGTGTCGCTTTAGTTTATTGTCTGGTCATTTGCTTCAAGGCAAACACCTAACCTTCCTTTTCCTTGGCAATTATCCCCCAAGAAAATTGAGTAACAGGATGATTACTCATCCTCTTGTAAGTTAAATTCTTTCAATAACTTGCCAACCTCATTTCGAGAGATGATAAAACTCTCTTGTGGACAAATCTCAAGTCTATACAATATTGCAGCTTTTTGCACATGTATTGCATCTATTCCACGGAATCATTCTACCCATTGCTTAGCGTTTTCCGGTCACGGAATTACCTCTAGCCAAGTAGCAGGGTTTTAGGGTATCCTCCAACCCATTCCTAACTATGTTGGCCCATGGTCCTAGAAATAGGCAACTCCGTCGGAGTTTCATCATTTTGAACGAATGATCCTTAGGATAAAACCTTAGATCATTTCATGCAGGAACATCCAATTGCTTCGACATTTCGTGAACGTGTGTAAGATCTTTAGGTTTGCGGGTTTTGTCCTGGCAACCAGTGTAAAACTAGGTCGAATTATTATTGCACTAAACCCTAGTTAACACTTGGGATACCTAACATATCGACTCAATCATGCCCATATGAATCCTTGTGGTTTAGGTGACCTAGTCAACTCAATAAACTTGTCTTGCGTCAAGGATGATCCTTTCCTCAAGGTAATAAACTAAATCTAATGGAGAACAATAGTTACAACTGCACCAATACGCGTAAACATGCGATTTATTGCTTCTATGCATCACATGGTTCACGATAACCCTATCCTTCCTTGGTAAGGTAAAATGCTTGATAATCTGTACACTAACTTTCCTAGGTCCTACTAGGATTTACATCAATTAATCATGCCTACAACCTTGTAATCTACTTTCGAATCTTGTGCTTTGACGAACCATGCAACCTTTCCTAAATGCGGCTTCTGATGAATGACGTTTTCGCCTGATGACTATGCAATACGCAACATTCTCCTAGCTACAATGTAGTTAACGAAGTTTATACCAAACTAAAGCTAGTGTTAACTCATTCCATTTTACATGCTATTTGCAAGTCCATAAGATCATTTTCGTACTCTATTATTTCTTTTCGGATAATATCTCTTGGTGTTAACCTTGCCTCATGAAATCATTACGAGGAGGATGTTGCCTAACATGCGGCACACGCTTATTCCTACCATGTCTAGGACGGAAGAGAATGCACTTATAAATTCCATTTCTTTGCCCTAAGTTTAGACTCATTACTTTGATAATGTACCAAAAACTACATGCAACTAGTCTTCTAAGGTGGATAACTCGTTCAAATTCATGACATATTTCCAATCCTGCCTAATGTTTCAAAGATACTTATCAAATGTATTTTTTTCCAATTTCCACATGCATTAAAGTTACGCGTAAAAATGCAATCCCCTTTATGAACTAAGCGCGCCTAATCATTTCTTTATGCGAAAATAACTCGAAAGAACCTGGACTTGAGGGGTCGGGGAGATATCCACTTGTATACTCGGAGATGAACCTCCCGCAGTCGCACCTTGTGATCTTTTGGGGGCCATCATAGGCGTAGATTCGGCTTCTGATTTGCCTTTGTGGTCTACGAATTGTCTTGCCTTGGCATGCAGCCTTCCAACCTTTGCCTTTCCTCGTATGCGGAAGACTTCTTTGCGGGATGGCGCTTGCGGCAAAGGGCTTTAGGAGTTCTTTTAGGAAAAACTCGAGTTGGCACGTAATTGATTCTTGGATGGCTTGCGGCCTTCAAAGTCCTTTTACGAAAGCCTTTTTCGAAGGGTCTTATGGGAGTCTTTACGGCCTTCACCCTCTCCTCTTCAAGTTCCGGGGAGGGGTATGAATGGGTCTTTTGGGGAATGTGGTGGGAAGGGGGCTTAAGGAGGCCCCCCTCTTAGAAGCTTCTAAAGAAGCTTCTAAGAAGCTTCAGCTTCTACAGGCCACGGGGGGGTCGTGCTTCAGGCGGGGGCGGCGGTCTGAGGTGGACTGGTGGTCTGGCGGCAGCGATGGCGGACTGGCGGTCTGGGCGGCAGCGACGGCGGACTGGCGGTCTGGGCGGCAGCGTCGGCGGACTGGTGGTCTGGGCGGCAGCGTGTCGCTTCACGGCGACCTCCCCCTTCACGTCCGGCACGGCGACCTCCTTCAGCTCCTCGTCCAGCACGTCCAGCACCCTCCTGCACCCTCTAGCTAGGGGGGTGTTTATATAGGCGTTGGGAGGGGTGGGGAAGAGGGCCTCCACACACGTGGAGGACTCCCCCTCATGCAGCCCGACCTCACTCTTCCTTGGCCATTCCCCCCCACACTCCCTCTCCTCCAGCCATGCATCGGCTGGGGGAAGGGATAATAATAAAAAAATTTGCCTTGAATTTATCCAATTGCCCTTCCCAAGCGGTTGTTTCCTCGCGGCTATACGGTCTTCAACCCCGGCCTTTAATTCTCGACGTGGAGGCCTCATTTTTTAGCGTGCATGGTGTGGATTAGGTTACCAATAATCACGAAGTAGGGAATACTCTTGCACAGGGTTTACACGGCGTGCGGAAAGTTAATATTTGCGGTACGGGGTACGCGGAAATATTACATTCTCTCCCCCTTAGAAGAATCGAGATGTCCTCATCTCGAGATAAACTGGGGATATTGAAGATTGAGAGAGCTTTCATCCATCCAGGTAGCATCCTCTTTGGGATAATCTTTCCACTGGACGAGGTATTCTCTCAAGGTTCTAGATCTCAACTGTCTCTCCCTAACATCTAAAATCTTTTCCGGTCTTAGTTCAAGGACTCCTTGACTAGGCATTACAATTTGTTGGTCATCAAGTACATGATTTGGGTTGGGTACATACTTTTTTAAGAGACTAATATGGAATATATTGTGAACTTTTAGGTTATCAGGAAGTTGCAATTTATAAGCATTGGGTCCTAGGCATTTGAGGATTTTATATGGTCCACAATACCTTGGACTTAGCTTCTTGCATTTACCTAGAGATAAAGAGCTCCTCTTGGGGCGTACCCGTATGAAAACCATGTCTCCTTCTCCGAAGACTCTTTCTTGACGTTTCAAATCCGCATATGCCTTTTGTCTATCTTTGGCTGCTTGTATGTCTTGTCTTATTGACTTTATTTGGTCATCCATGTCCTCCAACATTTGTCTTGAAGCTTCCACTCTTAGGGTAGGATCTGAAAAATTTAGGGGACTTCGACAATCATGACCATACAATGCCTGAAAGGGAGTCATTTGAATGCTCTGCTGGTAAGAAGCATTGTAAGCAAATTCTACTAACGGCAAGTATTGAATCCATCTCGTCGGCTCTCGACAGCAGTAAGCCCTAAGCATATCCTCAATGATTTGATTTACTCGCTCTGTTTGTCCATCTGTTTGGGGATGGTAGGCAGTGCTAAAACAGAGTTGGGTTCCAATAGCTTCAAAGATAGCTTTCCAGAAGTGTGAAGTGAAAAGAGAATCTCGATCGCTAATGATCCTTCTAGGTAACCCATGTAGCTTGAATATTTCTTTGATAAACACTCTAGCAATGTCGGAGGCTTTATAGTTTGTCTTTACTAGAATCAGGTGTGCAACCTTAGTAAGCATGTCAACTACAACCATAATGGAGTTGTATCCTCCTTGGACTTGGGGTAAGCCCACCACAAAATCCATACTGATGAATTCCCATTTCATTTGGGGAATATCAAGTGGTTGTAATTTTCCTGGCATCATGACATGTTCAGCCTTGATACGTTGGCAAGACAAACATTCAGTGACATATTTGAGGACGTCACCTTTGAGCCTCTCCCAATGATAGCTCTTCCTGATTGCATTAAGAGTTTTTGCATAGCCGGGATGTCCTGCGAAAGGGGAGTCATGAGCTTCCCACAATATCTTCTGCTTAAGTGACTGGCTTGCTGGTATACATAGCCTTGTTCTATAGTAAATAAGTCCATTGTCAACAGAAAATTCATGATACTTGGCCTGTAGCTTCAAATTCTGATCCTTGGTAGATATTTCTTTTATCATTGCTTGGTAGGCTAAGTCATGGCATGCTTCCTCTCTAGCTAATTCGAGTATAGGGTTGCTTTGGCATAGATACCTTTGTAGCCAGAGATCTGGCCGTTGATGGATTCTGCAAGATTAGGGAGTTTAGGAATGCCTTGCGACTGAGTGCATCGGCAACTACATTCTCTTTCCCTGGTCGATACTTGATTTCAAAATCATATTCCTCCAATACTTCAATCCATCGGCGTTGCCTCATGTTGAGCTCTTTCTGGGTAAAAATCCATTTGAGACTCTTATGATCGGTTACTAGAGTGAACTTATTTCCCAACAGATAGTGTCTCCAAAGCTTTAGAGCATGGATGACAGCTAATAACTCCAGATCATGAGTGGCATAATTCTTTTCGTGACTCTTCAATTTCCTTGAAGAATACGCTACTCGATGACCTTCCTGCATAAGAACACACCCCAAGGCAAGAATGCTGGCATCAGTTACTACCTCGAACTCCTTATTGAGGTCAGGAAGTTTTAGAATAGGTGCTGATACCAAACATTGCTTCAATTGGTCGAAGCTATTTTGCTCGGGAGTTGACCATGTAATGGAAGTCTGCTTCTTTAGTAAGTCGGTAAGAGGTGCTGCAATCAAAGCATAGTTTTTGATAAAGACCCTATACCATCCTGTCAAGCCAAGAAAACTGTGTATCTCTTTGACGGATAATGGTATTGGCCATTCAAGCACATCTCTGACTTTGGTTGGATCTACTGATATTCCTTCTGATGATACTATGAATCCTAGATATTCAATCTGACGTTTGAAGAATGCACACTTCTTCATTTTTGCATACAGCTTATGAGACCTCATTGTCTCCAAAACAATCCGTAGTTGAGGTTCATGATCTTCTTCCTGTTTAGAATAGACTAAAATGTCGTCGAAGAAGACAAGCACGAAGTCATCAAGATATGGTCTAAAAATATCCTGCGTTAATCTATTGAAGGTGGCAGGTGCATTTGTAAGGCCGAATGACATAACCAAGAATTCAAAGTGCCCATATCTTGTATTGAAGGCCGTTTTTGGAATGTCCTCATCCTTGATCCTGATTTGATAGTAGCCTGACCTGAGATCAATTTTGGAGAAGATCTTTGCACCTTGAAGGCGATCGAGAAGCTCATCTATTCTAGGAATAGGATACTTGTTCTTGACTGTTGATTGATTCAGCCCACGGTAATCAATACATAGTCGAAGTGTCCCATCTTTCTTCTTCTGGAATAGAACTGGAGCTCCCCATGGTGAGTTGCTAGGCCGGATGTAGCCCTGATCTAACAGTTGCTTGAGTTGTTCCTTCAACTCAATAGCTTCCGGAATAGACATTCTATAAGGTCTCTTTGCAATTGGCGCAGCTTCAGGTATTAGCCTTATTTCATGATCAACTTCTCTTGGAGGTGGAAGTTCAGTTAATTCCTCAGGGAATACGTCAACATATTCTTTTAGCCAAGAGGGTCCCTCATGAGACTCTTGCTTTTGATCTAACTTGTTGAGTTTGATCAAGTAAACATGTAATCCTTTCCTAACCCCTTTTATGATCCGCGATACCTTGGCTAGCTGGATTCTCGGCACTCCTGCCTCACCTTGAGTCGTAACAAACTCTCTGTCAGAGTTTCGAAAGGAAACTTGACCCTTTCCACAGTGGATGTGGGCGTCATTGGGCTTAAGCCAATCCATCCCGAGTAGACACTCATGGATGCCTAAGTTCATGACTCTGAATTTGACTGAGGTTTTCTTTCCTCCTAGATAGAACTCCTCCTTAGCAGTTTGCCTAGCACAAGTTACCTCATGACCGTTTGCCAACTCTACAAGTAGGGTAGGTGCTTCTACTATGGCTATTCCTAGTCTCTTAGCACACGCTGGTGAGATAAAGGAATGTGTACTACCACAATCAATCAAGGTTTTGAAACCTTTACCTTGATAGTTCGACGGTGTTTGAATTACCGAGAACTGGCGATTCGGCCCCTTCTTGTGTAGAGCGGCATGGACCGTCGCTCTTTCGAAATCCGCTTCCATAGTCGGATCTTCCTCTTCCTCTGCTTCACATCTTTGCCTATTGGTAATGCAGGCAGCTCTTCCCCTTCCACGGGCGGCGGCTCCCTGACCGCGGCCAGCACTTTGACGGTGTCCCTCGCTAAGCTTGGGACATTCCCTTCTGAAGTGACCAAGTTCGTTGCAGTGGAAACATCGGAGGTTTCGGCCATTACTGTGAGTAGGAACAAAGTTGTTGACGTTATTTGTCCTTGCTTTCTTCCTTTGTCCCTGATTGTGGCCTTGAACTCTCTTAACCTGAGGTCTGAATGCTCCTCTGCTTGGGTTGCTATAAGTCCAGTTCTTAATACTCCTTGGTTTAGCTTGCACTTCCTGAATTATAGGTGTCGCTCGAATGAGTGCATCCTGAAGATCTGATGGTCGCATAGATTCGAGACGAGTATTTACAGGTGGATTTAAGCCTGCGCAAAATTTGGACACCTGCTGTGTCGTGTCCATTTGTGGCACATACTTTAAGAGTGAGACAAACTTAGAGTAGTATGCGTCAAGAGTGAGTCCTAACTGTTTTAGCTCATAGAACTCATTCATTTTCTGTGTACGATATGCGGGCGGCAAATATCTCCCTTGCACGGCTTGCTTTAACTTCTCCCAGGTAACGGACCCCTCTGAAATCCCTTGATCCCTGCACCATTGTTTCCACCATAGCCTGGCTTCACCAGTGAGTTTTAATTTGACGAGCATGGCCTGATTAGTAAGTGCAGTGCCAGCGGCTTCGAAGTAGTCCTCCATAGATTCAATCCAAATCTCAGCGTCCGACTGGACGAATCTGCCTCTCCCGTCAAACTCGGGTAGATTTATCTGTTTGAGGAGGAACTTCTTCTCCTGGATCACAGTCGTACTTGCCGTAGGGGGTGAATTTGGAACCTGTACCTGGGGTTGCGCCTGAGTAAAAGTTTTCTTAACATTATTATATGATAATTGACATTAGCTTATCTTTAGTTCAACTATTTCGTAACTCATGAAGCTACTTAACTTTTTGCAACAACCTTGATGCACAATCGGATAGTGATAAAAAGAAGTCCTTATTTATATTTATATGGCGTAGCCTCATACAACATCTTCGAGTGATGATAATCCAATCATTATATTTAGTTTGGGGAGAACAACATTGTATTGGATTTGTCTACAGGAACTGTGTAATAGTAGGGTTTTGGGTCATGTATCTTTAGGAATCGATAATTCATCGAAAGTTCGGGATATCCTTTCCACTGGAATCCATACTTCCCATGGCGGCCCAATACCTTAATCCTATCAGCTGGAATTACACGGGTTACTTCCTCATAAACATATGAGTTTAATTCAACCCTCCGACCTCGAATATGCAAAGTTGAATTCACGTGAGCTTCCACAAAAATGAACAGCTTCACGACTTTCAAGTCTTCCAACCACTTGATCCTCTTCAGGTTGGTCTGTAGATAAGCGAACCGGTGGGCAGCTATGTAGTAGATTCCTGAAGACCCAGTCCATCTTCGCTCTATATATAGCGGTGATGGATCATAAATCTGCTCCAAGATGTTCATCATTTCAATTCTCTGCCTATAATGCGGAGAATGCATTGCAGTCATGAACATGATCCGGAACACCAAAAACTTGTTCCACGCCTCGTAATTCTGCAAGACAGTATTGAAGATGAGAAAATGTTTGGACAGGAACAAATTTTTTACTTCATTTTTCAATGAAATCTTTATGAAAACAATTCCATTGTAAGTCGGCTCTGATACCAACTGTAACGTGTCCACTAGAATCCTCTAGAACACGTCTTAGCAGCCCATCGGAAAGGTTGTCTAGAAAACTCCACTCGGCACTCCCATGGAATGTTGCGGGTTTTGCAATCTAGGACTTTCCGCGTCTGCCACGTAACGGAAGTGTCCTGGCCGTTCCCACTTAGGATCGACCGGAATTGTTTGGTCATTTACTAACAGCGACTAGCGTCAGACCTGATCGAACTACTTTACACAGAAACGCCTGGTCTGAAGCGGATTCATGCTGCACTTGGTTCAAGGAGAATGGGAAACGAGAGGGATGCAAGGCTCGACCTCTCTGCCAAAAGGCATAGTCCCATTCCGTTCCCCTAAAACAGCGTGAATCGGGTAATCGGTAATTCCAAGTCATCGTTCTCATTACTTGTTTCGGTGATGTTGATCATCCTTCTGTTCGTCGAAGACTTTGACAAAAGTTCCAGGCTAACCGGGACCACCCATCCATAGGACGGACCCATGGTCCATCCTCCGCACTTTCCTCGGTTTGTTTTAGTTATGTAATTACCTACCACATTAGTTTGACATATAACAAACAGCTTCCTTGATTAACCCTGTTACGCACTGGTTCCTTCACGTAATCTTATCACAGGACATAAAGAAAACAATGCCAAACAACTTCTTTATTATCATTTTATCCTTTTATCTTTGCAATACAAGGAGTTCCCGCCCGTAGGCGTATTCATAATCCGCCCGAAGGCTATCCAGTAATCCACCAGGAATCACTAATCCAAGTTTCCGCCCGTAGACTAGTATGCGGGCCTCGAGATCCAATCCCGAGTCACGTAAGTCTCTTGTGCAGGGCCCGGAAGGCGAGGGATTTACAGCCAGAGCCCCCCCTGGCACCCAAGCGTCCTCCTGCTCCAAGTAGAGCTCAATGGCAAGACCTCTCACGGCGGGTTCGGTCCACGTTCCCGGCGCGGTTAACAACCCCCTTGGTTAGGGTCAGGCAGGCAGTCGGGGGTAACTGAAGCTGCCTCTCCCTTCAGGCTTCAACCTGAAGTATTTAGATATGTTTTCGTCCTTTAGTTCATTGAGCAAACAATGCAAACAGTGCTTTTTAAACTGTTACAAGCACAATCAAATTCTAGTGGTCGTTTAGCTGGCAAACTGTTAAGGAGTGACTCCTTTTCTCCGAATGCAACCCGCATTCGATCCGGAATCAATTGCAACTTGGCAAGATTCCTATCATTCTTGGGTTAGGGTCATACCCTACCAATACTTTAGGTTTTGTTGTGGTAGGTTCCAGCGACCGTGTCGCTTTAGTTTATTGTCTGGTCATTTGCTTCAAGGCAAACACCTAACCTTCCTTTTCCTTGGCAATTATCCCCCAAGAAAAGTGAGTAACAGGATGATTACTCATCCTCTTGTAAGTTAAATTCTTTCAATAACTTGCCAACCTCATTTCGAGAGATGATAAAACTCTCTTGTGGACAAATCTCAAGTCTATACAATATTGCAGCATTTTGCACATGTATTGCATCTATTCCACGGAATCATTCTACCCATTGCTTAGCATTTTCCGGTCACAGAATTACCTCCAGCCGAGTAGCAGGGTTTTAGGGTATCCTCCAACCCATTCCTAACTATGTTGGCCCATGGTCCTAGAAATAGGCAACTCCGTCGGAGTTTCATCATTTTGAACGAATGATCCTTAGGATAAAACCTTAGATCATTTCATGCAGGAACATCCAATTGCTTCGACATTTCGTGAACGTGTGTAAGATCTTTAGATTTGCGGGTTTTGTCCTGGCAACCAGTGTAAAACTAGGTCGAATTATTATTGCACTAAACCCTAGTTAACACTTGGGATACCTAACATATCGACTCAATCATGCCCATATGAATCCTTGTGGTTTAGGTGACCTAGTTAACTCAATAAACTTGTCTTGCGTCAAGGATGATCCTTTCCTCAAGGTAATAAACTAAATCTAATGGAGAACAATAGTTACAACTGCATCAATACGGGTAAACATGCGATTTATTGCTTCTATGCATCACATGGTTCACGATAACCCTATCCTTCCTTGGTAAGGTAAAATGCTTGATAATCTGTACACTAACTTTCCTAGGTCCTACTAGGATTTACATCAATTAATCATGCCTACAACCTTGTAATCTACTTTCGAATCTTGTGCTTTGATGAACCATGCAACCTTTCCTAAATGCGGCTTCTGATGAATGACGTTTTCGCCTGATGACTATGCAATACGCAACATTCTCCTAGCTACAATGTAGTTAACGAAGTTTATACCAAACTAAAGCTAGTGTTAACTCATTCCATTTTACATGCTATTTGCAAGTCCATAAGATCATTTTCGTACTCTATTATTTCTTTTCGGATAATATCTCTTGGTGTTAACCTTGCCTCATGAAATCATTACGAGGAGGATGTTGCCTAACATGCGGCACACGCTTATTCCTACCATGTCTAGGACGGAAGAGAATGCACTTATAAATTCCATTTCTTTGCCCTAAGTTTAGACTCATTACTTTGATAATGTACCAAAAACTACATGCAACTAGTCTTCTAAGGTGGATAACTCGTTCAAATTCATGACATATTTCCAATCCTGCCTAATGTTTCAAAGATACTTATCAAATGTATTTTTTTCCAATTTCCACATGCATTAAAGTTACGCGTAAAAATGCAATCCCCTTTATGAACTAAGCGTGCCTAATCATTTCTTTATGCGAAAATAACTCGAAAGAACCTGGACTTGAGGGGTCGGGGAGATATCCACTTGTATACTCGGAGATGAACCTCCCGCAGTCGCACCTTGTGATCTTTTGGGGGCCATCGTAGGCGTAGATTCGGCTTCTGATTTGCCTTTGTGGTCTACGAATTGTCTTGCCTTGGCATGCAGCCTTCCGACCTTTGCCTTTCCTCGTATGCGGAAGACTTCTTTGCGGGATGGCGCTTGCGGCAAAGGGCTTTAGGAGTTCTTTTAGGAAAAACTCGAGTTGGCACAGAATTGATTCTTGGATGGCTTGCGGCCTTCAAAGTCCTTTTACGAAAGCCTTTTTCGAAGGGTCTTATGGGAGTCTTTACGGCCTTCACCCTCTCCTCTTCAAGTTCCGGGGAGGGGTATGAATGGGTCTTTTGGGGAATGTGGTGGGAAGGGGGCTTAAGGAGGCCCCCCCCTTAGAAGCTTCAGCTTCTACAGGCCACGGGGGGGTCGTGCTTCAGGCAGGGGCGGTGGTCTGAGGTGGACTGGTGGTCTGGCGGCAGCGACGGCGGACTGGCGGTCTGGGCGGCAGCGTCGGCGGACTGGTGGTCTGGGCGGCAGCGTGTCGCTTCATGGCGACCTCCCCCTTCACGTCCGGCACGGCGACCTCCTTCAGCTCCTCGTCCAGCACGTCCAGCACCCTCCTGCACCCTCTAGCTAGGGGGTGTTTATATAGGCGTTGGGAGGGGTGGGGAAGAGGGCCTCCACACACGTGGAGGACTCCCCCTCATGCAGCCCGACCTCACTCTTCCTTGGCCATTCCCCCCCACACTCCCTCTCCTCCAGCCATGCATCGCTTGTGGGAAGGGATAATAATTAAAAAAATTGCCTTGAATTTATCCAATTGCCCTTCCCAAGCAGTTGTTTCCTCGCGGCTATATGGTCTTCAACCCCGGCCTTTAATTATCGACGTGGAGGCCTCATTTTTTAGCGTGCATGGTGTGGATTAGGTTACCAATAATCACGAAGTAGGGAATACTCTTGCACAGGGTTTACACGGCGTGCGGGAAGTTAATATTTGCGGTACGGGGTACGCGGAAATATTACACATAGAAGCTCCTAAGCCACACCAGGAGTGTTAGAAGTTCCTAGGATACATAAAACGTTTGTAGAGAATCTAGTCTCCATCATAGGAAGTCAAGAACAATCCCTTAGGTATGTGCCTCCCTTGAAGTTATCCTCGGTAATGTAGACCCTTACAAAATCCAAAAATCAATCACGGTTAGGTTCTCTAATGACCACATTACCTCAAAAGGATTACATCTAGCTTAGATCAATACCATCCACTAGGCAAAAGGTGTAGCGTATGGCACAAGGACACTCGAGTGATTGGTAGATGATTGCTTATACAATGCTTGTGTGCCTGGCCTCCCTTATACACATTAGGTTACAAGAGTGATAGGTTAGGATTTCATGTAAATTATCCTTCATATTTTGAGAAAATTTGAGACCAAGAAAAGGGTCCACAAGTGGAACTCTTAGCAAATGTCACATTGCAACCATTCAAAAGCTTATTGGTCTTGCTCGTAAGAGAAGAACCATGTGTCTTTGGGTTCAATGTTCAATTTATGAGAGAAAAGCTCATGTCTCACTATTTGAAATCTTATGTTGAGGTGTTAGATAAGGAAATGCATTTTAGGGTCAAGATGTAAAAAAAATACTTTTAAAAAAATTCTTCAATCGAAAAGGAGAAAAAGAACAAGTGCATTTTTTAGTAGGGAGAGAGAGAGAGAGAGAGGAAGATGTTGCAAAGACATTAAGGAGAGAGAGAGAGAGAGAGAGAGAGAGAAATATTTGTTCAATAATCACTTTTGGCCTTTGAGTCACCCTTGAGCATGGCAAAGATGGCATCTAGGTCCACTAGTGAGGTTTTTCAAGTGTCCATCTATACTCACACTACTTCTGATCTATTGCCTAAGAATATCATGCCACTACCACAAGCCTCTATCACTCAAGCATTCCTCATCCAAGGATTGGCGAGCAAGACATCATAATCCACTCTTTTCATGACTATGAAGTTTAGAGAGAATTGAATTTCTGCTATCTTTAAAGCCCAATCCTTCAAGACTCTGAAGGTTCTTCATCCCATTCGCGCTAGAGTGACATTGAACCATACAGTTTGTACTAGTGGTGGGTTTCCATAAGCTTCTAGGATTGCATGGCTAAGTACACTATCTCCTGCTCTTGTATCTACTATCCTGTTTCACGTTGTATCGCCTAGGGCAATGATAGGCAAGACTATGTGCATTTCAGTTCCTTTCCAAAAGGCATTCACTTGTGGAGACTTAAAAATTGGGTTCATTGTTAGGCTTGGTATGTGCATCATAGTGTCATAGTTCTTGCAATTCATGTCTTTCACTTCAGTATACCCATTTCTTCAACACTTGTCACCACAATCTAGGGTTTGCCTAAGGAATTCTCCCGGTGACAATGTTACAGGAGTTGGTGCGCAAACTACCAAATGTCTTTTCCTCCTCTGCTTCATGGGTTTGCCTAAGGAATTCTCCTAGTGCCAATGTTACAGGAGTTGGTGCGCAAACTACCAAATGTATTTTCCTCCTCTGCTTCATGGGTTTGCCTAAGGAATTCTCCCAGTGGCAATGTTACAGGAGTTGGTGCGCAAACTACCAAATGTCTTTTCCTCCTCTGCTTCGTGGGCTTCCTACCAATTCTCCAGGACATTTTGTGTATTCATGGATCCATGTTTTGCCTATGCGATAGTGCATGTGGTGATGGTGCTTCTTTTATCCATTCTTTGACCTTATCCACAACAATGTCTGCCAATCAGACTCTTTTCTGTCGACTCACTTGACAACAATGCCACACCCATCCCCATGAATGTCATGACATAGCCCAAACAAAGAAAGTTGATATTTCATTACATGGATCTAGAAACCTAGATGTAGTCTCTATAGGGAAAAAGAGTCAATGAAGGAGAAGAAAGAGGATTGATGCAAAAATAACACCCAAAACAATGAGCACAACCACATTAACAAAGAGAAATCTGGTTACTAAAGTCAATGTAGAAACATCTGCTCCTAAGACAAGGGAGAAGGAAAGCTTAAGGTTGGAGAGTACCCTGATTTTTATTTGCCAAACTACTGGAGGGTTTTTACCTAGCACAATTGGTAAATAGGTGTGTGACTCTGCATTTGAGACATGTCAAGTTAGCATTCTCTCTATTTGCTTGCTCATTTTTAGGATAGAAGGATGAGATATACCTTGGATGGCCACACATCCAACATGTTATGGGCTTATGGTTATGACCTCCTCCTAGGCCTCTACCACTCCCTCTGCCTAAAGCTATGATTGGCACATGCCTAAACACCATTAGTATGAAATTACCCTCCTTGTCATAAGAGATATAAGGGTTCATGTATGAGTCTACCAAGGCTACTCCACTTTTCTTAACACTCATATTGTCTAGTAATAGCTTCGTAAGTAGCTCTCTCAAAGTAAGATTAGCTTATAAGACTCTCTCACTATTGGCATTTCCTCCCATTCTATTTCTACCTGAGATGGCTAGTATCTTGTGAATCTTGTTGATCTCTCTCTTCTCACGTGACCTTTAAGCGTGCTACTCCTAGTTATAGCTCGCTATGTGCTGCTGCAATGTGATCCTTCCAAGCCTCCTCTCATTCTCAAGATCGACTATGATATTAACTGTAGATCTTTCATGATGTGTTATCCTTGTTTATTGGTCATACTGTGTGATAAGTCACTGGATTTCATCTTGTACCCCTACTACATTAAGTTCAAGGTCAAGATTGAGGTCATTCTTGTTTGAACTGGTATCTACAATGGTAGTTGTCTCTTGAACTACTAGTTAATGATGTGCCTCTAATCTTGGTAAGTTTTTTCTTCCCTCAACGGTTTGATGGTTCTATCTTTCCTAGATCTTGTCTCTGGCGTCTTGGATCATGACTCATTCAATTTCTTGGGTCGCACTCCTACTAGTGGGTTCATTTCTCAACTTAATCCCCTTTAGTGTATTCCTTGTTAGTCCAATCAATCTATAAGTATACACACTTATACTTCTCATTGGTGCAACGTAGCTAGTGAGCTGTGCAAAATTAGGCTTTTCATGTAACGTGTCCACCTGTTATCTTCAGGACACGTCTTAGCAGTACATCGAAAAGGATGTCTAGAAAGCTCCACCCGGCACTCCCATGGAATGTCACGGGGTTTGCGATCTAGGACTTTCCTTGTCTGCCACGTAGCGAAAGTATTCCGTCCATTCCCACTTAGGACCGACCTGAATTAGGGTTTTCCTTATTGGTCATTTCCTAACGGCTTAGCATCGTACCCGAGCAAACTACTTTATGCAAAAACGATAGGTCAGAAGCGGATTCACATGGCAGTTGGTTCAAGGAGAATGGGAAACGAGAGGGATGCGAAGTTCAACCTCTCTGCCATAAAGCATAGTCCCATTCCGTTCCCCTAAAACAGTGTAAATCGGGATCATTTATAACTCTAGGTCAACGCTCTTGTAGTTTGTGTTCTTTGAACGATCTTCTTGCTGTCCATCTTGATTGAGAAAAGTTCTTGGCCAACCGGGACCACCAATCCGTAGAAGGGACCTATGGCCACATCCTTCGTACTTTCCTCAGGTTTTTTTAGTTATTTAATTACCTAACACATTTAGTCAGATCAGC
This sequence comes from Lygodium microphyllum, assembly GCF_053477565.2. Classification (NCBI taxonomy): domain Eukaryota; kingdom Viridiplantae; phylum Streptophyta; class Polypodiopsida; order Schizaeales; family Lygodiaceae; genus Lygodium; species Lygodium microphyllum. Next base: position 56,612,785 of record NC_141142.1, on the reverse strand, counting down.
TTCCTTAATTAGCCCGCTAGGCACTGATTCCTTCACGTAACCATAGCACTTGACATAGAAAAGCAATGTCAAACAAGTTTCTTTTTAATAGTTTATCATATTTATCTTTGAAATACATAAAGTCCAGTCTGTAGGCTTATGCACAAACTGCCCGAAGGCTATCCAACAATCCACAGGGATCACTAATCCACGATTCCCCCCGTAGACTAGTATGCGAGCCTCGAGATCCAATCGCGAGTCACATTAGCCTCTTGTGCACGGCTCGGAAGGTGAGGGATTTACAGAACAGCCAGAGCCCCCCCTGGCACCCAAGCGTCCTCCTGCTCCAAGTAGCGCTTAACAGAGAGACCTCTTGCGGCGGGTTCGGTCCACCTTCTCGGCGTGATTAACAACCCCCTTGGTTAGGGTTAGGCAGGCAGTCGAGGGTAACTGAAGCTGCCTCTCCCTTTAGGCCTTCAACCTGAAGTAGTAGATATCCATTTATCCTTTAATTCTTTGATTAAACAAAGCAAAACAGTGCTCCTAAATCTGTAACAAGCATAATCATTTCCATTGGTCATTATTTTTGGCCAACTCCTAAGGAGCGAATCCTTTTTTTTCCGAATGCATTCAGCACTCGATCCGGGATCAATTGGGGTTTGGCAAGATCCCCTATATCCCGGGTTAGGGCCGTACTCTATTATCCCGACTTGATCAATACCTTAAGTTCATATGTTATTCCAATTTATCGGTTGGTCTTTTGCTTCCAAGAAATTATCTTTACTCAAGAAAGATACTATATTAGGACGATTATTCATCCTCTTGCAAGATAACTTTCGTAAGAATCTGCCAACCTCATTCTAAGGAATTGGCCATTCCCTTGTGATCCAATCACAGGATCATGCGACTCTGCAACTTGTTGCACAAGTGTCACATCAATAATCTGTTCCTGATGGAATTAGGTCGACTTATCAGTCCTAGGGTTTTGAGTTTTATCTTTTTAGCGAGAGATTCTTAGGAAAACCCTAGATCACTTCTCGCAAGTATGTCCTACTGTCCCTACATTCCGTGAATGTGGGCAAGTATTTAGGGTATAGGAGTTTCAATTTTAGCAATACGTGCGACTAGGTAAATGTCTTTACCGTGCTAACCCTAGTCAATTCCTTGGGATACGTTGCATTGAATTAACCCTTTTCAAAATGAGTACTCCGTGGTTTTTGGTGTTTAGGTTTATGCAAATTTAACCTGTCTATTTTTTAATATAATTACGCTATCATTTCCATAACCACATGACTTATTATCTACGCGTAAGTTGATTTTCAAACCCTAACTTTTCGGTTTAAGATCAAGCATAGGTTAGGTTATAGCATAATTCCAATTAATCATCCTATAACTTGCGAACAAGGTTCATGCTAAAACATGCAGTCTTTTCTAATAATTATGTAGTTGAAAAAACGATATTTATACCAATTTATGCAACTTAGGAATCATTTCATGCCTTGCAATTTCCTATGGATTATTAGCACTTTCCATAATGACTCATTGCGAAGAACATATGGCGTAATAATGCGACATGCAATTTATACCCCCATGCCTAAACGAAGTGCACTATTTTAATTCCATTTTGTAAAAAAAGGGACATTAATCAATTTTAAATTATTGCAATGCATAAAACTACTTGCTAGGAATGCATATCAATTTTCCACTCATTTTATTTTGTTCGTTCTATTGAAAATACTAATGGCGGAACTCTTCCGTCGTGAGCTAATTCTTTCAAAATTAACCAAGGTATTTAGGATGAAAAATGCATCCTATCTCCAAAAATCATCCATGCATGATTAAATTATAGCAACATAAAATAAAAATTAGGAAGAAAAACTTAGACTTGTGGTGAGATGTCCATGTGGATGCTAGGAGATGATCCTCTTGTTGTTGCGCCTTGGGCTTTCTTAGGAGCCATTTCGAATTCAGCTTTTTCACCTTGGGCACATAGTTACGATCTTGTCCATCTGGGTAAGGGTATTAGGTGGAATTCGCACGGAATTGGGTGGAAAAATCCCAGAGGGCAGGGGGTATAAGAACGATGATAAGGGCTTTGGGGAAGAGCCACAAGAAAGGATTTAAGGGCTTTGGATTGAGGGGGTGGGGAAAACCCACGAGAAGGGTTTTAAAACCCGGGGAGGGGGATTTATCAAACCCCTTTGGAAGGCCTTTTGAAGGCCCACAGGAAAAGGGGGGAAAAGGATGTAGAAGACCCTTTAGGATCTAGGGAATCCTTTTGTGGGGGGAAAAGGGGCTTAAAGAGCCCTTAGGAGGGAATTTTTGTATGGGGGAAAGATAGGGGCTTGAAGGAGTCCATATGAGGGCCCTTCAAGGCAAATGTTGGAGGGAAGAGAGGGCTTAAAGAGGAGCCTATTCTTTTTGTGTGTGTTGGTGGGGGGGGGGGGGGGGGGGGGGGGGGGAACAAAGGTATGAAAGGGATTAAAGAATGGATTTTTGCATGGGGGGAAAAGGGCCTTAAGGACCACACAAAAGCCCTTCAATGACAAATCAAGGGAAAAAAGGGGGCTGATGGAACCTCCCCCTTAGAAGCTTCTATAGCTTCTAAAAAGAAGCACGTGGGGGTGGAGGCAGTTGTCGATAGATGGCAGTTTGGCGGCATGTTTCTTGTGGCGCGGACTTGGTGGGCAGATGGCGGTGACCTCCTACCTCACGGCGACAATTCGCAGCGTCTCGACTACACTCCCCTCTCCACTCCTCCTCTCCCTCTCACGACCAGCATCAATCCTTCTCACTCCACGGCAGCCCTCTTTCCTATGGCAGCAGCGACGGCCCTGCATCCTCCCACCATCCCTGATTTAAGTAGGTGAGGGGAGGGGATCCTCCCTCCCCTGTGTGGCATCTCGCATGCCTTCTTCCCCCTGGAAGCTCCAGCAAGGAGCTTAGTGGCCTTGCCAAACCCTTCTCCTCCAGCACAACAGTCGGCTGGAGAAGAGAGGGATTTATTTCAAAAAAATTTACTATTATCTAACTTAAGAGGAGATTCGTATGCGGGAATATTACATTCTCTCCCCCTTGGAGGAATCAAGATATCCTCATCTCAAGACAAACTGGGGATATGGATGGTTAAGAGTGCTTTCATCTATCCAAGTTGCATCTTCTTCGGGATAATCTTTCCACTGGACGAGGCATTCTCTCAAGGTTCTGGATCTCAGTTGTCTCTACCTAACATCTAAGATCCTGTTAGGCCTTAGTTCAAGGACTCCTTGACTAGGCATTACAACTTGTTGGTCATCAAGTACATGGTTAGGATTAGATACATACTTCCTCAATAGGCTGATATGGAATACATTATGAACCTTTAGGTTCTCAGGGAATTGCAGTCTATAAGCATTAGGTCCGAGGCACTTAAGGATCTTGTATGGTCCACAATACCTTGGACTTAGCGTTTTACAATCTCCTAAGGATAGAGAACTCTTCTTTGAACGTACACAAATGAGGACCATATCTCCTTCCTCGAAGATTCTATCTTGACGCTTCAAATCCGCGTATGCCTTTTTTCTATCCTTGGCGGCTTGGATGTCCTGTCTTATTGACATTATTTGATTATCCATCTCTTCCAACATCTGCCTTGAAGCTTCCACCCTCAAGGTTGGATCTAATAAGTTTAGGGGGCTTCGACAGTAATGACCGTACAATGCTTGGAAAGGGGTCATCTGAATGCTTTGTTGGTAAGAAGAATTGTAGGCAAATTCAACCAAAGGCAAGTATTGAATCCACCTTTTTAGCTCACGACAGCAGTATGCCCTAAGCATGTCCTCGATGACTTGGTTGACTCGCTCTATTTGGCCATCTGTTTGGGAATGGTAAGTTATGCTAAAGCAGAGTTGAGTCCCAATGGCTTCAAAGATAGCTCTCTAGAAGTGCAATGTGAAGAGAGAATCATGATCACTAATGATTCTTCTGGGTAGCCCATGTAGCTTGAATATCTCCTTGATAAAAAACCTTGTAATATCTGAGGCTTTATAGTTTGTCTTTACTGGAATAAGGTGTGCAACCTTAGTAAGCATGTCAACCATGACCATGATGGAGTTGTATCCTCCCTGAACTTGGGGTAGGCCAACAACAAAGTCCATACTGATGAATGCCCATTTCATTTGGGGAATGACAAGTGGTTGTAACTTCCCTGGCATTTTGACATGTTCCGCTTTGATACGTTGACAAGACAAACACTCGGTGACATATTTGAGAACGCCACCTTTAAGCCTCTCCCAATGGTAGCTCTTCATAACTGCATTGAGAGTCTTGGCATAGCCAGGATGTCCTAAGAAAGGGGAATCATGAGCTTCCCACAATATCTTCTACTTAAGTGACTGACTTTCCGGTATACACAGCCTCGTTCTATAGTAGACAAGTCCATTCTTGATAGAGAATTCATGATACTTAGCATGCAGATTTTGATCCTGATCCTTGATGGAGATTTCCCTTAGCATCTTTTGATAGGCTGGATTATGGCATGCTTCCTCTCTAGCTAACTCAAGTATTGGGTTGTTTGGCATGGATACCTTTGTGGCTAGAGATCTAGCTGTTGATGGATTTTGCAAGATTAGAGAATTAAGGAATGCCTTGCGACTGAGTGCGTCGGCAACTACATTCTCTTTTCCTGGTCGGTACTTGATTTCAAAGTCATACTCTTCCAGCACTTCAATCCACCGACGTTGCCTCATGTTGAGCTCGTTCTGAGTAAAGATCCATTTGAGACTCTTATGATCAGTCACACTAGAGTAAACTTGTTACCCAACAGGTAGTGTCTCCAAAGCTTTAGAGCATGTATGATAGCTAACAATTCCAGTTCATGGATAGCATAATTCTTCTCATGACTCTTCAGCTTCCTTGAAGAGTATGCTATAGGATGACCTTCCTGCATGAGCACACAACCTAAGGCAAGTGTGCTAGCATCAGTTACTACCTCGAACTCCTTATTGAGGTCTGGAAGTTTTAGGATAGGTGCTGATACCAAACTTTGCTTCAATTTGTCAAAGCTAGTTTGTTCAGGAGTTGACCATGCAATGGATGTTTGCTTCTTCAGTAGGTCCGCCGTCAGAGGTGCTACAATCAAAGCATAGTTTTTAATGAAGACCCTATACCATCCTATCAATCCAAGAAAGCTACGTATTTCTTTGACACTTGTTGGTATTGGCAATTCTAGCACATCTCTGACCTTGGCTGGGTCCACTAAGATTCGTTCCGCTGATACAATGAATCCCAGATATTCAATCTGACGCTTGAAGAATGTGCATTTCTTCATCTTAGTGTACAACTTATGTGACCTCATTGTCTCAAGGACAATCCGAAGTTGGGGTTCATGATCTTCTTCTTGTTTAGAATAGACTAGAGTATCATCAAAGAAGACAATTACAAAATCATCAAGATATGGCCTAAAAATATCCTGCATTAACCTGTTGAAGGTGGCAAGTGCATTCGTAAGCCCGAATGACATAACTAAGAACTCAAAGTGTCCATATCTTGTATTGAAGGCCGTCTTGGGGATATCTTCTTCCTTGATCCTTATCTAATAGTAACTCGACCTAAGATCAATCTTGGAGAAGATTTTTGCACCTTGAAGATGATCAAGAAGCTCATCTATTCTAGGAATAGGGTACTTGTTTTTTACAGTCGATTGATTCAACCCTTTGAAATCAATACATAGTTGAAGTGTTCCATCTTTCTTTTTCTGGAACAGTACTGGAGCTCTCCATGGTGAATTGCTAGGATGGATGTAGCCCTGATCTAGCAGTTGCTTGATTTGTTCCTTCAACTCAATTGCTTTTGATATGGACATTCTATAAGGTCTCTTCGCGATTGGCGCAGCTCCTAGTACTAGCTTGATCTCATGATCCACTTCTCTTTGAGGCGGGAGTTCTATCAACTCTTTAGGAAATACATCCGCGTATTCCTTTAGCCAAGAAGGTCCTTCACTAGACTCTTGCTTTTCATCTAACTTGTTGAGCTTAATCAACTAGACAGGTAGTCCTTTTCCGACTCCCTTTATAATCTGAGATGCCTTGGCCAATTGAATTTTTGGACTTCCAACCTCTCCTTGAGTTGTGACTAATTCCCTTTCAAAGTTTTGAAAGGAAACTTGGCCCTTTCCACAATGAATGTGGCCGTCATTAGCTTTAAGCCAATCCATTCCGAGTAGACACTCATGGATACCTAAATTCATGGCTCTGAATTTGACTGAAGTCATCTTTCCTCCTAGAAAGAATTCCACCTTAGCAGTTTGCCTGGTACAGGTAACCTCACGACCATTTGCCAATTCCACAAGCAAGGTACGTGCTTCTACTATGGCTATTCCTAATCTTTTTGCACAAGCAGGTGAGATAAAGGAATGTGTACTTCCACAATCAATCAAGGTCTTGAAACTTTTACCTTGATAGTCTGACGGTGTCTAAATCACCAAGAACTGGTGATTCTGCCCTTTCTTGTGAAGAGCAGCATGGAATGTTGCCCTTTCAAACTCTGCTTCCATGGTTGGATCTTCTTATTCTTCGTACATTTGCCTATTGGCAACGCAGGTGGTTCTTCCTCTACCTCAAGTAGTGGCTCCGTGACCAAGGCGCGTTCCTTGGAAAGGTGCTTGGCAATGTCCTCCTCTAGGCTTGGGACATTGCCTCTTGAAATGACCGGCCTCGTTGCAGTGGAAACAATGGAGGTTTCGGCCATTGCTTTGAGTAGGAACAAAGTTGTTGACATTGTTAGTTCTTGCTTTATTTCTTTGTCCCTAATTCTGACCTTGAACTCTCTTCATTTAAGGACTGAATGCTCCTCTGTTCGGGTCATTATAAGACCAAGTTTTGTTACCTCTTGGTCTAGCCTGCACCTCCTGAATTATAGGGGCAGCTCGAATGAGTGCAGTCTGAAGATGTGATAGGCGCATCGATTCGAGACGGGTATTCACTGGTGGGTTTAAACCAGCATAAAATTTTGACACCTATTGTGTCATGTCCATCTGTGGCGCATACTTTAGAAGTGAGACAATTTAGAGTAGTATGCATCAAGAGTGAGCCCCAATTGTTTTAGCTCGTAGAACTCATTCAATTTCTGCGTGCGATACGCAGGTGATAGGTATCTTCCCTCCACGACTTTCTTCAGCTTCTCCCAGGTAACGGATCCTTTCGCGATCCCTTGATCTCTGCACCATTTCTTCCACCAAAGCCTGGCTTCACTGGTGAGCTTCAGCTTGGTGAGCATAGCCTGATTGGTGGGTGCAGTACTGGCTGCTTCAAAGTAATCCTCCATGGATTCAATCCAAATTTCAGCATCTGCTTGGATGGACTTGCCTCTCCCGTTAAATTCAAGTGGCTTAATCTGCTTGAGAAGAAACTTCTTCTCCTAGATTACAGCAGTACTTGATGTAGGAGGTGAACTGGGAACCTGTACCTGGGGTTGTGCCTGGATAAAGGTTTCTTAACGTTATTACACGATAATTGTTATAGGTTTATATTTCATCTCCATTTCCACTATCAACCAAGCAATCTAACCACTTGACTTTTTATCAATTCTCATGCACAATCAGACATTGATAAAACGAAGTCTTATTTATATTTATATGGGCATAGCTCTTTCAGAATACAACATTTCTTGCGATGATAAGCCAATTGTTTACATTTAGTTTGGGGAGAATGATGTTGTATTACATTTATCTATAGGAACTATATAATAGTATGGTTTCAGGTCATGGATCTTCAGGAATTGGTAAATCATTGGAAGTTCAGGGTATCCTTTCCTTTAGAACCCATTCTTCTCATGGCGCCCCAACACTTTAATCCTCTCGCGGTGGGGATTACATGGGTTACTTCCTCATATACATATGAGTTTAGCTCAACCCTCCGACCTCGAATATGTAAAGTTGAGTTTACGTGAGCTTTCACAAAAATGAACAGCTTCACGACTTTCAGGTCTTCCAATCACTTGATCCTCTTTAAGTTGGTTTGAAGGTATGCAACCGGTGGGCAGCTATATAGTAGATTCCTGAGGCACTCGTCCATCTTCGTTCCATGTACAAAGGCGATGGATTATAGATACGTTCTAGGATGTTCATCATCTCAACCCTTTGTCGATAATCTAGGGAATGCATCGCAGTCATAAACATGATGCGGAACACTAAGAACCTATTCCATGCTTCGTAATTTTGCAAGACAGCATTGAAAGTAGGAAAATGTTTGGACATCAACATTTGCTTTACTTTATCTTATTGAGATTTCATAAAAACAAATCCTTCGTTGGTTTGCTCTGATACCAACTGTAACGTGTCCACCTGTTATCTTCAGGACACGTCTTAGCAGTCCACCGAAAAGGATGTCTAAAAAGCTCCGCCTGGCACTCCCATGGAATGTCATGACGTTTGTAATCTAGGACTTTCCGTGTCTGCCATGTAGCGGAAGTATTTGGGCTATTCCCACTTAGGACCGACATGAATTAGGGTTTTCCTTATTGGTCATTTCCTAACGGCGACTAGCGTCGTACTCGAGCGAACTACTTTACGTAGAAACGCCAGGTTAGAAGCGGATTCACGCGGCACTTGATTCAAGGAGAATGGGAAACGAGAGGGATGCGAAGCTCAACCTCTCTAACATAAAGCATAGTCCCATTCCTTCGCCTAAAACAACGTAAATGAGGATCAGTTATAACTCTAGGTCAATGCTCTTGTAGTTCATGTTCTTTGAACGATCTTCCTATTCTCCATCTCGATTGAGAAAAGTTCTCGGCCAATCGGGACCACCCATCTGTAGGACAGGCGGACCTATGGCCACATCCACCGCACTTTCCTTAGGTTGTTTTAGTTATTTAATTACCTAACAAATTTAGTTGGACATGTATCAATAAGCTTCCTTAATTAGCCCGTTAGGCACTAGTTCCTTCACGTAACCATAGCACTTGACATAGAAAAGCAATGTCAAACAAGTTTCTTTTTAACAATTTATTATATTTATCTTTGAAATACATAAAGTCCAGCCCGTAGGCTTATCCACAATCCGCCCGAAGACTATCCAACAATCCACAAGGATCACTAATCCAAGATTCTGCTCGTAGACTAGTATGCGGGCCTTGAGATCCAATCCCGAGTCACGTTAGCCTCTTGTGCAGGGCCCGGAAGGCAAGGGATTTACGGCCAAAGCCCCCCTGGCACCCAAGCGTCCTCCTGCTCCAAGTAGCGCTTAATAAAGAGACCTCTCGTGGCGGGTTCGGTCCACCTTTCCGACGCGGTTAACAACCCCCTTAGTTAGGGTTAGGCAGGCAGTTGGGGGTAACTGAAGCTGTCTCTCCCTTCAGGCCTTCAACCTGAAGCATTAGATATCCATTTATCCTTTAATTCTTTGATTAAACAAAGCAAAACAGTGCTCCTAAATCTGTAACAAGCACAATCATTTCCATTGGTCATTATTGTTGGCCAACTGCTAAGGAGCGAATCTTTTTTTTTTCAAATGCATTCAGCACTCGATCCGGATCAATTGCGGTTTGGCAAGATCCCCTATATCCCGAGTTAGGGCCGTACTCTATTAACCCGACTTGATCAATATCTTAAGTTCATATGTTATTCCAATTTAACAGTTGGCCTTTTGCTTCCAAGCAATTATCTTTACTCAAGAAAGATACTATATTAGGACGATTATTCATCCTCTTGCAAGATAACTTTTGTAAGAATCTGCCAACCTCATTCCGAGGAATTGGCCATTCCCTTGTGATCCAATCACAAGATCATGCGACTTTACAACTTGTTGCATAAGTGTCGCATCAATAATCTGTTCTTGATGGCATTAGGCCAACTTGTCAGTCCTAAGATTTTGAGTTTTATCTTTGTAGCGAGAGATTCTTAGGAAAACCCTAGATCACTTCTCGCAAGTATGTCCTACTGTCCCTACATTCCGTGAATGTGGGCAAGTATTTAGGGTATAGGAGTTTCAGTTTTAGCAATATGTGCGACTAGGTAAATGTCTTTACCGTGCTAACCCTTTTCAGTTCCTTGGGATACGTTGCATTGAAATAACCCTTTTCAAAATAAGTACTCTGCGGTTTTTAGGTTTAGGTTTATGTCAATTTAACCTGTCTATTTTTTAATATAATTATGCTATCATTTCCATAGATACATGACTTATTATCTACACGTAAGTTGATTTTCAAACCCTAACTTTTCGGTTTAAGATCAAGCATAGGTTAGGTTATAGCCTAATTCCAATTAATCATCCTATAACTTGCGAACAAGGTTCATGCTAAAACATGCAGTCTTTTCTAATAATTATGTAGTTGAAAAAATGATATTTATACAAATTTATGCAACTTAGGAATCATTTCATGTCTTGCAATTTCCTATGGATTATTAGCACTTTCCATAATGACTCATTGCGAAGCAGATATGGCCTAATAATGTGACATGCAATTTATACCCCCATGCCTAAACGAAGTCCACTATCTTAATTCCATTTTGTAAAAAAATAGACATTAATCAATTTCAAATTATTGCAATGCATAAAACTACTTGCTAGAAATGCATATCAATTTTTCACTCATTTTATTTTGTTCATTCTATTGAAAATACTAATGGCCGAACTCTTCCGTCATGAGCTAATTCTTTCAAAATTAACCAAGGTATTTAAGATGAAAAATGCATCCTATCTCCAAAAATCATCCATGCATGATTGAATTATAACAATGTAAAATAAAAATTAGGAAGGAAAACCTAGACTTGTGGTGAGATGTCCATGTGGATGCTAGGAGACGATCCTCCTGCGGTTGTGCCTTGGGCTTTCTTAGGAGCCATTTTGAATTCATCTTTTTCGCCTTGGGTGCAGAGTTACGATCTTGTCCGTCTCGGTAAGGGTATTAGGTGGAATTTGCACTGAATTGGGTGGGAAAAATCCTGGAGGGCAGGGGGTATAAGAACGATGATAAGAGCTTTGGGAAAGAGCCATAAGAAAGAATTTAAGGGCTTTGGATTGAGGGGGTGGGGAAAACCCACAAGAAGGGTTTTAAAACTCGGGGAGGGGAATTTATCAAACCCCTTTGGAAGGCCTTTTGAAGGCCCATAGGAAAAGGGGGGAAAAGGGTGTAGAAGACCCTTTAGGATCTAGGGAATCCTTTTGTGGGAGAAAAGGGGCTTAAAGAGCCCTTAGGAGGGAATTTTTGTATGGGGGGAAAGATAGGGGCTTTAAGGAGTCCATATGAGGGCCCTTCAAGGCAAATGTTGGGGTGAAGAGGGGGCTTAAAGAGGAGTCTATTCTTTGTGTGTGTGTTGGGGGGGGGGGAACAAAGGTATGAAAGGGGCTAAAGAAGGGATTTTTGCATGGGGGGGAAAAGGGCCCTAATGACCACATGATAGCCCTTCAATGGCAAATCAGGGGAAAAAATGGGGCTTATGGAACCTCCCCCTTAGAAGATTCTAAAGCTTCTAAAAAGAAGCACGTGGGGGTGGAGGCAGTCGCGACAAATGGCAGTTCGGTGACGTGTTTCTTGTGGCGGCGACCTCCTCGCTCATGGCGACAATTCGTAGCGTCTCGACTGCACTCCCCTCTCCACTCCTCCTCTCCCTCTCACGGCCAGCATCAATCCTTCTCACTCCATGACAGCCCTCTTTCCTATGGTAGCAGCGACGGCCTTGCATCCTCTCACCATCCCCGATTTAAATAGGTGAGGGGAGGGGATCCTCCTCCCCCCGCGTGGCATCTCGCATGCCTTCTCCCCCCTGGAAGCTTCAGCAAAAGAGCTTAGTGGCCTTGCCAAACCTTTCTCCTCGAGCACGACAGTCGGTTGGAGGAGAGAATTTATTTTTTAAAAAATTGCTATTATCTAACTTAAGAGGAGATTCGTATGCAGGAATATTACATTTCAATTTTCACATACACTTGTGTTAATGAGGCACGGTGAAACCTTCAATGAAATCAATCATTTCCACACTTTTACCAATCAATTTCATGTAGTTGTAGCTCTTTCGCATGAATCATGATTACTCCTTGCAATCAATTATGGGTTCCTCATGGGTTTTGATAGGTGGTCTAATGGGTGATCAGCCTCAGGCAATCAAATTGAATCTCTACTAAGGAGTAAGCAGCCAGTGGTTGGTAATTTCAATCACTCCATGACTGCTACATTAAAGTTCTTAAAAACTGTGTTTTGGACAACCTGTTGGAGTAGTAGGTTTGCCTATCCAAGTCCCAAACTCGGTCATCTGAGTGGACATTGTGATCGTCCGAGTGATCAGACTCAGATTAGGATGAGGGGTGCTCATCTGAGTGTTTGAGCGAGCTTTTCGGACTCCGAGCATTTGAGTAGACTTATCTGAGTCGGAGTGTCCAAGTGGACTTATTCGAGAGTCTGAATGGACTTGTGGAAGTTTGAGTGGGGCCTCGAGGAAGTTATTGTATGTATATATGCTACATCACGTGCGTTCAAGGACTATTTATAAATATCCTTATCTGTCAAATTTTTTTAAATAAAACATAACCCTTTTCTATTCAACCTATAAATAACCCCTTTATATTACATCCTTCAATATGTAAAATATGTATAAAAATGGTATTTTAAAAATACATTATTTTTAACCCATGTGATACACACATATTTATGAGTAACTTACCCAAGAGCGGGACTAAAGTTACTTAGGCAAAGATTTGGTTATCCAAGTCCTGGGGACACCTTCTGAGTAGCGGAGCACAAAACATGCCGAATGATAGAATATTGATCGAAATAATTAAATGCACTACTTATTGTTGCACGCAAGGTTTTGACTTCATTCAATAAACATTAGGGAAGACTCAAAGCATATTTGAAACACATGAATGCGATGACACCACAGATTGTTGTTATATTGTTGCCCACTTGACTTGTGGCTCTCTCTCTTCTCTCAATAGCTCTCTCTCTTAATCTCCAAGTGTCCAAATGAGCTCTCCCTTCCCCCTTTCTCACCTTTTTCTCTCTTTCTTTAATTACTATCTATTTCCCTTTCCCCCATTCAAAATCTTTTTTCCTTTCTTGAGCTATGGCTACCTCTCACAAGTGTAGTGAGCTTCTCCACGATCCCTCACTCTACATACTCCCCCTCTCTCACACCCTCTCTCTCTATCTCTCTCATACATAATAATGAAACAAGAAGAAAAAAAGTTTTGGCCACACAACAAGAATGAGCTTTTTCATTCACTTTTTGACTTTTCTACATACTCTATCTCCTCCTTCGTGGCCATTCCCTTTTGATCCAACCTTTGTCCATTACTCCACTATTTTTTCTCATCCTTTTCTATTATCAAGACCTTAATAATTTATATGATGATGTTTGTTTTTTATTTTTATATTAATCGTGGGTTTTAGGGTAGCTGAAAAAAAATAACAAATAAAAAGAAAAATACCTGGTAGTGGGTGTATGTAAATGCAAAGAATGCAATCTCCTCAATCCAAAAATATCTGGATTTTTTTGTTCTAGATGTTTAGTTCGTGTTTGGATGAAAAAGAATGTTTATTTTTTGTTGTATTTTTAAGGAATGTAGGTGTGAAATGAAATATGGTGAAAACTTAGAAAAATATGCCAAAAATAAATAAAAATGTTAATGAAAGTGTTAGGAATTTTTCAGAAATTAATTTGGAATTTTTATGATGTGGACTTCTCCTTGGCTAGAGAGCCAAACTCAGAGTTTGAGGAGGAGGAGGATGCATCAAAGAATTCCACATCACATCCCTCGGAGCCCTTCATTGTGGAGGGGCTCGAAAGATAATATTCAAGTGTGGAACCCTGGCACCAGTCCACCAGTTAATGGCCATCATGCAGATCGTTAGCTGGTTGTTCACATGCAGTTGCCACGCAGCTTATTTCTGGGTATTTTCCTAGATTTTTAATTCAAACACCCAAACCTTTAAAACACTAAAAAAAAAACAAAACAATTAAAAATACAAATTAAACACAAACCAACCTTTAAAATTTTGAAAAAAATACATAAAAATCTAGAAAATTTCCTATTATTTATGCAACCTGTGGCCATATTTTTCTAAACCTGTAAATTTCAGAAAAAACATTTCTGACCATTCTACAATTCTAAAATATTTTAAAAATACCCAAAAATATGAAAAAATTTCATTAAAAATATGGGATTACCCTCCTTGTCATAAGAGACATAAGGGTTCATGTATGAGTCTCCCTCTAGTGGTTTCTCTACAAAGTGCACTAGAGTATTGCTTGGTGGATGGGTCACTATAGGTCCTAGTGGTCTAGGAATTCCTGTTGGGTTGATGTTGATCCTTGGATTGGCTAGCTTTGAATCATTAAGCATGGGTAGAACCAAAGGGGATCCTCTTCCAAAGTTAGGTTGTCTGCCTCTTGGATAGTATGGTTGAGCATAGGGTTGCTGGTATCATAATCGTCTTGGCAATCGACGTAGTGCATAGCATCATGTCCAAATCTTCCGCAATTGGCAAAAGGCCAAGAATTAGGATTGGGACACTTAGATGGTTGATGATTCCCTTCACAATGTACACTCTGCATGTGAGGTTGCACTGGCCATCGCAATGACTCCTTTAGTTTGGTTAGCTCTGTAGATCAACTATTGCTTGGATCTAGTCAACACTCATTGCTTTAACTTGCTCACTAGGGATTGATCGTTCACTAAGTGCTACAGTTCTCTCGACACTTCTAAATGTGTTATTCTCTTACTATGTAACCCTAGAGCTTATCTCTCTTACTAGATCATCCACTTATATAGCCTCATTAAAGATTCTTGTGAATATGTCATCCCTTTGTGCAGGTTCGAGTTACTAAAGGCCTTATAGAGTTCCTCCTTCTAGATCTCATTGATGAATACGATGGATAACGCTCTCTCATTAAGTGGCTCAACTATAGGTATCCTATTGTAGAGACTCCTAACATAAGTGACGTAGTTTCCTATGTCCTCTTTGTCTTTTTGGATGACATTCACCAGCTTAACGGATGAGTTTGTCAGAGTATATTGCCTTTAAGAATCTCTTGATGAAGAGATCCTTTAGATCGTACAAATTATTACATTTGATATTGTTTAGGATGATAAACCAAGTATGTTCCTTGTCTCCTAAGCAAAGATCAAATGCTTATGTCCATTGAGTGGGATTTAGCCTCACACACCTACTCAAAATACTCGATGAAGCAATAGAGATCATTGTTTGCTTGATATTTGTCAAGTTACTTGGCAACAATGGGTATCTTTGGTTGTCTCTTCATATTTGAGGTGACTCCAGCTAGCAATAATGCTACCAAGGCTGCTCCACTTTGCTCGATACTGGTATTGTCTAGTAATAGCTTCGTGAGTAGCTCTCTCAATGTAAGATCAGCTTCTAAGACTCTCTCTCTATTGGCATATCCTCCCATTCTATTTCTACTTGAGATGGCTAGTATCTTATGAACCTTATTGATCTCTCTGTAATATATCAAATATTGAAAATTCATGGGAAATTTTTTTATTCTTCTTCCATCGGTGATGGTTTGTGCTGGAGGGGAGAGGGATTTAGAAAGGCCAGCAAGCTCCTCGTTGGAGCTTGCCTAGCCTCAATGGCCATGCCTCGTGACATGAAGGAGAGGGAGGATCCCCCTCCCTCCCCTATTTAACAAAGGGGGCTGCTACCGTGGGAAGGGGGGAACAGAGGACGATGTCGTATTGCTGAATAGGAGAGAGTAACCACCGCCATAACGCCGTGCTGTGCCGTGCCGCTGCCATAAGGAGGGAGGGCGACCTCATTTCCGTGCTATGGATGAGGACTCAGCTGCCGTGCAGCCAACGGGAGCCGCTACCTTCCTTTTTGCGGTCGACAGACGGCTCTCACACCCCCCCCCCACGTAATCTTCTAGAAGTCAAAAGCTTCCAAAGGGGGGGCCTCCTTAACCCCCATTCCTATACCTTATTACTCCTCCCCCCCCCCCCCCCCCAACGTAATCTTCTGGAAGTCAGAAGCTTCCAAAGGGGGGGCCTCCTTAACCCCCCTTCCTATACCTTATTACCCCCCCCGGTTTTAATTCCCTTAAGCCCCCTTTCACCCTCGTGCTAAAACCCCTTTCCTTTCACTTTGGAGTCACTCCCCCCAAGAGCACGAAGGCCTTAAGGGTCTTATTACTTTTTCCTCCGTGTATAATCCCTAAAAGACCTATCCCCTTGGATTTGGAATCACCCCCTTCCCGTGGCCTCTTAAAACCACTTCTCGCGTGATTACCCCTTAAGCTTATTCCTTGGCTTCAAAACCTTTCACCCCCCCATGTGTAAACCCCCATAAGCCCCTTTTTTTTCAAGTTTGACCTAAGGGTCCTTAGACCCTTACTTATAACCCTTATAGGTTATTATTTTCCCTTGGAACTCTCCCGCACCTTGTGTTTTTTTCCACACCTTTCTATTCCTGTTTGTGCGAAGTTTACAAAGGCCATTAAGCCATCCCCATGGTTTAATGGGTCTTAGTTTTGTGAAAGATTCTGAAACACTCTTTCGAATTCCCGACTTCAAGGAGGGAGTCTTCAAAAAAAAAAACTGCTTTCGACGGACGGTGCAAGTTATTGCAGAAGAGAGTCATGGTGGAATATCAAAAAGAAGTTGTTAAGCTGTTTCCACGGCGGAAATGCCTCCTAAGAATGTCCAAGGCGCAACCGCGGAAGGGTTGTCTCCTGGCATCCACGTGGATATCTCACCCCAAGCCTAGGTTTTCCTTCCTAATTATTACTTGATATTGCTATAATTCAATCTTGCAAGGTTAATTGTTAGAAATAGGATATATTTTTGTCCTAGATGCTCACGACGAAGGAACTTAGTCGTTAATACTTTTAATGAAACATGCAAAATAAAGAAAGCATAAAAGCATTTCTAGCAAATAGCTTATGCATTGAAATGAATTATAAAATTAGATTATTATCCATTAAAATAGTATACTTCGGTTAAGCCTAGAAGTATAAACTGCATCTCGCACTATTAATCCATATCGCAATGAATCATCATGGAAAGTGCAAAGCATGAAACGATTCTTACGATGCATAAACTCTATGAAATTATCGTTATCAACTGCATAAATTAGCAAGAAAAAGGTTGCTTATTTAGCATGAATTTTGTTCCCAAAGAAAAGGGAAGATTAGTTGAAATTAACCTAGCCTATGCCTGACCTCAAAACCAGTAAGTTAGGGTTAAAAAAATCAATTTACGCATAGTCAACGAATCATATGGAAGTAATCTCAAAATTATCTTCTAGTTAACCAAATTGGCATAAACCTAAAATACCTAAACCGTGGAGTACTCGTTTGTAATTAGTTAAATTCCAAGAATCGCCTATAACTTAAATACTTGCCCAGAATCACTGAATGTAAGGACAGTGAATTGTTATCGTAAAGTGAACTAGGGTTTGTCCCTGAGAATCTTACAAAGATAAAACTTGGAAACCCTAGGTCTAACAACGTCAGCTTAAAGAACGTGAAATAGATTGTTTCGTGACTCCATAGTTTCATAGTTCAGAGCGACACTTGCACAGAAAGTGCGGAATCATATGATCTTGTGATGGGATCACGAGAGAATGACCAAATTCTTGCAATGAGGTTGGTGGATCCTTACGCAAGTTATCTTGCAAGAGGATGAATACTTTAGTATCCTTCTTGAGTAAGAAAGATTAATTGGACTAAAGACCAATCAATAAACTGAACTAATTGATGAACTTAAGGTTTGACCAAGTTGGGCTAATAGGGTACACCCTAACCCAGGATATAGGGAATCTTGCTAAGTTGCAAGTCATCCCGGATCGAGTGCTGGACGCATTCGAAAGGAAGGATTCATTCCTTAGCAGTTTGCCAACAAAAACGATCAATGGAAATGTTTGTGCTTGCTACCAATTTTTAGAGCACTGTTTGGATTTATTTGATCAATGAATTAAAAGATAAATGGATATCTATACTTCAAGTTGAAGGCCTAAAGGGAGAGGCAGCTTCAGTTACCCCCGACTGCCTGCCTGACCTTAACCAAGGGGGTTGTTGACCGCGCCCGGAACGTGGACCAAACTCGCCTCGAGAGGTCTCTCTGTTGAGTGCTAGTTGGAGCACGAGGACGCTTGGGTGCCAAGGGGGGCTCTGGCCGTAAATCCCTTGCCTTCCGGGTCATGCACAAGAGGCTAACGTGACTCAAGATTGGATCTCGAGGCCCGCATACTAGTCTATGGGCGGAAACTTGGATTAGTGATCCTTGTGGATTGCTGGATAGCCTTCGGGCGGATTGTGGATAAGCCTACGGGCTGGACTCTTTGTATTTCAAAGATAAATATGATAACTTGTTAATAAGGAACTTGTCTGATATTGTTTTTCTATGTCAAATGATAAGATTACGTGAAGGAACCAGTGCCTAACGGGCTAATTAAAGAAGCTGGTTGTTACATGTCCAACTAATGTGTTAGATAATTAACTAATTAAAACAACCCGAGGAAAGTGCGGAGGATGGGCCATAGGTCCGTCCTACAGATGGGTGGTCCCGGTTGGCAGGGAACTTTTCTCAAATCGCGATGGACAGCAGGAGGATCATCAAAGAACAGAACAACAAAAGCGTTGACCTAGAGTTATGATTAAACCCGATTTACGTTGTTTTAGGGGAATGGAATGGGACTATGCCTTATAGCAGAGAGGTTGAGCTTTCCCTCCCTCTCGTTTCCCATTCTCCTTGAACCAAGTGCATCGTGAATCCGCTTCAGACATGGCATTTCTGCGTAAAGTAGTTCGCTTGGGTCTAATGCTAGTTGTCGTTAGGGAATTACCAATAAGGAAAACCCTAATTCAGGTCGATCCTAAGTGGAAACGGCCGGAATACTTCCGATACGTGGCAGATGCGGGAAGCCCTAGATCGCAATACCTCGGAACATTCCATGAGAGTGGCGGGTGAAGCTTTCTAGACATCCTTTCCGATGGACTGCTAAGACGTGTCCTGGATGATACTAGTGGATACGTTACAGTTGGTATCAGAGCCGACCAACAATGGAATTGTTTTTATGAAATCTTAATAAGTTGAAGTAAAGCAAATGTAGTTGTCCAAACATTTCCTTACCTTCAATGCTGTCTTGTAGAATTACGAAGCGTGGAACAAGTTCTTAGTATTTCGAATCATGTTTATGACTGAATGCATTCTCCACATTATCGAAAAGGGTTAAGATGATGAACATCCTAGAGCAGATCTATAATCCATCACCTTTGTACATGGAATGAAGATGGACGAGTGCTTTAGGAATCTACTATATAGCCACCCACCCGTTTGCTTATCTACAAACCAACCTAAAGAGGATCAAGTGGTTGGGAGACCTGAAAGTCGTGAAGCTATTCATTTTTGTGGAAGCTCACGTAAACTCAACTTTACATATTCGAGGTCGGAAGGTTGAGATGAACTCATATGTATATGAGGAAGTAACCCATGTAATCCCTGCCGACAGGATTAAAGTGTTGGGCCTCCATGAGAAGTATGGATTCCAACGGAAAGGATATCCTGAACTTCCAATGACTTACCAATTCCTGAAGATCCATGACCCGAAACCATACTATTATACAGTTCCTGTAGATAAATGTAATGCAATGTTGTTCTCCCCAAACTAAATGTAACAGTTGGCTTATCATTGCAAGAAATGTTGTATTCGAAAGGGCTATGGCCATATAAATACAAATAAAGACTTCTTTTTATCAATGTCTGATTGTGCATAAGAGTTGATAAAAAGTTAAGTAGCTACATTGTTTACGTGATAGCTGAATTAAAGATGTAATATAAATTGATAACGATTATCGTATAAGAAACCTTTATCCATGCACAACCCCAGGTACAAGTTCCTAATTCGCCTCCTACATCAAGTACTGTTGTAATCCAGGAGAAGAAGTTCATTCTCAAGCAAATTAAGCCACCCGAGTTTGATGGGAGAGGTAGATCCGTCCAAGCAGACGCTGAAATTTGGATTGAATCCATGGAGGATTACTTCGAAGCAGTCGGTGTACTGCACCCGCCAATCAGGCTATGCTCGCCAAGTTAAAGCTCATCGGCGAAGCCAGGCTTTGGTGGAAGCAATGGTGCAGGGATTAAGGGATCACAGAGGGATCCGTTACCTGGGAGAAACTGAAGAAAGCCGTGCAAGGAAGATATTTACAACCTGCTTATTGCATGTAGAAAATGAATGAGTTCTACGAGCTAAAACAACTGGGGCTCACTCTTGATGCATACTATTCTAAATTTGTCTCACTTCTTAAGTATGCACCGCAGATGGACATGACACAACAGGTGTCCAAATTTTATGCGGGTTTAAATCCACCGGTCAATACTCGTCTCGAATATATGCGTCCATCAGATCTTCAGGACACACTCATTCGAGCGGCGCCTATAATTCAGGAGCTACAATCTAGACCAAGGGGTAACAAAACTTGGTCTTATAATGACTCGAACAAAGGAGCATTCAGACCTCAAATGAAGAGAGTATAAGGTCATAATCAGGGACAAAGAAAGAAAGCAAGGACTAACAATGTCAACAACTTTGTTTCTACTCAAAGCAATGGCCGAAACCTCCGTTGTTTCCACTGCAACGAACCTGTTCACTTTAAGAGGCAATGTCCCAAGCTTGGTGGAGGACATCGCCAAGTGCCTTTCCAAGGAACAGGCCGTGTTCAAGGAGCCGCTACTCAAGGAAGAGGAAGAACCGCCTGCATTGCCAATAGGCAAATGTGCGAAGAAGAAGATCCGACCATGGAAGCAAAATTTGAAAGGGCGACAGTCCATGCCGCTCTACACAAGAAAGGACCGAATCGCCAGTTCTCGGTGATTCAGACATTGTCAGACTATCATGGTAAAATTTTCAAGACCTTGATTGATTGT
The DNA here is from genome assembly GCF_053477565.2 of Lygodium microphyllum. Lineage (NCBI taxonomy): Eukaryota > Viridiplantae > Streptophyta > Polypodiopsida > Schizaeales > Lygodiaceae > Lygodium > Lygodium microphyllum. Next base: position 56,591,948 of record NC_141142.1, on the reverse strand, counting down.
GGCAGTACACATTCCTTTATCTCACCAGCATGTGCAAAAAGATTAGGAATAGCCACAGTAGAAGCACCTACCATGCTTGTGGAATTGGCAAATGGTCGTGAGGTTACTTGTACTAGACAAACTGCTAAGGTGGAATTATTTCTGGGAGGAAAGAAGACTTTGGTCAAACTCAGAGTCATGATTTAGGTATCCATGAGTGTCTACTCGGAATGGATTGGCTTAAGCCTAACGACGCCCACATTCATTGTGGAAAGGGTCAAGTTTCCTTTCGAAACTCTGAAAGGGAATTAGTCACAACCCAAGGTGAGGCTGGAGTACCAAGAATCCAATTGGCCAAAGTATCTCGGATCATAAAAGGAGTCAAGAAAGGATTACCTGTCTACTTGATCAAACTCAAAAAGTTAGATAAAAAACAAGAGTCTAATGAAGGATCTTCTTGGCTAAAGGAATACACAGACGTATTCCCTGAAGAGTTGACGGAACTCCCGCCTCAAAGAGAAGTGGATCATGAGATTAAGCTAGTACCAGGAACTACGCCAATTGCAAAGAGACCTTATAGAATGTCTATACCAGAAGCAATTGAGCTGAAATAACAACTCAACCAACTGCTAGATCAGGGCTACATCCGTCCTAGCAGTTCACTGTGGGGAGCTCCAGTACTATTTCAGAAAAAGAAAGATGGGACACTTCGACTATGTATTGATTACCGAGGATTGTATCAATCAACGGTCAAGAACAAGTACCCTATCCCTAGAATAGATGAACTTCTTAATCATCTTCAGGGTGCAAAGATCTTCTCCAAAATTGATCTCAGGTCAGGTTATTATCAAATAAGGATCAAGGAAGAAGATATTCCAAAGACGGCCTTCAATACAAGATATGGGCACTTTGAGTTCCTAGTTATGTCATTTGGGCTTACGAATGCACCTGCCACCTTCAACAGGTTAATGCAGGATATCTTTAGGCCATATCTTGATGATTTTGTGCTTTTCTTCTTCGACGACACTTTAGTCTATTCTAAACAAGAAGAAGATCATGAACCCCAACTTCAGATTGTCCTTGAGACAATGAGGTCACATAAGTTGCATGCTAAGATGAAGAAGTGTGCATTCTTCAAATGTCAGATTGAATATCTAGGATTCATAGTATCAGCGAAAGGAATCTCAGTGGACCCAGCCAAGGTCAGAGATGTGCTTGAATGGCCAATATCAATATCTGTCAATGAAATACACAGCTTTCTTGGATTGACAGGATGGTATAGGGTCTTCATCAAAAACTATGCTTTGATTGCAGCACCTCTGACGGACTTACTAAAGAAGCAAACAACCATTGCATGGTCAACTCCCGAACAAAATAGCTTTGACAGATTGAAGCAAAGTTTGGTATCAACACCTATTTTAAAACTTCCAGACCTCAATAAAGAGTTTGAGGTAGTAACTGATGCTAGCATACTTGCCTTGGGATGTGTGCTAATGCAGGAAGGTCATCCAGTAGCATATTCTTCAAGGAAATTGAAGAGTCATGAAAAGAATTATGCTACGCATGATCTGGAATTGTTAGCTATCATCCATGCTCTAAAGCTTTGGAGACACTACATGTCGGGTAACAAGTTTACTCTAGTAACTAACCATAAGAGTCTCAAATGGATCTTTACCCAGAACGAGCTCAACATGAGGCAATGCTGGTGGATTGAAGTCTTAGAGGAATATGACCTTAAAATCAAGTACCGACCAGGAAAAGAGAATGTAGTTGCTGATGCACTCAGTCGCAAGGCATTCCTTAATTCTCTAATCCTGCAAAATCCATCAACAGCTAGATCTGTAGCTACAAAAGTATCTATGTCAAACAATCCAATACTTGAGTTAGGTAGAGAGGATGCATGCCATGATCCGGCCTACCAAACAATGCTAAGGGAGATCTCTATCAAGGATCGGAACCAAAAGTTGCAAGCTAAGTATCATGAATTTTCTATCAATAATGGACTTGTCTACTACAGAACGAGGCTTGTATACCAACAAGCCAACCACTTAAGCAGAAGATATTATGGGAAGCTCATGATTCCCCTTTTTCAGGACATCTTGGCAATGCCAAAACTCTCAATACAGTCAGGAGGAGCTACCATTGGGAGAGGCTTAAAGGTGACGTTCTCAAATATGTCACCAAGTGTTTGTCTTGTCAACGTATCAAAGCGAACATGTCATGATGCCAGGGAAATTGCAACTGCTTGACATTCCCCAAATGAAATTGGAATTCATCAATATGGATTTTATTGTAGGCCTACCCCAAGTCTAGGGAGGATAGAACTCCATCACGGTTGTGGTTGACATGCTTACTAAGGTTGCACACCTTGTTCCAGTAAAGACAAACTATAAAGCCTCAGACATTGCAAGATTGTTTATCAAGGAGATATTCAAGCTACATGGTTTACCTAGAAGAATCATTAGTGATCGTGACTCTCTCTTCACATCACACTTCTTGAGAGCTATCTTTGAAGCTATTGGGACTCAACTCTGTTTTAGCACCGCTTACCATTCCCAAACGGATGGCCAAACAGAGCGAGTAAATCAAGTCATCGAGGATATCCTTAGGGCATACTGATGTCGTGAGCCGAAGAGGTGGATTCAATACTTGCCTTTGGTTGAATTTGCCTACAATGCTTCTTACCAACAAAGCATTCAGATGACCCCTTTTCAAGCATTGTATGGTCATAATTGTCGAAGTCCCCTAAACTTCTCAAATAAACCTTAAGGGTTGAAGCTTCAAGGAAGATGTTGGAAGAGATGGATGACCAAATAAAGTCAATAAGACAGGATATCCAAGCTATCAAGGATAGACAGAAGGTATATGTGGATTTGAAATGTCAAGATAGAATCTTCGAAGAAGGAGACATGGTCTTCATTCGCGTACGCCCTAAAAAGAGTTCCCTATCCTTAGCAGATTGCAAGAAGCTAAGTCCAAGGTATTGTGGACCGTACAAGATCCTCAAATGCCTAGGGCCTAATGCTTATAAATTGCAACTTCCTAAGAACCTAAAGGTTCACAATGTATTCCATATCACCCTATTGAAGAAATATGTACCTAATCCTAACCATGTACCTGATAATCAACAAGTTGTAATGCCTAGTCAAGGAGTCCTTGAACTAAGGCTTGATAGGATCTTAGATGTTAGGGAGAGACAATTAAGATCCAGAACCCTGAGAGAATGCATCGTCCAGTGGAAAGATTATCCCGAAGAGGATGCCACTTGGATAGATAAAGGCACACTCAACCATCAATATCCCTAGTTTATCTTGAGATGAGGACATCTCGATTCCTCTAAGGGGGAGAGAATGTAGTATATCAAATATTGAAAATTCATGGGAAAATTTTTTATTCTTCTTTCGTCGGCGACGGTTTGTGCTGGAGGGGGAGAGGGATTTAGAAAGGCCAGCAAGCTCCTCACAGGAGCTTGCCTAGCCTCAATGGCCATGCCTCGTGACATGAAGGAGAGGGAGGATCCCCCTCCCTCCCCTATTTAGTAGAGGGGGACTGCTTCATGGGAAGGGGGGAACGGAGGACACCGTCGTGCTGCTGAAAAGGAGAGAGTAATCGCCGCCATAACGCCGTGCCGTGCCGCTGCCGTAAGGAGGGAGGGCCGCCTCATTTCCATGTTGTGGACGAGGACTGGGCTGCCGTGCAGCCAACGGGAGCCGCTGCCTTCCTTTTCGCCATCCACAGACAGCTCTCACACCCCCCCACCTAATCTTCCGGAAGTTAGAACCTTCCAAAGGGGGGGCCTCCTTAACCCCCCTTCCTATACCTTATTACCCCCCTTCCCCCCCCATGTAATCTTCTGGAAGTCAGAAGCTTCCAAAGGGGGGGCCTCCTTAACCCCCCTTCATATACCTTATGACCCCCCCCACCCCCGGTTTTAATTCCCTTAATCCCCCTTTCACCCTCGTGCTAAAACCCCTTTCCTTTCACTTTGGAGTCACTCCCCCCAAGAGCACAAAGGCCTTAAGGGTCTTATTACTTTTCCCCCCGTGTATAATCCCTAAAAGACCTATCCCCTTGGATTTGGAATCACCCCCTTCTCATGGCCTCTTAAAACCACTTCTCCCGTGATTACCCCTTAAGCCTTTTCCTTGGCTTCAAAACCTTTCACCCCCACCCCACCCCCCCATGTGTAAACCCCCAGAAGCCCCTTTTTCTCCAAGTTTGACGTAAGGGTCCTTAGACCCTTATTTATAACCTTTACAAGTTATTATTTTCCCTTGGAGCTCTCCCACACCTTGTGTTTTTTTCCACACCTTTCTATTCCCATTTGTGCAAAGTTTACAAAGGCCATTAAGCTGTCCCCATGGTTTAATGGGTCTTAGTCGTGAAATATTCTGAAACACTCTTTTGAATTCCTGACTTCAAGGAGGGATTCTTTCAAAAAAAAATTCTTTTGACGGATGGTGCAAGTTATTGCGGAAGAGAGTCATAGTGGAATATCAAAAAGAAGTTGTTAAGGTGTTTCCACGGCGGAAATACCTCCTAAGAAAGTCCAAGGCGCAATCACGGGAGGGTCGTCTCCCGACATCCACATGGATATCTCACCCCAAGCCCAAGTTTTCCTTTCTAATTATTATTTGATATTGTTATAATTCAATCTTGCAAGATAAATTGTTAGAAATAGGATACATTTTTGTCCTAGATGCTCACAACGAAGGAACTTAGTCGTTAATACTTTTAATGAATAATGTAAAATAAAGAAAGCATAAAAGCGTTTCTAGCAAATAGCTTATGCATTGAAATGAATTTTAAGATTAGATTATTATCCATTAAAATAGTATACTTCGGTTAAGACTAGAAGTATAAATTGCATCTCGCACTATTAACCCATATCGCAATGAATCATCATGGAAAGTGCAAAGCATGAAACGATTCTTACGATGCATAAACTCTATGAAATTATCGTTGTCAACTGCATAAATTAGCAAGAAAAAGTTTGCTTATTTAGCATGAATTTTGTTCGCAAAGAAAAGGGAAGATTAGTTGAAATTAATCTAACCTATGCCTGACCTCAAAACCGATAAGTTAGGGTTTAAAAAATCAATTTACGCATAGTCAACGAATCATGTGGAAGTAATCTTGAAATTATCTTCTAGAGTTAACCAAATTGGCATAAACCTAAAACACCTAAACCACGGAGTACTCGTTTGTAATGAGTTAATTCCAAGAAACGCCTATATCTTAAATACTTGCCCACAATCACTGAATGTAAGGATAGTGAATTGTAATCATAAAGTGAACTAGGGTTTGTCCTTGAGAATCTTATAAAGACGAAACTTGGAAACCCTAGGTCAAACGATGTCAGCTTAAAGAACCTGAAACAGATTGTTTCATGACTCCATAGTTTCATAGTTCAAAGCGAGACTTGCATAGCAAGTGCGGAATCATATGATCTTGTGATGGGATCACAAGAGAATGACCAAATTCTCGCAATTAGGTTGGCAGATCCTTACACAAGTTATCTTGCAAGAGGATGAATACTTTAGTATCCTTCTTGAGTAAGGAAGATTAATTGGACTAAAGACCAGTCGATAAACTAAAATAACTAATGAACTTAAGGTTTCACCAAGTCGGGCTAATAGGGTACGCCCTAACCCAAGATATAGGGAATCTTGCCAAGTTGCAAGTCATCCCGGAACGAGTGCTGGACGCATTCGAAAGGAAGGATTCATTCCTTAGCAGTTTGCCAACAAAAACGATCAATGGAAATGTTTGTGCTTGCTACCAATTTTTAGAGCACTGTTTGGCTTTGTTTGATCAATGAATTAAAAGATAAATGGATATATATACTTCAAGTTGAAGGCCTAAAGGGAGAGGCAACTTCAGTTACCCCCGATTCCCTGCCTAACCCTAACCAAGGGGGTTGTTGACCGCACCGGGAACGTGGACCGAACCTGCCGCAAGAGGTCTCTCCGTTGAGCGTTACTTGGAGCATGAGGACGCTTGGGTGCCAGGGGGGCTCTGGCCGTAAATCCATCGCCTTTTGGGTCCTACACAAGAGGCTAACGTGACTCGGGATTGGATCTTAAGGCTCGCATACTAGTCTATGGGCGGAAACTTGGATTAGTGATCCCTATGGATTGCTGGATAGCCTTCGGGCGGATTGTGGATAAGCCTATGGGCTGGACTCTTTGTATTTCAAAGATAAATATGATAACCTGTTAATAAGGAACTTGTCTAATATTTTTTTTCTATGTCAAGTGATAAGATTACGTGAAAGAACTAGTGCCTAACGGGTTAATTAAAGAAGCTGGTTGTTACATGTCCAACTAATGTGTTAGATAATTAACTAATTAAAACAACCCAAGGAAAGTGCGGAGGATGGGCCATAGGTGCGTCCTACGGATGGGTGGTCCCGGTTGGCCATGAACTTTTCTCAAATTGCGATTGACAGCAGGAGGATCGTCAAAGAACACGAACAACAAAAGCGTTGACCTAGAGTTATGATTAAACCCAATTTACGTTGTTTTAGGGGAATGGAATGGGACTATGCCTTATGGGCAAAGAGGTTGAGCTTTCCCTCCCTCTCGTTTTTCATTCTCCTTGAACCAAGTGCAGCATGAATCCGCTTCAGACCTGGTGTTTCTGTGTAATGTAGTTCACTTGGGTCTGACGCTAGTTGCCATTAGGAAATGACCAATAAGGAAAACCCTAATTCAGGTCGATCCTAAGTGGGAACGGCCAGAATACTTCCGCTACGTGGCAGATGCAGGAAGCCCTAGATTGCAAAACCCCGTAACATTCCATGGGAGTGCCGGGCAGAGCTTTCTAGACATCCTTTCTGATGGACTGCTAAGACGTGTCCTGGATTATACTAGTGGACATGTTACACTCTCTCTCCTCACATGACCTCTAAGCATGCTACTCCTGGTTATAGCTTGCTATGTGCTACAGTGTGATCCTTCCAGGACTCCTCTCATTCTCAAGATCGACTATGATATTAGTTGTAGGCCTTTCATGATGTGTTATCCTTGTTTGTTGGTCATATTGTGTGATAAGTCACCAGATATCATCCGAGTACCCCTACTACATTAAGGTCAAGGTCAAGGCCGAGGTCATTCTCATTCGATTTGGTACCTACCATGGTGGTTGTCTCTTGAACCACTAGTATTTCTATGAGGTTGATTGTGCCTCTGCCGCTAATCTTGGTTAGTCCTTCCTTCCCTCAATAGTCTTATGGTTCTATCTTCCCAAGATCCTGTCTTTGGTGTCTTGGGTCACTCGTGTGTTTTTCGAGGCTGCATTGCTACTAGTGCGTTCATTTCTCAGCTTAATCCCCTTTAGTATATTCCTTGTTAATCCAATTAATCTATAAGTATATACACATACTTTCCATTATATGATGGGTGAGGAGTATCTCACCTAAAGAAACTGCTTGCACTCCTAAGTGTGCGAGTAAAATACAGGTGGAGCGATGCCAATGTGACCGAGTTGTTCAGGTACCTTCTGCCTATGCTTCGTTGATTTTTTTTCGGCACCATTATAAAAAACAATTGTACTTTTTCAAGGTATTTTATGATTCCTTTTTAGGTTGCTAAAGTATCACACATTGTCACTTGGAATTACCATGCCCTAATTCTTGTGATGATGTGTGACATGTTTGACGATAGCTTGGTATGGACTACAATAGCATGATGCACGATGCAACCTTCAATGAAATCAATCACATCCACACTTTTACCAATAAGTTTCATTCAGTTGTATTTCTTTTACATGATTTGTGATTACTCCTAGCATTCGATTTTGGGTTCTTCATGGATTTTGATAGATGGTTTGATGGGTGATCAACCCCCCAGGCAGTCGAATTCAATCTTTACTAAGGAGCAAGTAGCTACTAGTTTGTTGAATGCTGAAATGACTAGATTTTTTGGTTGATTTTTTTACTTTTTGAGGCTTGAATGGTTTTTTATTGATGGATTTTGAGTGACGATTGGTTGTTTTGGAAGTGTTTTTAAGTGATTTGGATGACATTGATTATGTTTTGGAAGCTCATGATGATTTTGAGTAGAAATATGAGTCTCTGTGATGTTCTGATAGGTTCTGTTGAGGTTTTGATTGGTTTTGATAACTTTTGTTTAGCTTATGTTTTGTTTTGATTTTCTTCTATATGAATAATGGATTGATGATTGATGAAGGTTGAAATCTCTTAAGATCTTATTGAATAGTTTTTGATAGTTTGGGATGGTTTTAGTATGAGTTATGAGGTTCTGATGTTCTCTGATGACCTTTTGTAACCCTCTGATGATCTTCTGTTAACTCTTTATAGAGCCTCTGTTCTGTTCTGTAGATATTTTGTAAGTATTCTGTGGAATGTATATGTGACTTTGGGAAAGCTTTCTAACTTTTGGAAAGGATGAATCTAATTTCAAAAGAGCTAAAACAAATGGAAGAAGTAGTTGCTGAAGACTGAAGTGAAGTGACAATAGTGAGCTATGACGAGACACTGTAGTAACTCTAATGTCCTTTCATACCTCCCATACCTCTTTGGAGGTGCATCCACGAGCTAAGAAGGATTATTGAAAGTGATTATTGAGTATTTTAGTAAGGAGAGGATGTACTATTGATTGAGAGAGAGAGAGAGAGAGACAAAGAGAGAGAGAGAGAGAGAGAGAGAGTCAGGGAAAGTCAATTCTATCAAAACAATGTATCTATCTATGAGAGATTGAGAGAGAAAAATATGAAGACAATGAAGATGAATCATATGTGATATTATTTCCATTCAAAAATGGTGTATTCTTTTTTGTTTCTTGTTCTATAGATGGATTCTATAAAGATGTTGAAGATTATGGTTGATTCTATTAAATCCGTGGGAGATATCTACTATGATGTTGTGTGTGCAGATTTGTTCTTTTCCTTGTTGTGGTTCTCAAAAGAATGAAATAAAATCTTGTTGAAGTTACTAGATAGATTTTATTGCAATAGAAAGGCCTCTTCCTTGGTGTTCCTCTTAGGGCTCCATATTTTTGGTGCACAGCCGTGGAAACTTGCCATCAATAAGCATCAGAAGAGGTTGAAAATGAGGGAAATGGCATTACCAAGAAGAGGAGAATTCAATGGATACTTGCAAAGTTTATTCTTCCACTGAAGAGTTGGAGATTCTTATTGCCTGTAATATTTTCACTCAAAAATATTATTGAACTTGACTCCCGGCATGCCGCGTAAAGCCTGTGCAAGGTTATCTCCCACATCGTAATTATTGACAACTTAATCCGTACCCCGCACGCACAAAAATGAGGCCTCCGCATTGTGCAATTGAGGCCAGGGTTTAAGACCGCAAAACCCGCGGAGGAACACCTTTTTTTAAAGGGGCAAAAATGGATAATGATGAAAATTAAGAAAAAAAATTACTAATTCCCTCGGCCAATGCATGGCTGGAGGGGAGGGAGTGGGGAGGAATGACCTAAGGTGGAGTCGTGTGTGGGAGCATGAGGAGGGAGGGGCATGCTAAAGCCACGTGGTAGCTACCATCTTCCCCCCCTCTTGCACTATAAAAACACCCCTTAGGGTGGGCACAAAAAAGGGATCAGAGGGAGGAAAAGACGAACGCCGTTGTGCTGCCTGAGAAAATGCCGCTGCCATCACGAATCTGCCCGCCCGGCTACCGATACAGCCGCCGCCACAACCGTCCTCGCCATCAACATCATAATCCTACCCCTTCGTCCATCGCCATAATCTTCCCAATCATCACCCCTTCTTTCTCCCATGTGGTCTTGGAAAGTCAGAAGCTCTTTAGAAGCTTTTGGAAGCTTCTAAAGGATAAGGACCATAAGCCTTGTTTCTATGTGCTTCCCCCAATTTTAAAACCAGGCTCGTAAAGCTCCAATTCCTATGCAAGGGAGAAGGTATCAACCTACCGGCAGCCTCAAAGAGCGTGAATAGAGGCTAGGAGGAATCTGCGGAGTTCAAGTCATCAACAATGGCTCCCAAGAAGACGCAAGGCGCACCTGTGGGAGGTTCCTCCCCGAACTTACACGTGGATATCACCGCGGATCCACAAGCCCAGGTTCCATGAATTTATTTCCACATAAAGAAATGCTTTAAGCACACTTAATTCCATAGGGAGAATGCATTTTACGCTTATCGTTAATTCATGTAGTAGTGATAAAAGTACATTTGAGAAAGTATCTCTGTAAACGATGGATAAGGATTGGTGCATATCATGCAATTGGATTGTTTGCATCTCCAAAGTTATGAATGTAAATCACTTACTCGCCCTATGAACTTAGTCACAAATTGCCTTGTCGTGTCTGCATTTTCAAAGTGGAAGTCTAAAACGCATATTGCCTAGGGTTAAAGAGGAAATTGTTAAGTGCATTGGCCGTGAAGGAAAAGAGTATCTTGCATTTAGTCAGTAACTTCCTTTGTTATGACACATGAGGAAATTGTTAACTTCCATTGCATGGCATGAAAATGAAACTATGGACATTGCACGTTGCATGCAAAGATGTTTGTCGAATGGATTGAAGGTTGCATGTCACATGAACTTAATTTACGATGTTGTATCTAAGGGTCGCATGTTACATATTCGTCGTGCGTAAATTTCATTTCATTGAGTGGCGTTTAGAAAAGATTGCATGGCTTATCAAAGCATGAAAACTCATTGCATTAAACGAGAGGTAGTAGGCATAATTCCTTGATGTGAATCTTGTAAATTCTATGCAAGATAATCTCCAAATTGTCATTCATCATGACTTTAGCAAGGAAAAAAGTAGTTATTGCAAAACCTTTTAGCTGCCTAAAAGTAATGAATCGCATGTTGCAACTATTTACACCTTTAGAAGGTTTACCATCTCTAGGAAGGGATCGTCCTTGTTGTCGCAAGACAAGTAGATCAATTTACCCAAATCACTTGTGATATTATAACTATTAGGGTTTCGTATAGGCATAACTAGTCGATACAATAAAAACCTCAAGTACTAGCTAGGGCTTGGCAGCCTAGTATCGTACTTAGACGCCAAGTCGAAGCCCTCAAACCCAAAGGTCCTACCCACATTCACAGAATTTTTGGGTCAATTGGACGCAACAATCTAGGGTTTCTACCCTAAGGATTGTTCAACCTAATGCTAAAACTCGGATTGAGTTTGGAAACGCTAGGACCGAACGTTGTCGGCCTAGTACAACTAGGGTTGGGTTGGTAAGAAGACACCCCAAACCCTCCTTGACCAGGAAACGTCGTTCAATGGGTGAAATGATCCCATGAGTTAGGTGTGACACTTATGTAACAAGTTGCAACGTCGCGCGGCCTTGTGGTTTAATCACAAGAGAGATTTACCACTCCTTGGAACGAGGTTGGCAGGTTCTAGTGCAAGTCTAACTTGCAAGAGGATGAGTAGTCATCCTGCTATATCTCCTTTCTTGGGCTGATTTTCCAAGTTAAGGGAAGTTATGTATTTGCTTGGTAAGCAAAGGATCAATCAAGTTAGAGTGACATTGTCACCAAGATTTACTGTTAATTTATGAAACCTAAGGTATTGGTTAAGTTGGGTTGACAGGGTATGACCCTAACCTAAGGACAAAAGGGTAAACAAAAAAACCCTTGGGGGATCTTTCCAAGTCGCAATTGATCCCGGACGGAATGCTGGATGCATTCAGAGATAAGGATTCACTCCTTAGCAATTGGCCAAATAAACTACCAGTGGATTGATTGTGCTTGTAATAGTTTAGGAGCATTGTTTGCATAGTTTGCTCAAGGAACTAAAAGATGGAAAGTTAATTAATGCTTCAGAGGTTGAAGGCTTGAAGAGAGAGGCAACATCAATTACCCCCAATTGACTGCCTGACCCTAACCAAGGGGGTTGTTAGCCGCGCCAGGAATGTGGACCGAACCCGCCGCGTGAGCTCTCTCCGTTGGGCACTACTTGGAGCAGGAGGACGCTTGGGTGCCAGGGGGGATTGGCCGTAAATCCCTTGCCTTTCGGGCCTTGCACAAGAGGCCAACGCGACTCGGGATTTGACATTAGGGGAGTTTTGAGGTCTCGAAAATGCCTTTTAGGATGTGGAGAGAGAGTGCTCTAGACCAATAAGAGCAAAGCCTCCGTAACGGAACTTCTATTTTAAAAAAATTAAAACATTATTTTACAAAAATATATAAATATGATAATATTACAAATTTGTATTTTTGTTATGTATTTTTAGTCTCTTATATTCGTGATTATGACATCTTTTGCATTAATGGCATAGAGTCTCGGCTACTTTTATTTAATGATGTTTCTAGATTAATGATAATGACTGATGTAATCGAAATTCAAATTGGTGAAAAGCATGGCACTCAGTTTTTTCCCTCCTTTCTTTTATTCCTCTGGGTAGAATCCGAGATTTTAAGCTTGGAGCAAATAAGAATAGTATCAAAGAGGTACTAGTGCAACATGTGTTCATGCATAGAGAGCTGTGTTTGAAACCTGGATCTTCAAAGCTTCCAATGCATAGAACAAATTGTAAGAATTTGATTCTTAAAGTTTTTCCTTTCTTAAACATGGTTTAGGTTTTTCCATTATAATATTTGTTTGTCTTGTAGATGTCTATCCCTCTAATCTTGAGGAATGGCAACCAGTGGAATCTATTATATTGATGTTATTGATGTTATACATGGTTCAATTGGAGAAGAAATATATAGAGGTAGAAAGAAGACAGAGCTTGCAGAGAATGGAATATTCTTTTATGACCATTCTTATGTTATTTCTATGCGGCGTTGCCAATGGGGATCAATAAAACTCCTTCCTTTGCCAGATTTTTCAAGCTTTGAGTGGCCTTTGCCAAGTTCAGCTACTAGTGAGGGCTATAGATGTAAGATATTTTCTGAGATCCAGAAAGCACTAAAATCTAATATCTCAAGTAGGCTAAGCAAAGTTACTTTATTTATGCCTATTAATATATTTATTGATTTCTTCTCTAATATGGAGATAAGAATTAAAAAAACCATGCTTTCAGTGAAGAGACTAACATATGATCATATCATACAATTTGTTGATGAAGGATGGGATACAAGGACAGAAGGAAAATTTATATGTAAGATAGATCAAGACTCTATAGCTTGTAAATATATGATTGCTACTCAAAATTTTATCCTTAGCTTTTACTATAGTCGATGGCATTTTGTTGGTAGTAGTCTAGTTGCTTTAGACCAGAATCTTAATGATTTCAGCAAGGATCCTATTGTGGATCTTGATATTTGGTTCAAGGAGGATATTATTGCAATCTTAAAGATCAGAAAATCATGTACGCTACATCAAGTGAGGATGGATTTACAAAATGAAGACATTGAACTACCATGCTCCTTTCTATTCCAACTTGACAAGAAACGAGTAAGTTTTCACATCATATTATATCTACTTAGATGTATATCAAGATCTCACTTTCTAACTAACAAACATTTGTAATTTATTTTTTGCAGATATCGAAAATGAGAGAAAATAAAATACACTGCAATGACATTCAAGAAAAGATATCTTTACTATCAATATAAAATACATGTACAAATTTTGTAGCAGATGTCTATCTGCCATCTCTATGAGATATACAAGGGCTGAAGGGCAAATTTCTATATATGAAAGCCTACAAGGCGATATGGCAAAGCTATTTCTTTTTTGGAGAACTATCCTTTCTAGGAGTCCTTTTGCCTTTCTTTGATGTCTTGGGTATAGAAGGTGTTGAAGCTGTGGATTTGCCTTCCGTGGTTATAGGCACCGCATCTCCTTCATGGTGCAAATCCCCACCAATCTCTGTTGTTGGTTGTATACAATTGACCATCATATACTTCAAGAGCTTTGCTCTGATGTACCAAACATGCTCAGATGTATAGCAATCCTTCGAAAACTGTCACACATTTATAGAAAAAAGAGTTTTAGTTCATTATTGTTCTTACAATAGACTATATTTTTATCATCAATGGACTATTTGCAATTAATATCTATCTTAAAGTTTAGCATCTTTCATATTACTTTTACATGTTTATCATCATTAAGATAAACAAAGTTAACCATTCTTCTAGCATTTGCAATCACCCTCCAGCCACAAGAATGGCTATCATCCTGATGGGGACACTGCAACCACCAACACAAAGTAAAACTATAAAGAGGAGGAATGGTAGTTCATAGAATAAACTCATGTTTCAATTATTTTAATGAATAACTTACCGCAAGTTGTCTATATTGCATTGTTGCAAGCAAATCAGATGGCATAGGGGGTCTTTTCTCTAGCTCTTCAATTAATCTTTTGGCACCTCTGTATATAAAATATGTTGAAATTTAGAGTACTTACAAAAAAAAGAATTGAAATATCAAGGAGCCCTTGGATAATATAACTTACAATTTAGCATTTCCATGGCTTCTTTTCATAGAGTTGATTAAAAAGCATTGCTTATCCACAAGGTCTATTGCAATCAAGCTCCAATGAGAACTAAAAGCAATCATATCTCAACAAATTAGTAGGATAAAATCTCAAAAACTCTAATAGAATATTGAATCACTTACTTTTCATTATATGGAATTATAAGCAGCTCCAAAGTATCGAAGTCAATCAAATTGAGCCAGTGCTCAATAAAACTTGCATCAAGCTCATTCCTCATAAAGAATGAGATAGATGGATCAAAAACCTCAATTTTTTGTTGTATATCCAAAGGAAACTCATGCATTATACACCTAGAAAAGGCATAGAAATAGTGAGTATAAACAAGAAAAATCTTATTGCTAAAAAAATATCAAAAAGTATAAGTAATTATGGATGGACATACCTTAGGCCAGCAAGAATAAGACTGTCATTTACTTCTCTTCTTTTATCCTTAAGAATCTGAACACATGCAGCATCAAAGGAGATAACCTCAGTTCTTTTGCTTAAGTCACCAGGTAAGAAATAAAACACACTGAATCCTTTTGGATTAGCTGCTTCAAGAAGGGTGGCTAGCTCATTTTCAAAGGACTCTAGTTGCTCTATTTCCCTTTCTTCAACCCTTTGCCTCCTATACTCTCTCCATTTATCTGCTTGTTCCTCTTTAGCCTTCTCCTCTTTTTCATGTTGCCTTGTATCCTTCTCATGGGTGACATCCTCAACCCTGACACCAGAATCATCTTTCTTTCTTCTAGCTGGGGGCACATTAAGGATATTAAATGTCTTCATATCAGTGAGGGGAATTGGCTCAAGGACCTTTGAAAATCTATATCTTAGCCTCCTAAGAATTACCATGTCCTTGTCCATAAGTGTGAGCCTATGAGCATGAGCAGCACAAATGTAGGCATCTTGGAAAAACTCAATTAGAAAATCCTATGTGGCTTCTTGTATACAATTAAGAGCTTTTCTTGTCCATATGAAACTATCCAAACTACATCTGTCACAAATTTCCCTGACAAGCCTCTAAAAAGACAACTTTGGAATTGCATTGTCAAGAGCATTTACTGCCTTCCTAATCTCCCTTAGACACCTGACATTTTGAGAAAACCTTCTCCTTGGCTTTGACTTTCTAGAGAGCTTCTGAGGCTTTGAAGAGACTGATGAATCTTTGATGCTAAATCCCTAGGATCAATCTTCTCTTTTCTTACTATTGCCTTAGTCCTAGCCATCTGCCAAAAAAACATATGTTACTTCTTCTCCAGCATGTAAAGCAAAACGCGAGTCCCAGACAAAAGTTATCTATGCTGCATGGCATTTTCTCGTATCAGCTGAATTTTTCTCGAGCTGTCTAGTGAAACGCGAGTGTCAAGCAAGGCGCCTCCTTGCAGCTGCTTCTTTTTGCGTTTCACCAGACTTGTTGTCCATTGTGTCCAGTGAAACGCGAATTTAAGCCAGGAAACCTGCTTGAAGTACCTTATTTTCGCGTTTCACCGGATAGCTCATGAATAGCATAAAATTTGACAAAACCAAGAAAAAAGAGCTTTAATCCAAGGAAAGATTTTAAGATTACTTAAAATATCCACAGAATTAGGGAGGAAATTTGAAGATTTCCTTAAATATCCACAATATTAAGAAATGCTTTCACTGTGGAAAAAATTCTTTTGTAGTGGTCATGAGCTAATAATAATATAAAGGATTAAGGAAAAATATCAAAACAATGCATTGAATGGAGCTTGTTATTGAAAAGCAAGATGCAGAAACCATACCTTCTTTTTAGCTTGTTCTTCACAATCTCAGCCTAAAGATGACAATATGCTTGAAGGTTTGCTTTGTTGGGGAAGTAGTGAAATGCTTGGAGATTGGAAGGAAATGCTTGGAGACTGGAAGGAACACCCAAAACAAAGATGGAGTAGCGATGAAATGCGATGAAAGGTGAAGGCGGTGAATTTGCATGGACTCAACGTTCTTCGCAAAGTGTTAATAACACACGTGTGACGTACTCTCGCTTACCGGAATTTTTTATTTACTTGGAAAATGGTTATTTAACACACGTGTGACATATTTTTGGAAAAAGAGAATGCACGCATCTTCTGAGGAGTTTATTATGTTGTGTTAAGTCAGACATGTGTACACGTATTTTTCCATTATTACACAAACTTTTTCGTTGGAACTATCACCACATGCTTAACAGTCGATATAAAAGCATTTCAAACCCATTTCTCCGACATTGCCTTTTTCTCTGCCAAAATTTCGTCTCGACTTCCCTTCAAGGTCCTTGCATCCTGTGTGGAGAGCAATTCAACAATCTTTGATAGGTAACAAATTTTTTTATTACAAGCATTTTAACAAAATAAATTTGATTAATATAGAAAGAATGTTTTATAACACTTGAACAATTAAAGATGTTATTTGCTTTCTATCTTTCAAAAGCAGCATAGCTTTTCCAAAAATGATTATACCATCAATTTGTATGTTTCCATAGAATTTATTTATTGTTCATGTTTCTTTTCTTCATTTGCAATTTTTGACTAGTGAAACGCGAGACAATGTCTCTGTTGATGATATTTTTCTTAGTATCGTGTTTCACCGGCCACATATTAGAATATTTTTTGTCTTCAAGCTAGTGTCCGATGAAACACGATTCCTTCACAGGCATTTGCCTTACACACTTGAATTTTCGCGTTTCACCGGTCAACTAAAAAATTTCTCATTTTTTGATTTTTTTGTCTTGGAAAATCAATGTTGGGACCTCTTTCCATGATATTATCTTGTTTTATTGGATATTGGTTCTACTGTGCTTTTTTTTTTCAGGGATAAATATTTTTCTGGTCAAGATGACAAAGAGGAAGCTATCTCTGGAAGGAATGGATGAGGAGGAGATAATTGAGACATCTAATGATAGGCTCTTTGATTTTTTACACACCACTGGAAATTCTTCCAAGTTTTGCTATATCAGGGAAATTTTCAATGTTCCTTTTGATTTGAAGGAGTTATTGGAGGATCTTGATGATAAACTTAAGGAGTACAGATGTTTTTATGATAGACATGTGCAAGGTTTGGAAGTCAATGGATTTGTTCATTATAGTGATGTCATGGGAGCCACTAATACATCCACGTCAACTTTGCTCGACAGGTTCAACCTCATTGATGAGGAATTCAGAAAGAAAGAAACATGTTTCCCTTTCCACAAGTACCAACACCAATGCCTTCTGATCCACAAGGACGCTGGATTTATTGTGTATCTTCAGTACATGGAAAATTCTTCTCCAGATATAGACCAACAGAGAAAGCTAGAGGATATTGCAAGTATGGATAAGGAGGTCGAAGAGAAGGAGGAGATGTTCCAAGAAGATGTTGAGAATCAACTTGTCCAAGGTTTTGATGTAGGTTTATTCAAGAGTGACAATATCACAATGGTGGAAGAAAAGGAGATTGAGCCAAGTGCACAGGTTGATGAAGAAGGTCCTCTTGCCTGTGTTCCAACATTTCCCACTTATCTTATCAACAAGAAGAGATATGTGTTGCTAAATGATATTCAACATCTTTTTGATCTTAGAGAAGATTATTGCTTAGCAATCCTTGCAGGTTGGGGCAAAAATGACATGAATTTTATAGGTTATGAACAAGAACCACTAGCAAGTCTTGATGTTGAGGGAGAGAATTTCCAAGATAGCTCTATAGCCTTACATACATGTATTAATCAGATCATAGAATACGAAAAGGGGGGGCTACCTACAGAAGAAGAGTTCTTGCAGGTCCAGAAGAAACTTCATATTGATGATGTAGGGTATGAAGAGAGATTGAAGTCTCCATCAGATGAGAAGCCCAAGAGTTCAATAAATCTTTATGATGATAGTCTTCTTGAAGAAGATGAACACCCCAAGGTATGAAATATAATTCGAAGTTACCCATTGAGTTTATGTTAGACTTTATTATGCATTATAGATAAATATCTTATATCTTGTACTGTTGTGGTTTGTTATATAGATTGAGATTGAAGATCTGGACAACTTTCTTGGAAGGGCCAAGGGCTCTAGGCCAATGAAGCTTGGAAAAAATCAAAGCCTTGGCCATTATATTGGAAACTTAAACAATCAAACAATTGTAATATATCATAGTAGATTGTCAATCTCTCCAAGTCTACCAATGATGGCTTTGAGAGCTATCTCAAAGGTAATTGGATCTCAAGTTTTCAGCAGAGGTTTGGACAAGATCATTTTGGTGGAGAAGGAAGAAGCCATAAGATTTTTTGGCTTTATGCTTGGATACAGTGGATCTAGAGCTGGATATTTTGGAGTTCTTGGCTCTTATTTGCTCTCTTATGTAGGAGATAGTAAGAATTTGAAGCTTCTTCTAGGCTATCGGAAACAAGAGTTTTTGAAATACAGAGGTCTTATTGAGTGGGATGAAACAAAAGATTCCTCTAGAGGCCCTATCGAACTACCTGAAACCAAGGACTCCTCTGAAGGCCCTGTTGAGGTGCCTGAAACTAAGGACTCTTCTACAACATAATCAGACTAGAAGATGCCAAAGATTAAGGGTTTCTTGAAACCCATCTTTTTCCAACTCTTTGTTTGGTTTGTAACCATTCTGTAAATCTTTGCTTTGCGCAAGAATTTAAATATGTATCTTTTCTTCTTTGGGTAACAATTTGTATAGTCCTTGCTAAAGATGATGTATTACTTGATGTGGTTGTATCTTTAAGCTTGAATTTATGCCAAATTTGTCGATAGAACCATTGAAAGACCTCTAATAAACTGTTGGCTTTGTGTCTTCCACCTCCATGTCTTGTATGTCTGAAATATTTTGTTCTTGCTTGATAATGTGATTTTTCCATACCTTGGGTTGACCAGATAGATAGAGATCCATATTGTTTAATAAAGTATGGAGCATGGTTGTATAGAATATGCTACATAGTCAACAAATAAGGAAAGTTATTAAAAAACATTATATGAGTTCGACAATGAAGAAACAAACATATACAAACTTCTTACCATATAGTGAGTAAAGTGTTGATCACCCCAAGCTTCTGTCATCGCCTTTTTGAAAAGGTTCAATTGGTTTTTAAATTCTTTGAGATCATCATCATTCCATTCAGTCTTATCACAATAAAAAAACACTTTGTCTAGTGTTTCCCAAACTTTAGATTTTCTATTTCGAGCTTATCCATTATCAGTGTGATCCTTAACTGCATTATGTAGGGATTTCCACTGATTAAATTTAATAGTTGAGCCACCATTTCTCGAGTTTATCTTGCCAAGTCTCCCATGAAAGCCTAGAAACCTTCTAGCCTTCACTCCACCAATAGATGGTTCTTTTGGGACACAATTACCATCCTTAGACTTTTGAAGATCTGGTTCAATAACAACATTGCCACCATGCAAACCAATTGCAGAGAGAACTTTTTCAACCTTTGTTATAGCATCTGTTCTAGTTGATAATGGCTTTAACTTCCATGCAAATCCTATATACAGATGAACAAGCTTTTCGATTATCCTGCAAAGTGCATGAAGTGTACAAATATGGGCATTCACTAAAGGAATGTCCAAGACTGGTTTAAACTGTGGATCCTTATTGTGCCTAGAGGGAGCTCTATTCCAATTGCTTGAGTTTAACTCTACAGCCTGTGACATGCAGTATAAGCAAGGAGATCTCGAGTTAGCTCCCTTTGATACATTATACATACATTTGAGTGTCTTTAGGTCACCAACTATGTGCCACTCAATCCTGTAGTTCCCTAATCCTTCAATAAATAGCTCTTCTCCTGCTTGTTGCCTTTGAATAACATTAGGTATTGATGTTTGATGAAAAACCCAATATAGTATATCAAAATTCTCAGTATCTACCTCAAATGCTCCTAGCCACCAGATGTTATATTCAGATTGAACACTAAATGATGTTGAGTGATTGCAATGACTTGACGAAAGTGCTCTATTCATCAAGGTGATAGAGATTCTCTCCAATTTTTTACATTTCAGAATCTCACTTTCATCAAGTTTAATCACAAATCTAGCCACTCCCTGTGCCTCTGCTAACTGACAAGTCATAAAATTTGATCATTAAGCATTGTAGGGTGGGCAAGTCAAGGAAAATATTGTTAAATTCATTGAATGTAACCTCCTTTTTCTTGCCCTTGAAGCTAGCCTTGATATGAAAAGGCTCACCTAGAATCTCCATCACTTTGTTATTAACTCTCTGTCTGATAGTCCTAACCACAAATGGTTTTGGAAGTATGCAATTGTGTACCTGTCCTTGCTTCATATTTGATTGTAAAAGTTGGAAAAGTTGCATATAAGCATCTCGACTGATACCAATACTATCCATTGTCTTCTGTACTAACTCAGAATCCAAAGAATGATCCTTTACAAATGACTCCAATCATTGTTTCTTTGCCTTTTTAAATTTCTTTTTCTCCAAAATATCCTTTGAAACCACTGAAGGAAGAAGATGATAATAAAACTGAGCTGCTTTTAAAGAATCTCTTTCACTTGCATTTGGTTGTAGAAGAGATCTAAGCAAAATTAACATCACAAATCAATGCAAGTAGTTTAAATAAAGCCATATTTAAGATTTTTCAAGTGAAAAAAAATATACCTTGCTGCTTGGATTCTTTTACCACAGCCTCCTCCTCCTCGTTTGAGATTCTCAATATTTTTAAGAGCTCTTTGTCGATTTTGAAGGCCTAATAAAGTTTGCTTTTGTTGATAAGGTTTGATACGCTTTTCCAATGAATGAATTTTTTGTTGACAATCCTCTAGCTTCTGCAACAACTCTATATTATGTTTCATCAAAAGATGATTCTCTAGTCCAAGGATATCCTTTTCTGCAACAAGATTAAGTGTATGACCTAAAAATCCATTGTAGCCATCACCAATAAACCTCATTAATGACAAGCTATTATAGAAAGGAGGAGTGCTATTTCTGCTAGGATCTTTGGGATATAGCTTTCCATCTAACCAAAGATCAATATTCTTCTTTCCTTCAAAACTTAGTATATGTTTCATAGACTCTGTAACCGTGATAGATTTTGTTCTCTTTCTTATCGGTTCATACTCACTGTCCAACTCAATATGAAGATGATAGAGAGGTCTTTTATGAGAGCTACAGAGATCATTAGATGATTGATCCATAGCTGAGTTAAAGAGATCATTGGATGATTGATCCATAGCTAAGGATATGATTAGAAGCAAGAACGAAAACAAAGAAGAGACTAATAAGGAGGAGAAAAAAAGAAGAGAGAAACGATGGAGAAACGATGGAGGGAGGCAATCGAGTATCCACCAAAATTCAAATTGAATATTACTTTTCACTTTAATGAGGAGAGGTAAGATCTTCATTATGACAACCTTGCCAACTTTATGGCAACCTAGATTTCTAGGTTTAATGTGACCACGAGAATATCACGACAATGACTTATTAACGAATTTTGATATTTTAACTTACCAAAATATTAACCTTTTAAAAAATCTATAAAATGATTTTATTTCGTAAATTATTTTCTCTCTCTAGGATCTCTTACAGGGCATTTTTGAGACCTCAAAACTCCCCTAATGTCTCGATGCCCACATACTAGTCTACGGGCAAAATCTTGAATTAGCCTTCAAGCCTTCAAGCGGATTATGGATAGCCTTCGGGCGGATTATGGATTAGCCTATGGGCTAGATTATATGATGTTTTCCAAAGATAAATAAGATCAACTATTGAAAAGAAACTTGGTTGACACTACTTTTCTATGTCAGTGCTAAGATTACGTGAAAAAATCAGTGTCTAACTGGCTAATTAAGGAAGCTGTTTTAAGCGTATCCAACTAAATGTGCTAGGTAATTAGACAACTAAAACAACCCTGAGGAAAGTGTGGTGGATGTGGCCATGGGTCCGTCCTATAGATGGGTGATCTCGGTTGGCCGGGAACTTTTCTCAAACAAAATCGACAGCAGGGAATTTTCCGCGAAGAAAATGAATAGCAAGGAACGTTGACCTAGAATCTAGGTTACTAGAATCTCGATTTATGTTGTTTTAGGGGAACGGAATGGGACTATGCCTTATGGGCAGAGAGGTCGAGCTTTGCATCCCTCTCGTTTTCCATTCTCCTTGAACCAAGTGCAACATGAATCCGCTTCGACCCTGACGTTTCTGCGCAAAGCAGTTCACCTGGGGTTCGATGGTAGCTGTTGTTCTAGGAGTTTGACCACTAGGAAAACCCTGATTCACGTCGGTCCTAAGTGGGAATGGCCGGAATACTTCCGTTACGTGGAAAACTCAAGAGGACTAAGATCGCAAACCCCGTAACATTTCATGGGAGTGCCGGGCGGAGCTTTCTAGACTCTCTTCCCGATGGGCTACTAAGACATGTCCTGCAAATGAACAGGTGGACATGTTCTAGTTGGTATTAGAGCAAATCAACGAAGGATCTGTATTTATAAGAACTTAATAAGAAGAAGTAAAGCAAATGTTGCTGTAAAGAACATTTCCTAACTTATCGATGCTGTCTTGCTGAGTCATGAAGCATGGAACAGGTTCATGGTGTTCCAGGTCATGTTTATGACTGCGATGCATGCCTTGGATTATCGACAAAGGATCGATATGATGAACATCCTAGACCGCATTTACAATCCATCGCCTCTGTACATGGAATGGAGATGGATGGGTGATTTAGGAATCTATTCCATAGTTTCCCACCAATTTGTGTACCATCAAACCAACTTGAAAAGAATCAAGTGGATGGAGGACTTAAAGATTGTGAAGTTGTCCGTCTTTGTTGAGGCTCACGCAAACGTTGTCGTATTACTGCGCATTCGAGGTGTGTAAACCACCCAAAAGTTGTGCATGGGATTTGTTACTTTGTACATATTTAGTTGTTATGTTTGCTCTTTCATTCTATGCCGAAGATGGAGAAAAACAGGGAGTTTTTGATAGATTGGAAACTCGAGATGCAATCTCATGGGCTACACTTATTTCAAGATATGCCGAATATGGGCTTTGTGAGGAAGTACTAAACTAATTCCAAGAGATGCAAGTCGAAGTACATTGGTGGATATGTTTGCCAAATGTGAGAGCTTGCTTGATGTTTAGCACACCTCAGAATGGTGCAATACAACTAGTAGGAGCATCAAGACAGGCTTGATTGTGAGTGTCATTGTATTACAGTGGACTTGGGCAGCTACTATTTTGCAACAGCTACTATTTTGCAAAGCACTAATGTTACATGGGAGTATGGTGTCAATGGCCCTTTGTGGTATGCGAGTGAGACGACAATTCAGGTGCTCCTTTTTGGAGTATTTGCCATTGAAATCAAACGGAAGACATCATCAGTACATACAATTGGTGAGATTGTGTGTGCGAGGTGGGTAGCATGTTTCGGCTTCTATAGGCCTCATCGTCTTGATTACTTTAGTGGACCCTTCCCCCCCCACGACAAGTAATAGTGCTACTTCAGGTGGCAGTACAGCACAGTTTAATCTGTCTTGAAGGGGCAAGTTGTGTATATGCTATGCTAATCTTTGATTGGAGATTGTGCTATCCTTATCACTCTCCATTTATGAAGAAGGAGGCTACTTTTTGATAGGCACAATCTGCGTATCTATTTAAAAAAAAAAGAAAAAGGCCATTAATCCTGAAAAAGGGAAGCGAAAAGGGAGGCCTCTCTGGTTTTTCCCTGGGGGGGCAGAATGAACGAAAAGAACGGCACTCTAGAGGGAGGAAAGCTGAGGGGGAGCCGCGCTTTAGAAAAAGAAGGAGCCTATTTTGGAGGAAGGAGGAAAATAGACGACGGTGGCTGCAATTTTGACGTCTATTCAGTCTTTGTTATGGGATTCAAATCAAAACTCACGAAAAAAACTCGGAAGCTGCAAAAATGGACAGAGAGAATCGCCGAGAGTACAACAGAAGAGTTAGAGAAATAGTTGAGCAGAGCTGGATGGCAGAATGAGAAAGGTCCGTTGTCGACACAGGAGGAGCTGGGAGGATGTAACGTTCCTGTTGGGGTTTGCCAGTATCGGGAAAGAGACAGAGACAGAATTGTATGCCTCAATGTCCTAGATCCAAGACTTCTGATGCTCCACAGAATCATTCGACATTGCAATCACCTTCACGTTGCGCTTCTGGAGCTCCGACAAAGCTCAACTCGGTGGTGCAGACAAGGCTGAAATCAGTTGGGTGAGAGAAGGAGGCCCGCCTATTGACCGTCATTACCAGAGCCTGCAGCATCAAGCCGCCAACTCCACGGCTTCCCCACCAGCGCCCTGCCCTGCCAACTCTTTGATCACATTTACCCAGTTTCTGCCACCTCCACGAGATGAACAGGATACATAGAAGAAGAAGTCCTGTCGACGGATGAGGGGGTCAAAAGTAAAACAAAAGGGAGTGAAGATGGTCCTTTGGCTCTCTCCATCCGACTTCGTTTTCGTCTTCTGCATCGATTCGAAGGTTAAGAAGTTGCTAAGGCTCCTCATGGAAATGTCTATGTTGTCAAGAGTCACTCTGATTGGAATAATAAGCTTTTCGAAGCTAATAGAAATGGAAAAACAGTAATAGTTGATTTTACTGCAAGTTGGTGTAGACCTTGCAAATTCATGGCTCCTATTTTTGCTGAATTGTCCGAAATGTATTCCCATGTAATGTTCTTGAAAATAGATATTGCATAAGCTCTGTTTTGAACTCTTTTGGAATGAAAGAGCTTGAGTTCCTTTTTTTTCAGAAAATTCAGAATGTTGCTGTTGTCAAAGAAGAGGAAGAAACTGAATTTTTAATGCAGAAAAGAGAGTCTCACAAGAGCTTTCATCTTTGGTTGATCGCATGTATCAACTTCAGAAAACACTTGACAATATTCATCAGTGGAAGGAGGTTTATTTAACTCTTGGAAGGATATCTGATTTTGAACGAAAAGTGTTATTGAGAGGAAGAAGCTTGAATTGCTTTAGTTGCTTGCACTATGGCTTAAGTGGCAAACTGAAGTGGATAAACAGAGTGCTGGAAGCACATCTTCAGGATTTCAGAGTTTCTGTTGGCAAGCTAATATGTTTGGTAAAATTGCTTTTGACCAAATGTGGATAGGCAAAAGATGACGATGCTCGAGTGATATCTTCTATTCTGGAATTTCACAAGGACTTCTGTGGTTGCGACATTGCTTTCACAAACCCTTCGACAACGCAACCCTACATGTCAGAGGTCGAAGGGTCAAGCAAAACACGTATGTGTACAGGGAAGTGACTCGAGTAATCCCTGCCGATAGAATTAAGGTGTTGGGACGTCATGAGAAGAACGGTTATCAAAGGAAAAGATACCCTAATCTTCCAATGACTTATCGATTTTTGAAAATCCATGATCCCAATCCATACTATGACACAGTTCCCGTAGCTGAATGCAACAACATCTTATTCTCCTTGAATTAATGTATCAGCTTGTTCCATCTTCCCAAGAATGATTGTACTTGAAAGGGCTATGCCCATATGAATCAAATAAGACTTCTTTGTATCAGTGATTGTCTTGACTATGAATATTGATAAAGAAGTAAAGTGATTTGGACTCTTGGCTAAAAGCCAAAGTGTACATGTAATGTAGTGTGGGATTCTTGTTGGGAGGAAAGTCGACTTTAGTCAGATTCAAGGTCATGAACCTACTCAGAATGGATTGGCTTAAACCTAATGACGCCCACATTCATTGTGGAAAGGGCCAAGTTTCCTTTCAAAACTCTGAAGGAAAATTGGTCACAACTCAAGGAGAGGCTGGAAAGCCAAATATTCAATTGGCCAAAGCATCTCGGATTATAAAGGGAGTTAGAAAGGGACTGCTTGTTTACTTGATTAAGCTTAATAAGCTAGATCAAAATCAGGAGTCTAGTGAAGAACCTTCATGACTAAAGGAGTACGTAGATGTATTTCCTGAAGAGCTGACAGAACTCCCACCTCAAAGGGAAGTTGATCATGAGATCAAGCTAGTGCCGGGAGCTACGCCAATTGCAAAGAGGCCTTTATAGAATGTCCATCCCGGAAGTAATTGAGCTAAAGAAGCAACTCAAGCAACTATTATATCAGGGCTACATCCGTCCTAATAGTTCACCATGGGGAGCTCCAGTGATGTTCTAGAAGAAGAAAGATGGAACGCTTCAGCTATGTATTGATTACAGAGGGTTGAATCAATCAACCATTAAGAACAAGTACCCTATTCCTGAACTTCTTGATCATCTTCAAGGTGTGAAGATCTTCTCCAAGATTGATCTCAGGTCTGGATACTATCAGAAGGATCAACGAAGAAGATATTTCAAAGATAGCATTTAACACAAGATATCGACACTTTGAGTTCCTAGTCATGTCATTCGGGCTGACAAATGCACCTGCCACCTTCAACAGCTTAATGCATGATATCGTTAGGCCATATCTTTATGACTTTGTACTCGTCTTCTTTGACGATACCTTAGTCTACTCCAAACATGAAGAAGATCATGAATCCCATCTTTGGATTGTCCTTGAGATAATGAGGGCACACAAGCTTTATGCCAAGATGAAGAAGTGTGCATTCTTCAAACGTCAGATTGAATATCTGGGATTCATCATGTTAGCGAAAGGAATATCAATGGATCTGGCCAAAGTCAAAGATGTTCTAGAGTGGCAAATACAAAGAAATACACAGTTTTCTTGGTTTGACAAGGTGGTACAAGGTCTTTATAAAAAACTATGCTTTGATTGCAGCGCCTCTGACGGATCTATCGAAGAAACAAACATCAATTGCATGGTCAACTGCTGAACAATCTAGCTTTGATAGACTAAAGCAAAGTTTGGTATCAGTACGTATCCTGAAACTTCCGGACCTCAGTAAGGAGTTCGAAGTAGTAACTGATGCTAACACACTTGCCTTAGGATGTGTGCTTATGCAAAAAGGTCATCCTATAGCATACTCTTCAAGAAAACGATTGAAGAGCCATGAGAAGAATTATGCTACCCATGATCTGAAGCTGTTAGCTGTCATCCATACTTTCAAGCTTTGGAGACACTACTTGCTGGGTAACAAGTTTACTGTAGTGACGGATCATAAAAGCCTCAAGTGGATCTTTACCCAGAACGAGCTCAACATGAGGCAACATCGGTGGATTGAAGTGCTAGAGGAGTATGATTTTGAAATCAAATACTGGCCTAGAAAGGAGAATGTAGTTGCCGATGCACTTAGTCGCAAGGCATTCCTAATTTTCTAATCTTGCAAAATTCATCAACAGCTAGATCTCTAGCCACAAAGGTATCTATGCCAAATAACAGGATACTTGAGCTAGCTAGAGAAGAAGTTTGCCATGATCCAACCTATCAGAAGATGCTAAGGGAGATCCCTATTAAGGATCAAGACCCAAAGCTACAAGCTAAGTATCAGGAATTCTCTATCAATAGTAGACTTGTCTACTATAGAACAAGATTATGTATACCGGCAAGCCAGTCACTCAAGCAAAAGATACTTTGGGAAGCTCATGAATCCCCCTTTCTCAGGACATCCTAGCTATGCCAAGACCCTCAATGCAGTCAGAAAGAGCTAATATTGGGAGAGGCTTAAAGGTGACGTTCTCAAATATGTCATTGAGTGTTTTTCTTGTCAACATATTAAGGCCGAACATGTCAAAATGCCAGGAAAGTTGCAACCACTTGACATTCCCCAAATGAAATGGGAATTCATCAATATGGACTTTGTTGTTGGCCTACCCCAAGTTCAAGGAGGATACAACTCCATTATGGTTATGGTTGATATGCTCACTAAGGTTGCACATCTTATTCCTGTTAAGACAAACTATAAAGCCTCAGACATTGCAAGGTTTTTCATCAAGGAGATATTCAAACTACATGGGTTACCCAGAAAAATCATTAGTGATTGTGATTCTCTCTTCACATCACACTTCTGGAGAGCTATCTTCGAAGCCATTCGAACTCAACTCTATTTTAGTACAGCTTACCATCCCCAAACCAATGAACAAACGGAGCGAGTCAACCAAGTCGTTGAAGATATGCTAAGGGCACATTGCTATCCTGAACCAAAAAGGTGGATTCAATACTTGCCACTGGTTGAGTTTGCCTACAATGCTTCCTACCAACAAAGCATTCAGATGACCCCTTTTCAAGCATTGTATGGGCATGACTGTCGAAGTCCTTTAAACTTCTCGGATCCAACCTTGAGGGTTGAAGCTTCAAGGCAGATGCTGGAAGATATGGATGACCAAATGAAGTCCATAAGACAGGACATCCAAGCCGCCAAGGATAAACATAAGGCATATGCAGATCTGAAACATCAAGATCGAACCTTCGCTGAAGGAGACATGGTCGTCATTCGCGTATGCCCAAAGAAGAGTTTCCTATTCTTAGGTGAATGCAAGAAGCTAAGTCCAAGGTATTGTGGACCCTACAAGATCCTCAAGTACCTAGGACCTAATAAGTAAAAGGTTGCTTATTTAGCATGAATTTTTTTCGCAAAGTAAAGGGCAGATTAGTTGAAATTAACCTAACCTATGCTTGTGACCGCAAATCGATAAGTTAGGGTTGAAAAATCAATTTATGCATAGACAACGAATCATGTGGAAGTAGTCTCGAAATTATCTTCTAGAGTTATCCAAATTGGCAAAAACATAAAACACCTAAACCGCGGAGTACTCATTTAGAAAAAGTTGAATTCCAAAGAATTCACTAGGGAATTTAATACGTGACCTAATCGTACGTATTGTTAAAACTAATATTCCTATACCTTAAATACTTGCCCACATTCATTGACAGTGAAAATGTAATTGGAAAGTGAGCTAGGGTTTGTCCCTAAGAATCTTACAAGATGAAACTTGGAAACCCTAGGTCTAACGACATCAGCCTAGTAACTTGAAACAGATTGTTCCGTGACTCCATTGTCTCATAGTTCGATGCGACACTTGCGCAACAAGTGTGGATTCATATGATCTTGTGATTGGATAACAAGGGAATGGCCAAGTTCTCGCAATGAAGTGGCATGTTCTTACGCAGTTATCTTGCAAGAGGATGAATAATCATCCTAAATTAGTATCTTTCTTGAGTAAAGAAGATTGATTGGAAACTAAAGACCAATCGATAAACTGAAATAACCAATGAACTTAAGGTTTGACCAAGTCCGGTTAATAGGGTACGCCCTAACCCAGGATATAGGGGATCTTGCCAAGTTGCAAGTTATCCCAGATCGAGTGCTGGATGCATTCAAAAGGAAGGATTCATTCCTTAATAGTTTGCCAACAAAAATAATCAATGGAAATGTTTGTGCTTGCTACAGATTTTAGAGCACTGTTTGGCTTTGTTTGATCAATGAATTAAAAGATAAATGGATATCTATACTTCAGGTTGAAGGCCTGAAGGGAGGGCAGTTTTAGTTACCCCCGATTGCCTGCCTAACCCTAACCAAGGGGGTTGTTGACCACGCCGGGAAAGTGGACCGAACCCGCCGTGAGAGGTCTCTCAGTTGAGCGCTACTTGGAGCAGGAGGACGCTTGGGTGCCAGGGGTGGCTCTAGCCATAAATCCCTCGCCTTCCGGGTCTTGCACAAGAGGCTAACATGACTCGGGATTAGATCTCGAGGCCCGCATACTAGTCTACGGGTGGAAACTTGGATTAATGATCCCTGTGGATTGTTGAATAGCCTTCGGGCGGGGATTGTGGATAAGCCTACGGGCTGGACTCTTTGTATTTCAAAGATAAATATGATAACCTGTTAATAAGGAACTTGTCTGATATTTTTTTTCTATGTCAAGTGATAAAACTACGTGAAGGAACTAGTGCCTAATGGGTTAATTAAAGAAGATGGTTGTGACATGTCCAACTAATGTCTTAGGTAATTAAATAACTAAAACAACCCGAGGAAAGTGCGGAGGGATGGGCCATAAGTCCGTCCTACGGATGGGTAGTCCCGGTTGGCCGGGAACTTTTCTCAAATCACATTGGATAGCAGGAAGATCGTTAAAGAACACGAACAACAAAAGCGTTGACCTAGAGTTATGAACCAAGTGGAGCGTGAATCCACTTTGGACCTGGCGTTTTTGCGTAAAGTAGTTCGCTTGGGTTCGAGGCTAGTTGCTGTTATAGGAAATGACCAATCAGAAAAACCCTAATTTAGGTCGATCCTAAGTGGAAACGGCTGGAATACTTCTGCTACATGGTAGATGCGGAAAGCCCTAGATCGCAAACCCCGTAACATTCGATGGGAGTGTTGGGTGGAGCTTTCTAGACATATTTTCCGATGGACTGCTAAGACGTGTCCTGGAAATACAAGTGGACACGTTACAGTTGGTATTAGAGCCAACCAACAACGGAATTATTTTATGAAATTTTAATAAGAAGAAGTAAAGCAAATGTTGATGTTCCAAACATTTCCTTACCTTCAATGCTATCTTGTAGAATTAAGAAGCGTGGAACAAGTTCTTTGTATTTCAAGTCATGTTTATGACTGCAATGCATTCTCCGCATTATAGACAAAGGGTTGAGATGATGAACATCCTGGAGAAGATCTATAATCCATCACCTTTGTACATGGAACGCAGATGGACGGGTGCCTCAGGAATCTACTATATAGCCGCCCATCGGTTTTCTTACCTACAAACCAACCTAAAAAGGATCTCACAGTAATAGAAAGCAAGTGCAACAAAAAGAATGGCAAAAGAGAATAGTGTGTAAAAGGAAAACGCGGGAGTAAACAAATGCGAATTTCGTACAAAAATCTCGAAAATACAAAATCTCTCGAGTTCCAAGACAAAAACGACCGAAAAGGTGACCCTTGACCTGGATTAAAAGATGAGGGCAATTAATGGCCGACCTCTTCAATGAATCAAATATTCTCTCATTAATCACATCTGGACAACCAAATTTAGAGGTTTTATTCTTCCTAAACCTCAACTAATTAGCAACTTAATCACTTTCTTACAAGTGCCATTTTTGAAGCGTTTTCGGCCCTAATGATTCTTTAAAATTATTTTTTGGACAACTTCTCAGAGTAGTAGGTTTGCCTATCAAAGTCCTAGATTCGGCCGTCTAAGGGGACTTTGTGATCATCTGAGTGATCAAAGATTCAGACTCAGACGAGTGGTGCTCATTTGAGTGTCTAAGTGAGGTTGTTTGAGTTCGAGTATCCGAGTGGACTTGTCCCAATGTCAGAGTGTCCAAGTGGACTTGTTTGAGTTTGAGTTTTCGAGTGGACTTGTGCGAGTTCGAGTGGGACTAAAGTTACTTAGGTGTCTGAGGGCAGCCTTCCCAACCTTGAGGATGCCATTTGAGGAGCGGAGGACAAAACATACCAAATGACAACAAATTGATTGAAACAATAAAATGCACTACTTATTGTTGCGTTCAGGGTTTTGACTTCATTCAATAAACATTAGGGACTCCTCAAACCATATCTCAAACATAAGAATACGATGACACCACAGATTGGTGTTACTACTACCCACTTGACTCGTGCCTCTCTCTCTTCTCTCAATAGCTCTCTCTCTTTCAATCAATGACAGAAATATATGTCCATGAAGGTGAAAAACAACCAATATATGTGCTCATTTAACAATGATAGAAATAAGAAAGATGCATATATATATATATATATATATATATATATATATATATATATATATATATATATATATATATATATATATATAGAGAGAGAGAGAGAGAGAGAGAGAGAGAGGTGATCCAAGGTGTTGTGAAATATTAGAGCTCATATGCAAGGTAATGAAGCATTTAAAATGCAAAGGGAACCCTATTCTTCAAAGATGCCAAGTTTGCTTCACTTTCAATATCTTAAGAATTAGTGGTTTGCAT